>NC_057817.1:10694000-11388000 GCF_910594005.1 Cervus elaphus | reverse complement strand
TGTGGAAAAATACATTTTTGTTCAGAGACCATGAATTTACAAAGTATAAACTTAGAAATCTGCCACTATCAGAACAAATAGTATCTTTATGTGAGATGAATAATTATCTTGGACACAGACCTTTTCAACTTCATCACAGTGTGGCTAAAAATTTGATCAGATTCATGACTAGCCAGCAGTTAATCAGATTAAGTAGATCATCTCTCTCATAGATTTATTTGGATGAAATGACTTAATGTCACCACAAGCACACTTTAAACATAACTATTACACTTCAAACACCTTTGAAAATACCAGTGAGACAGATTTAGAATGATCATATAAAACTTACCTTGCTCACATGTAAACAAAGAATAATGCTTATTAATTCTGAGTGTGCATAGCTATATTTTCACTTTATATGCTGCCATGACATACAACATAGAAAATGGGTGCAGAAGAAAATCAACCTTTAAAATCACTGGATCACACACAGAGACACTACATATCGCTATCACCACAGAGACAACCAAAATTTACCTTATTTTAAAACTATGAACATATAAGAATTTTAAAATATAAAATCAATCTACATTAATAATCTCTGCTGTTCTCAAATTCTTATGATTTTATTGTTTATATGAAATGTTTTGGTAAAATTATGCAAAATCAATAATTCTTAGATTAAAAACTTTGTAGTATATCATATCTGTAACTATTATTGTATGATGATTAATTTCAGGGCATAACTTAGTAACCCAAGTAAGTGTTCTTAATAACAGATGATAGGCATTTGGAAAAAAAATGCTCTAACTTCTCTCTCTAATGTTAAGTTGCCCTAGGGTGTTTATGAAGAATTTAATAATGCTTTAACTAGTAGGCAAAAGTGAAACTAGCTGTATTTTTCAAATTTAATATTAAAAATTATATTTTGGAAGTTAAACTTTTAAAAATTATAATCACAATAGTCAACTTAGTAGGAAAAAAATAAGCCAAATTTAGCAAAGCATTTAATAGAGCTAAAATATTGACATCTGTTTTTATATTAGACTATTATAATCTACACAGTACCAAATATTAAAGTGAAATGTAAATATTTTAATACATCATTTAGATGTTTGATAATATAAAGAGCTGAAAATGATTGTTATGACTGAAGTAAAGTGAAGCCACAGTTAACTGGAAGACAAGGATAGTGTTTCTAAAACCGTATATACATCAGCATGCGCGGCATAATAATGAGTTGAGAAAGACAAAACATCACACATTAGTCACATAGCCCTTTACGAAATGAATAAAATTCTCCTACCTGAATTCTCCAGTTTGCACAATATTCATATTGCCCTTAATTACTTATTTCAAACCATAATTACTTTTAAGTTTGCCTACTTTCCCTAGAACTGTACTTTTACTGAATGAAAGGACAATGCCTTGTTGATCTTTATCATGCACCAGGTCACAATATATTATGGATATCCAGTACTTACTGGAAAAAATGAAAGGAGGGGTAGATGGATGGGTTAAAAATGTCTACTAGCTTGCTATCATGATGCATAGTAAGCATTAACTATACTTACAAGTATTGCTTTTTTGGTTTCAGAGGTCCATTGCAGATTTTGTCTTCATTACCAGGAATCATACATGCATTATCAGCACCTATGATGTAAATTTCTTCATTGCCACTAAACTTTGCCTTTCCCTCTGTACATGGGGGGTTAGGAAAGCCTTCATTTGTAAAATATGGCCTTGGTTTATTAAAATATGCATCATACCACTTTGTTACATTTCCATCATGCTGAGCTATTTTCAGAAAAAAGAAGAATTATTACAAGTCATACCCAAATGTATTTTCACATTTATAAAAGGCATTTCTATAATTGCATGAGGAAAATCTGGATGCAACATCTTTCACTTTCTGAACCGCCAGGGATGATTCAACTGATCTACCTGGATAAGCAGGTCACCCTATCCATCCCATCACACATGAATCCATAGACACTGTTGTGGACAATGACGTCTCAGAGAAAAAGCATTCTTCAGCCAAGAGTAACTCTTTCCCACCTTCAAAGCAGCTATCAAGGCTGCATCCTGCCAAAATCCTACCAGCATATAGAATAAATATTTTAACCACATCTCTTTTAATTTTGGTAAACTATTTAGGTATAAATTAATGATCAGTAAAATTAATGACAATATTGACAATCTACTAAGTGCAAAAGATGTGTAATAATCAAGAGTCAATTTTATATTACTAATTTTGAATTGAAATGTCTTTAGCATTCAGCAGTCCACACTCCACAATTTAACAAGATAACCTGGCATGTGATGATACCTCCTGCTTCTGCTACAAGCACTTGTACATTTTTGATTGGTCCATGATCATCATTGTAGTAACATATTGGCATTCTGATTGTAATTGTTGTTGAAGTCACAAGAAGTTTTCCTGTGGCATCATAAATAGGGGTTGGTTTGGTTTTTGGTCGTGCTGGAGCTATAAACGTGAAGGAGAAATATCACTACCTGTTGATTTTTTGTTCTTACAGAAAAGAGAAAATCATTTTAAATTCTCCTTTCATGCAGGTGATTTACAGATAAAGTGATGACAAACATAAATAACATGAAACATTTTTGTTTGGATACTGCACATATTTGGAAATTATTACCTCCTAATGATATGATTATATGTTTGAGACTTGCCTGAGATAATGGAGCCCAGGTGTGATTTTCAGACATCTGATTCCCCTTCACATATTAAAGAAATTCAAATGATATATACATATATATATATACAATTTTCACAAATGTATTAAATCATACTAATATTTTAGTGTTTTTTTTTCTCTTAAATTCCTTTAGCTGATTCACTAATTTCTGTTCTGGTCATACCAGGAGCCCTGCCCTCCAACCCCACAATTATCCATACCAAACAACTAGATGATATCCTCTCATATTTTTCTTTATGGTCACATCATCATATAAAAATACATAAAGTCATACATAAGGGATTTCTCTCACTGATATGTTTTAATGGAGCTCTGTTAAGTATTATAATTACACCACATATTGCTTTTTATTACAATGACTGTGTAAATCTTTTCAAGTCACCATGTTCTGGGTTAATTCATTCTCTTTAATAACTACATTATATGTCACGGTACAACTGCATCACATTTATTCAATCATTCACCGAGTGATGGGAATTCACTTTTACTTCAGTCTTTGACCATTTGCTTCACGAAGCAGCCTTATATCTGTAGCCTTACTCACTGATTCTTTTATTTCTATAGAATATATTCCCAAGGGCAGAATTTCTGGAGCAAAAGATACATGTACCTTTAACACATATTTCCAGAATAATTTCTAAAAGTGTCATGATAATTCACAGTTTACCATCAATGCATACAAGTATCTTCAAAACTAATATTTGTAGAAGTTCTGCTTATTTCATCTTAGAGCTCCACACACTAGCTATTTGAACATCAGTAAGTTGCTTAATCAAACTTCAATTCTCATATTTATAAAATCTTTTAAAAAAGCCCCTTAACCACGCCATAAAATTGGCTATATCATTTCCATTTTATAAGTGAGGAAAACAGCCTTATGCCACGTAGCTGTGAAAGGGAAATACCAAGACGTGAACCAAATCTTTTTGACTCGATCCTTTAGCTCACTCCTCTGAGATGTCAGGGTTATGATGATATTAGATATGCAGGAAGTTTACTGGGGGAAATATTTGTGAAGAATAGGGAGGCAGGGAGCAATAGTAGGTGGCAAGATCACAGTTCTGACATGTGTAAATGAGAAGGAAGGAAGAAAGGATGTGGCAGGAACAGCCTCCAGATTCAAGGGAGGCCACTGGGGAGCCCCCAAGACAAGGTTTCCAGTTACAGGAATCTGCCATTGGACAGTACTGTCCAAATTGATATGATAATTGTTAATCCAGTGTTACTCCATGTCATTAATAAAATTATGCATATTACTGGAGAAAAATTCAATTTTTTAGACCCCATCACTGCCACCAGTACTATCCATCTTCTCTAGATAACTGGTCATAAGTCTACCTGCTCTATGTAAGGTGTGGGAAGTCAGAACTAACCATCTTTACTGGAGGATAAGCAACGTATCTGAAATGGGAAGTTTTACTAAATAAATATAATGCATCTATTGTTACATACTGAATATATGAGTAAGTCTGCCACTGAATAACAAAGAAATAGTATTACAATTATATAAACCACCCAATGGTGAAAAAATTTATCAGCTTCATCTTACACTGAATATTTCTTATTCTTAACAAAGCAAATTTCTAGACACTGTGGGTTTTTCAGATTCTCTCTTAATCCTCACAACATGAGGTAGGAACTAGTATTATCTCTATTACACAGGCTTAGAGGTGTTAAGAAACTTGTCTAAAGCCAAGCAAGGTAGCAAGTGGCCAACCCAGGATTCAACCTCAGCGACTTGACCCTTGACCAGCCTAAAGATGGCATTTTCAATCACTGTGCTGTATTGTAGCTACCAAAGACTGAGAGAAGATGGTTTTCATTTCAGAAAGAGGAGGATCAGGTGGAATTCCACCAAAGCGCAATATATAAAAATCTCTGCAGGTTTTACACAGGTTTTTAGAGAAGTGACAAAACTGTGAACGTTTTCATTCTTGAGAAGGCACCCTGAATAACTGAGTGGCCCTAAAGTGGGCCACTTAATAATCTTCTGTGGGTTTTGCGGGATTTGGTGAGGGTGGGAGTCTCTAAATTTTTATATATTTTCTATGAAAAAAAATCCCTGTCAATGATGAATTGATAGATCTACTTTATAGCCAGCATCATAAAGTTGATTATATGGTAGTTCAGTAAACACCATTTTATTAACTTAAAAGAACCTGACTTTCAAAAAAAGATCAGTCAAAGAATATACTTAGAACTAGTCAAAGTCCAGTCATGGGTAATTTAAAGAAGGAGTCTTCTTTTCAATAAAATTTGAAAAACATAAAATACAATTATAAAGTTTGTCTCAGCAAAATTTCAATTTAGCAGAAAAGAAATATAGCAGACATTCCCTGTAATTAACATGATAATTTGCCTCATGATTTAGGTATTTTAATTATAGCTTTAATCATATATTACTACTTATTATTTAGTGTATGCTTACTATATGTATATGCATCATTTAAAAGCTTAACTACATCCATAACTCTAATACAGAATATAAATTATAATTACTTTTTAAGACAATAGCATTTCATGGGAAGGCAGCTCATGTACCTTTAATATCCATGGTTATTCTCATTTGAACCTTTGGCCCTGCACCAGCACTATTGATCGCATAAACCTAAAACAAAGAAACATCCTGTTATTATTTTCAAATTATTGCACAGGTGTATGTATAAGCAATTATGATTATATGTCATTTAAAAATTATTCTATTTTTTAAAACAATTCATATAGTCTATTATAATTTTCTTGCACTCAAATTTATATAATATACAGAGGAAGAACGTTAGCAATAAACTAGTTCTTACAACTGGTATTATGGTACTAAGCCCTGAGAACAAAGGCTCAGTGACCTAAACAGCCCTATCAGAGAGACTAAGAAAGATGTGGCTTCTGTTTGAACCCGTAGGAGGAAAGAGCAGAAGAGGCACTGTCTACACTCTCTCTTCATCTACTATGACATCTGTTCCTTTTCTCTGTAGCTAGGTAACTCCAGCTTTCTTTAAATCCATATTCAAGACTCTTTTTTTTTTCCTTCTGAGATGAAACCCTATTCCCTCAGCCCCCCAGTTTTCCTGTATTAAATCATCCCTCTGAAAGTTGCCCTCTCTGCCCTGCTTCACCCCTGCCCCTAACTATCTGACGCTGTAACCTGCATAATGCAGCATATACACATAAAGCATTTCTGCTTGTATCTACAGAGGGTGATTTACACAAATGTGAGTCCTTTCAATCAACTTTGTGCTTAGGAAGCTGCAGACACAGGCTCTTCTTTAATTCACTGTATCTCACTATATATTAATAAAATAATGACTGTTATTGTCAATTTCATTATATTCAATAAAGACAATTCAGAACGTATCTTTATTGGAGTTAATAAATTTGTTTCATATATTAGTGGTCCACCCTCCACCCTATGCACAGTTTAGAAGTATTTTGATTGAATTAAAATAACACATATGATGTGGCAGGTATATAAATGTAGCTTAAAAAATATCTAAAGGAAATATTTACTGGTGTATGTAAACTTTAAAAAGAAAGTATTTAAAATGAAAAGTGATGCTACGATGTGTTTAATTATTTATATTTCTTTACAATGTAACCTTTAAGTGGAATAATAAAGTTGGGCAGTGCTTCTCAAGTTGCAGTGAGCAAAGAAGTCACTTGCAAATCCTGTTAAATGAAAATCTATAGGCTTTGATTCATTAGGTTAGGACCCATGTGAAAGTTACACATTTCTAGTAAATTCTCAGGTGTTGAGGACAATGAAAATTGCACCTTGCAAATAATCCAAAGATTGATTTATTTTTCTTTAAATTATGAATTAGTGGACTTCCCCTGGTGGAACAGTGAATGAGAGGCCATCTGCCAGTGCAGGGGACATAGGTTCGATTCCTGGACTGAGATTCTACAGGCCACAGGGCACCTCAGCCACGTGCCCCCACTGCTGAGCCTGTCTCTAGAGGCTGTGAGCTGCGGCTACTGAACCTCACACGCCCGGAGCCCATGCCCTGCAACAAGAGGAACCACTGCAATGAGAGGCCCATGCCCTGCAGTGATGAGTCGTCACAACGAAGACCCATGAATAATTTAAAAATTAGGAATCAGTTGTACTTTATTTCCTATTTTCCTTTTATTTGTGAGAGCCAAAACTGTTCTAACACTTGTTTCCTACAATCACTATTCATATCCTTATAGAAATTACTATTCTGATTACTAATTTTTCAGATAAGGAAAAAGAGGCACAGAGTTGCAGAAACTGCCCTGAAAGAAACTAGCAGGGCCAGAATTTGAATCTAGGTCAGTTCATTCTCTTAACCACCACCTTCTCTCTAACAGATCTTTTAATGGGGGTCCATTTAATGGTATGTGCAACAAGAATCCTAGCAAGTCAGATTATATAGTGAGTGAGGGAAATAACACAAATTATTAATGATAGTTTTCTGATATAAAGACTTTGTTGGAAGATTAGTTACTTGACTGTTTAGTTACTTGAGCTACTTGAATGCTTAGGGTGAATTCTATATTTGCTTAATAGATGATTTTCTGAATTATACAGTTCTTTTTGAAAATTCCAAGACATGCTATAAAAATAGCGAAAGGGTGAAACAAATTGTATGTGTATTATGTCTATGTGTATGTATATGAACTCAGATATATATTTACTTTCTGAAATGGATAATTTAGAATTAAGATATAAAATGCTTTTTGCTTTTAGTAACAGTTGTGTGAAATACATGTGAATTTCAATCATACAAATAGTTATTTCTGCCCCTTGCCTTTGCTATTTGCTTTTCCATTTTCCATTTATAATCACACAGAAACAGTCTTCTTTTAGGCAGCACTATCTATATATCACTGCTCTTTAACTTTTAATGTGGATTTTCTTTATGCTTTATTTTTGGATTTCCACTATAATTGTGCAAACTTTTCTGTTATTTACATATTTTCACATGACTTGCTGTATTAAAATAGGAAATCAGCAATTCTGTTTCCCCAGATCTTTTTCACTTGGCATGTCTTAAGCAATTCCACAAAGAGATAAGAAAAATGGAGTATTACATAAGCTGCAGCATTTTTGAATGCTGAGTTTTTCAATCAACTTTGCAAAATAGATAATTAAAAACTATGTATACTTACACTGATGTTGTATGTATGTCCACCTTTTAGTCCTTCTAACATTGCAATGACAGATGTGTTAGTTTTCTGGATAATACTGAGGTTGTGAATCTGGACAGCAGTAGGATCATCTTCTCTGTAAACCAAAGCTTGATATACTTGGATATTTCCATTTGGTTGAGAAGGAGGAAGAAATGTTAACTGAAATTTTGTAACTTCATCTGGTATCTTCTGAAATGTCATGTTGTTAGGTGGATCCTTAGGGACTAAAAATATTTAGCAGTTAAAATTATTAAAAAATTTGTGTTCATTTTGATCTCCATATAAAACTGATTTGCTTCAAATTTTTCTCAAATTTCTCTTTATAAAGAGTATTACACAAATCATTTAATTATGAAAAGCAAAATGGCTGGTTCATTACAGAATCATTGACATTTATAGATCACAGAAGCCATAACAGTGATCCAATTTATTTGCTTATATATTTAGCCTTTTATATGTATTTATCTTACACAGAATGAACTTCTATGACACTCTGAACTTAAAAATAATGTAGACTCATAGGAAGTTGCAAAAATCATACATTCAGTTCCCTGTAACCTTTGCCCAGCTTTCCCCAGTGGTGACGTCTTATATAACTGTAGTTAAATGTCAAACCTAGAAACAGAACTGGCACAATAATATTGACTTGACTATAGGTCTTATTCAGTTTTCACCATTTTTCATGCTTTCCTATATTTTTGTATGGTTCTATGCAATTTAATTCCATGTATAGATTCCTGTAACCATCACCAGAAACAAGATACAAAACTATTCCATCACCATAAAGAAAAGTCCTCTTGCTCTCCCCTTATATTTGCATTCCATCACTCCTCAACACTGGTCAGTCTCCATCTCCATAGTTTTTATTAGTTGCAAAAGAGAACAGCACAATGGCTCTGAGATCCAGAGTTGCTGTGTATATCAACAGTTTATTCTGTCTTTATTGCTGAGTAGTGTTCCATTGTACTTGAATTTGTTTAATCATAAAAACATTTGGGTTGTTTCCAGTTATTTTGTTGTTATTCCTAATAAGCCTGTTAACATTCATATAAAGATATTTGTATGAACACTAAGTTTTCAATTGTCTGTGGTAATTGCCTAAGATTGTAATTTGTGGACCTATGGTAAGTGCGTGTTCAGTTTTATAGAATACCAAACTATTTTTTCCATTGTATCAATAGTTATACTCTTTTATATTCCCACTAGCAATGAATGAGAGATCCAGTCTCTTTGGACCTTTTCCAGCATTTGGTATTATTACTACTTCAAAACTTATTTTATCTGTTTTAGTAGGTGCACAGTGATGTATCATTGTGGTTTTAATTTACATTTTCTTAACAGATAATAGTGTTGAAAACATATCTTGAGTTTAGTTGCCAATCATCTTTCCTCTCTGGTGAAATATCAATTCATGTTCTTTTTCGGTTGTCTTTTCTTTTCTTTTTGGCCATATGACATGTCGGGTCTTAGTTCCCTGACCAGGGATTGAACCCACACACCCTGCAGTGGAAGCTTGGAGTCCTAACTACTGAACTGCCAGGGAAGTCCCCTCTGAAATTTTCTAACTGGATTCTTTTTAAGTGTTGAATTTTAATATTTCTTTATATATTCTAGATATTCCTGTTTATTTTTGATAAATAAAAGTTGCCCTAACATATAACTAGCCAAATATCATTAAATTATTATGAAAAATAACACAGGATAAAATTAGTTTCTTAGTAAGAACTAATTCTTGTCAAACTATATAATTAGTATTTTTTAAAGTAAATTTAATGGTTGAATGAACATATTTATTTTAATCACATTGAAATGTACATATACTTCCATTCTAGGTAACGAATTTCCATGAAGAAGGCTGTTCATATTTGACTATGAATAGCTCACATATTCAGATACACTTGCAGAGATATCTAGAGATAGTTCCCTATGGCAAGCAAAACATAAGTAAATAAATAACAGAAAAAAAAGAGAGAAGCAGATAAATAAGAGTTATTGTGCAAATATCACAATGTGAAGAAATGCATAGCTGATATAAAAGTTAAATTGGTTCAACACACATTTTCACAATTGTTATTATACATTTTTATGACATATAGGAATATATATATTTCTTTTTATGAGAGATGTTTCTCTAAAATTAAGATCAGCTTTAAAGTTGAATAAGTGAAAAAATTACCTGAGTGTTAGAAAGAACTTCCTAACCTCCAGATATTTTTGTTTTCATATCTAAAATCTACTCTTAGAGGTTTACTAAAGATTTATTAAACTACAGTATCCTTGGAAAAGGTGTCACATTAAGATTTTT
Organism: Cervus elaphus; assembly: GCF_910594005.1. Classification (NCBI taxonomy): domain Eukaryota; kingdom Metazoa; phylum Chordata; class Mammalia; order Artiodactyla; family Cervidae; genus Cervus; species Cervus elaphus. The sequence continues at coordinate 11,377,842 of NC_057817.1, read as the reverse complement.
GATCAGAGTTTTATGGTATGAACATGAACAAGTTTAGCAGCAACTTTTCTCACAGATGGGCAGGATAAGGGAGAATTGCAAAAAGTAAGAAAATAAGCACCTGAACATGGCCACTAAATGGAAACAAGGAGAATTTTAGGGTGCTGAGGATAAGAAGTACCTTTCAATTCAGAACTGTAAGTTTATAGATAATAGAGTATACAGCATAGTGAAAAGAATATCTACTTTTTTTTTTACCTCCTATACTTACCTTACAGATAGCAACAAATAAACTATAGCAACACATCCCTTCATGTGCTCTTTCCAGAGATATATCTGCTGGCAAAGAACATCAGGAGTCTGAAGGAGGATGGGGTAAGCAAGTTCTGGGAAGTTGATTTTCCACGGTAATTTCTCACAGGTTACAATCTTACTATCCACTCAGACCCTGTCCATACGAACTTGAGGCAATCTGTACGGATTCTGACATTTGTCATTAGATTACATAATAAAACATGCCACTTGACTAAGTGATGAGAACAGATATGGAAAACATAGCTGGGGGTTTAATTGGCTCCTCTGTCCACAGGATTCTCCAGGCAAGAATACTGGAGTGGGTTGCCATGCCCTCCTTCAGGGGATCTTCCCAACCCAGAGATTAAATTGAACCCATGTCTCTCACATCTCCTGCATTGGCAAGCATGTTCTTTACCACTAGCGGCACCTGGAAAGCCCAGATAATTTAATAATAGAGTGGTGGTGGTTTATGGTGGTTTAGTCGCTAAGTCGTGTCTGACTCTTGCAACCCCATGGACAGTAGCCTGCCAGGCTCCTCTGTCCTTGGGATTCTCCAGGCAAGAATACTGAAGTGGGTTGCCATTTCCTTCTCCAGGAGATCTTCCCAACCCACGAATCGAACCTGGGTCTCCTGCAGTGCAGACAGATTCTTTACCACTGAGCCCTCAATAATAGAGTATTATTACTTTAATGTACATTTAAACCATGGGACATAAATAATTAAAATGGAATTTAAGGTGAAGCTTTATTGGCCACAGACAGTTGGAAAAATCATCTCATAGGTAAGGTTGTCCAACTTCTAAAATATTTAGTGTTGATAATCAACACACAAAAAAATACATTTGGATACCTTATTATGAACTAATTTATTTTTGTATTTACAAGTATTGACTATGCTACATAATTCCATTTGGCCTCAAAAATACAAATAGAAAGCTTCACTTTTGTCAGTCCCAGTGAGTCATGGAATTTTATGCTTATATGCTTAAATTTTTCTTGTACCACATATGCTTTGTAGGGTAGAGTGTGAGAAACTAAGAAAGGCACTTATTCAATTTTTAGCAGTGATGAAAAATAGACCTCACCTGATTCTAAAGTAGTAACAATTATCTCAGCACTTGACTTTCCTTCCACATACGCAGCACTGAGGTTTCCAGTGAATGCAGTGATCACCACGGAATACCTTGTGAAGATTTCCAAATCTTTAACTTCTATGGTTTTATTTTCTTCATTTGACTTGATTAAGGAAATATTAAATTCATCACTGTCTACCTATAGGGGAAAAAAATAGCTAATAGAGGAAGCAGCACTTGAGTTACAAATCACTAAAAAATAATAATATAAAGCTACAAGTGGTATATCTTTCTAACCAAGATTTAAAATTTTTTTTATTTACAGTCAGATGGTCCTGGGAAATCCAAAGTGCTACTCTAAGAGTCTACTAACTAGCAGTTATTTCAACAGTTGAAAGTAAAAGAAAAAAATCAACCACAATAATCAGAAAAAGCAAAAACCATCTCTGTAGTCAATGAAACTTCTACTCCAGTGTTTTACAGAGGAATGAATATAGGTTGGTACCTAGTCATCAAGGGTTCAAATCCCAACCTGGTCACTTAGCAACTTCCAAAGTATTTGATAAGTCATTTATGCTCTGTGTCTAACTTTCTATGTATGTAAGATCAGGGTGATAATATCTAAATATTTATAATATTTTGATTATTTAAAAAAATAGATCTGAAGTAGCTAGCAAAGGAATTTAGGTTTTTTTTTTATCATAACCCACAAAAGTGAAATACATTTGGCAACATAATGTCCATACACATTCAGGATGTATGTATGTGAACCTGTATTCTTTATAACTGCAAACTGCTTTTCAGGAATACAACTTCTTTCTAAAATGCATTTTGATATTTTCTGCTCTTGTAAGTTTTATTCCAATTCATTTTTAAAATGCTGGTCATAACTGAAGTTTGAAAAACTGATCGAGCACCATGCATGGTACTAAATAAGGAAGCAATTAATGTAGGTGCAATTATTAAATGTGTACAAATGAGTATGCTTAGGTATAATAAATACAGTTGTATATTAAAACAGCCTGTCTTTGATGGAAAATCTGGCCTGCTCACTGTAAGGTCTAAACATAGCTAAGGTTTCTAGCACTAAATAAAAGGACTTTTCCTGAGATGAACAAAATTCAATATCCTCTTATGCTTGCTTCTATCGGGTACTTGACTTGAAACACTTAAAAATTGGATACACTGTCCTCACTAACAAGTTCATTTTCAACTTGACCCTTTCTTATAACTTTGAAAGATGTATTTTTGTTCAATTTGTCCTTCAAATGCTCTTTTCTAAGTTTTTTACTGGAAAAAGATGTTGCTATGAGAAGTACAGAAAAAGCAGATACAATATCAGTATTGAAAAAAAAAAAATCAAACAGATCAAACCATCTTGAGAGAGAGCAGTGGGGGAAGAAAAACAGATCAGCGTAGGAATCCAACTGATCAGGTTCATGTCTCCTCTGGTAGAAAGTGTGTGTTTAATTGGTTGTCAACATTTAAATATCACATACAAATCAGGCTTTTAAAATTTCCCCTAAGACTAGACTTAAACATATGCTGGCTAACACTGATCTAAAGATGAATGATGGATAACTCTTATAACGGGGTAGGTCTCCAACTCATCACTGCCCACCACTTAGCTTCCTGTTGACTGCTCTTCATGTTCCTTAACTGGCTACTAGAGCTATTTCAACCCTTGTTTTATAGAGTTGAGCTGAATTTCTCAAGATTCCATAGCCACTTGGTAACTGCAATAGGATTTGATCCCAGGTCTTTAAAGAGTTCAGACCTCTCTACACTACCACAAGGTCATGAGACCTGATCTTATAAAGTAAAATTAAATTATTCCAATGCCTTCATTAAAAAATGGGTAACAGATTGCAGTTAGTAAAGTAGGAAATAAAATGCATGTGATGTACCATATCTTATAAAATATATAGTAAAATTCCAAAAGAATCCTGTGCCCTCAAAAAACAGCATGTACAAAAATTCATTTTCTGTCTTCACTACGCCTACTAAATTTAACCTTCTCTGTACAGTCTCCTCTATGTATTATGTCCCCTATAACAGAAACTTTAATTACTTTGTAACATTATATTCCAAAAAGACTGGATACCTCATACTCTATAATTATCTATATTCTGGTGTTACTGACTGTGAGTTACTTGGAAGCAGAACTTTATGTTTTCCATCTTTGTCTTGGTGAAAAGAAGCTACTAAGTATTTGGTAAGTTAAAAAATAAAAGGAACATAAAACTCTTAGAGAGAAACACAGGGAGAATACTCTATGACATAAATCACAGCAAGATTCTCTATGATCCACCTCCTAGAGTAATGGAAATAAAAACAAAAATAAACAAGTGGAACCTAATTATACTTACAAGCTTTTGTACAACAAAGAAAACTATAAAAAGGATAAAAAGACAACTTTCAGAATGGGAGAAAATAATGGTAAATGAAACTGACAAAGGATTAATTTCCAAAATATACAAACAGCTCATACAAGTCAATACCAGAAAAACAATCAAAAAGTGGGAAAAAGGCCTAAACAGACATTTCTCCAAAGATGACATACAGATAGCTAACATACATGAAAAGATGCTCAACATCGCTGGTTATTCAGTTCAGTTCAAACGCTCCCTCGTGTCTGACTCTGCGACCCCATGAACTGCAGCACGCCAGGCCTCCCTGTCCATCACCAACTCCCGGAGTTTACTCAAACTCATGTCCATCAAGTCGGTGATGCCATCCAGCCATCTCATCCTCTGTCGTCCCCTTCTCCTCCTGCCCCCAATCACTCCCAGCATCAGGGTCTTTTCCAATGAGTCAACTCTTTGCATGAGGTGGCCAAAGTATTGGAGTTTCAGCTTCAGCATCAGTCCTTCCAATGAACACCCAAGACTGATCTCCTTTATTGCTCATTATTAGAGAAATGCAAATCAAAGCTACAATGAGATATCACCTCACACCGGTCAGAATGGCCATCATCAAAAAGTTTACAAACAATAAATGCTGGAGAGGGTGTGGAGAAAAGGGAACAATCTTGCACCTTTGATGGGAATGTAAATTGCTATAGTCATTACGGAAGACAGTATGGAGATACCTTAAAAGACTAGGAATAAAACCACCATATGACCCAGCAGTCCCACCACTAGGCATATACCCTGAGGAAATCAAAATTGAAAAAGATGCATGTATCCCAATGTTCATCGCAGCACTATTTACAATAGCTAAAACATGGAGGCAACCTAGAACCCACTGACAGATGAATGGATAAAGGAGCTGTGGTACATATACACAATGGAATATTACTCATCGTAAAAAGGAACTCATTTGAGTCAGTTCTAATGAGGTGGATGAACCTAGAGCCTATTTTACAGAATGAAATAAATCAGAAAAAGAAAAACAAATACTGTATACTAACGCATATATATGGAATCTAGAAAGATAGTACTGATGAAATTATCTGCAGGGCAGCAATGGAGACACAGACATAGAAAACAGACTTTTGGACTCGGCGGAGGGGGATGGGGGAGAAGGAGAGGGTGGGATGTATGGAGAGAGAAACATGGAAGATTGCATTACCATGTGAAAAATAAACAGTCAACAGGAATTTGCTGAATGACTCAGGAAACTCAAACAGGGGCTCTGTATCAACCCAGAAGGGTGGGGTGGGGAGGGAGATTCAGAAGGGAGGGATATATGTATACCTATGGCTGATTCATGTTGAGGTTTGACAGAAAACAGCAAAATTCTGTAAAGCTATTATCCTTCAATTAAATAATAAATTTAAAATAAAAAGAACAAACGAAAGGCCAGAAAATGCATCAATTCCTAGTAGAATCATCCAGGGTGATAGCTGAGCCCATATATCTTTATTGTGCTGGGCTTAGTCACTCAGTCCTGTCCGACTCTTTGCGACCCCAGGGACTGTAGCCCACCAGGCTCCTCTGTCCATGAGGATTCTCCAGGCAAAAATATTGGGGTGGGCTGCCATGCCCTCCTCCAGGGGATCTTCCCGACCCAGGGATAGAACCCAGGTCTCCTGTGTTACAGGTAGATTCTTTACCATCTGAGCCACGAGGGAAGCCCATGTATCTTTATTAAAGAGTGTCCATTTTTGCTTCAAGTCTTTTAGGGGAAGAGCTATATGCCCTTGTGGCTAGTATTTGGCAGAGGCCAAAGTGCAGCATAAATCTTAAATTCAAGGACACGTGTTCCTTGGCCTGGGAGCCAATGACTTCTGGGCTTCTCAGGAGGCACTAGTGGTAAAGAAGCCGCCTGCCAGTGTAGGAGCCAGAAGAGATGTGGGTTTGACCCAGCACCCAGCACAATGCTGGCATTGAATGCATTTAAAGTTGCATTGGGAGTTTGAGATTGACATGTACACATTACTATATTTAAAATAGATAACCAACAAGGACCTACTACATAGCACAGGGAACTCTGTTCAATATTCTATAATAACCTAAATGGGAAAATAATTTGAAAAAGAATAGGTACATGTATATGGATAACTGAATCACTTGGATGTACACCCGAAGCTAACACAACATTATTAATCAACTATGTGCCAATATAAAACAAAATTTTAAAAAATAAACTAGAATTGTGCTGACAGAATGAAGGGAAGACCGCTTTAGTTCCAAGAATCCTAGGGAAACTGCAAAGTGTTAGAATCTGTTAAATTTTTGCTGTCTTTGATCCAAAGGTGTTTTGGTGAGCACATATTTCAGTTTGGCAAATTTTATTTGCTTTTTGATGGTTTTTTTCTATTTCCATCACACCATTATGATGGTTTTAGCCAGGTCTTAACTGTTTGAGAAGTTTTCTTTTTTTTTTTTTATCATCTCTGTGCCTCAGTTCTCCTATATATAAAAGTAAGATTGTAATATTTACATCAAAAGGTTATTAGATAAGATACAATAATACAATGCATATGAAGAGGCTAATATGTAGCTGAAACAAGCTCAGCAATTACAATAGTTATCTTTCCATCCTTCTCTCTTTCCCTTACTCATTTTTAATCTCAGTAAGAATACTGAGAGAATTAGGTGATAAATCACCTTTTTTTAATGTTTTACTTTTCCCTCCTTTCAACACAACCAAACTCCACGAGAGAGCTATTTTCCCTAATAAAGCATCTTCTAGTTAATAGAGCACAGTGTTAACATTTTATAATTTGCTTTTAATGATATCCCCGGAGCATTTGTCATTCATGTTGATTGTTTTTGGCTGATTATGAACTAAAAGTCTTCACAAATATGCTCTAAAAAAGGAGGATCATAAACTGAAGACTGACTGGGAGAAAAAAATGTACCAATAATCCTTTAACTTTTCTTTTAATCATGACAGGCCTTTTGAGATAGAATTATTTCCATTTAAGAAATAATATAAAGGATTTTAAAAAATCATAAAAGTTAAGAGTTGAATAAATACAGCAAGTGGGGGAGGAGAATTCACTGTGGATTACCTAATTTAATGCCTTAGACGCCACCAGAAGGGACTGCTCATCAGCTCCAGTAAAACCCAAGCAGGATGCCAGGAGAAATTTCCAGTTCTAACCCTAGCTAACAACTCTGCATTATTCACACTGTGCACCCTGATGTAGAAAAAAGGCTTGACTCTGGAGCTTGGGTTTCCTACCGTCTGAATGGCTACTCCAATTCGGCGTTTGCAGGTGCCTTTTACTCAAATTTTCGTATTTCCCAGGACACTATCTTCAGGTTAGTCCTTACAGAGGAGTTTCTTACCCTAAATGTTTCATAGTTAATCTCATCTATTCATATTATTTCATCCATCATCTGAACACCAATGCTTCCCAAATCGGGAAATATAAACTTCCTCTCCTGAGCTACAGATCCATGAATGATACTGCTAATGGGCTATCTTCACCTGGGGACTCCCAGGCATCTTAGTACATCTAGTTCTGAATCCATGCCTTTCCTCTACAAATCTGTTCCTCCTCATAAGTTTCCAAAACGTGTATCTCAAAAAGTCATCCTTGATGTTTATTTTCACTCACCATCCACGGGTTTTTTTCCTCCAGATCCTGTAGATTTAAATTTTATTTTTTTAATTCTGTTACCCTCACTCCATTTCCTCATCTTTTCTTGCCCAGTTTTACTCTTATGGTTGCCTGCCTCCTTTAATTTTGTACCCTCAGGACTGGCCTAAAACTATGCTTTACAATGTGATCATACTGATTCTGTAAAACAGAAATCTGTATCCCAATACTGCTTTATTTCCACAGTTGGCACCCCACTGAACTTAGCATGACCCACACTCCACAGCAGGTTTTGAGTTGGCCTCCCAATCGAGTCTCATCTCAGCCTTTTCTTTTAGAATGTCCCACTGCCTAAACCACTTGCTTTTTCTTGAACAAAGCTAACTTTTTACACTTTTATTTGCACTACCTTTCACGTTCTGCTTCTATCATTTTCAAAGTTAAGCCCTGATATTGTCTTATTTTGAGGTATGACTCCTAATGCCTTGACCGTTCTTTTATATTATAAATTATTTTCCACTGTATTTTAAACCAATGTATTACTGTCAACTTAAACTCAACTTAACCTCTTTTATCTATATCATCTATACCCTGAAGATAAATAACAATAACCATGACGACAATATTTTGTTTGCAGTTCTTGAATATTTACTAGGTATCAGGCAATGTTTTAAGCTCTTTATATATGTTGACTTAGTCCTCACAAAAACGCTGCACCCTGGGCAGTATTATCTAGCTTTATTTCACAGATGTGGACACTGAAACACAAACAAGTAAAGGAAGCTGCCTAAGGCCTCAGAGCTAAGATTAAAATTCAGTCTGGTTGCAAAGCCTGTATTCCTAACCATGCTCTATGCTACCTTTCACAGAAGATAAGTCAGGCCTTACTGATTTGATGTCTATCAAATAGAAGGTTGGTCCAGTAATGACAGCAGGTTCACTCCAGCTGATGTTGATGCTAAAAGGTGATGTTGCTACTACATGCACATTTTCAGGAGGACCATCTGGAGCTATGAAAATAGAAAAAAATTCAATTACCTTTCTACATTTAAGTTAGTATTTGCCACAATATGATGACAGAAAAGACCATAAGAAGGATAATGATAATGAATTATATATTATAGTTCACAGCATACTAAAAGGCATTCCCAAATCAAAAGATGTAATTCCTTTAAAAATAACTACTATACATAAAGAACTCCCACATGAGAAATTACTGATCATAAATACATGATTTTTAATCTCAAAACAACATTTTGAAAAGAAAGCATTACTAATTGCTAAAATAAACATTTGAATAAATGAATAGTTTTATTTTAAAATAGCCTAATAATGTTGTTTTAAGAAACTAGCAGGAATGCATTTGACTACAGAAAAATGTATCTTGTTCAAGTGAATTAATTTAAAATGTATTTTCTTAGAAATGTAAATTGGATTGGTTTATTGTCTTCACTGAGGGTATAATATAGGAAATAGGTTATACAACTGATCTTATCATTACAAATGTAAATATTTCCTGAATTCATTTTGATTCCAAACAAATTCTTTAATTTGTCCTACTTTTAATATTATTGTCTTTTCATCAGGAGTTCAGAACAAGGGATAACATTTTAAGGAATTGACTGCTGAAAACTCTTGTTTAAATTTTAATTTGTGAAACGACTAGGAACAAGAAGAGTTTTCAGTTTGTTAAGAAGGAATTAGTCACAGTTAATCTGACATAGACATTGACCTAGAAACACCGCCGTACACATCTCTCTCCTAGTGTGGCCCCTCGTCAATACTGCTGCTGCTGCTAAGTCGCTTCAGTCGTGTCCGACTCTGTGCGACCCCATAGACGGCAGCCCACCAGGCTCCCCAGTCCCTGGGATTCTCCAGGCAAGAACACTGGTGTGGGTTGCCATTTCCTTCTCCAATGCATGAAAGTGAAAAATGAAAGTGAAGTCACTCAGTAATGTCCGACTCTTAGCGACCCCATGGACTGCAGCCCACCAGGCTCCTCCATCCATGGGATTTTCCAGGCAAGAGGACTGGGGTGGGGCACCATTGCCTCTTCCCGTCAGTACTAGGGCATTATATATTGGGAGATGAGTATTTCCCAGCACTTCTGATTTTTAAATCCACATAAACAAACATTACTGAACAATATCATTCCTTAGATCCTGAGAAGGTGTAAAGAAGAAGATCAAATATTCCTTTCCTGAAATAAATTTGTAACAGCAACAAGCTGTATAATCTTTGTCAAACAACAAAACTTCTGGACTTCAGTGTCCTCTTTATATGCAAATTTCACAGTGCTTTAAAAAGAGTTACAAGGCAGCAAGCACAAAATGTGTGAAAGTAGCCCATTAGTGTCTGCTCCTTTTTGTCAATTAATACAAACTATTATTACAAAGGGCAAAGGAAAGATAAGAACTAATTAGAAATACAAATAATCTGCTATGAGAGGGCAGAGGACAAAGTGGTGAGTACAGACGGGCAGGGAGTCAAGGTAAAGTTGCAGAGATGGGGATTGAAGAGACTTTGAAACGTGAGATGGATTTCAATAATCAGAAGGGCAGGCTCAGGGGCACTTCTTTGCTAAGAGGGTCATAAGCAAAGCCACAAAGATATAAACAACAGGGTCCACAGACAGATAGAATTTTACTTCTGCAGCATGACTTTCCATGGTAATCTTATGTTTATTATTTTATACACTGAAAAATATTACTCTAGGAAGGGGTCCACACACTTCACCAGACTGTCGAAGGACCCATGGTGCAAAAAAAATTTCAGAATCCCTATATTCAAGGAATAGAGATATCACAGAAAGATCAGTGTTCACGAAGGGGTCGGGGAGGGAACAAGCCAGCCGGTCATTTGGAAACTAAGTTAGACAGCACTTGATGATTATGTTAAAGGGTTTGAGGTTCATTCTTTAAACAATGGGATGTCACTGAAAGTTTCGAAAAGGAAAGTACTTTTCCAATGACTTAGGAGGAAATCTCAGGCAGCTATGAAAAAGATAAGTGCTCTGAAGCGGTGGGTTTAGACAGGTAGTTTCCAAAATGTCAGGTAAGATCTGATGAGCCAAAAGTAGAAGAGTGACAGTAGGTAGAGAAAGAAGGAGATGAACCCCAGAGTCCTGAGAAAATTTAATAAAAAGAACTTAAGGGCTGACTAGCTGTGAGACAGAGGGTGTAGTAAAGAGCTAATTCACGTATTAACACTGGGGGAGTGTTGACAGAATTTACAACAGCACCTTCAAGAACAGATATTAGTTTTGATAGGGATAAGACCTTGGCTGCTGCTGCTAAGTCGCTTCAGTCGTGTCCGACTCTGTGTGACCCCATAGACGGCAGCCCACCAGGCTCCCCCGTCCCTGGGATTCTCCAGGCAAGAACACAGGAGTGGGTTGCATCTCCTACTCCAATGCATGAAAGTGAAAAGTGAAAGTGAAGTCACTCAGTCATGTCCGACTCATAGTGACCCTATGGACTGCAGCCTACCAGGCTCCTCTGTCCATGGGATTTTCCAGGCAAGAGTACTGGAGTGGGGTGCCATTGCCTTCTCCAAGACCTTGGCAGGGGATGCTAAATTTGGATCTGTACTCATTAAGCCTGAGATACTCACACGGATTGAGATGCCTACCTTGCAACTGGAAAACTGAGTCTAGAACAAGGGAGATGGGACCAAGATGAAAAGAGTCTGTTAACAAATTTCAGGTAATTCTTTACAAATTGGGATAGTATCAATATGGCAAGTATATCTGTTTCAGGCTTTCTGAAGAAAGCCAGAAGGTTTATTTCAACACTAGGTAAGTATTTAAGATGCTCGTAGTAATGACAATTGCTGGACTATTAATGAGTTCTCGGTATTTAGGACATTTCCAAGAGAAATGATATTATGTGTTTTGGAATTTAGATGCCCAACTCAGCCTGGATTCTTCACCTTTGGATCCACCAGGGAATCTCTCAACTCAGTCCATAAAGTATTTTTTAATAGTAGCATTGAAATAATTTAAAGAAGTACTTAAATGTTAGTATAGAGGAGGTATAAGAAATATTATGTGGGAAAATGGCTTGTGGATGACAAACATATCCTTCTACTTGTACCTTTACTGAATTTTGTGCAATACTCTGAACACTGACTCAGAGATGCAGTCTATATGACATCCAGGGGAGAGGGGGAGGAAGGATGCTCCAGGATTCCCAGGTGTGATGAGCTGAGGTGCTAATAATAATGACAGAATACAGTACATGATTTCTCTGGTGATTAGTGGAGAAGAGATCATGGAATCTCAGCACTTAAACACAAGCTGCATATACTGAGATCTTCAGTCATATTCTATTTGGGGGTCCTAGGTTTAGGAAAATGGCCTCAAATTGTAGCATAATTCATTTAGATACCTGGACTTAACAAATGATAGCTATGAGAGGTCTCTGCCACCAGAATAACTAATTGCTTTTGGATGCCTCAAAGGAGAATGCACTCCATGTTCAAGAGTGGCAACCCTGGGCTGCCCTGGAGGTCCAGGGGTTGGGCATCCACCTGCCAATGTAGGGGACACAGGTTCAGTCCATGCTCTCGGAGGCTCTCACATTTTGCAGAGCCGCTGGGCTGGTGCGCCATGGCTGCTGAACCCACACGTCGCAGCTGCTGGGCTCACGTGCTACATCCGAACCTGTGCGCCGAGAGCCGGGGCTGGTGCTCCGGGAGCACCGGAAGAGCCCAGCACAGCGAGCAGCCCACGCGCCAAACAAAGAGGACCTTTGGTTCGCCATGGCTAGAGAAAGTCCGCGTGTAGCAACAAAGAATGAAGACACAGCCCAGCCAAAAAATAAAACACATGTATGTTTAGAGAAAAAGAGTGGCCACTTCTTTCCTTCCTGGATATTGCTTAGAAAGGTTATACCCACCTTAACAAGTAGCAGCTTAACAAATAGCAGTTCTGAATCTCTGTGTTTAACTGTTAAGTGAGGAGTGGACAGGCTTTAGGATCAGGTATTCCATTACTCATCATCATTATACATTTCCCTCATGGAAAAATCTGCTTTGAAAAATGTAAAGATATTTTGTGGGTTTCAAAGGCCTGTCTCCTGCCTTTGACTCTAAAAGAGGATGGGTCAGAAGCTAAGTAAAACTTTATGAAGGTGTTTATTAATTAATAATTAATATTTTAATTATCTCAGTTAAATTCACCCATTCCAGTCCATCTTAGTTCACTTATTCCTAGAATGTCAATGTCCACTCTTGCCATCTCCTGTTGACCACTTCCAATCTGCCTTGATTCATGGACCTAACATTCCAGGTTCCTATGCAATATTGCTCTTTACAGCATTGAATCTTGCTTCTATCACCAGTCCCATCCACAACTAGGTGGTGGTGGTTTGTTTTTGTTTTTTTTTTTCCCTTAGAAGAAATGGAGTAGCCATCATAGTCAACAAAAGAATCCGAAATGCAGTACTTGGATGCAATCTCAAAAACGACAGAATGATCTCTGTTCGATTCCAAGGCAAACCATTCAATATCATGGTAATCCAAGTCTATGCCCCGACAAGTAACGCTGAAGAAGCTGAAGTTGAACAGTTCTATGAAGACCTACAAGACCTTCTAGAACTAACACCCAAAAAAGATGTCCTTTTCATTATAGGGGACTGGAATGCAAAAGTAGGAAGTCAAGAAACACCTGGAGTAATACGCAAATTTGGCCTTGGAGTACAGAATGAAGCAGGGCAAAGGCTAACAGAGTTCTGCCAAGAGAATGCACTGGTCATAGCAAACACCCTCTTCCAACAACACAAAAGAAGACTCTACACATGGACATCACCAGATGGTCAACACCAAAATCAGATTGATTATATCCTTTGCAGCCAAAGATGGAGAAGCTCTATACAGTCAGCAAAAACAAGACTGGGAGCGGACTATGGGTCAGATCATGAACATCGCCAGATGATCAATACTGAAGTAAGACTGATTATATTCTTTGCAGCCTTAGATGGAGAAGTTCTATACAATCAGCAAAAATAAGACCAGGAGCTGACTGTGACTCAGACCATGAACTCCTTATTGCCAAATTCAGACTTAAATTGAAGAAAGTAGAAAAAACCACTAGACCATTCAGGAATGACCTAGATCAAATCCTTTACGATTATACAGTGGAAGTGACAAATAGATTCAGGGGATTAGATCTGATAGAGCACCTGAAGAACTATGGATGGAGGTTCATGACATTGTACAGGAGGCGGTGATCAAGACCATGCCCAAAGGAAAAAAATGCAAAAAGGCAAAATGGTATACTAACGAGGTCTTATAAATAGCTGAGAAGAGAAGCTAAAGGCAAAGGAGAAAAGGAAAGATATACCCATCTGAATGTAGAGTTCCAAAGAATAGCAAGGAGAGATAAGAAAGCCTTCCTTAACTATCAATGCAAAGTAATAGAGGAAAACAATAGAATAGGAAAGACTAGAGATCTCTTCAAGAAAATGAAACATACCAGGGAACATTCATGCAAAGGTGGGCACAATAAAGGACAGAAATGATATGGACCTAAAAGAAGCAGGAAAAAAAAAAAAAAGAAGAAGCAGAAGAGATTAAGAAGTGGCAAGAATACACAGAAGAACTGTACAAAAAAGATCTTCATGAACCAGATAACCATGATAGTGTGATCACTCATCTAGAGCCAGACATCCTGGAGTGTGAAATCAAGTGGGCCTTAGGAAGCATCACTACGAACAAATACAGTGGAGGTGATGGAATTCCAGCTGAGCTATTTCAAATCCTAAAAGATGATGCTGTGAAAGTGCTGCACTCAGTACACCAGCAAATTTGAAAAACTCAGCAGTGGCCACAGGACTGGAAAAGGTCAGTTTTCATTCAATCCCAAAGAAAGGCAATGCCAAAAATGTTCAAACTACTACACAATTTCACTCATCTCACACGCTAGCAAAATAATGCTCAAAATTCTCCAAGCTTCAACAGTACATGAACCGAGACTTCCAGATGTTCAAGCTGGATTTAGAAAGGGCAGAGGAACCAGAGATCAAATTGCCAACATCCGCTGGATCATTGAAAAAGCAAGAAAATTCCAGAAAAACATCTACCTCTGCTTTATTGACTACACCAAAGCCTTTGACTGTGTGGATCACATGTGTGGAAAATTCTTCAATACATGGGAATAGCAGACCATCTTACCTGCCTCTTGAGAAATCTCTATGCAGGTCAAGAAGCAACAGTTAGTACTGGACATGGAACAATGGACTGGTTCCAAATTGGGAAAGGAATATATCAAGGATGTATATTGTCACCCTGCTTATTTAACTTAAATTCAGAGTACATCATGGGAAATGCCAGACTGGATGAAGCACAAGCTGGAATCAAGATTTCAAGGAGAAATATCAATAACCTCAGATATGTAAATGACACCACCCTTATGGCAGAAAGCGAAAAAGAACTAAAGAGCCTCTGGATGATGGTGAAAGAGGAGAGTGAAAATGTTGGCCTAAAACTCAACGTTCAGAAAACTAAGATAAGGGGCCCTGTATCAACCTAGAGTGGTGGGATGGGGAAGGAGATGGGAGGGAGGTTCAAAAGGGAGGGGATATATGAATACCTATGGCTGATTCATGTTGAGGTTTGACAGAAAACAACAAAATTCTATAAAGCAATTATACTTCAATTAAAAAATAAATTAAAAAAAAAACTGTAACATCACACACACACACAAGAAAAACTAAGATCATGGCATCTGGTCCCATCACCTCATGGGAAATAGATGGGGAAACAATGGAAACAGTGACAGACTTTATTTTCTTGGGCTCCAAAATCACTGCAGATGGTGACTGCAGCCATGAAATTAAAAGATGCTTACTTCTTGGAAGGAAAGTTATGACCAACCTAGATAGCATATTAAGAAGCAGAAACATTACTTTGCCAACAAAGGTCCATCTAGTCAAAGTCAGTAGTCATATATGGATGTGAGAGTTGGACCATAAAGAAAGCTGAGCCCCGAAGAATTGATGCTTTTGAACTGTGGTGTTGGAGAAGACTCTTGAGAGTCCCTTGGACTGCAAGGAGATCCAACAGTCCATCCTAAAGGAAACCAGTCCTGAATATACACTGGAAGGATTGTTGCTGAAGCTCAAGCTCCAATATTTTGGCCACCTGATGTGAAGAGCTGACTCATTTGAAAAGACCCTGATGCTGGGAAAGTCTGAAGGCAGGAGGAGAAGCGGACGACAGAGGATGAGATGGTTGAATGGCATCACCGACTCGATGAACATGAGTTTGAGTAAACTCTGGGAGTTGGTGATGGACAGGGAGGCCTGACATGCTGCATGCACTCCATGGGGTCACAAAGAGTTGGACATGACTGAGTGACTGAACTGAACTGATACTCAAGGCAGCCATATTTGAGGTGCTGAATTAGAGGGAAATAACCAAAATTACAAAGATCATGGGACCTCTATTTCAGGAGAGGGAGAAAAATAATACACATTATAAAAATTTAAATATGTAACATAGAATTAAATTATATACTGTTGGGAAGTGATATGTACCATGACAAAAAATGAATCAGGATAATGGGAATAGGAAGGTGGATAGGAGTTACTATTTTAAAAAATATGGTGGTCAGGCAATGCCTCTCTAAACTGGTGACATTTAAACAAAGATGGGAAGGATGTGAAAGAGCATGGGGATATTTGAAGAAAGAGGGTCACAGGGAGGAGAATGGCCACTGCACAGTCTCTGAGACAGGATTGTGCCTGGTGTGTTCTAGAAAAACAGAGATTCCCGTGAGGCTGGAGCCAAGTAAATCAGAATGAGAGTCAGAGAAGGAATGAGGCCAGATTGTTCAGGGTCTTTAATGCCATGGCTAAAGTCTTTGTAAGAACTGCCCTCATAGACAAGAAAGATAAGAGCCATAGTTTAATACACTAGAAGAAGTCTGTATAGGTTTTGATGTTCAGTATCTAACTCCTACCAGGATGATGGACAAAAAGTCATTATATCACAAGAGAACAGATTATCTCCAGAAATCTGATTCCTACAGCTTTACAACATATATCAACTCAGTGACTGTCGGGACTACACTTTTAAACCTCACTCATTGTAGCAGACAGGCAAGGTAGTACATTATCATTGCCCTGATAACACAGACAGCTTATTGAAAATTTCCTGTGATAAGAAAGTTGACGAAGATTTTTTCTGTGATGAAGTTGATGGTAGCATGTTTGTAGAAATATTTTCAGGAAATAATTCTTCTATGTCTGTGTCATCTCTGCTCTGCACTTTAGATCTTTGGGGTCTCAAATGAGGACAGATTCAAAACATTTCCCAAGGGAAACTTCAGCTAGTCTTGCAAGTGTGTCTGTAGACCAGCTCAGAAAACAGTATGATGCCTTGCTTCAACTTCTCGTCTTTCATAGTAAAATGTCAACCCTGCATCCATTCCTTTAATACCAGCAATCAAAGCCCTCATCAGGGAGTGTCTGCTACACCAAGCAGAGCTGAGAGGAAAATGACATTCAGAGATCATTCATGGAACACACTAACTACTTGAACTACTAAATATTTTAAGTTCTGTACACAAATCAATCATTATAGAAAGGCAAGGCATTTACCCCCTGGCTGAACTGTGCTTTAATTCTTGAACTTGCTTAAAGTCCTTTTTCTTTTTTTTAAAGAAATAATCACTGTTAATAACATTTGCATTTTCAGTAAACTAGATGACATTTCCTCTTTTGTTACATAAGTGTCCCCTCTGTTAAATCTTTTATGAAATATTTCTCTTAGAACATATTATATTCATCTATATTCTTAAAGAATTACAATATGATGGAAAAAGACCTTCTGAATCTGAAATAAAAAATAAACATACCTAACTAACTTAAATATGAATATGCTATATGCACATAATATATAATGGAATACATATTTCATCTGTGTAGAGCACTGAAAGATAAACATCTGATTAATTCATGGATATTTAAAGAGAAATATTTAGAACACCAAAATGCTCAAAGTATATTATAGAAGAGCATCTAATTATTTTAATATCGTACAAATATTATAGTGGACTTTTAAGCAAATAACATTTTCAGTTTCTTTCAGACAATTTTCTCTTGAAACTTATCAAAATTCCAAAAATGCATAATAAAATAATCCAGTATTATTTTTGTCTTTTATTCCAGTGTGTAATAAACTATTATTAGAGTTACATAATACGAAATTATGGGGGAATGCAAAATTATCATTATGAACGTCAACTACCAAAATAAAGGCAACTGAAAGCAATAAAGGTGTGGGGAGTTGAAAATATGCCAGTTTAAAAGCTTAGTAATATATAAGCATCTTTGGGAGACTTTGTTTGTCTCCCCATAAACTGTCACATTCTGATTTAGGATTGTTTGTGAAATGAATCTAGTCAGTAATGGGCCAAGATATCACTATACCCTTTCTCTTATAAATCACAGCAATTTACTCAGTAGGAATGATCTATCCTTATTCTCTCATTCCCCATAATCCAATCACTTCCTCTCATAAGCACTTTTCCCCTGGTTTTCACAATAATGCATTTTCTGTAACTAACAACCATCATTTCCTGATTATCATGCTTCTATCCTTGCACAGGAATGCGGGTCCTCTGTGGGTCAGGGTCACCTTTCCCATCCATCTGTGTCCCCATGTTAAGTGTGTTAGCTGAAAGGGGAGTCTGGATACACCATCATTTTGCCTAGTCCATATAAAAGTTTGAGTGCCCTCAAGTCTATGCCACTTTGATTAAGAACCATCAAGTTTTGGTGTGTCTAATACTGCGCTTTCAGAATAAGCACATTCAAAGACTTATTAGTAACTTTGCCTGCAGCAGATCCCTGTAAATTTAATGATGAAAATGTTGTAGAAAATTCTCTATGGTTTTCCATGCATGCTGCAGTGACCTTCCTAAAGAATAAACATAAATAAATAAATGACAGCAGCTCACAAGACAAAAAATCTTGAGTTCCATACACATTATGATTAAACTATCCACATATCTATTTGAATTTAAGTTCAATTTAAGTTTATTTAAAAGTCCCTCACTCCAGGGTATTTTAGTTTCAGGGTTTAGTACCCTGGACCACCAGATTCCTAGCTGCTGTCATCACTGAATGAAGGATTCCCATTCTTCCTTAGCTTATACAAATATTAACAGCCTCTAAGACTGTTGAGTTGCCATACCCGAAAGAATTTGCTTTAAGTTTTACATGCCTCTCAGGACTAAGGGGAATCTCACTGGCTGGGTGGTTTGGGTGGATTCCTTACATCTTAAACAATTCAGGGCATCAAGAGCCCTGAAAGTGTTCAGCAGTGAAATTGACCTTATTGATGTGGTCCAAGAGCCACTTGGGGCATATCCCACTGGTTACAATACTTCACTAGTTGGCTGTCCTTCTCGGAACACATCCCACTGGTTACAATACCGCACTAGCTGGCTATCCTTCCTGGTGGTGAATCTTCCCCTAGAGTTGAGTGACTTCACTGCCCAGTATGAGACACTACTGCTGGTGTGTGAAATATTTCCTACCATTTTACAAGACTAATTTTATTCCAGGAGGAGCTAGATTTCCCAACAGCAAGATGGTAGCACAAAGGGCAAATATTACAAGCACAAGAATCTGACCTATTAGACTGATGAGTACCAAGGATGATTCGTGGATGCCTACAGTATTAGACCTCATTGTAGGACTATTTTCTTTGATGCTGAATGAGTCATTTTCTGAGTCATTTCAGACTGGCTTAAGTGGGAAAAAATAGAAAATACCAAAAAACTCTCACTTCCAATACTAGCCATGCCAGGTAAGAATGAAAATATTCTCATATTAGTTCCACTGCTTTTATAATAAAATAATATGACTTTTTCTAGAATAGCATTATGTTTACAAAACAACTTTTTAGAACAGTGGTTCTCAAACTGTGGTCTCCACAATAGCAGCATCAATATTATGTGGGAAGTTTTAGAAAAGCAGATTCTGAGGTCACATCCCTTACCTACTGAATCAGACGTGGGGAGGGGTCAGCACTGCATGCTTTAACAAGTCCTCCTAACAATTCTAATGCCTGGGGTACAAGTTTAAGAGCCACTGCTCTATATATCTGGAAAAGGCAATGGCAACCCACTCCAGCACTCTTGCCTGGAAAATCCCATGGACGGAGGAGCCTGGTGGGCTGCAGTCCATGGGGTCGCTAAGAGTCGGACACGACTGAGCAACTTCATTTTCATTTTTCACTTTCATGCACTGGAGAAGGACATGGCAACCCACTCCAGTGTTCTTGCCTGGAGAATCCCAGGGACGGGGGAGCCTGGTGGGCTGCCGTCTATGGGGTCGCACAGAGTCAGACACAACTGATGTGACTTAACAGCAGCAGCAGCTCTATAATATCAATGTACAATTGGAAAAAGCTGTGGCATGGGCCCTTCAGATTAGAACTCTTGATAACAAGGATGGAAAGGGGGATTAGATTATTGCTTCTGTAAAGACTAGGGATGTAGTTAGAGGTGAAGGGCTTGGGAGCTGGTGATAAACATGGAAATGTGCATCCAGACAACAGACACGCCACACACTGGCTCCTTGTACCTTTCATGTATTTTAATTCTTGATGAACTATATAGAGAATTCTCCCTACCGTCACCCCCTTCTATTTCCAAAGTTTCTAGAGTAGTAAGAGGTCATCATGTTCCTTAAGAATATAAGACAACATCAGTTCTATGGTACCTTGAAGCTACATGTAGGAACAAGCTGGAATAATTTGGTGACAAGCTGGTGATAAGGCCATCACCACAGCAAAGAGTTAGGACTGACAAAAGTGTTGCTACTTCATTCTCCCATGTGTTACATCACTGTATAATAACTACCAAGAGTATAACTGAAGAGAAAAGAAACCAAAAATATAGTTAGAGGTTATGTGTATTAGGGCAAGTCCCATTCAATTTGTTTGAGAATGGAGACAGGTGGGTTATAATTAGCAACTTGCATAGTATCTCTAGGTCTTTCTTAGATTTGGTTTTCAAAGCTAATAATATCACATACTGATTATCCTTTAAATTTCCTTTAACTGTTTGGTTTTTAGTGATTTGCTGAAAGATATCCAGTTATTCATGCAAATGCAGACTTCTAATTATTTATATTTATATTCTAGAAAACTTCCTTAACACCCTGAGAAAACTTTTTTGACATTAAATATAGAATTGATTTCATCAAATGTATAAGCCTTTGTATGGTAAATAAATTATGAACAAAAAGACAACCTACAGAATGGGAGAAAATATTTGTAAATAATGTGACCAACAAGGGCTTAATTTTAAAAATATATAAACAGCGCATACAATTCAACAACAGAAAACTAAATAATTCAATTGAAAAATGGGCAGAAGACCTAAATAGATATTTCTCCAAAGAAGAAACACACATGGCCAAAAAGCATGAAATGATGCTCAATATCACTAATTAATGAGAAATACAATTCAAAGCTTCAATGAGGTACCACCTCACACTGGTCAATGTGACCATCATTAAAAACTCTATGAATAAGAAATGCCAGAAAGGATGTGCAACAAAGGGAACTTTTCTACACTGTTAGTGGAAATGTAAGCCACAATGGAAAACACTAGGGAGGTTCCTCGGCTAAAAATAGTGTTGCCATAAGATACAGCTATCTTACTCCTGGGCATATACAGACAAAACTCTGTAATTCAAAAAGGAACATGCATCGCTATATTCATAGAGGCACTATTCACAATAGCCAATGGAAACAAGCTAAATGTCCACTGACATATGAATGGATAAAGAAGCTAAGGTACATGTATACTGTAGAATATTACTCAGCCATAAAAAGAATGAATTCATGCCATTTGCAGCAACATAGATGCAACTAGAGATGATCACACTTAAGCAAGAAAGAGAAAGACAAATACTATACAATATCACTTATATGTGGAATCTAAAATATGCACAAGTGAACCTATCTATGAAACAGATTTACCGACATAGAGGGCAGACGTGTGGTTACCACAGGGGAGGGGACTGGTGGATGGATGAAGTGGGAGGTTGGGGTTAGCAGATGTAAGCTGTTATATATAGACCAAATAAACAACAAGGCCCTACTGAATAGCACAGATAACTATATTAAATAGCATATGATAAACAATAATAGTAAAGAATGTGAAAAAGAATACATACATGCTAACTGAGTCACTTTGCTGCACAGCAGAAATTTTTTAAAATTTATTTTTAATTGGATGATAATTGATTTATAATATTGTGTTGGTTTCTGCCATGTATCAACATGAAGCAGCCATAGGTATACACATATCCCGTCTCATTTGAACCTCCCTCTCACCCCATCTCGCCCTTCTAAGTTGTCACAGAGCACCAGATTTGAGCTCCCTACATCATACAGCAAATTTCCACTGGCTATCTAATTTTACATATGGTAATGCATATGTTTCAATGCTACTCTCTCAATTTGTCTGACCTGCCTCTTGAGAAACCTATATGCAAATCAGGAAGCAACAGTTAGAACTGCCCATGGAACAACAGACTGGTTCCAAATAGGAAAAGGAGTACATCAAGGCTGTATATTGTCACCCTGCTTATTTAACTTATATGCAGAGTACATCATGAGAAACGCTGGGCTGGAAGAAGCATAAGCTGGAATCAAGATTGGCGGGAGAAATATCAATAACCTCAGATATGCAGATGACACCACGCTTATGGCAGAAAGTGAAGAGGAACTAAAAAGCCTCTTGATGAAAGTGAAAGAGGAGAGTGAAAAAGTTGGCTTAAAGCTCAACATTCAGAAAACTAAGATCATGGGATCTGGTCCCATCACTTCATGGCAAATAGATGGGGAAACAGTGGAAACAGTGTCAGACTTTACTTTTGGGGGCTCCAAAATCACTGCAGATGGTGATTGCAGCCATGAAATTAAAAGACACTTACTCCTTGGAAGGAAAGTTATGACCAACCTAGATAGCATATTAAAAAGCAGAGACATTACTTTGCCAACAAAGGTCTGTCTAGTCAAGGCTATGGTTTTTCCAGTGGTCATGTATGGATGTAAGAGTTGGACTGTGAAGAAAGCTGAGCGCTGAAGAACTGATGCTTTTAAACTGTGGTGTTGGATAAGACTCTTGAGAGGCCCTTGGACTGCAAGAGGATCCAACCAGTCCATCCTAAAGGAGATCAGTCCCTTCATTGAAGGGACTGATGCTGAAGCTGAAACTCCAATACTTTGGCCACCTCATGCGAAGAGTTGACTCATTGGAGAAGACCCTGATGCTGGGAGGGATTGGGGCCAGGAGGAATAGGGGACAACAGAGGATGAGATGGCTGGATGGCATCACTGACTCGATGGACATGAGTTTGAGTAAACTTCAGGAGTTGGTGATGGACAGGGAGGCCTGGCATGCTGCAATTCATGGGGTTGCAAAGAGTCGTACATGACTGAGCGACTAAACTGAACTCTTTCTCCCACTGTTTCCACAAGTCTATTTTCTATGTCTTGTATAGCAGAAATTAATGCAACATTGCAAACATACTATACTTCAATAAAAAATTTAAAAATACAGAATTGAATGCTTTATTATATAGTTTAATTTTATATCCATGCTATAATTTCCTTTAAATTATGATTTTACCTATCTTCCCTTTGTAATCCTGCTTAACATCTTCCACCTCTTAGTACCTTCACACCACCATGAGGTTTTGCTAGTCAACATCTAAGAGCACAAGCTCTATCCTAGAAATGAATGAGGCTCATGAATAAACTGATGTGTATAAAGATTTTAGACTAATACCAGAACATAGAAAACCCTTGATAAGCTCAGTTATTGCTGTCATTATTAACTATCCAGCCAAGGGGTCTCAGCGCAGTTACTGGGCCCAGCCAAAAAGTGCCCGACACTACCAAACATAGCAATCCTATACTTTCTTCAGAAATGGGAGTCTTCTGTAGTCAAATCCCTACTTCTTTTACAAATGCAGAAGAAAAGAGAGCTGAAAATTTGTTGACTCAGGGTCTAATACTGAGGCAGACCCGAACTGAGGTTAATGACCAGAAATCACAAAGAATTAAACTTACTTCACAATTCTTTCTGAACCAAGAGAAAGAAGATTCTCAGAAAAGTCAAAATAAATTGAACATGAGATTTGAAGTTTGAAATGAGAAAGTAGGAGAATTCATCAGATCATTAAAAGATAAAATACTGCTAACTATTATTGGGAGAAAGATTTTTTTCTCCTTTTATCCTTTTGATAAACCAGATTTTCTATAGTACTGATGATTTAGAAAAATAATAATCATTCTTATCCTTCAATTTTTAGCTTTACTGAAAAACATATTCTACATGCTTATGTAATAGGATTTCAAAATATTTTTATTTATATTCTGGAAAACTGTTAATAACCTGGCAAATGTTCTTAAATTAAATATACAGTTGAATCCTTTAAAAATAATTTTATATAATCACTATTATGTTCTTTAAACTATGATTTCACCTAAATATCTTTTCTTTCTAAACATACTTAGCAGCCCAAATTTAGACATTGTTCTCCTTTGCCTTCTTCATGAACTATCAACTATATTCCACTTCATAAATTCATTAACAACTTATTATCTCAGTTAACTATTTAGATACTGTTCAAACTTCAATCTACTCTGAAATTCATGAAGAAATTATTTTCTTTCACGGTTTGAAATACTCAATTTATATGCATAGTTCTTCCCTGTAAGCATTAATTCACTGATGTTAGTGGAAAAACACATATCAACAATATAAAATATACTGGTTTTGTGAAAAAGAAGCTGAACATGTCACACATGAATAGAAACTGACTGGGAGAATTCTAATTTTGACAGGCACCATGCAAATACTTGAAAGAAAATTTGACAAAAAGAAAATTTGAAGAAAATTAGTATGAATGATTTTGCTATGGAGAATTTTGACATTGAAATACTTTCGTGTTAAAGTCAATGCCTTCCTTGAGTCCAAATGCCACATTCATTCAGTCTTAAATACTGAGTAGGCATAAAGAGTAAAAACATACATAAGACATGATCACTGCTCAACTCTGCCTTTAAGGAGCTCAGAAATCTAAAGAAGAGATAAATAGTTATGTTGTAATAGGTTCAGTGTTTAGAAACAACTTTTGGAAGGTGGGAGTAGAAAGAGGAATTGACAGAAGGCTTTGCGGAGGAGATATTTGGTGTGAAACATAAAGAAAGGGCCTTTTAGTCTCCAAAAGAGGACAGAAAGGACAGTAAGAAAGAGCAGCAAAGATTCTGGAGCACAAAGGGGAAACAGCAAGGGGTGTGTGGGGAATATAAGCAAAAATCATAGGTAATCTTATCAGTTCAGTTCAGTTGCTCAGTCGTGTCCAACTCTTTGTGACCCCATGGACCACAATGCCAGGCCTCCCTCCCTGTTCATCACCAACTCCTGGAGTTTACTCAAACTCATGTCCATTGAGTCCATGATGCCATTCAGCCATCTCATCCTCTGTCATCCCCTTCTCTTTCTGCCTTCAATCTTTCCCAGCATCAGGGTCTTTTCAAATGAGTCAGTTCTTTGCATCAGGTGGCCAAAGCACTGGAGTTTCAGCTTTAGCATCAGCCATTCCAATGAATATTCAGGACTGATATCCTTTAGGATGGATTGATTGCGTCTCCTTGCTGTCCAAGGGATTCTCAAGAGTCTTCTCCAGCATCACAGTTCAAAAGCATCAATCCTTGGTGCTCAGAGTTCTTTATAGTCCAACTCTCACATCCATATATGACTACTGGAAAAACCATAGCTTTGACTAGACGGACCTTTGTTGGCAAAGTAATGTCTCTGCTTTTTAGTAAGCTGTCTAGGTTGGTCCTAACTTTCAATCCAAGGAGCAAGCATCTTTTAATTTCATGGCTGCAGTCACTGTCTGCAGTGATGTTGGTAATCTTATAGAGCGTATCAAAAGGAAACAGAAAACTACGAAAGATTTTAGACAGAGAAATAATAAATAGGTATATTCAAAATCTAGGTTTAGGTGGAGGGTAGAGAAAATGAGAACAGAAAGACCATTTAGATATTTTTTGTAATAATCTATGGGGTGTATTTTAACAGTATGAATTTAGAGACCCTTAACAGAAAAACATAAAAAATTCAAGAAATATTTAGAAGGGAAATTTGATTCAGGTATGGACTGAGGGGTGGGGATGGCTAAAAAGAATTAAGAATGATTCCTAGATCCCTGACTTGAACAGTTGGATGAACAATGTATTATACACTGAGACAGGGAACATCTAATAGGAGAAGGCATGCAATGGGGCAGGAAGAGTAGTAATATGGAGTTCAAGATGCCTGTGGAAACCTAACTGGTCATACTAGTAACTTCAATCTATAGTCTAGAAGAGAGAGATGTCATCTTGAATTACACATTTTGCAGCCTTGGGTAACTAACTTAGAAGACTTTCGACAGCAACTAATTAATTTTGCAGAAGTACAACCATCATGTCTAGAATAAATTATATTCGCTTCCTCTACTGGCAACAGGATAGAGCCTATTGTAAAAACTCACTGCCACCAACTGGGCTTCTTCATGTCATGAATTATATTTTCCGATTTATGGCTGACATCTCTTATCATTATATAATTGCTTCTTTATAGAAAGTAGAATATCTGCCTCTATTATGATAGCATTCACACTATAAGTTCATTACACCATTTAGAAGATATTAAGAAAAACAAGTGAATATATAATAATGCATCAACAATGTCTCCTTTTTTTAAGATGCTAAAGAGTGCTTTGCCCTCTATTTGGTTTTCTTCTTTTTAAATCATAAAGTTGCATTCCTTGGAAGCTTCTTTGATGAGGCATGTTTTCCTGAATTTTTTTTAACCTAACAGATGTTTGGGTAGTTAAAATTCCTCATGAGTATGGTATCCCGTGGTTTTCACAACCTAAGTGTTACCCCAGGAATTTTCCTTTCTTGCTGCTTTCCAGTCTTGGTGGTCTCTAGGAGATGCACATTATGAGGGTCCCATTTCATTCCATTCTAATTTCACACCCACACTCTTAAAATTGTACATTTCCTCAGCATTATAAGTACCTATTATGGACCACAGAGATATTTAACAACTTTCCATTCTCTACTCCTCCCCCACATACAACTCAAATCCCTTTTGAGTCTAAGGATAATCAAGAGAAGTAAGAGATATATAAAATAATCTGGAAGACTTCCATGTTTCAAGTTAAATATTTCTGCCATTTGTAATTTCTGTGCTTATGTTTGTAGCTATGCATACTCAGTGTGAAGAAGAGAGCAATAGCTGTTATACAGATGATTTAAGGAGAAAAGCAATTTGGCTTCAATTATCTAGATCAGAGTAGGTGGGAGAAAGAAATGTTTGCTTGAGTTGGCTGAATATTTCTACTTTTATTCACTTCAGTGTAGAGAGGTAGATCCAGAATCAGAAAATAACCCAATTTAATTCTCAGCTTGCATTCTCACTGTTCCCTGCATCTTCAATTTGAGTGTTCTTCTTTATGAGCTCACAGAGAGTTAATACAATATATATTCTTATTCTATAAGCCATTTTAGAATATTTTATAATATTATTCCAAATGGGTGGTCTTTTTATTTGAGCTATTCAAATGTTGAATCATTTGACCTGAAACTAGCCATCAATTACTAGCTCCTTACCAAAGAAGCTCCAGGTTTTGATTAAGAGTTTCTGGTAGTAAGTGCTTGGGCACAACTTGATGCCATTAGAATAAATTGCATGAATTTTAAATACTCATTTTATATTATTTAGTGTTTTCTTTAATTCACAGAAATAACTCATTTTCATCATTTTATTTTCTTATAAAATGACATAATACTTTTTTGAATCAATGACAGATAAAATACATAATAAATTTCTTCATCCAGATTACCTTTTATGTTTTTAAAATGTCTGTAATGCTTTTCAACTTTGGTATGCAGAATCAACATCTAATCCTTACTTATTTAATCTTAAAAATATTACTGTTCTTCAAGATTTTTGTTGCCTGACTATTCTAATTTCTCTTATTCTTATACATATATTAGCTCACTATGTATACTGTCTTGTAATGATATATATGGTGTATTTTCATCTTTCATATCAAATGCCACCTCAGAGTATCTCTCCTTGGCTTAATATAATAACACGTTTTTTACTGCAAGTAAAATTCTTTTATCATTAGAAAAATGTTGACTTCATTTATGAAACTAAATGAAGAGTGACCAACTCATTCTTATAACTTTCAAAACTAATTTATTATTCCCATCCGCATATGAATACTCAGATGAAAAGCTAGTTAGTTTGAGAATGCCAAGAAAAATAATATGTCTGTTGTCACAAATTCTGAAATATACTAATCTTTTCACTTTTCTCTCTTAATCAGTGGTAGAAACACAACTGTATTCTCTTTTCTATTTTATTGACAAACTGAGTAGAAACTTAGTTTTTAAGGATAAAGAAAAAGGGGATAAAAGTTGTATAGAAAGTCTACTTAACTATTAATCTATTAGTATTTTTCACATCCAGTTATTCTCTGATGGAGACTTTAAATTGTGGCAATGAGATACTAGACTAAGGGAGAGGAAAAGTGTCCGATAAAATTCACACTGGTACTCCACACAAAGGTGGATACTCTTTGGATTAGTCATCAAGTAAAGATCTGGGAGCTGGAGTGAAAAAAAGCCAAGATTATCCTCTCCATTGCATCAAGAACCAACAAACTAATCAACTAACCACCAATGGCAAAGGAATACATCCTAATAAAATGAGAAAAATAATGCTATTTAAAAAAAAAAAAAAAGCTCACACTAATTGTGAAATGTTTGAAGTAGTCTACCACCATTCTTTTAGACCAGAATGAGCAAAGTAGCATAGCAGAGAACTGAAAATGACCAAATTCTAGTGAGTGGGTCATAGACCTTAAGGGTGGAGAGGGAGAGAAGGGACTCTGGTAGAAGCAATGACACTCAAGTGGAAAGACTCCCAAATTTTCAGAATTAAGAATGTGGGGTTCTCACCTGTCAATGCAGGAGACCCAGGTTCAATCCCTGATCCAGGAAAATCCCACAGAGCAACCCAGCCCATTCGCCACAACTACTGAATGTGCTCTAGCGCCCAGGAGCTGCAACTACTGAGCCCACGTGCGACAACTACCGAAGCCTGCATGCCCCGGAGCCTGTGCTCCACAACCAAGAGGCCACCGCGATGAGAAGCCCCTGCACCCTGACCAGAGAGTAGGCCCTGCTTGCTGCAACTAGAGAAAAAAAATCCTGCAAGGCAATGAAGACCCAGCACAGCCCAAAATAAATTAAAAAATAAAATCATAAAAATTAAAAAAATTTTAAAACATGTAACTTAAAAAAAAGAGAGAATATGGGGTTCTGTAAAAATCCAACTTCCTAGTTTCCTTTACCAGCTTGTGAATTGATCAGGTAAGTCGTTCAGTGCTAACCGAACATCTACTACCACCCTGTCTAGAGAGCTCAAGGAGATGAGGCATTTAGAAACTCCAATTCCTGGCTCGCTGTGGGAGGAAGAAGCAGCTACTATCCAAGTGAGATGCTCAGGAGGAGGAAGGCGGGAAGCCTCAGTGGCCGCCGATGTACAGGCCAGGCATACGGTCTATTTTAGCCAAAGTAAGTAACATGAAGTGTGAGTCACCCAGTCGTGCCCGACTCTTTGCAACCTATGGAGCCCACCAGGCTCCTCTGTCCATGGACTTCTCCAGACAAGAATACTGGGGTGGGTAGCCATTCCCTTCTCCAGGGAATCTTCCCAGCCCAGGGGTCGAACTCAGGTCTCCTACATTGTAGGTAGATCCTTTACTTTCTGAGCCACCAGGGAAGTCCATTTTAACCAAAGGTAGCAAATAAGTTGCCCACAGGCCAGATTTGGACTACTGACATGTCTGACATGAAAAACTGAAAGTTATTAAATTTAAAACAACTTGTTACAACAAGAAGTTGAGTATTTTCACCATAAAAAAATTTAGCTTTCCCATTTCTCTGAACACATCCTACATCCTAAGAGCATGACTTCTCTGTAAGACAGTAATCAGCCAGGGGTGAGTAGCGGTTGCCCCATAGGCAGCACATTTTGTTAATTTGCCATGGTGTTCACCTCTCTCAACCACCTTGCATCAGCAGTCTGCTTCATTCATTATGGTACCTGTATGATGTCTTCAGTGACAGTTGTCCCTGTGATTTTAGCATGTATTAATTCAGTGTCCCATTTTCTCTCACTTGTAATTCTGATCATTGTTATTGGCTGAAGCAACTAAAATTCCTAACTTTACCCATGTTCTAATCTCTAAGCATCTGTTTCTTTCTTTCAAGCGAACTTGATGTTTCCCATATTTTCCTTTTCTTTGTTTATAGCACTATCGTCGTCTCTATTCCCTGCTTTGGAAAACAGTTCATATTCCCTCATCCATTTTAGCTTATTCAATCAAGTTTAACTCCTTCAGGAGATATTTATGGAGTGCCTACTGTTGCTAGGCAACAAGGAAATAGTAATGATCAAGACAAATTCTAAAAATAAGCAAATACATAAAAATAAAAGTGATCAGGTAATTATACATTTTCATTAAGATGATATTCTTGAAATATACTGCATAGCTTTTTTAGATTGGGGAGTCAGGGAAATTCATTCTGAGTAGGAATCATTCAAGCAGAAGTATACATTATAAAAAGCTGCTCATGCAAAGATGGACACGGAAAAGCATTCCAATGCAAAGGAACAGGGCCTGCAAAGCCCCAAGTTCTAGGACTTCAGTGTGTTCAAGCAACACAAAAATTACCCAGTATGAGTGGAGGATAATGGGTAATGGGGAAATGATAAAGGATGAGGTTAGAGAGGTAATAGTCAAGTCACATAAGTGCTTTGTTAAACATGTAAGAAATTGGAATTGTATTCCAAGAGTAATGGAGATTCATTGAAAAGCTTTAAACAAGGAAGTGACATCATCTGATTTACATTTTAAAAGATGAGTCTGAAAGCCAAGGAGGTCAGTTAGGTTAAGGCAGTTGTAGCAGTAAAGAAGGATAGGACTAATAGTAATGCAAAAGGAGGGATGTGTTTAGACAGTATGGTAAAAATAAGTCATTAGCAGAGTAGAGGAGGAAAAGAACAGTGCAAGATTCTTTTTCTACATTTGGATGCTGAGAAGGCTTAGTGTTTAGACCACGTTAATTTTGAGAGGATATTAGACACATCTGCCCAATGATGTCAGTTCATCAGGTACATATACTGATTGGGTTCTAGGGAGCAGTCAGACCTAGAAATAGATATTTGAGAGTGATCACTGTATAAGGAGACTTTAAAGCCATCAGACAGGATAAAGTCTCTTAAGATAAGATCTCCTAGGTATTATGCATTGATAAAGAAAAGGGCCAACTATGTATCTTTGAACACTCCAACACTTAGATTTGAAAAATGAGAAGGAGAGAGAATAAGCCAAGGAAACTGAGAAAGAGCTATCAGGGAGGTAAGAGAAAAGCCAGCGGGCAGACCTTACAGAAACCGAGCCCAAGGGCCACAGAGGAGAGGGTGGACACTCGCAGTGAAGGCGGAGTTGTCTGGATTCTATCACAAATGCTTAATTGCATTAACAAGCATTCATTGAATATTTACCATACAAACATTATTCTAGGTACCCTTGGGAATAGTAGCAAGAGACACATTTAGCGATCCCCAAAAAATAAAAGCTCTGGATCAAAGTTTATTTCACTATTTATAAAGATCTACAACAGCATCAATGAAATTCCATGTGCGTGTGTATGAATGTATGTGTGTGTGTGTGCACGCGCGTGCACACAAGCCTACAATCACTGACAAGGTGGTAAAGCCTGACTTAAAAGCTGCAGAGCTTCCAGATATGAAGGGGAAATGTAGGCTAAGCCAAAGGGTACTCAGTGGCCATCAGTACAGCCTCATGAGAAACCACAGGGAAGACCATAATGCTTTGTTGCAACGTAAGACTCTATGACCTTGACACAATTCTGCAGTTTGAGAAAAGCCCTAATAGTGACTGAAATTGAACTTCCCATTAAGAGTCAATTCAATAAAAATTAAATGCTATGATGGTGATGATGTTATTTAAGCAAGTAGGCCAACCAGTTAATTTTAAAATATAAAACTAAAGTAACAAAAGCAAGCTTTACCTATATTCTGAATGACTTCTATAGAAAAACATTTAAAGAGCTTTTTCTTGAATCCAAAATTATATATACATACATACACAGGACAATACTTACGACCAGGCAGGGTTTGGGTAGATATCCAATTTGAAGCATTGCCATAGCCAGCATTGGTGCTAGCAGCCACTTGGAATCTATACCATCTAAATTTCTTCAATCCATAGACTGTCTCTTCAGTTAGGTCAGCTTCATAGAGGTACTGAATTTTTTGATGTTCAACACATTCTTCAGTGTCCCATTCTCTGCATGTTTTAGCCCGAAGTTGAGTGGTAATCTTGTAGTTTTGGAAGTAGCCAAAGATAGAGTCAGGTCTCATCCATGTCAATGTTGCACTAGTTGACTGAACATTAGAAAAAGCAATATTCATGGGAACACTGGGAACTAAAAATTAAAGGGAAAAAATGAAAACAGAATTACTGAACACTGTGTAAATGGGATGAAGAAACAGGATTTACAAATATTTTTTTTACTATGCACATAGTGGTGATCTTTTATTACAACTGCCCTTAGATTAATATGCCCACATTTAATGAGCAGAAACTTAAGGTGAAAGGTAATGCTTCAGAGAACAATGTTTCTAAGGGTTAGGGGACAAAACAATTGTGATATTTTTATTCCTAATTTGGTCCCAAATTTACTCATAAGGTGCTTATAAGGTAAGTTAAACACTGGCACAAAGGAAAATTGCATGCTTATATAATCCTATGTATTTTCGGAGGTATGGTCTGAGTTTTACTATTCAATTCCCAAGAAAGACATTCTTATACTTAAATGACTAGATAGATATAAGCACATCTTACAGTAAATGCTGATTATAAAATAATTTAAATAAACATTATTGACTGAATTAATAATTTATATACTTAGGTAATTTTTATTTCATTTTTCACATATTTAAAATTAGTAAAACTCTTTCTAGAACATCATCAACCACACTGACATTAACACACAGAATAAGGTATCACCTACAATCATATGGTCCTACTTGGGATCATTATCAGATTTCACATTATCTACTAGTTTGCTATACGCATACTGTGTGTCAAGCTCTGGGGTTGGTGTTAGGAAATCAAAATGCACAGGCTTATGTTTTGTTTTCAAGAAGCAGCCACTTATTAGACAAGTAATGTAAGTGTATTATAGTTGGAAATATAAAAGAACAATGACTTAAGTGATATGAGCACTTTCTTCAACCATGCCTATCCTTGCATGTGTGGAAGGACCTTCACTAAGAAGACTGAGATAGGGAGGATGAAAACAGGGATTTGTATGAAAATTACACTATTCATAAAAAATTATGTTAATATGTACCTCAAAGATAAAATTAAAAAATAAATGAGTTAGAAAAATATTCATTAAAAACTCATGCCTTCCTAAACATATAATTTTCAGATTTCAGTAAATTCCCCCACCAAAGACGCCCAACAGTATTTTGCATGACGATTGCATGCGCGTGCGCTCAGTCTCTAAGTCGCATCCGACTCTTTGTGACCCCCATGGACCGTAGCCCACCAGGCTCCTCTGTCCGTGGGATTTCCCAGGGAAGAATACTAGAGTGGGTTGCCATTTCCTTCTCCAGGAGCTCTTCCTGACCCAGAGATCAAACCTATATCTCCTGCATTGGCAGGAGGATTCTTTACCCCTGAGTCACCAGGGAAGCCTGCATGATGATTACTGTTATGGAAAAAAATAAGAAAGGGAAGAAGAGTTCCCAAAGACGGTGAAATTTTAAGCTGACTAGTCAGAGAGAAAGCCTCACTGATGAGGAGACATGAAGTTCCTGATGAAGGTAGGGAAGCTAACCATGTGAATATTTTGAGGAAGAACATTCCCAGCAGAGGGAAATGCATGATGACACTCCTAGGTTGGAATCATGCTTGGTAATATTTGAAGAGTTAAAAAGAGGCCAGTGGGCTAGCAGGAGGTGAGATCTGAAAAGAAACACTGAAAACTCGATTGTATATGACCAAGTATAGAACACTGGTATGACTCACTTGAGCAGGAGTAATTACAAGGTCTAGCATACATTTTCACAGGATCACTCTAGCTGTTTTGTTTAGAATGGACAAGGGAGAGAGGGCGAAAACAGAGTAATCAGTTAGCTATTGCAGTGTCAACATAAGAGATCATGATGGCCTGGAGCAGAATTGCAGCAGCAGAAATGAAGTATTCAGACTCTGAATATAATTTGAAGGAGAGCTGACAGGATTTGCTGACACGTGACATATGAGGTATGAGAGAGAGAGAGGAGTGGAGGAAAGCTCTGAGGTCTTCAGGTGCAAAAAGAAAGATACCGTCACAATTAACCAAGAAAGGGATGACTGTACAACAAGTAAACTGTGCAGAGTAAGACGAAGGATTTCTTTTGAGCATGTTAACTTTGAATTGCCTCTCAGATACCCAGAGAGGTCAAATAATAGATGTGTGCATGAGTCTGGAGTTCTCTACAGAGGTCTGGACTTGAGTTAAAAAAAATTTGAATTTTCTCTTAAATTTTTACAGCATTATCTACAGACAATTTTTTAATGTGAATATTAATTGTATTACACAAGTCAATCCCACAAATAGCTATATCAACATTAAAAAATTTAATAAACAGCCAAGTCAACCTGCATTTAACTGTCTTATCCAATAGTACATCACAACTCTTATTTCCATGGCTCAAAAACAGCAAATCAATTTGGTCAAGTTAGTCAAATAAAAGTCAAAAAAGTGTTTTTTCTTTTTTTTAAAGATACAAACTGGAATAGTTGATATTATCATCCTGCACAGGCAAAACCTAAAACTTCATATTTATTTCTATTTGTTTTACAGACCTATAGATTATATATTAATATTGCCTAAATCTGAAAAGGGGTTTCCCAGGTGGTTCAGTAGTAAAGAATCTGTCTGCTAATGCAGGAGACACAGGAGACATGGGTTTGAGCTCTGGATCAGGAAGATCTCCTAAAGAAGGACATGGCAATCAACTCTAGGATTCTTGCCTCGGAAATCCCATGGACAGAGGAGCCTGGCAGGATAGCAGAGCTGGATGCGACTGAGCTACTGAGTACACACAAACCTGGAAGAGAAGAAAAAGTCTAATGCAATAGAAAACAAATAGTAGATTACTTAAAGCTATATGATCATATACAATGAGCCTGTTTTCAAATACTTAATATTTTTTATCATCATATCTTACTGTATTTAATTGAACATTAACCTCTAAAAATGTAGCCTTACAAATAGAACACTTACTAAACTACTTACAGCACACTCCCTCTTGTGTGTTTAGTTATGTATAAGAGCAATTAGAGAAAAAGATATTTTTAAGAAAAATGTACCTTTGCAGAGAAAGAATCCATAATTCATAATTGGCTAAAAAGTAGAATTTCTATTATTTATTGAAATCCTTCAGCCACTAAATTTTAATTCAGACCACTTGATGATAAGATACATTTTCAAACTACTCTAACACAAAGCAGAGAAACCTGACTGATTTGGGGGTTCAGAAAAAATTTTAAGAGGAAAGGTTGCATATGAACAGAGAAGATTTCACTCACTATAAAGGCAGAGATTCAAGAAGAGGAGAGTAATGTGATCTAAATCAGGTTGACTATGGCTTATAATTCACATTGGCAATAACAGAGTCTGGGGACATACTATGTCACAAGATTATAGATCGCTTGTCCAGCAATAGAAAGCTATATCAAGCTGTCAGAATGAGATGTTCAGAAGTACATTTTTTCAAATCCAGTCATACTCGCAAACAGGTAAAGGGACAAATTCATAGACCATTTGATTTGTTCAGCAAAGAAAAAATAAGATTGTGGAAGTGAAAGTGAAAGTGAAGTCGCTCAGTCATTTCCGACTCTTTGTGACCCCATGGACTGTAGCCTACCAGGCTCCTCTGTCCATGGGATTCTCCAGGCAAGAATGCTGGAGTGGGTTGCTATTTCCAAATAAGATGGTAGCAATAGGAAAAAAGTGAATTTTCAGATCTATTTTGGTGGTAGAATCAATAGACCAGGCAGATGAATCAGAAGATCACAGAATCAGAATTTGATGGCAGCTCAGAAATGATCTCTATCAACCTGGCTTTTATATCTGACCTTTATGGAGGCACATCTCCCTAAGAATTTCAGGACATACACCTTCTTCCAGGCTTCCCTGGTGGCTCAGATGGCAGAGCATCTGCCTGCAATGCAGGACACCCAGGTTTGATCCCTGAGTGGGGAAGATCCCCTGGAGAAGGAAATGGCAGCCCACTTCAGTGTTCTTGCCTGGAGAATCCCATGGACGGAGGAGCCTGGTAGGCTACAGTCCATGGGGTCACAAAGAGTTGGACATGACTGAGTGACTTCACTTTCTCCTCCTTCTATGCCTTCTTCCAGTTTTTCAATCAAACACTGATATAGGTGCTGATGCAAAAAATTCTGCAGCTGTAATTAAGAATCCAAATCAGTTTACTTTCAAATAAGGAGAGGGGACTTCCCTGGTGGTCCAGTGGCAAAAACTCTGCTCTCTCAGTGCAAAGGACTTGCGTTCAATCCCTGGTCAGGAAACTAGATCCCACATGTCACAACTAAGACCTGGCACAGGCAGATAAGTAAATAAATACTTTAAAAATAAAGACTAAAATAAAATTTATTAAAATAAAATAGAGATTATCCAAGGGCCCTGATTTTATAACAAATCCTTTAAAAACAGAGAGTTTTTTTTGTTTTTGGCTAGTTATCAAAGAGGAAGTATTTTAAGCAAGAGATTAAATTCAATGTACAAATATTTCTCAACTCCTGGCTTTGAAGGAAGGGACCACCTGACAAAGAATTCAGGACCTCTCTAGGAGCTAGACAGTCCTTGGCCAGAAGCCAGCCAGGAATTGGGGATCTCAGTTCTACAACTGTAAGAAACTGAATTCTGCCACAACCACATTAGCTTGGAAGAGAACCTTCACCCCACATGAGAATTCTCCCCATGGAACCTTGATTTGACCTTGTGAGACTTTGTGAGACTCTGAGAATCCAGGCATAGCACACCAGTAGGACTCTGACCTACAGAACTGTTCCCTAATAAATGGGTAGGTGTTATCTTTTAAATCACTAAGTTTGTGATAATTCATGACATACAATACAAAAGTAATACAACTTTCCACTAACAAATGACCAATCTCTACTTATCTAACCTGTTCTTAAACATACAAAGGCAAACTCAAAATCTTGAGGGGCTTTTTAAAAAATTGATTCCAGAGCACTCTATTAGTTTGTACAGCCTTCCTTATTTTAAAGAGATATCTACCATCCTATAAATCCTAGTTCAACACTGAAAATCCACCTTAAGCAGGCCTAATCCTATTTGCATTTCTACTTTACTGCAACATTTATACCAAAGATCTATAAAGGTTTTTATTCTGTATTCAATCAATAAAAAAACATTGAGCAATTACTCCAAATTTATTTATATATTATATATATAACCTACATGTTAGATTGTGTCTCTGAAGGTCTAGACTAATTCTTGGAACAAAATAGGCATTTAATAAATATTTTTGAAAGTATGAACAAATGAATAAGAGGGTATTACAGGAGATTTAACTTAGATAGATGGTCACCAGACTGGTCCTGATGAATTATAATTTAATTGGAGATCTGACAGATAAGATGTAGCCTCCCTGGTGAAAAACATCACGTTAAGATGCTGGAGTAAGAAAACAGCACAGTGGAAACATGTAAGGAAGGCTACTGGGTATACTAAGAGGAGAATGGGAAGATAGAAAGTTATAGGTGTAGGCCAGAATCAGATAATATTGAGCCTTGTAGGCTAGATTCAAGATTTTTAGTTTTATCTTAAGTGCAGTGGGAATACTTGTTAAGTTTTGTATTGCCTTTTAATTTGCATTAAAACCATCGACTGCTTTTCTCCCGTAAGATCCAGTGTGTATGATCAGAAATTTCCTTTCTTTCCAGTGCATCACCAACTACTCCTTTCATGTTTCCTTTACCAAGGGTTTACTGAGCAGCTAGAGGTGGGAGGAAAAAAGGATGCTTTCTCTATTTAGGAGCTGGAGAAGGCAGAAGAGGCTACCCTTTCCCTGTATTTCAGCAGAAGGGATGATGAGATGCACATGGCTCTCTGACCAACTTTTTTATCCCCTCAGATTTCAGGAAAGAAGACTTTAATGGCAAAGTTTGTGGCACAGTAAAAAAAATTTCAGCAGATTAATATTGGTCCGCAGGCTCTACATTCTGTAAATAAGTTTTGCAGAGAAGAAAAGGTCTAGATAGAACAGTACTTTAACTGGACAAAGAAGCAAGATCTAGACAAGTTTTTCTAACCTGACTTAAGGAAGAGCAACAATAATTGCAATTGCCTTCCTTATGACAGGCACAGGGATGGACCTTGCACAAGACACCCAGAGTCAGGCATGTACGGGCCACTCAGCAAGTATTGATATGTGACTAAATTATGGTTCATAACACAGTCCTTTGGTTTTCATGTGGTATAAAAATTTGTCCACATTTTTCACTCAAATGTATTTAGAAAGATGAACCAGAAATAAATCTAATCTGAGGCCAAATATATAGTATAACTTCACAGACAGTTTTTTTTTTTTAACAAGGCTACCTCAGATGTGCACATAAATAACTAGCAGTAAACTTCATTTATATCCAGCATCTTCTCTTTTGATGAACTGTGTGTTGAACTAGACTATTTCAAGCAACTGCCCTATTGAATTACAGATACAAAAAGGATTACACTCATTTTAGCATGGAGAATCAGATTTCCATTCTTTAAGAATGACTAAAAACCTCAAACTTTTTCTATTCACAGATGGTACTCATTTGAACACATCATTCCATGCTTCCTGGAATAATCACACAGCTTGCTTAGATTTTCTGAACATGACTGAACTGTGATGAAGCGATCAACATTCTCTGCCAAGGTAT
This sequence comes from Cervus elaphus, assembly GCF_910594005.1. Taxonomy (NCBI): domain Eukaryota; kingdom Metazoa; phylum Chordata; class Mammalia; order Artiodactyla; family Cervidae; genus Cervus; species Cervus elaphus. The sequence goes on along the minus strand of NC_057817.1, from coordinate 11,339,332 downwards.
TCCGTAAATTATATTTTTATTCATAAATTATTCTTATCAGAGAAATACTTTTATCACGGTTGAAATGAAAGTCTACAGATCTATACAAGTAAAATTTGTTACAGTTTAAATGCATATCAGTTTTTAGTGATTACTTAGTATATCCCACTTAGAAGGTGAAAATGTGTGTAAAATATAATTACTGTCTAAAATTCTGAATATCAGTTATTAGAATTTGCTACACTCTTATGATAGGATGGTCGCATTAACCTGGTTAACTGTGGTAATATGGAAGACCAAGTTTCCTTAATTCTTCAGTCATGACTGCATACATTTATCTTCAAGCACAGATATACTCTCTTTTAAGCAAAACACATGTCTGAAAATTTTATATGTATAAATACCTATAAAACTTACCAAAGTATCAACACAATCTTTCCCAGTTTAGGGATATTTTTGTCTCTACTAATTTTAAATAAATTACAAAACACACGGTACAAATATATGATCTGAGCATAAACAAACAAAAGTACAATTTCCTAACATCAACATAATATGGATTAGTATAAACATTGAAATGCCTGCAAAGTTAAGTGCAAAAAAATCTTCTCATACCAGATAAATTTTGCACTAACTTGAATTTAATCAATATCATTTATAGATTGAGTCATACGGGCAAGTCTTAGGGTATATATATATATAAAAGTGATTTAGCCAATAGAAACTATCACATATAGGTGATGCCAAAAGGAAGATTCCAAGAAAAGAGAAGGTCTGGGAGGTATAACCTGAAGGAACAATTGATGATTAGTAGAGATGAGGGAGAAATAATGTTTAAGTAGATTAATAAGGAGAGAGATACATTAAGCAGCAACAAGATGTCTGTCATGGGCTGGGAAATATACCAGATTGGAGAAAAGAAATTCTAAGGATGTCATAAGAAAAAAATGGGGGGGTGGGGGAGGGTGGTTGTATTAAGTGTGGTGCTATTGAAAGGCACTAAAACTTTGAGAGATGAACTTAAATGACTATTGCAGAAAACATGGGACAGAGATTAACTGGTAAAGTATAAACTTAAAGGAAATCCTGAGCCTCTGTATAATTAGTTATTAGGAAAAGATAAACTCAATAGAAACTGGTTAGATACCACATATATCCAAGACTATGTAAATTACAATGATAACAAAGAATAATTAAGAACAGAGCTAAAAGAAGGAGGCAAAAGAATGTTGGCAAAAAATGTGATGACATAGTAGGCAGAGAAAAAACAGGAGTAAACAAGTGGAATAAACCCAAGAATTAAGTTAATAGACCAAATGTACACTGTACACTTCCTAGAAGTAGGCTATGATTTGGCTCTCAGGCGACAGAAAATGATACAAAGGAAAAAATTAAGATGGTAAATCTCTGTGACCATAAATAAAGGCAAATTAAATGAACAGGAAACATGCAATAAACTCTGGTATTGAGATCAAAGATACAGTTCTCCCACCTCTCCCTGACCCCCACCAAATCACACAAACAATACCATACATTTTAACGAACAGCATCATCAAAAACATCCTTACATAGGAAATACTTAGTATGTTTAACTTGGCTCTTTCTTTTGTCTCTCAATGTAGGTGGGCGGAATAATTATCAAACACATTTATGTAAACCTATTTCTTCAGAGGTTCTAATTACTCAGTTTTAAGTACACTTCTCTCTGGCAGTCTTGCTTAAAGCAGAGATGGATTCTGCAGTAGCTGAAACAAAATTTCCCAACATTTGTTATGTAAATATGATTTTAGGTGATACTACAAAGCTGAGAATATGGAATGATGCACTCATTAGTATGCCAAATTAAATCATGAAAATGTCATCTTCATGAAAGAGAACTGAGAAACTATAAACAGGACTAAGGTTTTCTAAAAATAATTTTAAGTGTCTGTCATGATGCATATATATAGGTAGACAATTAGGGATCCAAAATTCTATGGACGACAGCTATAATAGTTTTTGAACCAAATATTATTAAAAACATAAGATTCAGAAAAATATCTCAGTAAAATTCAGGGTGAAAATGTCACTTTCTTGGGGAGAACTCAACAAGAAAAATGATGACACATTCTATTTGGAGGCAAAGTGAGTTGATTTGTTTTATAGAGTCATTAGTTTGACAGCTCTATATAGCAAGTCATCTCATGAGAACATGTATCAAAATGACAACTTTGATTTGAAGTAGTTTATCAGAAGCAGTTCTTACGGGAGTAATTGTATGGCAGAATTAATTGTCTATTAAGACCACTCATATTAATAACACTGGAGACTAAGTTGAACTACTGACACTGAAGAAGAAATGAGGATGATATACTAGTTAGTGGTGATTTGCTTGAGGATGGATATGAATAAATAAAATGCTAGTTTCAAATCTTATTAGCATGAATATATAAAGTTGTCTTGAGAGGAAAAGTTTAGGTTAGAATGAGGTGAAAGAAAGAAATTCTGAGACCACCAAAAACCAAGAGAAAAGAACATATTTTAACAGAAAGAAGCAATTAAGGAATTCTACTCAAATCTTGAAGAGTTGTGAAATGAAAGTTGCTCAGTAGTATTCAATTCTTTGTGACACCATGGACTATACAGTCCATGAATTCTCCAGGCCAGAACACTGGAGTGGGAAGCCTTTCCCTTCTCCAGGGGATCTTCCCAACCCACGTATCAAACCCAGGTCTCCCGTACTGCAGGCGGATTCTTTACCAGCTAAGCCACAAAGGAGTAAGAAGCAGGGAGAAACAATTTGACTTTGAATCTATAAGGGTGAATAAACATTTAAGGGCAACGGTATTTATAGTATAAGAATAGCAGATGACCGAAAAAACAAAACAAAACAAAACTGAGTCTCTGTCAAGTCAATATTTAATCCAGGGTAAATTAGAATAGGAAAAAGAAATTATTTAAAAAAAAAGGCTCATGTAAGTCAATAATGTCAGGAACACACTGGTACATAAGAAATATTTAACAAATAAATGAATATGTGAACAAACTAATGGATGGATACATGGATGCATGGGTGAATGCATGGATTTCAAGAGGAAAATATCACCAATGCCGTCACCAATACTGATTGATGAACAAGTGTCACCAATGCTAATTATAATCAAATGCTACTTAAAACCATTCTTTCTTAAAGAATGACTGTATGGAAGACCTTGATAGAGTAAAATATACAAAAAGACTCCTGGATCTAAAGTTGGGGGAAAGTTCTATAAGATAGATGAATTTGGGTTTTTCAGGGATTCTGAGAGAGAAAGAATAAAAGGAGAGAAGTAGGGGAAAAAATCAGGAGGAGAAAGGATCAAAGGATTGAGTGAGACTGGAGGCACTGTGAAATAATGTTGTTGTTGTTTAGTCCCTAAGTCATGGCCAACTCTTGTGCAACCCCATGGACTGTAACCCACCAGGCTCCTCTGTCCATGGGATTACCTAGGCAAGAATACCAGAGTGAGTTGCCATTTCCTTCTCCAGGGTATCTTCCAGGCCCATGGATAGAACCTGTGTTTCCTGCATTGGCAGGCAGATTCTTTACCACTTAGTCACCTGGGAAGCCCGTGAAATAATGTAGCTAATAGAAAAATTGGTTACATTTCAGATTGCCAAAATATTTAAGAACAAAAATACCACTTAAAGTCATGTATATTATTGCAATGTAAACCCTTCCTTTATGTATTCACAAAACGTTCAGTAAGGCTATTACACATAAAAGTGCATGGTGTGACTAGAATTGTCAAAATTATGCAAAAATTTTCCTGAAGTAGTCAAAAAGTTCTATCCCAACCTAGTAAGTTTGAGAGATCTCGTCTGATCATGCCAGAATAGCTTGTGTCACACTGATCCTTCTGCAGATAACAACTATGACCTCTGTGGGGAGGGACAGCTTCTGGCTTATGGTGTCAGGGATGCAGGATTGACAGAGTAGTTGAAAAAAGAAGAAGTCACTAAGGGGCTAGACCCAAACTCGGTCTGAACTCCCTAGAAATCCTTGGCCATTCTCATAATTGTGAAAGTATATAGGGCATGCCAAGAAGCAAAGTGGAAAGAAACAGATTAAAAACTTACTAGAATTTTAGTTGCTTCCCAGTCCAAGACGTGATAAAATTCAGAATTTGAATACACCAAGTTAGGAAATTAAGTAGCAAGCCTCATTTCAAAATCCCAAAAGGATCATTCATTTACTTTGCTCTATTGTCTCAGGATTAAGGAATTCTCTCCACAGATAAAGTTGAAACCAAAATCACACATTCACAAAACTATAATTCAGTAACTTAGTGGCCTGTTAGAATGAAAATCAACACCCTTCAAAAGAAGATAACAAAATCCAGAGTTTCTTCACATCACCAACAACATAAAATTTAGCTTTAAAAATTACCATGCGTACAAGAAAATTTCTACTGACAGGAAAATGAGTCTCATAGTCAGGAGGAAAAAGAGTTCAACAGAAAAATCACAGAATAACACAGGTGTGGGAATTAACAGAAAGCTAATTTAAAGAAGCTATGATAAATATTTTATTTGACTTAATGGAAAACAAAGCAAATGAGGAATTTCAGCAGAGAAATGGAGATAAGGAAACAGAACTAAATGGAATTTATAGAGTTTATAATACCTGACATGATACTGAATTTGTTTAATACCAGATTAAAGATGGCAGAATACAGTCAATGAACATTATGGCACATCAATAGAAACCTGATCTACAGAATAAAGGGAAAAAAAGTTAGAAATTTTAATAAAGCCCTGTCCTTTAAGAGGTATGGAATTAAAGTCCCAGAAGAAAAGAATAGTAAAGGTCAGAAAAATAATTTAAAAATGATGGCTCCAAATTTCTCAAATTTTAGAAAATTATTAATTTACCAATACAGAAAACTAAATGAACTCACAGCAAAATAAATGCAACAAAAACCACACTAACCATATTATTGTAAAATTGCTTAAAAGAAAAAAATCTTGAAAATTGCCCCTTAAATAACCTTTCACACATAATAGTGATGTAAAGAGCAGTTGACATCTCATCAGAAATAATAAGAACCAGAAGACAAAGGAAATACATCTGTAAAGAGAAAAATATTGGGTTGGGGCGACTATCAACCCAGAATTATATAATCCACAGAAAAATTTCCTCAAAAGTGAAAACAAAGTAAATCTATTTTCAATAAAGTAAAACCTGAGAGAATTTCATGCCAGCATACCTGCAATAGCAGAAATTCTAAATGGAGTTCTTTAGTTGAAGGAGAAATGATGTCAAATATAACTTATAACTACTGGAATAGAAGAATACAAATAATGATAATTATATGGGAAATATATGGTCTTTATTTATTTTATTTTATTTTATTTTATTTTAATTTTTATTTATTTATTTTTTTTGGTCTTTATTTATTTTAATGTCTACTGGCTATACAAGTAAAAGTAATACCATAAATTGTGAGGTTTAAAATGTAAATATAGACGAGACCGGGTGCGTTCAGGGTGGTATGGCGGTAGATTATGAGAAGGCGAGGGTGGGATGTTTTGAGAGAACAGCATTGAAACATGTATATTATCTAGGGTGAAACAGATCATCAGCCCAGGTAGGATGCATGAGACAAGTGCTCGGGCCTGGTACACTGGGAAGACCCAGAGGGATTGGGTGGAGAAGGAGGTGGGAGGGGGGATCGGGATGGGGAATACATGTAAATCCATGGCTGATTCATGTCAATGTATGGCAAAAACCACTACAACATTGTAAAGTAATTAGCCTCCAACTAATAAAAATAAATGGAAAAAAATGTAAATATAGGTAAATCACTTATAATAGATAGATGTCAAATGTGTGACAATATATATGTAATTGTACTTTTGCAAAGTTCATATATTTTATGTGACATTGTACAATATTAATTTAACTACAGTAAACTCAGGAATTATATAATAACCCCTTGATCAACCACTAAAAATAATGACAAAGAAGCATAGATAAAAATCTTATGGAGAAATTAAAACACAAAGCTAAAACCTCCAATTAAGGAATCATTAAAGAAGGAAGGCAATAAAGGACAGAGGAACTAGAAAAGAGCTAGAAAACAAATAGCGAATAGAACTAACCTCAACTAATTAAATTTAGCTTAGTTCTATTTGCTATTTGTTTTCTAGCTCTTTTTTTCCCTCTGTTCTTTCTTTAATGGGCTTCCCAGGAGGTGTCTCAGATGGTAAAGAATCTGCCTGCAATTCAGGAGAACCAGGTTTGATCCCTGGGTCAGGAATATCCCCTGGAGAAGGGCATGGCAACCCACTCCAGTATCCATGCCTGGAGAATTCCATGGACAGAGGAGCCTGGTGGACTACAGTCCATGGGGTCACAAAGAGTAGGACACGACTAAGCAAGTAACATTTTAACTTCCAACTTACTTAATTACTTTAAATATAAATAGATTAAATGCTACATTTAGAAGACAGTGATTGTCAAGTAAGATAAAAATGAAAGACCCAATTATCTGCTGCCCACAAGAAAAAATTTGTACACCAGACATACAGTTTAAATATGATACAAATAATTCAAAAGTAAAGATAGAAAAAACATACAAAACAGTAGAGCATGTGCCTATATTAATATTAGACTAAATGGTGATGGACAGGGAGGCCTGGAGTGCTGCGATTCATGGGGTCACAAAGAGTTGGACATGACTGAGCAACTGAACTGAACTGAACTGAAAGAATCTTTAAGACAAGGAGGGTTTTAAAAATAAAAGAGATAATTTATAACGATTAAAGGGTCAGTTAGGAAGTTATAACAATTACAACTGTGTATGTGTTAAGTACATGAACAAACTACTGACAGATTTAAAGAAGAAATAGAAAAATCCACAATATATATGGATATTTTATATTTCCTTATTGATAACTGATAGTATAATTTTTGCTGAAAAGTGATAAGAATATAGATTTGTAAAACATTATCATATTGAACTAATGCATAAAACATATATGGACAACAACTGAAGAATAAACCTTACTTCCAAATATGCATGGAAGAATATTCAAGAAGATAAATTATATGCTGAGCCATAGAAACTGTCCCAACTAATTTTAAAAATTAACTGTTATAGACATATTCTCTAACAATGGCTATAAATCAAAATTTGATAATATGTAGATATCTAGAAAAGTTCCAAATATTAGAAATTAAATATATTTTTAAATAACTATGCCCAAAGAAGAAATTTCAAAGGAAATTAGAGAATATCTTTATTGAAGGTAAAAAGTCAACATTTTTGATATATAAGAAGGAATTTATAGCTGTAAATGTTTATATTTGAAAAAAGGAGGCTTAAAATCATTATGTTGAGTAAAATATGCTAGACACAAAAAGATAAATACTACCAGATTGTATTATGTGTGGACTATAAAAAAGGCAAGTTCATGGAAACAGAGTGGAACAATGCTTGCCAGGGACAGGGGAGAGAGAGGTGATAGAGGATATTGGTCAAACAGTATAAATTTTAGTTATATGAATAGGTTATAAAAAAACCAATGCACAGCAAAGTAACTATAGTTAATTATGATGTACTGTATACTTGAAAATTGTTAAGAGAGTAAATCTTAAGTGTTCTCACTACACACAGAAAAAAGGTAAATGTGTGAGGTGATGGATAGTATGATGGGGGAATCATTTCATAATGTACATGTATATCATTTAAAAAGACCCTGATGCTGGGAAAGATTGAGGGCAGGAGGAGAAGAGGACAACAGAGGATGAGATGGTTGGATGGCATCATGACTCAACAGACTTGGGTTTGGATGAACTCCGGGAGTTGGTGATGGACAGGGAGGCCTGGCGTGCTGTGGTTCATGGGGTCGCAAAGAGTCGGACACGACTGAGTGACTGAACTGAGTTGAACATATATCAATGTACTGCACAGTATACCTTTAATGTATCCAATATGTATTCGTCAATCATACCTCAATAAAGCTGTAGAAAAAAAAAGTAAAGAAAAAAACTATGATCTATATCCTCACATAAAATACATAAAAATCCTCACATAAAAATACAGAAAAAAGAGGAGCATATTAAAAGTAAAATATTTAGAAGGAAGAAAGTAACAGAGATCGAGACTCAATGAAATAAAAAATAAATAAGAGAATATTAAAAAATCCAGAAGCTAGTTCTTTAGATAAATTAATAAAATTCACAAAAACTTGTCAAGCCATATACAAAATGATAGTGCATCTGATCAAATGTGGTCCATCCCAGGAAGGTAAAGTGAAAGTCACTCAGTCATGTCCAGCTCTTTGCAACCTCATGGACTATACTGTCCACGGAATTCTCCAGGCCAGAATACTGGAGTAGGTAGCCTTATCCCTTCTCCAGGGGATCTTCCCAACCCAGGGATCGAACCCAGGTCTCCTGCACTGCAGGTGGATTCTTTAACAGCTGAGCCACAAGGGAAACCCAAGAATACTGGAGTGGGTAACCTATCCCTTCTCCAGGGGATCTTCCTGACCCAGGAATGAAACTGGGGACTCCTGCACTACAGGCGGATTCTTTACCAACTGAGCTATGAGGGAAGACTTCAGGAACGTAAAGTCCACTTAATATTCTAAAACATTAATCATACACCATAGTAAATCATAATTTACCATAGTAACAGGATACAAGAGAAAAAAGCACGTGATCAAGGGCATCTATAGACATCCTACAGTACACATCATACAAAACGGTGAAGCACAGATGCTTCCTCTTTCAACTGGGAACAATGCAAGGATATCTGCTCTTATTACATCTTTTGATATAGTATCAGAGTCTAGCCAGTGCAATGTGGTAAGGGAAAATAAATCATAAGTTTTAGAAAGAAAGAGATTAAAAATTAATTGTAGAGGAAATGATATTTTTACATGCCGAAAATTCTAAAGCAATATATGCCAACAATCTTCTATGTCCAATAAACAAACTTAGCAGTTATAAGATACAATATCAAAAAAACAAAAATTACCTGTATTTCTAGATTCTACCTCAAACAACTGGTGACTAAAATTAAAATAACTCTACTTCCAATATCATAAAACATTAGATAGGAATAATTTAAACAAAAGATGCAAAACTCATTTGCTGTGAACTACAGAGCGCTGCTGAAATTAGAGTCTAAAAATGGAGACATAATACCATGTTCATGGATTACTTAATATTAAAATGACACTTCTCCCTAAATACATGAACAGATTAAATGCAATCCCAATGAAAATGCCACAGGGTATTTTGGTAAAAATTAACAAGGTGATTCTAAATATAAAATTTGTATGGAAATACAAAGAACCAAAATAGCTAAAACAACTTGGAAAATAACACATTTATGGAAGTTACACTACCTTATTTCATGATTTGTTTCCTACAAAGCTGTAATAAACACAATGTGGTATTCATGAAGGCAGACAAAACAATAGACAAGAATATATTTTAGAAAGAGAGTGAAGTGCATATGGTCAAACACTTGATTTTTGACAAAGCTACCAAGGTAATTAAATAAGGAAAAAGAAACTTAAAAAAAAAAAGTTTTGGAAAAATTGAGCAAATATATTAAAAAGGAACTTTAAATCATACCTCATGCTATGTATATATACAAAATTCTAGGTGATTCATGGATATATATATTAAAGCTAAAACTATAAACTTTTTAGAATAAATGGATAATACTTTCATGATTTGAAGTAGACAATATTTTTCAGGACACAAAATGTACTAATGTGAAATTAAAAACTGCTGATTTGGATTTCATTAATATTAAAATAATCTGCTCATCCAAAGGTACCATTAAGGAAATAGTCAAGCCGTTGACTAAGAGATATTTGTTATACATACATCTAATAAAGAATGTGTATTCAAAATATATAAAGAATTCCTATAACTCAGCACTAAAAAGAAAAGCCACTCAATAAAATATAGGCTAAAGTGTTGAATGGAAAGCTCCCCAGAATGACAGACCAGTCCTCACTTTGCATGTTCTAATACATCTGAATTTCTGACTTTATGGTTTAATTAAATAACACCTGTCTGCCCAAAACAAGGGTTAAACTTTGTTACCTTTATGTATTAACTATGAGTACTTGCATAAAGTGCTTCACTGCTACCAGTTCTGTCCACAAAATCATTACATAAATAATAGATGTAGGGACTTTTCTGGTAGTCCAGTGGCTAAGACTCAGCTCCCAGTGCAGTGGGCCTGGGTTTGATCCCTGGTTAGGGAAGTAGATCTCATATCCCACAACCAAGGGTTCGCTTGCAGCAACTAAAAGATTCTGCATGCTGCAATGAAGACTGAAGATCCTAAGTGACACAGCTAAGACTTGGCACAGCCAAATAAATATTTTTTAAAAAGACAGATGTACACTATAACCTGTGGCCCAACATATCATTTCTTTTGAAAGTTATCATTGATTGGTCACTGTGCATCTATTATTTGGTTCATGCACAGGCAGCAAAGTGTGTAGTTATATTGCTTCCTATCTTCCATGTGCATATGTTACATGCCCATATGCATGTTGGAAGCTAATCTGAACTCTGAAAGGAATATAAAAATTTGCCAAGTCATAGAAAAGATGCTCTCTTTATATCATAAGCTGAACAGTGAGAAAAAGAAGGCAATCACTCTTGATATGTTTTTAATAAAGAAAGTGAACACTTTCATTCTCAGTATTTCTAATGTTTTAAATTACAGTGTACTAAATATTGTTTTTATTGTTTTTCATTTCCTATGTATTTGTAACTGACAGGAACAGAGTTTTTAATGTAGTGGCAAACTTTTTTGAAGGTTATGGAACAATCATCACTTTCTCCATTGATTATTAAGGTTGCTTTGCACACATTTTACAGACAGTTTGCACTCATCTTTATGGCCCCACCAGGTAAAGCAAAAACTGCCTTTATATGAAGGATCAATAACCATGTAAAGGAATTAACATCATTAAACATCACTGAAATGAAAACTGAACTCACAATAGGAGAGAAGTTCTTTTATACCAGCTAGACTGTCTAAAATTATACAGACTGATAATGCCAAATTCTACTGACACTACTGACGCTACTCACCCTTGGGTGAGTATTTAAAATCGTACAAGCACTTGTCAGTTTCTTGAATAGTTAAAACATGGATCTAGACTATGACCCAGGAAGTCCAAAAAAAAAAGTTTTACACAAAAATATCGATAGCACTTTTATTCATAACCTTAGTTTGCAACAGTCCATATGTCAGTCAAAATAAAGTGAACGTGTCAGTCGCTCAGTCATGTCCTGCTCTTTGCAACCCCGTGGACCATAGCTTGCCAGGTTCCTCTGCCCATGGAATTATCCAGGCAAGAATACTGGAGGGGGTTGCCATTTCCTTCTCCAGGGGATCTTCCCGACCCAGGGATTGAACTCTAATCTCCTGCATTACACAGATTTTTTACCCTCTAAGCCACTAGACATACAAATAATGGAGTATTCAAATGATGGAAATTGACTCAATAATAAAAGAAACAAATTGCTGAACCCTCAACAACCTGAGTTTCACAATTATGTTGAAAGAAATAGGCCAGATATAAAAGAGTACATATAGGTGAAGAACAAGTGAAACTAATCTATGTTGACTGAAATCAGGATAGTGGTTGCCTTGAGGAGTGGGTGTCCAAGGGAACTTCCTGTGGAAGATGGAAATATTCTATATGGTGTTGAATGGTTGTGGTTATATGACTGTACGCCTGCGTGGAAACTCATTTAATTCTATAATTTAGTTCTGTGCATCTTACTGTATATAATTTCCCATAATTAGAAAATATTTTAAAAAAAGAAAAAAAGCTTTCCCATTAGAATGTAACAATAATTTCAAAATAAGTCACACATTTATATAGAAATTAAAATACTAGATACTGATACACTAATATTTTCTAAATCTAGATATTACAGAAAAAATTATGAGCTTTATTGTATTTCTCATATGTCCAGACTAGAAAAGAAGCCTTAGAGATTAGTCCAAGAATGTCAACAACTACTTTCAATTCTCTTTTGGTAACTGTTCAATCTTCAGGAAGATTTCCTAACAGTACTTATAATAATAGCATTCTATCCAGTTTCTAAGGAGTATGTCTCACACAGTTACTAATTTCTCTGTACTAATGTCCTAAATACAAAATTAGTTTTCAATTTCAAGTCTAAACTTTAAAAATGTTATGCTGCCATACATAACAAATATTAATGTATTATTAATTAGTATTAATAGTAGCATTAATATTAAATTATTACATTTAATAAGTTACTAATAGAATCTTGGCTTTAAAAAAAATCCTATCTAGAGCTTCTGTGGTAGCTCAGTGGTAAAGAATCTGCCTGCTAGTGCAGAAGACAAGAGTTCGATCCCTGACCCGGGAAAATTCCACATGCCGTGGGGCAACAAAGCTTGTGTATCACAACTATTGAGCCTGTGCTCTAGAACCCATTAGCCACAACTATTGAGCCTGTGCTCTACAACAAGAGAAGCCATTGCAATGAGAAGCTCATGCATTGTAACTAGAGAAAAGCCTGTGCAGCAACGAAGACCCAGTACGGCCAAGAGTAAATAAAATAATAAATTTAAAAAATCTTATCTAAAGTAGACCAGTTTAATTAGTAATAAATGTCAGAAGGGCTTCCCTGGAGGCTCAGATGGTAAAGAATCTGCCTGCAATGTGGGAGACCTGGGTTTGAGCCCTGGGTTGGGAAGATCCCCTGATGGAAGAAAAGGCAATCCACTCCTGGCCTGGAGAATCCCAGGGAGAGAGGAGCCTGCCAGGCTACAGTCCATGGGGTTACAAAGAGTCAGACATGACTGAGCGACTTTCACACACACAAAAATGTCAGAAAATTGAGCTACTGGATTTTACCATATCCTTTAATTGATGTAGATTTCATTATTGTGATCCATATGGAATTGAATTATCTTTCTAACCCTGCAAACTGTTTCTAAAGTAATAATTGATAATAAGGTATCCAGGCACTGAATTAATGGGCAATTCAAGGATGAGGTGAATAGGGGGTAATGAATATTTAAATTACAATAATAAAATTAATATACTAAGAAATGTTACTTGATCTGAATTCTGAAACTGTTTCATCATAGAGTAGCTCCTATTTATGCACATCTTATATTTACAAAATGGCTTCCTGCTCAAAAGTTGTTTTCTTATATACCATGAAAAATATTTGAAATTCATGGTTTTTTCAGGGGTCATGTATGGATGTGAGAGTTGGACTATAAAGAAAGCTGAGCACCAAAGAATTGATGCTTTTGAACTGTGGTGTTGGAGAAGACTCTTGAGAGTCCCTTGGACTGCAAGGAGATCCAACCAGTCCATCCTAAAGGAAATCAGTCCTAGGTGTTCATTGGAAGGACTGATGTTGAAGCTGAAACTCCAATACTTTGGCCACCTGATGTGAACAGACCCTGATGGTGGGAAAGACTGAAGGCAGGAGGAGAAGGGGATGACAGAGGGTGAGATGGTTAGATGGCATCACCAACTTGATGGACATGGGCTTGGGTGGACTCTGGGAGTTGGTGATGGACAGGGAGGCCTGGCGTGCTGTCGTTCATGGGGTTGCAAAGAGTCGGACATGACTGAGCGACTGAACTGAAGTTGAGATTAACAATAATATGTACAACCTACTATTTGTTTAAAGCCTTTTTTTTATATTCATACTGCACTGATTTTTTTAAATTGTCTAAATTAATGTAATATTGTTAATGAAATTGTGCTATCATTAAAACCCATTTATTCTACATTTCAGAATTTCACCATTAGTAAATGTTTTTCCCTGAAGTCTATAATCTCATAAAAATAAGAAGCACATTCCTGAGCTTTTAAGTCAAAAGGTTACCAAAAAAAAAGAAGAGGGGTTTTTGCATGTACACACACATGCATAATTTACTTCAAAAGGGAAGTAAAAGAAAATAAGAAAAAAATGAGGTGAAATTGAGGAGGAGGTTGATATGTAAAGGCTGTTATGAAAAGTATCAACTACAGCTGCATAGAACAGGAATGGAAAATAGGGTAATAAGATATGCCCCAGTTCCTAAATAAGTTAATAAAAATGTTGCTTGAAGAACAGCTGGTTTTAGCTGGAGTTGGAATGAAGAAAACAGTGGTTGCCTGGAGTCCACTTAATGAAAGGTATTAGAACATCAGTGGGGTCAAGGAGAATTATGCAGAGTAACTCAAATTCATTTTTTTTTTTTACAAAAAGGAATTACATTTAAAAGGACTTTTAAACTTATAATTTAGAATTTGATACCTATGACACAAATTCATATTGGCAAACATTACACCTTTGGAATTGATCCAGGCTAAAAAATGTGATATGTGTCTAGAAACTATAAAATTTCCCAGAATGGCTTCAGTATTTCATAGATCTTATTAACTCATAGCATTTTTAGTATTATAGGTTAAGCACATATATGATCATAGAAAATTAGTTTTCCTAAATTTTAAATTCATATTTGGACAGAAGTATATAAATATACTAACAACATAAATATCCCTGCACAAATTAGTGAAATTCATATTATGTTCCTGAATTTCCCTACTCCATAATGACTCTATTTAGATATTGTGAAATAATGAGAAAAAATATTTTCATTCCAATAAATACAAATGATCAGTGAATTTCTAAGGTAAGTGAAGTATCATAATATAGTAGAAAGAGCCCTGGATTTGCAAGAGTTCTGCTAATAAGTAGCTAAAGCAAACTCAGTAGATATTAAGCCTCTATGCTTCATTTCCCAAATTTGCACAATGAAATGACTGATGGGGTTATCTCTGAAACCTAATGAAGACCTAAGATTATATAATTCTAAATTTTAAAAGCATAAGAAAATAATTTTGTTTTGTAATATCCTAGTAGCCCCTGGCAGAGTACTTCATACATATTAATAAATAACTTATTCTTGACTATGTGGATAAAAAGGGTACTACACATGATATTCAAGATATCCTCACAAATGAACTTCAGGCTTTCAAGATGGAGTAGATATATTCACCTGGTTCCTTCCACAAAGTACAACTAAAACCATGAACATTAAATATAGAAGAAACATAAGACTCTGAAAGGTCGTGAGAAGGCAAAGCAACTAGGGAACTCAGAACCCAGGGAACAGCGCAGCAGTGAGCTCCCTGGGTTTTCCTTTTTCCCGTGTATATCCCCAAAGCCAGCAATCTCCAATTGCACCCAGCTCAGACTGCAAAAGCCTCAGTAAAAGCTTGCTCCCTCTAACAGAAAAAACAAAAAGATAAAAGAAAACCAAAACAAAACAGTGTAGCCTAGGCAAGAGAGAAAACGTTTAGACAATAACAGCTCTATTCAAAAACTACAGAAAAAGGCTGTGGTCACTCTCCCTCCCATGACAACAAAGGCCAAATGAAAAAACTAGTCTTCTGCCTTCACTAGGCAGTAATCCCAACCATCCTTGATAGAGTGAGGCAAAACAGTGAGCCAGAACTTTCACCCTTTCCAGAGGGAATAAGATCCATCCACCATGTCAGTGGGCTCACTAGAATCTTGTCAATTTCATCTTTTCAAAGAACCAGTTCTTTGTTTAACTGATTTTTCCTCTTGCTTTCTGTTTTTTATTTCATTGATTTTTGTTCTTATTTTTATTATTCACATCCTTCAGTAGATCTTTCTTTTCTTTTTCTAGACTCTAGTTGAGGGGAGGAGAGTTAGATTATTAATCTGAGATGTTTCCTCTTTTCCAATATGTATTTAGTGATATAAATTTCCCTCTCTTCACTGGTTTAACTGTTTCACACATTTTGATATATTGTGTTTTCATTTCATATCAATTCAACACATTTTAGTTTACTGTATTCTTTATTTCTCTTTTCTTTTTGACAAATGTATTATTTAGAAGTACCACTTTTTACCACTGGATTTGATAATACATTTCAGCTCCAATTTTGCATCCTGAGAGCCTTAAACTTAATTTTAAAACTCCTCGAAAAGATATCTCCATGCCTAGATGGTTCCACTAAGGAACTCTGCCAAATGTTTAAAGAAGAATTCCCAGGGGGCACTAGTGGTTAAGAACCCACCTGCCAATGCAGGAAACTTAAGAGACGAGGGTTTGACCCCTGTGCCGGGAAGATCCCATGGAAAAGCAAATGGCAACCCACTCCATTATTCTTGTCTGGAAGATCTCATGGACAGAGGAGCTTGGTGAGAACAGAGTCACAAAGAGTTGGACATGACTGAAGTGACTACACACCCTCACAATCTTTTCCAGAAATTAGAAGAGATTTGTATTATTAAGTTAGTATTCCCTGATACTGAAACGAGACAAAGACAGTGAGATGAATCACGGAAAAAAAAGGGACAGGGCGCAGATCAGTAAAATTAGAAACAAAAAAGGGCAAGTTACAACAGACAACACAGAAATACAAAGGATCGTGAGAGACCACTACAAGCAGCCACATGCCAATAAATGGTCAACCTAGAAGAAATGTACAAATTCTCATAAAGGTACATTCTTTCAAGACTGAATCAGGAAGAAATAGAAAATAAGAAGAGACTGATCACAAGTGGGCTTCCCTGGTGCCTCAAATGGTAAAGAGTCCACCTGCAATGCAGGAGACCTGGGTTCAATTCCTCATTCAGGAAGATCCACTGGAGAAGGGAATTCTACCCACTCCAATATTCTTGCCTGGAGACTTCAATAGACAGAGGAGCCTGGCCGGGTACAGTTCATGGGATCTCGCAGAGTCAGACACAACTGAGCAACTAAGTCGGACAGAGTTGAGCAACTAAAATTTCTTCAATTGAAAATACTGAAATGGAAACCATAATTTTAAAAAACTCCCAACAAATAAAAGTCCAGGATCAGATGGCTTCACAGGAGAATCCTATCAAATATTTAGGGAAGAGCTAACACTTATTCCAAAAAGCTGCAAAGGAAACAATACTCCCAAACTCATTCCATTAGGCTACCGGATACCACCTGATACCAAAACAAGACAAAGACAGTGAAAAAAAAATAAAACTTCCACAATACTGCACATCAATATTCCTCTTGAATTTAGATGCAAACATTCTTAAACTATTAGCAAGAAGAAATTAGTAATAAATAAAAAAAAGTACATGATAATCAAGTGGGGTTGACTCCAAAGACCAAAGAATTGTTCCGTACTAGAAAATCAATGTAATCCACCATATTAACAATCTGACAAAAAAAATTACATAAACATATGAATCATTATAAAATAATTTTATATAGCATTCTTGAAATGACAATTTACAGAAAATAGAGAAGAAATTAGTAGTTGTCAGAGGGTTAAGATGAGAAGTACAAGGAAGGTAGGTAGGAGGTGAGTGTGGCCATAAAAAGGCAACATGAAAAATTATCCTCATTGAAATGTCCCCTATAATTGATTGTATTGATATATATAAGGTGGCGATGATACTGTATTATAGTTTTATGAGATGTTTCTATTGGGGGAAACTAAATAAAGGAAACATGGGATTTCTCTATTATTTCTTATATATGCATGTGAATCTATAACTATCTCAAAATAAAAAGTTAAACTAAAAATATATCACAGAAGACATGCCTTTCTTAAAGATTTACCACATAATTTTCTAAAAATATTTTGTGGCTGAAATTTTCTACTTAAGGCACCTAAAGTATGGATATTGAGTATTCACTGTGTCTATCTCTCTTCTAGACCTATAAATTGATTCATTCATTCATTCTTTCATAATGCATAATTATTGAGTATCCCTATATGCCAGACAGATTTCTGGACATTTAAAATAGATGCATGAAGCACTGTTTATAATAGCCAGGACATGGAAGCAACCTAGATGCCCATCAGCAGATGAACGGATAAGGAAGCTGTGGTACATATACACCATGGAGTATTACTCAGCTGTTAAAAAGAATTCATTTGAATCAGTCCTAATGAGATGGATGAAACTGGAGCCCATTATACAGAGTGAAGTAAGCCAGAAAGATGAAGAACATTACAGCATACTAACACATATATATGGAATTTAGAAAGATGGTAACGATAACCCTATATGCAAAACAGAAAAAGAGACACAGAAGTACAGAACAGACTTTTGAACTCTGTGGGAGAAGGTGAGGGTGGGATGTTTCAAAAGAACAGCATGTATATTATCTATGGTGAAACAGATCACCAGCCCAGGTGGGATGCATGAGACAAGTGCTCGGGCCTGGTGCACTAGGAAGACCCAGAGGAATCGGGTGGAGAGGGAGGTGGGAGGGGGGATTGGGATGGGGAATACGTGTAAATCTATGGCTGATTCATATCAATGTATGACAAAACCCACTGAAATGTTGTGAAGTAATTAGCCTCCAACTAATAAAAATAAAATTTTTTTTAAAATAAAAAATAAAATAAAATAGATGCATGAAATTGGAGCCCATTATACAGAGTGAAGTAAGCCAGAAAGATAAAGAACATTACAGCATACTAACACATATATATGGAATTTAGAAAGATGGTAATGACAACCCTATATGCAAAACAGAAAAAGATACACAGAAGTACCCACTGGAAAAAAAAAAATAAATAAAGGGGAAAAAAAACATAAAGTCTAGCAAAAAAAAAAAAAAAAAAAGATGCAAACTGCACAAAGGAAAATTTCTATTCTCATGGAGCAAGCAATGTAATGAGGACAGATATCCACAGACAATGGCTCATACAAAGTAAAGCAGGAGAGAAGGATCGAAAATTCTAGCTGGGAGGAGGTTCAATCATAAAGGTTCAACCTCTTTGAAATTGTAGCATTTGAGGGTAAATTTCAAAAGATGAGGGGCTTCCCTCATAGCTCAGTTGGTAAAGAATCCGCCTGCATGCAGGAGACCCTGCTTCAATCTCTGGGTCAGGAAGATCCTCTGGAGAAGGGCTAGGCTACCCACTCCAGGATTCTTGGGCTTCCCTTGTGGCTCAGCTGGTAAAGAATTCACCTGCAATGCGGGAGACCTGGGTTAGATCCCTGGGTTGGTAAGATCCCCTGAAGAAGGGAAAGGCTACCCACTCCAGTACTCTGGCCTGGAGAATTCCACTGACTGTATCGTCCATGGGGTCACAAAGAGTTGGATAGGACTGAGCGACTTTCACTTTCACTTTCAAAGGATGAAGGGGGAGATACAAACATTACTTAGAAAGAGAATCCTGGGTTGTAAAAGGACCTTATGGCCATTAAAATGACTGTGAATTTTATTCTTCATGATTTGGGTGAATCAGTAAGTTATCTGTAATGAAAAAATCTTTCTCTGTCTAAAGAGATTATTGCAGTGTTTAGGAATTTGGCCAAAAAAGCATCACTGTTTTCAGAGTCAATGTATGTTGCTTCCTACTCCAAATTTAGCAAAGTTCCCATTTTTCTATACTATTGAATTCAAACTTCTGCTACACTTACACAAAGCAGAGTAAGGTCCACTTGAGTTATTCAACCTCACTTCTTATCCTCTAAAATACAACACTGTCTACATAGGCTTCCATCTCAGACTGATCCCTTGTATTACAATCCTTTATTCTACTTCAGATCTTCCTAAACTCCACCATCTAAGACTGCTCAAATAAAAAGAATTTTTTTGATATGTACAACTGACATTTTCTCACAGCATATTTAGAAAAGTTAGTTTATTGATATCAGGCAACCTAAGTAAACATTAGATTAGTACCTGATTATGAAATTCTAAAATTCAAAAACATATCATCATCTTCTAATTAGGTTACTGCATCTAAACTTCTCCTATAAAGCAGTTTTGAAGCAACCAATTAGCAATATCCAATTGCTATTCCACTTTCTCATTACAGCCCTCAATAAAATGTATTTCTCCCGAATTCCTATTTGATTCTTCAGTCCACACAATTCAATCCATACAATTGAAGGTTTGTGTTTAATTGCTTTATATTTACTAAATGTGTTTTTACAATATGGTAGAGTTATTTGGACCTATAGGATTGAGATAACCAATTCCATTTGGGATTCAAACAGATCTTGAACCCCAAACACAGAGCCTGAGCATGGTGGTGGTGGTTTAGTTGCTAAGTCGTGTCTGACTCTTGCAACCCCATGGATTGCCCACCAGGCTCCTCTATCCATGGGATTCTCCAGGCAAGAATACTGGAGTGGGTGGCCATTTCCATCTCCAGGGGATCTTCCTAACCCAGGAATCAAACCTGGGTCTCCTGCACTGCAGCAGATTCTTTATCGACTGAGCTATGAGGGAAGCCGAGGCATAGTAAGCATTAAATAAGTAATATATTGGTTAAATGTCCAACACACCACGAGTATAAATGATACTTTTAATCTCATGCTCACTTTTAAGGAAAGTATCCTATTTAGAAAAGCAGAGGAACCAGAGAGCAAATTGCCAACATCTGCTGGATCTCGAAAAAGCAAGAGAGTTCTAGAAAAACATCTATTTCCGCTTTATTGACTATGCCAAAGCCTTTGACTGTGTGTATCACAATAGACTGTGGAAAATTCTGAAAGAGATGGGAATACCAGACCACCTGACCTGCCTCTTGAGAAACCTGTATGCAGGTCAGGACATGGACCAACAGACTGGTTTCAAATAGGAAAGGGAGTACGTCAAGGCAGTGTATTGTCATCCTGCTTATTTAACTTATATGCAGAGTGCATCATGAGAAACGCTGGGCTGGAAGAAGCACAATTCAGTTCAGTCGCTCAGTCAGTCCGACTCTTTGAGACCTCATGAACTGCAGCACACCAGGCCTCCCTGTCCATCACAAACTCCCAGAGACCACTCAAACCCATGTCCATTGAGTCGGTGATGCCATCCAACCATCTCATCCTCTGTTGTCCGCTTCTCCTCCTGCCTTCAATCTTCCCCAGCATCAGGGTCTTTTCCAATGAGTCAGCTCTTCGCATCAGGTGGCCGAAGTATTGGAGTTTCAGTTTCAACATCAGTCCCTCCAATGAACACCCAGGACTGATCTCCTTTAGGATGGACTGGTTGGATCTCCTTGCAGTCCAAGGGACTCTCAAGAGTCTTCTCCAACACCACAGTTCAAAAGCATCAATTCTTTGGTGCTCAGCTTTCTTTATAGTCCAACTCTCACATCCATACATGACCACTGGAAAAACCATAGCCTTGACCAGATGAACCTTTGTTGACAAAGTAATGTCTCTGCTTTTTAATATGCTGTCTAGGTTGGCCATAACTTTCCTTCCAAGGAGTAAGCGTCCTTTAATTTCATGGCTGCAATCAAGCTGGAATCAAGATTGCTGGGAGAAATATCATTAACCTCAGATATGCAGATGACACCACCCTTATGGCAGAAAGCAAAGAAGAACTAAAGAGCCTCTTGATGAAAGTGAAAGAGGAAAGTGAAAAAGTTGGCTTAAAGCTCAACATTCAGAAAACGAGGATCATGACATCAGGTCCCATCACTTCATGGCAAATAGATGAGGAAACAGTGGCTGACTTTATTTTGGGGGGGCTCCAAAATCAGTGCAGATGATGATTGCAGCCATGAAATTAAAAGATGCTTACTCCTTGGAAGGAAAGTTAATGACCAGCCTAGACAGCATATTGAAAAGCAGAGATATTACTTGTCAACAAAGGTCCATCTAGTCAAGGCTATGGTTTTTCCAGTGGCCAGGTATGGATGTGAGATTTGGACTATAAAGAAAGCTGAGCGCCGAAGAATTGATGCTTTTGAACTGTGGTGTTGGAGAAGACTCTTGAGAGTCCCTTGGACTGCAGGGGGATCCAACCAGTCCATCCTAAAGAAAATCAGTCCTGAATATTCATAGGAAGGACTGATGTTGAAGCTGAAACTCCAATACTTTGGCCACCCTATGCGAAGAGTTGACTCATTGGAAAAGACCCTGTTGCTGGGAAAGATTGAGGGCCAGAGGAGAAGGGGACGACGGAGGATAAGACGGTTGGATGGCATCACTGACTCAATGGACATGAGTTTGGGTGAACTCCGGGAGTTGGTGACGGACAGGGAGCCTGGCATGCTGCGGTTCATGGGGTCGCAAAGAGTCGGACACGACTGAGCGACTGAACTGAACTGAACTGAATCTTATTTAAGTCTGTATGAAATATATTGTAAAGCATTTGAACTTCAAGTAAAGTAGCAATACTAGTAGCTATTTCTCTTTGATCTGTGACAAGCAATTATAATGGTTTTTGTGCTTTCTGGAATCACTGACTGGTAAGTAGAATGTGGCAATTCACATGCTTAAGAACAAACAGGATCACACAATTTGCCTGCATGTTTGACTTCTCACCTCAACTGAGGAGAGGGAAGTCAGTGGGATGCAGACAATGGAAAAAGTAAACTTTTGAATTAGTACATTAACTTGCAACCTTGAGAAACACTTTTACCACCCACATTCACTCTATTGGTACTTAAGAATGGTCTGATATCTTCTATATTGTATAAATATTTTACTTTTTTAAAAAACTGGTAAATGGAAGTCAGACTTAGTCATAATCACACGTTTCCCAGTCATCTTGACACTGCTCAGAGAAATCCACAAAATAAGGTACCAAAGAAAGTACATAAAAACAGATTTCTTAAAGAGTTCTTAGGGGAATGGTGGTCATGGCATTGCATAAAGGGACTGAGAGTTCACATGTATGCTCTTAAGCAGTACAGGGACATTTGAAAGAACCAAGAATAGAAGGGGGAAAACAGGAAAATTAAACTTTCCTATTCAATACTGATCCACTAATATATGTGAAAGCTCAGTGGACATCCTCTAGGTACCTAATACCTACTATTAAAAACTAGTAAAGAAATCACTGCTGAGACTTCTTTGGTGGCTCAGAGGTAAAAAGCTGCCTGCCAACACAGGGGACACGGGTTCGATCCTGGTCCAGGAAGATCCCACATGCTGTGGGCCAATTAAGCCCATGCATGGAAAATGCTGAAGCCTACACGTCCTAGAGCCTGTGCTCCACAAGAGAAGTCCTCGCATGCTGCACCTAGAGAAAGCCCAGAGACAGCAACAAAGACCCAGCAAAGTCAAAAATAAACAAACAAAATTTTAAAAAGGGAAACAAAAAATAAATCACTGCTGAAAAGAATATCCTAAAAGCCACAACTGCCTATTTCACTTTCCTTCATTTAAGTTTTGGGCATCCAAGGAATATAACTTCTTTTCCTCTTTGGATTCTAAATTACTGAACTTGGAAGATCTTTGAATAAACCCAAACTATAAAACTAGCTTCCAGCAAAAAGAACTTTTCAAACTCAATATTAAATCATCATATTTACTAAGATTTGAAAATAATATGGAGAAGTGTAAGCATTTTGAGCCAATCTGAGATTTTAAAAGTTAAGTCTTATATCCACATGAACTTGCTATAATATTTTTATTGGTAAATATAATATACTTGGACACAAAATATTGTTAAAATCACCAGGTTTGAGGGGCCTTCATCTATATATGCCCTATTTCAACATGTTTGACTGTGACAATGGAACCGGTTTAGACACTGAACACTAATCTGCTCATAAATTCAGTCATCATGAAGCATGTTTAACTGTGCCCAGATATCACCAAGTTTACACTGAGAAAAATACCCAATAATCTCTGGAAGGAATGTTAAGGTCAAACACTAGGCAACGAGGGCGTGAGGCAAATTTGATTTTAGTTCATGTCAAGAATAAGTACAAAGTCAGTGACTCAGAGCTGATTTTACACTGTGACTAATCTTAGACCACCATAAATTAGAAGTTTGCAACAGCTATAGAACTGCTTCCATTCTGAACAATGAATCTCTAGTTCTTACTAATGTCTCATCTACAAACAATTCATGTGAACCCAGATAAAAGCAAATTATTTACCTCATAAATGCAATTACATATTAGATCTGAAAATTAATTTCAAAGACAAATTATTTAAATATTTTTGAAGCAGCAATTAGTACTCATATTTCACATGAATGACTCTCCTTAATTGAAAAAAACTTTTACATTTACTGCGGAGAAAATATCTATACTTTTGCCTGATGGAAATGTGGACACAATGTATCAGAGTGGAGTAAAACCCTTATGAAAAATCGTGAATTTCATGAGAACATAATTCATTTCTTTCTGTTACAAAAATCTGAGTGCCTAGAATGCCCATGTCTCTCTGCTCTGAACTGTTAGTAAAACAAAGACAAGTAAGACAGTCTCCACAAGCAAAGGGCATATAAGTACAGTGGAATAGAATGGTTCTCAAGTTTCAGCACTGTCTCACCCACCTATCTTGTTTAAATGAAGATTTGTGAGTTTTATTTTCTAAACTCTGATCCCATAGGTCTAGAGCAGGGGCCTCAGGGATGTACAGGTGTGTTCTGATGCAGGGAGCTGGAAGTCCAAACTTTGAGAAACATTGTCTTTAGCGACAAGGGAGTACAGAATACTTAGTACAATATATCTAATACCTGCCTAATTCATTGGTTTAGAATTCTGGCAACCTCCATTCATGTGGTCTTTTAATCCTGAGTTAAAATCTAATTCAAACCTTTAATTAAAGGATTTTTTTTTTTTTTTTACAAAGACCCATCCTTAAGTTCAGGTGGCGCTACATCAAGTGTACATACTTTGATTATGTGTCTCTTTTCTATTCACTGAACTTCATTTCTATAACTGTGCAGCCACCTTGAGTACCAGTGGGATCAATAGTAATGAGTCCTCTGTCTTGTTTTCTGAGTCTTAAACCTCTCATTAATCTCAGAATTTCTGCCCTGTCTTTTGTTGCCCTTCCTCTAAGACCCAGCTCCCACTCAATGATCAGGACCATTTTACCTGGTACTAGACCACCCTGGTGGAGACCACCTGCCTGGATGTGAACATATTTCCTTCTCTCAGACTCTGTTTAGTGATGATCTGCTGCCCACCCACTGAGGAAACACCTGCCACCCCTTTCTGCATCTCTCTGACGCTGTTTGTCTGTCCTCTCTGCTACATATCATCTGCCATCAAAATTCCTAGGTCATCTAGTCCAGTCATTCCCAAAATTTACAGAGTCATCAGAGAGATGCTTAAAAGTATAGATTGTTAGGCTTCGTCTCTTGGGAGATTCAGCCAAGTCTAGGGTGAAGTCCAGGAATCTGTAGTTTTAATAATTAGTATATCATTAAAGATTTGTACATAAGAGTAAGTAAAACTTCTAGAGTATTCTGGGCCATCTCTTACACACATCAACTTTCATTATCACGTCTGTGCCTCAGACACTTAAATCTACACATTTAATTCTTATCCTTTAGGAAACAAAATTCAAACGCCAGCACATAAAGGTTCTAGATTGTATGTTAGAGCCAATTCAATCAAAGTAAGTGGGTGGAGAGATGGTACTGATGGGCAGGCTGGATAAAATGGGTGATAAGGCCACTTTAGGGTATTATTATTATAGGAAGCAGCAAGTCTGAAATTAAATGGGGATAGTCAAGTTGAATAAGAAGGGGCAAATGGCAGAGATTGAATTGATAAGCCCTGATTATATGTAGGAGAGGTGGGAGGAAGAATCACATAAAAATATGAGGCTTTGTCCCCAACTGATTGTAAAGGACAGGTATAGAAAAGTGAGGAAGAAAAGGAGAATTCACATTACATGAATTCCACTTCGAATATCATTAGGGTTCATGGGAAATAAATGGGGAAACAGTGGAAACAGTGTCAGACTTCATTTTTTTGGGCTCCAAAATCACTACAGATGGTGATCACAGCCATGAAATTAAAAGATGCTCTCTCCTTGGAAGGAAAGTTATGACCAACCTAGACAGCATATTAAAAAGCAGAGACATTACTTTGCCAACAAAGGTCCGTCTAGTCAAGGCTATGGTTTTTCCAGCGGTCATGTATGGATATGAGAGTTGGACGGTAAAGAAAGCTGAGTGCTGAAGAATTGAAGCTTTTGAACTATGGTGTTGGAGAAGACTCTTGAGAGTCCCTTGGACTGCAAGGAGATCCAACCAGTCCATCCTGAAGGAGATCAGTCCTGGGTGTTCATTGGAAGGACTGATGTTGAAGCTGAAACTCCAATACTTTGGCCACCTCATGCGAAGAGCTGACTCACTGGAAAAGACCTTGATGGTGGGAGGGATTGGGGGCAGGAGGAGAAGGGGATGACAGAGGATAAGATGGTTGGATGGCATCACCGACTCAATGGACATGAGTTTGAGTAAACTCCGGGAGTTGGTGATGGACAGGGAGGCCTGAGTGCTGCAATTCATGGGGTTGCAAAGAGTCGGACACGACTGAGTGACTGAACTGAACTGAACTGAACTGACTGAGGGTTGAAATACCAACCAGGGCCTCAGTTGAAATTTTCTAACTATTTGTGGGATTGTTGGTGTGTGTGTACGCATACAAAAGAGTGAGAAATAAAATAAAGTGTATGAGAAAGTAGATTAAATTGATGGAGCTATGTTTTAGAAGAGACATGAGTTTGAAACAAAAATGAACAGTTAGATTCCTGTAAACAGAAAGGTAGTGACATCCCCAAGAGAGGATATTTTGAGAAATAAATAAAGATATGGGTAAATTTTGAAGGAAAGCAAATCAATATCTTTGATGCTATTAGTAAAATGAATAAGAACATCAAAGATGGATGATAGTAGGGGTAGATTATGTTCTGAGTAAGAGCAGAATTTTCCTATGGAAAATTGATGAAGTGTAAATAGGGATGTACACTGTATAGAAGATTGTAGGGCAGTTGGGAGAGTTAGAAAATAGCTAAAAAAGTAGAACCATTTACATTTTTCTCCAGCACTATTCATCAGCCAGCATCTAGTGAAAACAAACAGTAAGGTCCATTCAGAGTACGGAATATCCTGGAAGATGAGTCACAGTGACATATTTTGAGATGCATCCATTCCAGATGAACAGGGAAAACCCTGAAGTCTCAAGAAATGTTGCTTTAGAAGGATGAGAAGAAAAAGATGCTGACATGGATGCAGAAATCAGAGAGAAGGCACGCTGTGTCCTGAAGCTCTGCGGTGTATACCCTCGAAGACAGAAAAGTAGAGAAAACTGCGTAATGCTGATTTCAGAAGGAGGAAAGGGCTAAAAGATGTTTCCAAGATAAGGATCTAGATGAGCCAGAGGTAAACAATTATGTCACCCCCCACAGTCCCCATTAGGGAGGACCTCCAAGGAAGTAGTATTACCAGGAAGGAATCAGGTTTTCATTGATATGAAGAAGTATAATAATTAGAGATGGTAGAAGATGAAAGAGATTATGCTATAGAATGGATCACTGTTGGGGGAGATGAGAGTTTTCTTCTTTGAAGCCTAGAGCTTAGTGACCTAGATATCTTTACCCCAATAACATAAAGATGAAGGCTGTTATGAAGAGAAGGAAATAGAAAAAACTGAGCTGATACTGCAAGTATGGAATTCAGGGAAGCATTAAGAATGCCACAAAAATCAATTTTAAAAAGATATTATATATTTATCCCCTATTTTAAATTATTATAAGATATAATTCAATGTTTGGTGTTTATGTAATAAGAAATCCATACTTGTAAAACACAAAAGATTTTCTCTTTTTTCCTCCTTTCAATCTCCCATTGCTGTGGAGGTGGTTCAATGTACCACGCAGCTGGTCCTTACGTAACATGTGGGATAAAAAATTATGTGTTCTATTTTTTAATATTTCTTATATAGTTTTGGACAAATGTGCTCTAAAGATTACAAATGTTATTGACAAACTTAAGATCCAGTCCAGGAACAGTTATGTGTTGCAGGTTAGTTCCCTTTTTCAGGTAAACGACTGGCTTCAGGTCAATCACCCGTTACACATTAGTTACCTGTCTCAGGCAGCGTGCTGACGTTGCAGGTCATTTCATTACCTTCACCAGCTGAGGTTGACGCTCTTATTTCAAAGACATAAGAGGTATTGGCAAGAAGTTTCATGAATGTATACATGTGATCTTGGGGAGAGATGTTTGTAGCATTCCTTTCAACTGTGATCGTATAATGTGTAATTATTCCGTTTGCTTTTTTGGGTGGATCCCACTTCACTGAGGCTGATTGCCAGCTAGTTGCCACACACTCTATGTTCTGTACAGCGTCTGGAACTTAAGAGACAAGCAAATGCCCAAAGTTAAAATTTATACACATGTAACAGATAAATGATTTAATTATGTGATTGCTAGGTAAAATCATGTTTAGGAGTAGAGACAGAATAAAAATGTAACATATCAACCTTTCAGGTGCATAAGCCGCTCAGTCATGTCCAACTCTTTGCAACGCTATGGAGTGTGGCCCACCAGGCCTCTCTGTCCATGGACTTCTCCAGGCAAGAATACTGGAATGGGTAGCCATTCCCTTCACCAGGGGATCTTCCCCACCCAGGGATCAAACCCAGGTCTCCCACACTGCAAGCAGATTCTTTACCATCTGAGCCTTTGAACATGTGCTCAGAAACTTTTTAACGTGGGCTGAATCAAATGGCCCATTTTCTATGTAACCATGTTAATCCTTACCACTGAATATTCTCCTAGGCCCAACATCAACACAACCTCAAATACTCAGAAGCAACTGGGTAGCCAGCTTCAAGTTCAGGCAGTGGTTGAAGCCTGCCCTATTCATCTTTTAATGGGAAGGAGCAGTCTTAGCCATACTTTATGATGGAATGTTCTAACGCAAAACATCCCAGGTGGCTTAGTGGGTAAAGAATCTGCCTGCAAGGCAGGAGACACGAATCCCATCCCTGGGTCGGGAAGATCCCCTGGAGAAGGGAATGGCAACCCATTCCAGTATTCTTGCCATGGGAAAATCCCACAGACAGCGGGGCCTGGTGGGCTATAGTCCATAGGGTCGCAAAGAGTCGGACACGACTGAATGACCAAGCACGCACACATAGATATGGATGCAGGTGCCTCACCGATGTGGCCTAACAGTACTAGGAAGCATGTAACTAAATTTGGGATTTTGCTTATATATTCAGATGATTTTTTGTAAAAATAGTAAAGACCTGATCCCTCAGTACTTTAAAAAAAAAAAAAAAAAAAAAGACTGAAAATGGAAACCAGTCCCAGTTTTTAATTCAGTCCCAGTTTTTTCTAGAACTTCCCTGAGTTTACTTGGAAGTAGCCACTATATTTGGCAGATCTGGTTAAAGAGAAATACCCCAGGCCCACCAAAGTGACCCTGAGAGTGGGTACTTCTAGGGAAATATTTGATTATCTAAATGTCCCCTCATGTTGGCATAGCTTATCTTGTTACAATAAAAAGAGGATGCTGTAAAGAAAATTTGCACATTGTCAGTTTGTGGATTACAAACAACAAGCAGTAAAAAGAAAAAAAACCTGTCCTTATGGGGAAGCAGAGTTATTTAAAGAACATTCAAGTCATATTTGACTTGCCTACAGTGCTCTCCTCTGGCCTAAATTCCTGTCTTTACAAATCCTTCATCCTTTGTAAGATAAAGGCATCAGAACTAAAGCAGAATAACTTAGTGGGGTGTATGGCATTTAAAGAAAAGATGATTCCTCTGTTGATCCAAGGTTCTGGCAGTTAAATATGTTTAATTATTTGCTTTCTTATTTTCAAAAACATATACCATTATTTTCAAAAGTAAATGAACAAGAGAAAGTTGATAATGTGCTTAAGTTTAGATTATAAACCTAGATTTTGTGAACATCCATTTTACTGACTCTATAAACCTAAAAACAATTAATTAACCAGCAGATATTATAACACTTCAAATTGAAAATTTTATTTAACCAATCAGGGCACAGGGTTTTATGGAATTATTTTATTTCACTGGTAAAATATATTTATAGGTTTATAGAACACTGTCCACAAGATTAGCCTTAATTTTTATCAATGTAATATGTGTGTAAATGGTTTAAATATTTCTTTTTTCATGGGTTTAGCATTTTTCCATAGTATCCCTAATTTATGATACACATTTCCTATAGTCATGTCCACTTTTCACTAGAGGTCAGAGGCTGATGTTCCAGTTCAGTTTTTTCACTAATTGTCTCAGCCCTTTTCATCTCATCTGCCTGAATCATGGCTTCTTCATCTGAATTATCGGAACAGGGCAACAGTAATATTTTTGAGTACTTGTGTGTCCAACACTGTAATAAGTGCTTTATATGGATCTCTTCAAATATTTTTTCATAATAGCCTATGGGTGGCTACTGCTAAAATATGTTTCTTTTTGGTTAAAGATATAGAGGCTCAGAGGAGTCATGTGCCTTTGCCAAGGTTTTACTAGTAAGTCGCAGAGCTTGGATTCAAATCCAGACACTGATTTCAGAGCGTGCACTTTTATTAACTATAAATACTATTTACTAAGCATGTCTTAGGGGTATGCCATGAAAACAAAGTATCAGGAATCCACAAATTAATGTGAAATGATTATCAGTGAGTGGTCTACAATTTCAATTTAGGGTTTCACTAAATGCATCCAGACCTACAGGGAAGAAATGACTAGCACAGAATCAAGTGCTTAATCAATTAAAAAAAAAAGAGAGAGAGAGAGAGTGAGGAAGAGATGCCTTTAAAAAACATGTGCTTCCAGTTGAGAGAAGGAAAAGTATTAAATCTTTAAATCAGTTCTATATGAAAACTATTCAACACACAAAATTGAGCTATGGTATGTCATGACACACAGGTAAGTTGTTTAATTAGACCAGTGGTATTTCATAGTCTTCATAGTCCCTACCACTTGTCACAGATGAGCCATGGACAAATACAAGCTTACATGCTGACTAGTGCTCTTCAAATGTCACAATATACATTATTGAATATATTGTGACAATATTTTGCACAATATACAAAAAATTCATAGATGTTTTTTTCATGAAGATATGAATCAACCAGTTAAAAGTGATTAATGGCTTTTCTCCCCCCACCCCCAGCAATATCAAGTAGTACTAGAAATTAGGTACTTTTCATATATATATCTAGCAGTATACTTTGCTCCTAAACTAGTCTTTTATTTCAACTTCCTGGGTCCAAAATGAAAAAACATGTATAAGTATATATCTATCTGATTGCAGACAACAAGATCCAGTCTAGCCTGAAAGCACTAAAATTCAACTCCTTTGAGTGAACAATTAAATATTGATACTTAGTCACGTAAACTGAGAAAGGAAAGGGAAAAGTGTACACACAAAATCAAACATTTTAGGATCCAAAAACCATGTCTAACCTGCTTCTTGGGTTGTGAATTTTACTACATTACTAAATTGATTGCCATTTCCCACTTTAGTAAAGGCAGTTATGCTGATGGAATAGGTGCTGACTGGTTCCAGTCCAACAAGCTTGGCTTCAGTTTGAAAACCTGAAATATTCTGAAAAGCAGGAAAAATAAATTCTTAGTCAAAATGCATTATCAAAAAACTTACTTATAATTGGAAGAAATATTTTTAATACATAAAAATTATGTCTTCTGTGTTTAACCTATGATTTAATAAGCATGGGTATTTTAATTAAAAATTTAAAAATTAAACAGTTTTTGTGTGTGCCCCAGGGTATGCTCAGCTAATCGCACAAGGATGAACTGGACACTCATCAACCCCGAAGAATATCATAACTGCCATTTGTTTTTAAAGCTGAAGTGTTTTGTTTTATTTTGTCTCTCTGATTTTTACTTAGAATCACATATGATTACTTCTTTTAAATTTGCTAAAATTAAAGTCCTCAACTGGATTCCAACTTATGAGCAATCAGTGGTACTTTTTCTTGAATACATCAAAATTCATTTTTTAGTTCTCAGTAACATTCCATTTGTAAACTAATTTATTCATCAGCTATTATACACTAGGCACTGGGAATACAGCAGTGCATGAAACAGAACCTCTGCTCCTATGAAGCTAAGCTTGATAAATTATGAGTTTTTCCCAGACAATTCCTAAATTTCTGATTTTATGCAATCTCTTAGGAAAATGAAAAAACAAACAAAACAATTATCACAGATTTACAAAAAAGGATATGGTTTCTCACAGAAAATTTTACCATCAAATACAAACACTTCATTCAAAGAAGATTGTCCTAACAGAAAGAGCACTTAAGATTAATAGTTATCCTATGGGGAAAAAAAGACAACCTCTTATGTGGTATAATTTTAAGAATACTGTATTATATCTGATCCAAAATATAAACCAGTTTGACTTATACATTAAGCATTTCAGTGGCAGAAATTTAGCAAGAATACTAGCTCTCAGGGCACTCATAGTTCGAATTATATTTTAAATTAATCTCTTATAGTTATTGATATCCTTTATGAATTCACTGTATTATACAATTTTCTTTCATTCTTTCTTAAATACTATTTACAAAGCATATGGTTAGATAAGCAGGAGATTATAAAGATATATAAGACGTGGTCCCTGTCCTCCAGGAACTGTTATATTCATTAGAAGAATCTATCAACAACTATATATGGAGAAAAAATTAAACACAAGCAGATAAATTTTGACTTGGGTTAGGAAGGGTGAGTGAGTATGCAGAGAAATGACTGAACTCAAGATATTACAGTAAAAAGTGTGAGTAGCTTATTGGATGTAGACAGACTGACAAAGTAAACTGTAAAAGGGAGACATGAGTAAGGAATATTTTCAAACCTATTTTTAGCAGAACTTTTTACTAACTAATTTCTTTTAGTATGAGTGAGTGAGCTGACTGGGATGGCAGGAACATTTGGAGTGGTCCAAGAATTATCATGCCTCCACAGACACACAGATCATTGGAAAGGTAAGAGAGAAAAGAAAGAAAAGAAACTCATAGTTGGGACACAGAGGAAGCTGAAAACAGAAAGGAAAACAGGACAACGCCCTCAGAAAGAAAGGCACACGGTGGGAGGAAAGCAGGTACCCTAGATACTGGGAAAGGGAAGAAGATGGCATACGGATACATACAAAGGAATCCGAAAGAAACTAAGGCTGTGAACATCCATGGAAGACAAAGTAGATGTGAAAAGAAATAACTGAAAGCAGTAGTAGATTTTAAAGGAAAACTACTCTTTCCACCTCAAAAAGGATATATTGAATACTTTATGGTATGAATGTTATGTTTATAAAATAAAAATATTTGTAGTGAAATGTCAATGGCAGCATTTCTATTGAGAGAATAGATGTCTAAAAATCTTAGAATATAACTTATATTCAGGTAAAGAAGTACTGTCATTTCAGGTTTAGTGTTATTACAATGCTGAATGAAATTCATTCTTTTGTAAACTATGACAAAAAGAACAATAGGTAGCATGTTTTCACATACTGGGGATTGTTTTAAATGTTTTATATGGATTTTCCTTTTACAAGCTTTACTTTTTAATGGCTGTATCTTTACAAATCCCATGTTGCACTTCAGGGAACTGAGTCATAAAAGTTAAGTAACTGCCCTAAGGCAGCACAGTAAGTCTTGAAGGCAGGGTTCCTTATTGCCAATTATTCCAACCAATAATTTGATGCCAGAGTCCTTAGTTCATGACTAGGCTAATGGTGTTGATGGTAGACATCTCTGCTCTGAGGGAAAGATCACACATATACATCCACACTTCAATATTCATACATGTTTGTCCTAGGAATGGCCACATTCCATATTATTTAAAGATAATAAAAATCATTATTCCTTATGCCATAGCATTACTCACTACTTTTTATTTTTTTATTATTCACTTTGTAAGCTACACATGCTATAAAAATAATTTACCATCAGTAATAAATTATAATGCATATAAAACTGGGGACAATGTTTACGCAGAGTTTTTGCATCCTCCATGCTGTAACTGAAAAGCATTCCAGTACTTCATTCGCCTTTGGGGAAAAAAGAACAACTTCTCAATAAATGCTAGTGTATATATTTTGGCAATTAAGTGCTATAAATCATACAGGTATATTTGAGATCCTTTGTTACATTAGTTCTTTGGGTATTTTTCATTGATTCTGCAACCTAAAAATGGAGACGTAAAAGGGCGTTTAGAATGTAAACTAATTAGCAGTGAAGGAAAAAGAATAATGATATATCTTAAAAGACCAATTAGTGTGAAATTATACTATATCTGGAAAGGTTACTAGAAGTCCAGGATAAACACATCTCTGAAAAGGTTAAAAATATTCACTCGGTACTTCTTTTAACACTTGGTCGTCTTCCCTTAGTTACGGTTTCATTTTCCAGTTTTAGTTACCTGCAGTCAAGCTCAATTCAAGATACTAAATGGAAAATTCGAGAGACAGATAATTCATAACTTTTACATTGTCAGCTAGTCTAAGTTGCGTCATGCAATCTCCAGGCATCCTGCTTCATCTTGCCCTGGGTGTGAATTATCCCTGGGTCCTGTCTTTCCTGCCCGCTAGTCCACAGGCTTTTTGGTTATCAGATCAACTGTGGGGTAGCACAGTCTTGTATTCAATACACCCTTATTTTACTTAATAATGGCCCCAAGTACAAGAGTAGTGATGCTGGCAATTCAGGGACGCCAAAGAGAAGCCGTAAAGTGCTTCCTTTAGGTGAAAAGATGAAAGTTCTCGACTTAATAAGGAAAGAAAAAAATTGTATTCTGAGGCTGCCAAGATCTGTGGTAAAAATGAAGTTTCTGTGAAATGCTGTGAATCGGGGAAGAAGGGAAAAAATTGTACAAGTTTTGCTGTTGTATCTCAAACTGCAAAAGTTATGGCCACAGTGTTTGATAAATGCTTAGTTAAGATGGAAAAGGTGTTAAATTTATACAAGAAGATGTTTTGAGAGATAGAGACAGCATTCATCTAACTCTTATTACAGTTTATTATAATTTTTAAAATTTTGTTGTTAGTTATGGTTGTTAATCTCTTACTGTACCTAACTTATAAAGCAAACTTTATCATAGCTATGGATGTATAAGAAAAAAACACAGTACATATAGGTTTAGTACTATCCTTGGTTTCAGACATGCACTGGGGGTCTTGGAATGTGACCCTTGCAGCTTAGGGGGATGACTGTAGAAATATATTACACTAAGACAATAACAGGCTATAAATAGTCCGAAAAAATTTACTGTATACTTTTGCAGCATTAGCAAAATGGTGTAATTATTTCTTAACTTGCAGATATCTAAAAGTTTTACATTCTAGATTAAAATGCTCTACAAAGTACTTTACTTCCATATCTGACAAACGTTTGCTATGTTTTCCTCAAGCATCCTTAAATTGTGGGAAACCAAAGAGATTTTTTTCTTTAAAAAAAGATGGCTTTTGTGTTATTTAAAACGGTCCATTTTCCCCCACATGTCAAAATATTTTACTTGAATTTCTAAGTTTTTGAAATAAAGATAGTGTTATAATCAACCTACCTTATAAAATATGGTATCAGTTTCATGTTCATGAATTTTTAAACTATATATTTTAACAATACCGCCTGGAACAGGACTTGGACTCCATTTCAGCCATACAAGGTCTGAAGTGTAGTTGACTAAAGTCAAATTTTGAGGAGGTGCTAAAGGCACTGCAGGAAAACACATTACAAAACTTACATTCATAACATTTTTAGCAGAAAAGTAGCAGCGTGACTCTAGCTTCTGGAAGACACTAGTTAAAGATTTATAAACGGATTGCATTTTAATTGCAGAAATAAACAGCATAGGTAGTGATGCTTTGTACTTGGAACTCAGAAGTTCCAAAGTAGTTTTAAACAGAACAGTTTGTTCTGAAACTCAAATTTACAATGTTCAGCAAAGCAGATGAATAGTTGTCAGCCTGTTACAAATAGTCAATCAAATATCCTTTCATTTTCCATGCTTTTCCTTAAAAAGAGAGAGCAAGTGCTGCAACAGTAAAATCATTGGGAGAAACATGGATTCTGGCTTACCTGACTCATCTGTGTAAAAGAAAAGAACACTGGAAGGACCGAGTCCTTTTACAGTTCTTGCTGCAGCAAAAAAACTATATAATGTAAATGGTGAAAGCTCTTCCAGTATTACATAATTATCGGAAGTAACAAAAGAATAATTCTCACTTGGTCCTTGTAAAGTTAAATCATAACTTATTATTGCACCATTTGATTTTACTGGGGGATCCCATGATAAAAGAACTGAGGTAGAGGAAAGGTTTTTAAAAGTGTTGATTATTGGTGAAGTTTCTGGGACTATAAAAGAAAAAAAGAATATTAAATGAAACAAAAGTGAATTAGTATCAAAAAGAAGAGGCTTCAATAATACTGGGACTTAATTATATCAACAGGTAATAATTTTAAGAAACTCTAAACCTTATTGTGTTTATTGAAAGGCTAATTACTTAAGAACAAACAGAATCTATGTAGTGATCAGAATAATGTTTTCTAGCAGAAAGCAACATAGATAAGAGAACACCAACTATCTGCGTAATAGGCAATAAAAGGGTCCAGCCTACCATCTTCTTCAGTTCTGATGTGTAGTTGGGCAGTATATGTATCAGAGAATCCCTTTTCTGTTGATGGAGTGACTTTTAATATATAGTCAGTATATTTTTCCAGATTATCAAAATACATGCTTCTCTCATATGTAACTAGAGGTGGTCTCACGTGGCGAGGAGTCTGCTGTGAGCTCAAAGAAACATAGTAGAAGACTAGACCATTTGGTTGAGACGGAGGGCCCCAGCTTACATTTATTGCAGTTGACGAAATGGACTCGTAAGTCAGGTTTCCAACAACTCCTTCAGGTACTATGATAGGTAATGTGCAAAATATAAAAATCATCAGTCACCCTAGGTAAAATTTAAGTAAATTCACAAACCAGAGGCTCACTGTTGATAGGGCAACTACTACATCACCAGCTTCTACGTTGTTTAGATCCACACGTGGTAACATCATCTACTAAAAAATACCTTCTAAATAATTACATTAAAATTATGTTCAAATCATTCAAGGTAAACCTTGTCATCTCTAATATGTGTGAATTGTCTTATACAATACTCTCTTGGCTTTTCTTTCCTACAAAATGGGTATTATGAGTCTGTGTAGATTTTGAGCATGTGATAGAAATTATGTGTGTGAGACTATGAGTGTGCAAGTATGTATATATGCATGTATACTCAGATTTTTAATTTCTTTCTTCTGGAGATTATCCTTATTGTACATATGAAGTCACCTAGGATCTCTCACCAGGAATAGTGCGCAGGGTTTATTATTCATGGTGCCATAATACTGACTGATAAAGCATTATAGGTTGGTGAAAATCTTGGGAGAGATCTGCATTTAAAGAATGCCTGAAATGATGTTGACCACATACTGCTCTAAACATTTTAGCTAAAACTCCCCAAACTTATATATTCTGCATATTCTATCATAGCTACGCTGCTCATCAGTGAGTAAACAATTTGAAAGATTATCAGGAAAGCATTCACTCTTCATACTTAAAGTGTCTGTCAATTTATAATCTTCAAATAATAAACATGAAATTTTACTCTCAGCAGCAATTTAGGTCAATATTGTTTCTCAATAAGAGACTAGCCTTTAAAAATAAATGGACCATAGAGACAACCACTAGAAGAAATAGGCAGTGATCCGTGCATCACTGTATTCTAGAAACTGAAACCTAAAAAACAAGAGCATCAATCATTACAGTTTTCTGAATACTCCGCATAAACAGGATTCTGCAGAATCCACATGAGGAAACTGCCAGAGTTAAAAGAAAAAAAACAGGTATTTGGGGCATATTAGTCATAAACAAACACAATAAGAACAAAATGCGGCATAAAGTCCTTTGTGAGTTCAAAGACTGAAAAGGAAACAAGCTGCTAGAGAGAGGAACAATGTCACTTCTAGAGCAAATGGATATGAAGTATTGGGAACTCTGTCCACACATGCAGCAGTATTTTTCACGTCCATAACCGAAGGCTGTAATATCTTTTGAAGCAATAAATGTGACAGAACTTTTATAAATGGATGGTAGCAGTTTCCATGAATAGAAAAGGTTGTTACTGTTGTAATAGGTTTATACTATATTAATGCATTTTCAAATTTCTCTGACTAGTTAAATATGCCTGAATAAAATATAGATGTTATTATCAATACATACAAATAGAAAAAGATTCTGAAAAATTATAAAGTTTTCAATTAGTCCTATTAAAGATTAACAAATGCTTTTCATTTACATACTGTCTTGATCTGTGTATACGTGAACTATGGCACTGCTTTTATTCCCATTTCCAACTGAAGTACTTGCTGTTACCCAAAATGTATAGTAGCTGAATATTGCCAGTTTATCTATTATTGCAGATACGGTCATACTGTCAAAGTCATTGGTTACTTCATGGAGTGTAAAATTCTGAAAAATAAACATATTGTTTTTAATTGTTCAGAATATATTTTTAGTATACATAAGCATTTCAAAGTATTATTCATAGATTGGTTGCCTCACTGTTTTAGTATGTTAATTTTTTAGGAAAATCAACATAGAATTTTTTTATTGCAATAATTAAACTGGAAATATATTTGTACTAAAAGAGGAATCGGTGGTAGCAGTTTCATTAAATTGATACACAGATTAGCAAAGAGTTAAAACTCCCAGCTTAGCTGGCAGTGGGGAAGGTTCAGTAGTGAACTGAGAAGGCTACAGTGTGCTGAGCAGTGTTAGTTTCCCTTACAAAACATTCAAGTAGTTTTCAAAATTTGACTATATATTTTTAAACAAGTTTTGGAATATTATAAAAATTTTCTTTTTTTCCTTCCTATCAACAATGTAGGAATTATGAAAGTCTTCAGCTCTCTGAGTTCAAATGGTTATAATTCATCTTTCATAAGCCCTTTCTTTCTCTACACTCATGTAGAGAAATAGGAAAGCAGTTGGAAACATTCTCACATGAGCGAACAAAAAATTTTAAATTCTCTTGCCTGAGTCCTAGTTATATTTGTTCCAAGCCATTTTATGATAATTAAGGAATTGTGATCATTCCTTCCTTTACCAAATTTTAAATACAAAACTTGGAAAAATCAA
The DNA here is from genome assembly GCF_910594005.1 of Cervus elaphus. Lineage (NCBI taxonomy): Eukaryota > Metazoa > Chordata > Mammalia > Artiodactyla > Cervidae > Cervus > Cervus elaphus. The sequence continues at coordinate 11,300,433 of NC_057817.1, read as the reverse complement.
CTCTAAAATAAAGAAAAATACTTTTAAAAAAGTTGTGCGTGTAATTAAATATGAATTAAGTATGAATAATTTTATAATAATATATTTCTATACAGAGAAATCTGAGTCATTCCAATCTGCACGAAGTCCTTAGAGGCCAAAGACCTGTATTCAATTTGGACAGAAGTCCCGGATAAATCATCTGATAACAAAACTTCTCATCCTCTAACTGTAAAATGGGAAGAACCTCTTCAAAAGCCTTCACAGAGGGCTTTTGAAGATTAGATTATATGAGGCAAATAAAACAACACCATCTCTGGCATATGATAAAATAAAAGTAATAAACAGCAAAAGGCTAATTTAAATTAATAACACAGGATAATCAATTTGACTAAAATTTATAGTTGGCATGGTTCTGTGATGTATGAACAAACTAAATTCTGCAAAATTTTGTGGTTCTTTGACAGTATGTGGGGTAGTGAGTGTCATAAAAGATCTACTTCAATTTTGTGGTGACTTATTAAGTAACAGACAAGACATTATTAATCTCACACAAAATATGATCTGGGAACTTTAATATCTTCCACCACATATACTATACAGATGGCATAACTGGCTTATATAATTTATCTCTTAAAATATTAATGTAGCCTTTCTATTTTTCTTTGCTATAAAATTTACTCTGATTACGTACGACCCTGATGACAGTTAAGTAACAAATTACTCTGAATCACCCAGAATTTATTCATGCTGAGTGTGAGTAAACATGCACAGACATGTAACACATTTAGAACCAGATCAGTTATCCAGATGATTACCCTATTCGTCTATTTATTTTGAGGGGGAAAAAAAGTGTTGTGGTTCAAATTATCTAATTAAGGCTTATTCTTTGAGAATATAAATACAGTTGGAAGGTATTTAGTAAAAACTTCTCAAACTTGATTAATCAAACCAGGACTTACTTCACACTTTTTAATAAAAGACACTGTGTCAGGGACACGGAGGGGACACAAGTGGGTGAATGATAAAATGGAGAAGAGTTAATATGAAACACAATGGACCACAATTGGAGGAGGTGCAAGATGGACTGCCAAGTTGTAGCAAGGAGCTTAAACTCCACAAAGTCAGAAGAAGGACAGATCACTTCACAACCAACTCAAGTGCTCCAAATCATAACTAATTACTGAAAATAATGTTGGTCTGCTATAATTATTTTTATGTTCTGTGATTAAACATTTATTGAGCATTATGATACAGTATCAGAGGATATCAGGGGATGGAAAGACAAGAGTCACACACAATCCTTTTCTTCACATTGACTGCTATGGAATGAGGGAGTTAAGACAAGTAGCAGACACCAGGAATAGAAAGTAGACTGATGCGTCATGCATAAGAGATACTACAAAGTTCTATGGGAAGAAGAAAGAGAAGGAAGAAAATAGCTATACATCTATCCTGCTATATAATTTTCATATTGATGATTTCTACTACTCTACCAATCCAAAATAGAAAACTAAGTAGTGAAGATTTTTATGCTATATTTAACTAATTTTAGAAATAAATTAAAGCACAGATGAACTTCAAGGAATATGAGAAATGTTTTAACGTCATTAGCCTGTGCCTTCTTGCAGCTGTTACACTTAAAAGCATTCTTAAGATAACTTAATAAAAGATTACATTTTCTAAGATAGAGGAATTGCAAATGGGATCATATTACATACTCAGGTTTGAATAAGAAAGTTCATAAAATCACCTTGAAATTATAGTTAAACTTTTGCCCTTGATTACTTAGATGTGGACAAAGAGAATCAAAACAGAATCAGACACAAGCCAGAAAGTAAACTGTAGTAGAGACAAAACCTTTGCTAAGCTTCAGATCTACTGAATTTTGAATACTGAATATTGGTTAAATGCATGAAAAAAAATCTGCAATTTGAATGGCCTGATGACATAATGACAAATTATTAAGTTTATAAACAAACTGGGTAAAAATGCACATTAAATTTCCATTTTCCTTCCCCAAATAGAGCAGATCAAAAAGCAGCAGCAAAAATTGTTTGATGTACAGAGTTAAACAAATAAACAGACTGTCCTTTCTTATGCAACCTCACTCTTAGAGGGCCTGGCGCAGAATATTAAAATCTAGCCAACCTCTGGACTGTCTCTGACTCACTGCTGGGTAAGGCCTAAGACAGCGTGCAGAATTCTGCTCTGACTCTTCTCACTAGCCTAAACCCACTAAAGCAAGTCCTACTTCAGAGAGGTTTCTGCTCACAAGAACTAACCCTAGTGGCTAAACTTGGGTTATTAATCACAAATTGAATTAGGTAACTTAGAATTAATAAGACTCCTCTCTATTCTCCTTCTACTAAAAAGGATACAATGACTTAATAGTGGTCAGAGTAATAATTAACATTCAGTCAACACTTCCTAGTAGTGAGGTACGTATTCTGTAAATGGCCATTATTTCTTCTATATCAGTGTTTTCCAAATTATATTCCAACTCTCCGATTCCTGATTCAATCACAACTGTCCAGTTATATTCTTTTCATATGTTAGAGTTCTGTGAAATAGTTAGTTTGGAGAAATAAAGGAATCCAGCTGAAAAACTAAAAATATTTCTCTAAATGAAGGGCACTTTAGCTATTTTTTTTTTTTAGAGAGAAAAAGATAAATGTTTTATCTCTGTTTACAAAAGTATTCTTCTTAGAATGACATGGTCAAAGGTCTGATTACAAGGCAATTGACAAGAAACTTGCATATTTCTGTGACATAAAACATTTTAATAACTAGAATTATGACTGGTGACATTATACCAGGACTTTGAAGCATCTCAGAGTTGGCTAAAGGTTTAAAGAACTTTAGTTAGAATTTGACAAGTATAAAACTACTTTTTCAGGGCTCCTTTTCTACAAACTTTCCAAAACTTTCTGCTATTTTAATAACTAGTTTTGTTCATATTTCAGAAAGTGTCCATCTGAAAATTATGCAACCCTATAACCTTGCATATCACAAGTTTAATAAGCACATTTTGGTACTTTCATTACATCTGATACTAAGTGATAATGATGATGATGATGATAACCCCCTCCTACTAACAATGGAAAATTTTTAGACTTAAAGAAAAGTACACAAACACATCCAAGTATGCAAACTATCATATACAAACAAAGGGAAATTTTTTTTAGCTGAAAAACAATTGAGGGTAAGTGAAACCATCAATTCCCTGCAGAAACAGCCCTGAGGGCCACATTTATATGCAGAATGTTTAAAAGGTAGCAGCTTCATCACTGTTGGTAACACATTTGAAGTGATCCAGAGATGTGTGTGTGTCTGAGTGCATGTCTGCATGCATAGACAGATTAAAATATACTTTTTTCTCCACCACATCTATGTCAATGGGAGTTTTATAAAATGTCTATACATAATTCTCAATGTAAGATAAGAGACGTTTTTTACTATGCCAAGTCTTTATCAACAGAGTGGAGAGATGTAAATAAAGAAATAGGAGAAAACTCAGGTCTTACCTGAATGAAAGTACCTGAAGTATTTCTGTAATAAACGGAATAATACTGTATAATCCCGTTAGGTTTTGAAGGAGGTGTCCAAAAAAGAAGTATTGATGAAGAACTGAGGTTTGAATAATGAACATCTTTGGGAGGATCACTTGGTGCTAAAAAAAAAAAAAAAAAAAAAACAGTTGAACATAAAAGTGTACCTGTGTCTCTAAATAATGTCTGAACTGTTCTAAATGTTACCTGTGTCTAAGTTATCTAATTAGAAGTCAGAAATGAAATCCGTAAGGCTCATTGGGCCATCCTCATTAACACTCTACCATAGCAATATCCAAGCAGAGGACAAATGGATTTCTTATTTGTAAAATACTATCCCAGTTCTAAATCATGCAATGCCTTGGGTTTTTCCAATATAGAATGCATACTATGAAATTGCAATTTAACTCAGCATTTTGAAGTTGAATAATAGAGGACAAAGGCACAGAGCTTACTTCATGCATTTTATTTTGCTTCATGAAAAAAAAAAAAAAAAAAAGCACTAGGACCTCCCTGGTTGTCCAATGGTTAAGAATTTGCCTGCCAATGCAGAGGACATGGGTTCAATCCCTGGTCCAGGAAGATTCCATGCATTGCGGGGTAACTAAGGCCATGCACCAGGTCTGTGGAGCCTGTGCCCTGGAACCCAAGCTCCACAGTGAGAACAGTGAGCGGCCCACACATCACAACTAGAGTAGCCTCTACTCCCTGCAACCTGAGAAAGCCCGTGCGTAGCAATGAAGACCCTGCACTGCCGAAGACAAAATAAACTATAAGTTAATAAAAAAATAAAAAGCACACTAACTGCTAACTAAGTGTTGAGTTTTGTGCTGAGTGCATTTACATATATAAATTCATTTATTCATCAAAAGACCCTAATAAGGTAGGTGATATACCATATCCATACAAATGGGAAATTGAGGCACAGAGAGATTAACTAACTTTCCCAACCTCACACAGCTAGAGTGACCAAAAAGCAATTTTGTCTGTAACTTATGACAGATATTAGGCTTAATAAGACATCTTTATATTTAATGTGTTTTTTCTGAATAGGATATTCTTTTACTTGGGCTACATCCATAAGAACTCACCTCCCTCGGGTGTTCGGAAGTTGATGATATTGCTTCTCTTTTCCCCATCACCAAATCTGGTACTAGCTGTTACATAAGCATTATATTCAACATTGTGGTCCAAATCTGAAAACTCTAATGATGTTTCAGTTACATTAACAGTTTTTAATGATGATCTGTCCCTAAGAGGAAAAAAAATTCTCTGTACAATTGACCTTTAAACATTATATATACATTTTCAGCACAAGTACATTAAAAATAAGCAAAATTTATGCATATTTATTAATCCAGACTAATAGGATAAAGATGCTACTTATCCTGAAATGCTGAAAAGAATGAGTTTCAGAATAATTCAATATATAAGCTTCTTTTGCTTTCAAGTATATTCAGTAGTTCAAATAAGTATTAATAGGATGTTCATATTAGAGTTTGCTTAGACTGAATTTAATAGATCTCTGGGAATTTAGTGTATTCAAAGTAATTATAGCATCCTTTTCATGCCAGTGTTTTAGTTGTTCAAATATTTGTTCTTTTGAAGTGTAGGCATAATCTTATTCATACAGTATATTTATCAAATCCATTTTATAAATATTGTATAACAATAACATTTATTTCAGACCCAATTCAAATAAATAAATTAAAAGTATCTGAATAGCTATATCTAAAATAATGAGTATGGGTTATTCTTTAATTAGAAGCAAGATTTAAAATAATGGATGTAAAACATAACAAGAAAACAAAAAGTTGAGCTTATATCTCTTACTCAGCTAAAATCTTAAATGTATCTAAAATATTACTTTGGAAAAGAAAGTAAATATTGATTCACACTCTTCAAGTAAGTACCAAAGTCCCAGGAGAAGGGGGAAATGTCTAAAGAGCATACTGTTGCTAAGTAATATGGTACTACAGTTCATTTCAGATATGTTACTTCAGATTCCATAGAACTGGATATAGATTAGAATCTAAGCTAAAGAAGATGTATATAATAGTACTGAAAACTGTGCATTTTAAAAACAAATTTATATTTTTAAGAGCAATACAATTAATTATTAAAGGATTTAGATAAGGAAATATGATTAACATCACAGAAAAGATACATATCTCATGTAATGTAATGTTTTTTTTCTTCTTTAGAAACACTAGGCATCCAAGAGGTAAATGGATACTCCCTCCGAACATAAAATGCTTTTGTTTCTCTACCACTAAAATATATGAATCCTGAATCATTAAGTGGAATAAAAGATTTTAAGTGAATTAAGGGTATACCCAAAGAGATACATTTCAGCCATAGTTTTACCATTACAAAAGCATCAACTCACTCTAAATACAAGTATGGTTATCTGAAAGTAGTTGGAAAGCTTACCATAGTGAGAATTACGGATTCAGAATGTGCAATTGGAGACAGGCAGGATTAGCCAGGCTATTCAGTGATTTGAAACAGTTTCATCATCCTTTTCCAGAAGCCACAGGGAGAACTGAGTTCTCTCTTTGACTTCTCTGAGACTACAGAATATCTTTTAAAACTTAATGCTATAAATGTTAGGCTATTAGTCTGAGAAAGATGCCTTGTTGTAGAAACTTTACCCAATTCCAGGCTCCTGGATCATTAGAGCATTACAATATAGCTAATCCAGTTCAGATCTCTAAAGCTATGAAATTAGCTAAAGCAACCTAATTGCATTGTCTACTTCAAAAATTTCTCTTCCAGCATATTTTTAATAATATCTGCTGCCTTATGTGACTACCTTCTTGCCCTAATCTTCACAGCAAAATATTGTAGATAAGTATCTGCCTACAATATATAAAGGACTTCCCTGGTGGCTCAGTCAGTAAAGAATCCTCCAGCAATGTGGGAGATTTGGGTTTGATCCCTGGGTTGGGGAGATCCCTTGGAGAAAGAAATGGCAACCCATTCCCATATTCTTGCCTGGGAAATCCCTTTGACAGGGGAGCCTGGTGGCCTATAGTCCATGGAGTCTCAAGAGTTGGACACAACTTGGCGACCACCACAATAAGGAAAACCCCAAGTTTGTTCCATAGATAATACAGAATCAAGGCAATTACTTGGAAAATGCAGCTCAAACATAAATTTTGTCTTAAATATCTGGGTATTTCAGGAAAAAGAAGGCAGTCTTTATAAATTAGCTGAATAACAAAGTCAATAGTCCATCTCAGTTAGCATATACAGATATAGTATATGCATCTAATTTATCTCCAGAGACAGAACAGTGCTAACAAAAATGTTTCAGGTCCTGATAAGTCTTGTCTGTTTGGGGTTTGTTTGTTTCCTTTCAGAGTTAATCATGACTGATATTTGAATCGCTATGGTAGACAAATATCTGAGCATAAACTTCAATGGAAGCTTCAACTTCTGATACAAGTTCAGAATGCATCTTGAGTTCATAAGAAACGGTTTGCTATTAAACTGAGAATCAGAAGCAGGAAAAGGAGAGAAAATTGACACTGTTCCCAAGGATCTGACTTCACCCTCTTTGCTCTTACGCTGTTGCCAGACCGGAGGAAGCACACAGAAACCTCTGGGCCGAAGCCTGAGCTCTCTGCTCTCTGCACAGCCCTCTCATGAACAATCCTACAGTCCAGAGGGTCACTCCCTCCCATGCGTGAGAAACCCAACTCTGATGCTGCTACAATGTTTTTTCTCCTGGTTTTAACTGGTTTAGTTTAAAAATCTGTTTTGTTCTTATTAGTTTAAACATATTTTATTTCCATTTATAAAAGTATGTTTTATATAAGGCTTTCCCAGTGGTAAAGAATCTGCCTGCCAATGCAGGAGACATGGGTTCAATCCCTGGGTTGGGAAGATCCCCTGGAGAAGCACATGTCAACCCACTCCAGTATTCATTCCTGGGAAATACCATGGACAGAGGAGCCCGATGGGCTACAGTCCATGGGGTTGCAAAGAGTCAGACAACTTAGTGACTAAACAACAGCATTTTATATCTTGATTTTTTACTTATGTTAAGAACAATAATCTACATCATTATTTTTTTCTAAGTTGCTTAATTTGGATGTGTCATAGTACTTCAGCCTCCCCTCTATAAATTAACATTTAGGCTCTTTCTCTCCTTTTTCTTTAGTTATTACTAACAACGATGCAGCAATGATTCTTATTCAAATATCTTTCCATAATGGTACTTTTATTTCTACAGATTAAATTCCCAATAGTGTGACTGAACCAGATGGGTTTTTAAAAAAGAAAATTTTTAACGGTAAGTCATTATGATTTGGAGTCACAACAACAAATGGGCAAACTTTCACCACTAGTCTGGATAGTAATCTTAATTTCTGCAAGTTTAATTGACCAGAAACATATAATGTGCACATCTCTAACCATGAGTGAAAAAGAATTATCTTCTTATTGGTCATTTGCAGTCCTAATTTTGGAATAACGTATTTACAAATTTTCTTTTATATACTTTTAGTCCCTTAAATGGAAAACGGCATATGTTGTGGAGTTAGGGAGACATTTTTCTTTTAGATAGTGTTCCAAATGAAGAGATATCTTCATAAGGGGAATCACATATTCCCCATCCTTTCCATATTTAGTAATGGTATATATACAATCAATAGTCAACAAAATTTATTGAGCACCTATTTTATGTCAGGAATGATGTTAGATGTAAATGAGAAAGGGACAGGCCCTACCCTCCAAATAGACTAAGCAGTAAACAATTAAACAACAAATTCATTAATAACAATAGTTTTCCCCCTATTAGCTAAAAGCAAAGAAAAAAGAGAAAGAGATGAGTGAAGAAATTAATTGGGACCAAAGAGTAGAAAAGGAGAATAAATCACAGCCTCCAGAGCTGCAGAAAATGTTCACTAGAGAGCGAGTTTGTAAGATTTGAGAGTAGAATAGGGATTTGAGTGAGACAGTGGGAGGAAGAGAGAAGGCCCATTTGACAGAGCAGGTCTAACTCTTATGTATCCAAAGTCATAAACTGCATGGAAATGGAGGGAACATAAATGGTGCACAATACTTAGAAAATCAGCCAAACCTCTCCCACGGTGCAGATTTTCAAACTGAGGAGAAAAAAAAAAAAAATACAGAACTCTTGAGAGTGTTGAGTGCTATCATTTTACTGATTTAATTCTATAAACTAGAATATAAATTAGAACATTTTAAAAGCCTTTTTGAATGAGAAATCAAAAGACTTTAATGACTGAAATTATTCTGAATAAATATAAAACTATTCTGAATAAATTTCTATTCATCTGCACTCATTGGTAACAACAAGAAAATGTCTTGAGATGAAATTAATGGAGATTTAAGACAAAGTTATTTCCTAGTTAATTTATACTTTTCAAAAGACGGGCCACATTTTGACATCAGGGCATAAAGGAAATTCTAGAGCTTAAGAGCAGTTTCTTTGCTCTGTTTTACCAATTCCTTTGCTCATTTCTTATCACATCAAGACCATGCCAAGCAACAATTACCTATGAGGAATCATAAATACCAAAACCATATGGAAAGATTTAAACAAAATTCCCTATTTTCCCAACTGTGAACATGAATAGTTTCCTAGACAAAGTTTGAGATTCTCTGAAAGGTCATGGTCTTAATTCTAAATTTCATAATTTGATACTTTGTTTCATGCGGGCAACCTAGCCTAACAATGATACATCCATTCCTATACATTCCTATGAACTTATTATAAAAACTTTAATCTGCTATTACCTAAATATTCTACATCAATCCTTTCACTCGCCAGATACCATTCCCCAAAATAAAGAATTTCAATGCATTTACTTGACTCTATCAAATAATTTTCCCCCTCAAATGAACCAGCAATTTCACTAATTTTCCCACTCCAAGGATGCTGGTCTTCTACGTTGCATTTACTCTAGAATCTTTACACAGCTGAATTGTATCACTAGGTTAATAATGATCGAACTAGCATGGCATAAATAGCTGCACATCTATGATCCTAAAGCTTTTCTAGAATCTCAGAGAAAGTCTGAGTCTCAGTGGGGTATTCATTTATTGTTTCTCTTACTCCTACTCTCAACATTTGGTTAGCTGGTTGATTTCATTTGACTTGGTTTGACTTTGTTTTGCTTGTTTGCCTTTAGCAGAAAAGACACACTTAGAAGATTAGAAGAAAAAGCCACTATAGAGAATGAGGTTGAAGCTCATTTATGCACTTATAAACCATCCTCTTGAAGCCAACATAAGGAATCAGGATCCAGAAGACAAGATGAGGGACTGTACTTAAGTTGGAGGAGAAAGATTTCAACCCCTAAGAATGAACACAAAAATACCGCAGGCCAGAATAGTTTGGGTATTATTCCAACAGTGAAGTCAAGTCTTTTGAATGTTTTCTCCTGGGTGTAATCTTTGAGTGAATGATTAAAATAAAATTTAAAAATCCCAGTTAAAATGAGATTCATTCTTCTCTCTAGATAGATAAATAGATGGATAGATAGATCCTTATTTAAGCCTCAAGTCTCCATGTATCTGGCCTGCCCACCCTTCTAGTTTCATCTCTTTCCATTTGCTTCCTGTGTTATTATACCCAAGAGACAAGGCTATCTTGCTATTGCCCACACAAAGCTTCTTGCTGTTAACCACACATGATGAAATTATTTGAGTTCCTATATCCAGCTGGTGTAGCCCTGGACTTCTCAGCTAAATATATCATTGTTTTGTTTAAAACAATTTAAGTTGGGTACTATAACTTGAAACTAAAAGAATCTTGGCTAACACTTATTCCCATTCTTTAATAGTTTCTCATATTCCTTGATCCTGAGTATTTCCACCATCATCATCACTCCTCACTGAACAAGCTGACTTTTTGTCTATTTACCATTTAAACTGGGGGGACCAGTAATTCAACTGATTTACATATAAAACTGTATGATTATTCTCTCATAAGGGATAAATTCTATCAGCTGTATGTGTGTTAGTTGCTTAGTCCTGTCTGACTCTTTGCAACCCCATGGACTGTAGCCTGCCAGGCTCCTCTGTCCGTGGAATTCTCCAGGCAAGAATACTGAGTTGACATTCCCTTCTCCAGAGGATTTTCCCAACCCAGGGATCAAACCCGGGTCTCCTGCATTGTGGGCAGATTCTTTACCATCTGAACCATCAAGGATAAAGCCCATCAACTAATGTAGACCAATATTAAGCCAGTGATTATTTTTTTTTGGTAGAAATACGCCATATGAGTTAATATACTAAAGTTTAATCTACCATAACTCCATTAGTCTTTTTTTTTTTTTTCATTGTGAAGTTGCAAGTATATTTTTTTTTTTATTTTTATTTTTTTTATTCTTTGAATCAGCCATGGATTTACATGTATTCCCAATCCCGATCCCCCCTCCCACCTCCCTCTCCACCCGATTCCTCTGGGTCTTCCCAGTGCACCAGGCCGGAGCACTTGTCTCATGCATCCCACCTGGGCTGGTGATCTGTTTCACCATAGATAGTATACATGCTGTTCTTTTGAAATATCCCACCCTCACCTTCTCCCACAGAGTTCAAAAGTCTGTTCTGTATTTCTGTGTCTCTTTTTCTGTTTTGCATATAGGGTTATCGTTATCACAAATACTGCTATCAAACTAAGACTTCTCTAATCCTATAAGTATACTGTTGAGTTTTTAGAACAGAGGCTAATATAGAGAGCTGTCATAGCTCAGTCAGTAAAGAATCTGCCTGCAGTGCAGCAGACCAGGGTTCAATCCCTGGGTTGGGAAGATCCCCCTGGAGAAGGAAATGGCAACTCACTCCAGTATTCTTGCCTGGAAAATCCCATGGACAGAAGAGCCTGGTGGGCTACAATCCATGGGGTTGCAAGAGTCAGACACAACTTAGCAACTTAACCATCTAGTGATTTGGAAAAAGCATGATTTGGGAGTAATACAGATGTGGTTATGATTCCAGCTCTATCATTTTCTATAACTTTAAGCAACACTTTAACTTCATCAAGACTTAATTTCCACAACTATAAAATGGTGATAACATTCTTCACTCTACGGTATTGTTGTGAAAAACAAATAAGGATATATAGGGAAGATACCAAACACAACATTTGTCCCCAAATATTAACTGCTACAGTATCCCTCAAGTCCTTTTCTTTAGCTCTCCAAGATGTTTTGTTCCCCAATTACAATCTTTCCTAGCTTTGTACATTTCACAAATGTGATGAAAAGAGCCCTGAAAAAAAAAAAAAAAAGAAAAGAGCCCTGAAGGTATTAAAACTCAAGATCCACACAGGCAAAATAAATGACTAAATGAATTTAAAAGAAAATAAAGGATTGTGGTCAGAAAGAAAAACACCAATACAGTATATTAATGCATATATATGGAATTTAGAAAGATGTTAATGATGATACTGTGTGTGAGACAGCAGAAGAGACACAGAGATAAAGAACAGACTTTTGGACTCTGTGGGAGAAGGCGAGGGTGGGATGATTTGAGAGAGTAGCACTAAAACATGTATATGACCATATGTGAAATAGATCTCCAGTCCAAGTTCAATGCATGAAACAGGGCACTCAAAGCCGGTGCACTGGGAAGACCCAGAGGGATGGGATGGGGAGGGAGGTGGGAGGGGGGCTCAGGATGGGGACACATGTACACCCATGGCTGATTCATGTCAATGCATGGCAAAAGCCACCACAATATTGTAATTAGCCTCCAATTAAAATAATTGAAAAAAAAAGAGTGTGATGAGAACTAAGTTAAACTGCAAAGCAAATGCTCCACCTAAAGACAGCCTTTATTCAACTCCAGCTGATTTTTTTTTCCATAGGGAACATGGCAAAAGTATTCTGAGTTTTGTAAGAAACAAAGGAAGCTGAAGTTTCACTAGATACCTACTCATTTAAAAATACTACAAAATTCTATTTAGAATGTATTAACAGTTTGTTGGTCCAGCAAAGCATGAGTGGCCTACTGCTAGCCTGCTTGTCACCTTGGTAACCAAGCTTCATCCAATTCATTGATGAAAATGATAAATAAAAATGAACTAAGACAGAGCTCTTAACATCCCACTAAAAAACTCAAGAAGTCAAATGATCAAAAGCACCCTTGTGCTAATCACTCCTTCCATCTCTGTATCTCCCACCACCCTAATCCAGCTCCACTATTTCATTTTTACAATGCCACGCATCCACCTCTTGACACCGTCTACTCATGCTACCTCCACGCCTTCATAGACTGTTCCTACTCTGAGATGTTCCCCTAAACTAATCTGTCTTTATCATCTTCATTTCAAATGTGAGATAAACTCAGGAAGTTTGAAATGGTCCCCTTCCCACTCTGATTATTGATCTATATCAGACATAGAAACCATTAGGCAGTTTTAATAGCGTGAAAATCTTTTCAAAAACTGGAAGAAATAGGGCTAAACATACCTTTTTAGCAAAACAAAACCCATTTCCAAAAGTAAGCTTTTATGTTACAGGGGAAATCATTTGACTTGTAACATTTACTAAAAATCTACAGTAAAACTGTTTTGACTTGCTCAGCAAGTATTTTTAAATTATTTCACATGGGCATATGTTATCTCTAATTAGTCTACAACCATTTTAAGGTTCTATATATTTTTTTTATCTCCCCACAGAGTTTAATACACATTTGTCAGACTGACTGATTCAGAATTGTTTCTCACAGTGACAACTAGGAACTGAGAAAAGTTTAAAAGCCAAGTTCTGTGTATAAGCTAGAATTTTCAACATCATTTTCATTCCACAATCTTTTAGCTATATCTTATGGACCATTCACTTAAAAGTTTTATGAACAAGGAATAAAACTACTGTTAAATTTTACTGACATTATAGAAATAGAATTGCTAAATAAATCCAAGTTGAATTCAACTATAAAATAAATAAATACATTGTATAAATCAGTTTACTATAATACCACACCTCAATCCAAAGTATATTAAAAGAATACACTTAGAGGGCTCTAATAGAAATGTATTTGTCTAATGGTGGTTGCCCTAGGAATGACAGGATTGTTTGTCATTTGAAAACGTATAAACATAATTTACCAGTATAACTGAGGAAAAAGTGTTACTTAGATGACAAAAATTATTTTACCAAAGCAAACTCTAGAAGAACACATTATTTTAAAATGCAATGTGTTAAAGAAGATTTTTGAACACACTATCTACAAATCAAATATGACTCCCACAGTAGTGGTTATAAAATGATTGCACAATAACCCTCATGAGCTATTTTGCAAAGAAATAATCATGGCAAAGAAAGAAGTGACCAGTATAACAAATATAGTAGGTAACCTGGAATTTGCGGACACAATGAAAATAGCAGATATCCAAAGATGTTGTTTTTTAATTTTCCAGGCAAGAATACTGGAGCGGGGTGCCATTTCCTCCTCCAGGGGATCTTCCCAACCCAGGGGCTGAGCTTCTCTTGAGTTTCCTGCATTGGCAGGTGGATTCTTTACCACTAGCGCCACCTGGGAAGCCCTAATGTTGGAGCAAGTCCCCAGTTATCCAGGCTAAAGCCTCTTAAGGCATGCAGTCTCTTCCTTATTTTCTTCCATGATCACTTGTCAGATTCTGTAATGGTCTCTGAGTGCTGTCATTAGAGATTTCTGTGAAGCATCAACCTCCGCATTTGTATTAGCACTTTTCAACATTTTCCTAAACCAGGCTTTCACCTTCTCGTGTGGGGACTGTATCACTGCCTTCCAACTGGCCCCTCAGTCTTCATCATATGCTTCGACACAAAAATCTACTTGAACATTCTTCATAATTCATGAGATGGAACACCTTGCTTCCTTCACAAAGATGTTGTTTTTTAAAAAGAATTTGGTAGTTAATGAAAGAATGAAAATAATGGAAATTGAGTATTGTGAGAGAAATATGAACCCCTGAAACAGGAACTCTGCTAATTAAAATAGAGACCACTTACACAGTACTTTAAGAGAACACCACAGATGACTTAGTGGGAGAGTCACCATTCAAACATATGTCTCTCCACACAGAATGTGCTGCATGGTATCACGATACATGCCTCCTATCCTTCCCAATTAAACTGATATGGCAAGAGCTCCAAAAAAACCATTAAAGAAAGTGAAGTCGCTCAGTTGTGTCCAATTCTTTGCAACCCCATGGACCTACCAGGCTCCTTCGTCCACGGGATTTTTCAGGCAAGAATACTGGAGTGGGTTGCCATTTCCTTCTCCAGGGGATCTTCCCAACCCAGGGATTGAACCCGGGTCTCCCACATCGCAGGCAGACGCTTTAGTGTCCAAGCTACCAGGGAAGGCCCCAAAATCCATTATTGATTAGTAATAGTGATAAAAAGGGCCCTGGATCATGATATCCCTTTAACTACAGAGGCTAAAGCTTCCAGCTTAGGTCAGAAGGTAAAAGGTAAGAGGTAAAATTTCCAGCTGGAAATTTTAAAAATATCTCTTATATACTTCATTACCATTTATATCTTTCAGTCTATTACATATGATATTCTTAAACATGTTAAGATGTTTTTCCTTTTTTGTTCTTTCTTTATAAGCTCCAACTCTAGTCAACAGAAGGTGTCCATTGTCTGGAAAAGCATCACTACTTTTATGCCAGAAGTGAAAAGATAATAAGTCTATACTAAATTTTTAACTCTTAAAATATATTCTTCATTCAGTCATCCATTCAATAGATAATTTAGTTTCAATTATGAGCCAGGTCATTTCCTGTTCCAATACAGTGATGAAGAAACCAGATCTTGAAGCAGATAGGATCTTAATCTCTCTGCCTCTTCTATCACACTCACCTCCTCCCTATGTGTGGTGTGTGTGAGAGAGAGAAAGAGAAATAAAGCCAAGTTCTATTGAGGAAAAAGTGTTTTCTACATTCTCTTTCCACATTAAGAGTCAGTCCAGCATGAATATAGGCCATAAAATTTTATAATAACTCATGGTGTAGAAAGGAAGAATTACATGCAAAAAGAAAGCTTTCAGCAGTCAAAAAGAGAAGAAAAGAAAAAGTTTTGCACTACTAAGAAAGGGTGAGAGAACAGGACAAAGCTGTCCTGGGATCTTAAGTTGAGGGTGAAGTGAAAGTGAAAATGTTAGTCACTCAGTCGTGTCCGACTCTGACTCCATGGACTATAGCCTGCCAGGCTCCTCTGTCCATGGGGATTTTCCAGGCAAGAATACTGGAGTGGGTAGCCATTCCATTCTCCAGGGGATCTCCCTCACCCAAGGATTGAACATGGATCTCCTGCATTGCGGGCAGATTCTTCACTATCTGAGCCACCAGGGAAGAGAAGTTGAGGGTAGGTGGTGAAAACAAATGAACAGTTTGTGAAGGAAGTGCCAGCATAGAGCTTCGCCTTCTTAGGATGGAGAGGAAAATGGTAAACCTCTTAGAAAATCTCTGTCTTCAGTATGGCATTACTTATGTCTAGTTAAGTAGTTAGGTCCAGTGATTATTAATGCTTATGTCCGGTAAGATCTAAGGGCTCTTCCACTGGAGCTAAGGAACGGTGTGGAAGCCACCTTCCAATCCTGCATACTACAGATCGGTTCAGAGCTACCTGAGGGTTGAGACAGACATGCTAAGAGATCCAGAACACTAGAATAAATCTGAGGTTGGATCAAGGCTAAAATAGAAAATAAAAACCTTGAAACTGGAAGCTATAATGGCGGGGTAGGGGGGGAGTCCCAGAATGGTTCCCAACAGTCAAATGAGATGAGTCACAATATCCCAGACTTTTGAGATCCCCTCATCTTACTTTCCATGGTCTGTCCTATACCTACAATCCATCTTAGGAAGTAGACAGAAATGGGACACCCCCTGAAAGAAGAGAGAAAAAAGTACTACTGGGGAGTTGAACTCAACACAGCATGATCACTATACAGAGTAATGACACCGTTTATCAGAGTAGGACTGGAAACCCAACCAGAAAACTCTTGAATCTCATTAACTTTTTTCACTTTCAATTTTCTTCTAACTCAGCAAAACAGTGGCATAATCTGAGTCATTACCTTTGATTCAAAAATCCAGAAGTCATCACTGATTCCATTGATTTCTCTTTCTTTTCATTCCCATAGGCAATCTATCATTGGGTCCAAGCAACTTTTCTTCCTAAGTGTAATAAAAAGTTGCCACTTCTCTCTTCCATCCAAGGATCATCTATAGCTGATTACTAAAATAATCTCCCACCTAATACCCCTGCTCTTTACAGCATCGAACCTTGCTTCTATCACCAGTCACATCCACAACTGGGTATTGTTTTTGCTTTGACTCCATCCCTTCATTCTTTCTGGAGTTATTTCTCCACTGATCTCCAGTAGCATATTGGGCACCTACTGACCTGGGGAGTTCATCTTTAAGTGTACTATCTTTTTGCCTTTTCATACTGTTCATGGGGTTCACAAGGCAAGAATACTGAAGTGGTTTGCATTCCCTTCTCCAGTGGACCACATTCTGTCAGACCTCTCCACCATGTCCATCGGTCTTGGGTGGTTCCACATGGCATGGCTTAGTTTCATTGAGTTAGACAGGACTGTGGTCCTGTGATCAGATTGGCTAGTTGTCTGTAATTGTGGTTTCAGTCTGTCTGGCCTCTGATGCTGAAGTTGAGACTCCAATACTTTGGCCACCTGATGCGAAGAGCTGACTCATTTGAAAAGACCCTGATGTCAGGAAAGATTGAGGCAGGAGAAGAGAGATGACAGAGGATGAGATGGTTGGATGGCATCACCGACTCAATGGACATGGGTTTGGGTGGACTCCGGGAGTTGGTGATGGACAGGGAGGCCTGGCGTGCTGCAGTTCATGGGGTCACAAAGAGTTGAACACGACTGAGCGACTGAACTGAACTGAATATCCCTGCTAGCATGTTTCCCTCTACAATTCTTTCTGCATAAAGTACCCAAAGGGCTTGAAATTCTTTAATAATTCCCGTTAAAATTGAAATGAAAACCAAATCCTTATGATGGCCTAACTCCTGACCTTTGCCAGCCTGCTACTCTCCAGTATGACTCTCCTCTGTCTCTCCATCTGTAGCAACAGTGACCTCCTCTACAGTGTTCAAAACAAATGTGTTTCCTCACAGAGACTATGCACTTGATATTCCTTCCTTCTGCAGATCCTGACTTGACAAGAAGTTCCTTCTTGTTCAGATCACAAGCAAAGGCCATATATTCTTTTGGAAGCCTACTATCAAAAGTAACCCTCTTTCCTCTGATTCCTTCTTTTGTTTATTTATGAGTATATAATCCACTTATCTCTTTAGAATGTAAGCTCCTTGATGGCAGGGGTCTTATGTGTGTCTTGCTCACAGGTACATAGCTACTTTATCAATATTATTGAATGAAGAAATGAAACACTGAACTGATAAATGAAGGAGTAGGGTAATAGAGGGGAATGGTTACCTTGTCTCACTGCTACTCCTCCCATTATCATCTCTCATGCCACTCCTAATTTTGCCAAAGAGTAAGCAAAGGGACTTGGAATCAGGCAATGAAGAAGACAGGAAGGGTAGTCCTCAGGAGCAGTATGCAAAGGGTTTAAAGAGGGATTGGGGGTGCGGGGTGGGGGAGTCTTAATTTAGGAAGGAGAAGAGTAGACTTCTTAAAAACATCATACCTAGCCTCTCACTCAATGCTGACCTTCCAAGTAAGAAATATAAAAGAAAAGATGTCTATATTCTATAAAGCATTATGTAAATTGCATTTTCAAAGTTGAAATATTTAAAACACATTAGAAAATATGTTATATCATTTGTGAATCCTTTTACCAGGGTTTATAGTAGAACAGGCAAGTAGGGTAAAGGTGATCAGTAAAAAATAAATACACTGCTTACATTTCAATGGACAATTGACCTTAAATAAGAGAGTTCTGGAGAAATATCTTTTAGTTAAATTTTAGTTTAAAATATTCTGCTCAAGGAAACTTAAAAGGAGAGTGGCATAGAGAATATTGGAGTAATATTCTGAAAGCTTTTCACATATAATTATAGTTGTAGTCACATGAGCAGTCCATGACTCTGAAGAGCAGGATTCTAGTGTAATTACACATAATACATTTATTTTGTTTTGATTACAAAATTCACATTATTTGACTATGCTTGGACCTCCACATAATATGGGAAAAAGTTGTTTCTTAATAAAAGCACATAAACTAACCTATCAATAATCAGATTTCTAATGTAGCTTCACAATCTGAAATTTTAAAACTGCATTCCTATTATGTTACAGATTAATACTTGTTCTCAGAACTATTTCCAAAAAAGAAAAAAATTCTTACCAGACATAAACTGTGTAATAGAGGATAATTCCATTTGGCTCCAGGGGTGGTTGCCATGACAACTTCACCATGACACCAGACAACTGCTTTACAGAGAAGTATTGTGGGGGAGAATCAGGAGCTGAAAAGTTAGGGTATAAGATAATGTATTAATATTTTATTAAACATACACAAGAAGCAGCTAAAATAGAAGTGCACAAAATTTTTATTTTGAACTTTCTGGTGAATGAATTGGGTACAGGGCCTTTCTCCATGGGCTTGAGAGGCTGTTTACTTTCAAAATGAGATGATAAAAGAAGATTTTGCATGGTGGTGTTAGAACATCTGTTTCTGTGATTCAATGGAAAAAAATATTTCATGAGAAAAAAAGAACAAGGGTTACGACACTGTGATTCACCAGCCATTCAAGTATATCTTGGTAAATTATCATCCTCTAATAAAAATAAAATTACTGGGGTGAGTAAATATACAAGAAAAGAACTCCCGAAACAATAAAAAGAATTGGGGGAAAAAAATCACACACCGAAGAAGCGGTAAAGTGATAAGCATGACATTGTGAGAGGAAATGACTGACCTCACAAATGAAAACTATATTCCTCAATTTCATTTGTGTCATTAAATTGCAAAATAGCATCAAAATCTGTTCACTAAATCTTCAAAACTGAATGGTTTACAAAGGAAATGCCAATGTAGCACATAAACAAGTAAACAGACCATTTTAGGGTCTATTTTTAATTGTGCTATAATAGTGTAAGGATTCAAATATTTCAATGCCATTCTGCACTGAATAAACACTAAAAAAATACTGTAAACTAATTATCAAGTATATATTTCAACTTAGATAAAACATTTAGAATGTCATTTCTCAGTTGCTATATAATAGCAGAATAATGTCTTAAAATATTAATGATTTTTTCATGTAAAGGGGTATAAATTACTACAATTTTGATCACTGTTTTAGTTATGCATGGAGACTGAACTCACACCTAGTAGAAATTCTGAGGATTAGTGCAGATTTCTTTAAACAGTTTAAATTTATAGATTAGTATTGTGCAGATCACTTTTTTCCAGTAATTTGAAGATGCTGCTTGAATTATATTTTCTTTCTGACTTTTAGGGTCATCCCAACTATAGTGTATGTGTACACATACATGTGTGTTTTCATTATTTTGATAATAACAATTTTTCAAAAAAGAGTTTATTGAGTAGGGAAAAGCTTTATGAAATAAGTTCCACAAAATAACAGTAGCAGCTGTATTTATGTTTTCAGTTGGTATTCTCACTGGCACCACAATAAAAATGCTATCAAACCTGATTATCACAGAATCCATATATCATGTGGAGGTGTTTGTTTCCCAAGATATGAATTACCTCTAACTGAGAACTTTCTTTCATTTGTTAAAACAAAACGCTGTAATATTTTTCTGAATATCACTGTAAAACTTTTATTATTGGAAAAAAAAGAATTTTAATCAGAACTAGCACTGATACAGAACATGTAACTAAGCATTTCTCTTTGATAATATGCTTTATGCTTTAAGATGTTTATGTAGAATATCAACTCCTGGTGTTTTATATTTAATCTTCAATATATTCTTGAGTAGTTTCTTTTTTATGTCACACTTTTTATTACTAAAAAAGTGTGATTAACATGATTTTTAAAGTAAAATATTGCATATCTACTATATCAGACAAAGTTTTAACCATTTTAACATTTGTCAAAATTACTTTTGCACTCTTCAGAAATAGCTCAGTTGGTAAAGAATCCGCCTGCAATGCAGGAGACCTGGGTTCAATTCCTGGGTCAGGAAGATCCACTGGAGAAGGGATAGGCTACCCACGCCAGTATTCTTGCACTTCCCTTGTGGCTCAGCTGGTAAAGAATCTGCCCGCAATGCGGGAGACCTGGGTTCAATCCCTGGGTTAGGAAGATCCCCTGGAGAATGGAAAGGCTACCCACACCAGTATTCTGGTCTGGAGAATACCATGGAGAGTCGGACACAACTGAGTGACTTTCACCTCAGAAATGCAATTTTAAAAAATGAAATTGGAAAAACTAGAATAAATAAATGCAATGTCTTTTGCAATCTATCCAACTCATCATGACAGAGATATGAGTATAGATGAGAAGGGTCTCATAAGGCCCTTACTTTCTCTGCTTGGCACAATCATTCCTATCCCTAATCCTCCCTCTACTCATCTTGCCTCAGGTCAGAGCTTAAACATAACTTAATCTGCTACATTTTCCTGGACGCCTCAGAGTAGCTAAAGTTCTTTTTTTTTGTCTTGGTGAACATTTATGCCAGTAATTATAATTATAAAAATTATTTGTCTACACATTTGTCAAATTTAGACCTCTTCTAAAGAAGGTAAGGAGTTCCTAATATCCAACAATAAGCAAAACTTTTCAGGCCTTTATCCATTCTAGATTTGCTGTAATTTTTCTATAAGAGGATTTTGTTCTCTACCCTGTTTGTTAACAATTATGTCAATTACTGAGCCAAGGACTTAGATGGATGTTTACCATGATTTCATATTTT
Source organism: Cervus elaphus (assembly GCF_910594005.1). Classification (NCBI taxonomy): domain Eukaryota; kingdom Metazoa; phylum Chordata; class Mammalia; order Artiodactyla; family Cervidae; genus Cervus; species Cervus elaphus. The sequence goes on along the minus strand of NC_057817.1, from coordinate 11,279,053 downwards.
GAATAGACCAGGTATAATTTGAAACTATTGACTTGAACAGTAATAAACTCTGACTGCTCAAAATAATAACATATGTTGTCTACTGGTCTAGGTTCCTTCATAAACAACCTCAAATTCTTACTACATGGGCTATTTAATTAGATTAGAAATTAAGAAGCAGGTACTATATCTAGTAGGGCATTGCTAAAATGATCTAGTTAAAATGCTAAAATGCTTCTGAGACATTATCTAAGATAGAAAACAATCTAACCTTCTACCCTAGCCTTTAACCACTGTCCTACTGTCCCATTTATTTGGTAAATTTTCACTTTGAGAGCAAGAAAAATCTGTCTATGAAAAAAAGAAAATTTGGACAGGTAAGTTCTGCTGAAGAAACAAGCATAGGAAGCAGAGGCAATAACTGAGGAAGACTAACCCATGAGAAGACGCAGAAACGGGCACCTGGTGAATGACCGCAATCTGAACATCCACAAAGCACAGTTCAATGGGAAGATGGGGAAAGCTTGAGAGCGTGAAAAAAGATATTCTACAAACACATGTTACATCCAGAACTATTCCTCCTGGCAATGGGACTTACTTTTGCAGATAAAGAATATTCTCAAAGTATACAATGTAAGAAACATAAAAGGCAAATCCAAATCCAAAACACATCTCTCAAAAGTAATTTTCAGTTTAGCATGATATATGCCTACAACTTGGTGAAGTGGCATTGCAAAGTGGTCTCAGTAGTAAAGTTGATTTTATTCAAGTGAGGAAAGGTGAGCTTCAAAGTTGAAAATGAAGGCTATTAACATTCAGGAATAGCATCTTGGCAAATTATGGAGAGAAATCTGGTAAATAGCCTGAACTCATTAGCAAGCTAATCTTAATAACATCAAAAATGCTGCAGGCCCTTGCTGATCTCAACACCTTGTCTCAGATTCATTGACTTACTGTGTGGTGAGCAGAACGAGTTTGGACTACATAAAAGTCACCCTGGACATGAAATGACACATGTATGTAATATACCTGGCACGGGATAAAGGTTATGAGTTCTGTTTCCCTGGGGTGTTTTTGCTTTTAAAAGCAACAGATTAAAAATCAACTTAAGGAGAGAACAAGATGGCGGAGGAGTAGGTGGACATGGAATACATCTCTCTCCACGGATACATCAGGAATACACCTTCAGACACAGAAGTCCATGTAGAACACCAGCCAAGAGTAGACAGGAGTACCTGACCAGTGGAAAAGAATATACAGGACCAGGCAAAACTTGGTAGGATGAAGGAACTAAGGGGGAAAAGAGGAGTTTTAGTAGGACTGGACCTGCCCTCAGTCGGTGGGGGAACTGAAGTAGGGGTCCAATCCCCACATTGGGGCAACTGTCTGAGTCAGAGGAAAAACATATAAGTCTGAAAGAGAAACAGTTGATCTGTGGCAGCCTAAATGGAATGAGAATTAGACAGTCCTTCCCACAGTCACACATACCGCGGACAGGGAGGCAGGTCACCTGGAAGGCACAGTGGCAGGGAGCTGGACTTTAGGGATTGTGGAGCAATCCCAGGGCGGGAGAGGGCTGCTATTGACTGTGGAGAGATGGATTGAGGGGATGTGAGGGAGAAGATTGTGGTGGGAAATGCCTGTGGAGGAAAGCCAGGCAACCATGGAAGCAAGGCGGTACTGCTCAGTCACGCGTAGCGGGTATAACCATCACCATGGCCTCTCTCCTCCCACACAACAGCAGCAGTTAATCTTTAAAGTATACAAATCTTTATCTATCTCTATTTAACTGTGCATATCTATTCTTTCTTTTCTTTCTTTCCTTTCCTCTTAACATATTTGTTAGTTTTATTTTCATTGCTTTATTCCTCAATTGGCACCTTGTTTTAGTTTTGTTTTCCAGTTTGTGCTTTAGTTAGTTTTGTTCTGGTAGATATAACTTTTGCTTTCCTTTGTTCGCCAGGTCAATCTATTGTACTTTATTTTTGTTGGACTGTTTTGATTTTGCTTATGGGTATATAAGTATATGTTTATATTCAGTCACACTTTTTATTGTTGTTATAGACCTCTGCCTCTACGTTGGGCTTTTGCAGTTCTATGGAGTTTTACTTATTTTTTCTTTCTTCTTCCTTTTTTTCCTTCTTTTTCTTTTTTATAATTTTTAATTTTTTAAAACCTATCATATTTTTTCTACATTTATTCCTTTGTCTGCCTTTCCTACTGCTCTTTTCCCCTTGCAGTTAATCTTTAATGTAAATAAATCTTCTTCATCTACCTCTATTTAACTTTGCATATCTATTCTTTCTTTTCTTTCTCTCCTTTCCCCTCAACATATTTGTTAGTTTTGTTTTCATTGCTTTATTCCCCACTTGGCACCTGGCTTTAGTTTCATTTTCCAGTTTGTGCTTTAGTTAGTTTTGTTCTTAACGGGTAAATGTAATTTTTTATTTCCTTTGTTTGCTGGGTCAATCTACTGTATTTTGTGTTTGTTGGACTATTTGACTTTGCTCATGGGTTTATATGTATATGTGTATATTCCATTATTTTAAGTATTATTTGCCTGATTTTGTAACTGCCATTGGCCTGGGGTTAATCTTTGGTTTCTCATTTTTTGACATTTGTTTTAATCTCACTTAATGCCATGACAAACCACTTGTAGAATCTTCGTTCCTGACCAGAGATCAAGCCCTGAGCCTTTGGAGTGGGAGCACTGACTCCAACACTCTAGACTACCAGAGAACGAACTCTAGGGAGCATCAGACAGTGAGAACTCACACAAAGGAAACCACTTGAATACAAGACCCAGCATCACCCAACCACCAGTAGCACCTGTGCAGGGCACCTCATCTAAATAACAAACAAAACAAGAATACAAACTCAATCATTAGCAGACAGAATTACCACCTCACTCAGCCTTGCCCATCAGAGGAAAAACAAACAAACAACAACTCAGCATAAATCTTACCCTACACAAACCACTGGACCAAACTTAGGAGGGCAGAAACCAAAAGGAAGAAAGAATTCAAACTTGAAGCTTGGGAAAAGGAGACCTCAAACACAATAAGTTTAAAAAAAAATAATGAAAAGGCAGAGAAATACTACACAAATGAAGGAACAAACTAGAAATACAGAAGTCCAAATAAATGAAGAGGAAATAGGCAAACTACCTGAAAAAGAATTCAGAATAATGATAGTAAGATGATCAAAATCTTGAAAACAAAATGTGGAAAATGCAAGAATCAATTAACAAAGACCTAGAAGAATTAAAGAATAAACATACAGAGACAAACAACACAATTACTGAAATTATAAATACTCTAGAAGGAATCAACAGCAGACTATCTGAAGCAGAAGAATGAATCAGTGAACTGGAAGATAAAATGTTGGAAATAACCTCTGAAGAGCAGGACAAAGTAAAAAGAATGAAAAGAACTGAGGATAGTCCAGAGACCTCTGGGACAATATCAGATGCACCAACATTCAAACTATAGGGGTCCCAGAAGAAGAAGAGAAAAAGAAAGGATATGGAAAACTTTTGAAGAGATTATAGTTGAAAGTTTCTCAACATGGAAAAGGAAATAGTCAATCAAGTCCAAGAGGCACAATGAGTCCTATACATGATAAACCAAAGGAGAAACACGCCAAGACACACACTAATCAAACTAACAAAGACTAAATACAAAGAAAGAATATTAAAAGTATGAAGGGAGAAGCAACAAGTAACATACAAGGGAAATCCCATATGCTTAACAGCTGATCTTTCAGCAGAAACTCTGCAGGCCAGAAGGAAATGGCAGGATATATTTAAAGTACTGAAAGGGAAAAATCTACCCAGCAAGGATCTCATTCGATATTGATGGAGAAAAAAAAAGCTTTTCAGACAAGCAAGAGAGTTCAGTACCACCAAACCAGCTTTACAACAAATGTTACAGGGACTTATATAGTCAAAAAGTACAAGAGAAGAAAAAAGATCTACACATTCAACCCCAATCAATTAAGAAAATTACAATAGGAACATATATATCAATAATTACTTTAAATGTAAATTGATTAATGCTCCAACAAAAAGACACAGGCTGGCTGAATGGATACAAAAACAAGACCCATATATATGAACTGTCTACCAGAAACCCACTTCAGACCTAAAGACACATGTAGACTGAAAGTGAGAAAATGGAAAAATATATTCCATACAAATAGGAAGCAAAAGAAAGCTAGAGTAGTAATCCTCATATCAGACAAAATAGACCTTTAAATAAAGAAGATTATAAGAGATAAGGAAGGACACTACATAATGATCAAGGGATCAATCCAAGAGGAAGATGTAACAATTATAAATATCTATGCAGCCAACATAGGAGCACCTCAATGCATAAGACAAACTAACAACATAAAAGGAGAAATTGACTACTGTCACAATAATAGTAGGAGGCTTTAACATCCCACTCACACCAATGGACAGATCATCAAAACAGAAAATTAATAAGGAAACACAAGTCTTAAACAAAACATTAGATGAAATGGACCTCATTGATATCTTCAGGACATTCCATCCAAATGCAAAAGAATACACCTTCTTATCAAGTGCACATGGAACATTCTCCAGGATAGAACACATCTTGGGTCACAAATCAAACCTCAGTAAATTTAAGAAAATTGAAATTGTATCAAGCATCTTCTCCAACCACAATGCTATGAGACTAGATATCAATTACAAGAAAAAAACTGTAAGAAACACAAATACATGGAGATTAAACAACACATTTCTAAATCACCAACAGGTTGCTGAAGAAATAAAAAAGGAAATCAAAAATTTTATAGACAAATGACAATGAAAACATGACAACTCAAAACCTATGGGATGCAGCAAAAGCAGTTCTAAGAGGGACATTTATAGCAATACAATCCTACCTCAAGAAAGAGGAAAAACATTGAATAAACAACCTAACTTTACACCTAAAACAACTGGAAAAAGAAGAACAAACAAAAAAAAAGCCCAAAATTAATAGAAAGAAAGAGAAATTTATTTCTGAGCAGAAATAAGTGAAAAAGAAATGAAAGAAACAACCATAAAGATAAATAAAAACAAAAGCTGGTTCTTTGAGACGATAAACAAAATTGACAAACCTCTAGCCAGACTCATCAAGAAAAAAGATAGAAGAATCAACAAAATTAGAAATAAAAAAGGGGAAGGTACAACAGACAATGCAGAAATACAAAGGATTATGAGACTATTATGAACAACTATGTGGCAATAAAATGGATAACTGGGAAAAACTGGACAGATTCTTAGAAAAGTTCAATATTCCAAGACTGAACCAAGAAGAAGAAATTATGAACACCCAACTACAAGCACTGAAATTGAAGCTGTGATCCAAAATCTCTGAAAAAAACATAAGTCCAGGACTAGATGGCTTAACAGAATTCTATCAAACATTCAGAGAAGAGCTAATGCCTATACTTTTAAAACTATTTCAAAAATTTGCAGGGGAGGAACACTACAAAATTCATTCTAAGAGGCCACCATCACTCTGATACCAAAACCAGACAAAGACAACACAAAAAAAGAAAACTGCAGGCCAATATCACTGATGAACATAGATGCAAAAATCCTCAACTATACATAGAAAACCCTAAAGACAGTATTAGAAAATTACTAGAGCTATTCATTGAATTTAGCAAAGTCGCAGGATACAAAATCAATACACTTGCATTTTGATATACTAACACTGAAAAATCAGAACGAGAAATTAAGGAATCAAGACCATTCACCACTGCAACAAAAAGAATTAAATATCTAGGAATAAACTTACCTAAGGAGACAAAAGAAATGTACACAGGAAATTATAAGACACTGGTGAAAGAAATCAAAGATGACATAAACAGATGGAGAGATATTCTATGTTCCTGGGTAGGAAGAATCAATACTGTGAAAATAACTATACTACCAAACACAATCTACAGATTCAATGCAATCCCATCAAATTACCAATGGCATTTTTCACAGAACTAGAACAAAAAATTTCACAATTCATATGGAAACACAAAAGACCCTGAATAGCCAAAGCAGTCCTGAGAAAGAAGAATCAAGCTGGAGGAATCAGCCTTCCTCACTTCAGGTTATACTACAAAGCTATAGTCATCAAGTGCGGTAGTGACACAAAAACAGAAATATAGACCAATAGAACAAGATAGAAAGCCCAGAAATAAACCCATGCACCTATGGGTACCTTATTTTTGACAAAGGGGGCAAGAATATACAATGCAGCAAAGACAGCCTCTTCAATAAATGGTGCCGGGAAAACTGGACAGCTACATGTGAAAGTATGAAATAGAACACTTCCTAACACCATACACAAAGATAAACTCAAAATGGATGAAAGACCTAAATGTAAGACCAGAAACTATTAAACTCTTAGAGGAAAACATAAGCAGAACACTAAACAACATAAATCAAAGCAAGATCCTCTATGACCCACCTCATAGAGTAATGAAAATAAAAACAAAAGTAAACAAGTGAGACCTGATTAAACTTAAGAGCTTTTGCACAGCAAAGGAAACTATAAGCATTGTGAAAAGACAACCCTCAGAATGGGAGAAAATAATAGCAAATGCAACAACTGACAAAATATTAATTTCCAAAATATACAAGCATATCATACAATTCAATGCCAGAAAAACAAACAACCCAATCAAAAAGTGGGAAAAAGACCTAAACAGACTTTTCTCCAAAGAAAACATACAGATGGCTAACAAACACATGAAAAGATGCTCAACATAACTCATAATTAGATAAATGCAAATCAAAACTACAAACCACAAAATCACCTTACACTGGACAGAATGGCCATCATCACAAAATAAATCACATGTATTGTCTACAAACAATAAATCCTGGAGAGGCTGTGGAGAAAAGGGAGTGCTCTTGCACTGTTGGTGGGAATGTAAATTGATACATCCAGTATGGAAGATAGTATGGAGATTCCTTTAAAAACTAGGAATAAAACCACCATATGACCCAGCAATCCTACTCCTGGGCATATACCCTGAGGAAACCAAAATTGAAAAAGACACATGCATCCCATTGTTCACTGCAGCACTATTTACAATAGCTAGAACATGGAGGCAGCCTAGATCTTCTTTGACAGATGAATGGATAAAGAATTTGTGGTACATATACACAATGGAATATTACTCAGCCATAAAAAGGAATGTATTTGAGTCAGTTCTGATGAAGTGTCCTAGAATCTTTTATACAGAGTAAAGTGAGTCAGAAAGAGAAAGGTAAATATTCTAACACATATATATGGAATTTAGAAGAATGGTACTGAAGAACTTATTTATAGAGCAACAATGGAGAAACAGACATGGAGAATAGACTTATGGACTTGGGGAGAGGGGAGGAGAGGGTGAGATGTATGGAGAGAGTAACATGGAAACTCACATTACCATGTGTAAAATAGATAGTCAACGGGAATTTGCTGTGTGGCTCAGGAAACTCAGACAGGGGCTCTGTATCAGCCTAGAGGGGTGGGGTGGGAGGGAGATGGGAGGGAGGTTCAGAAGGGAGGGGATATATGCATACCTATGCCTGATTCACTTTGAGGTTTGACAGGAAACAGCAAAATTCTTTAAAGCAACTATCCTTCAATAAAAAATAAATTTAAAAAATGCTGCAGGTTGACATAACAGAATCTACTACAAAACTTATTAATTAATGTCTTATTCTTGTGAATGTTAAAAGTGAAAAACATGGTCATAACACACCCAGATTAATGTTCAAGCTATTTGCACCAAAATTTTAGCCTTAATAATTCCCATGGGAAAAAAATTACTGATTTTTTACAGAATATGAATGACTTAAGAATAAAAAATGCATTTTATACCCAATTTTACTGAACATAAATATAACTTTGCAAGCTTCTTTTAAACCATGACAATGAAATCTCCATATAAAGCTGATGCAGCACATAAGTGCTACTCAAGGCAAAGAGAATTCTTATATTATAATCTTCATTTTATATACATGTTTTTTGAAACATGACAGATTAAAAATTTATCAACTAGTCACTGCTATATTTACCATCTTCTTCAGTAAGCACATTTATGGGTGCACTCCGAATTCCTTCACCTTTGAGTGTACTAGCTGACACCTCAATTGTATACTGCGTGTACTTCTTCAGTCCTAAATAGAAATAACATAGATAAGACTTACAAAATAACCTTTAAATATATGCAGGAAACAAACTATGAAATGTTTCTTAACAACCTTCCAAAAGGAAAAACTAAGTGAAAATGTAGTTCTTGGACTAGTAACTCATCTTATGAAGAAAAAACTATATAGAAATATGTGGGAAAGAACTGAGAGTGTTCTTTCATGTGATCTGCAATAAACTTCTACGTTATTGAACCAAAGAGCCAGAACTGTCACACTCTGTATAAAACTAATTATACTCAGCACTTAAAACAACAAGCCAATGTTTTGTGGTCACTCAGTCAAAATAAATGTAAATATCCAACATTATATTTTTTTACCTTTAATATTCTGAATCAAAGAAGTTGTATTTATCACTCTTTCCTCATTTTCATTACTTTTCATTAGGTAAATTGTATATGTTTTTATAATTCCATTGGGACTACTTGGAGGTAGAAATGACAGCTCAATCTCTCCAGAGGTAATATTTTTGTAAGTAATATTTTCTGGTGCACTATCAGGCACTGAAAACAAACAAACAAAAATGTATATACAGCATAAACAATTCTACGCTTATAATGTATTCTGCTGACGTTTTCACCCCAGTGGTCTGGGATACACACACATATACACACTTGTTAAGTCACTTCAGTCATGTCTGACTCTTTGTGGCCCCAGGGACTGGGGCCTGCCAGGCTCCTCTGTCCATGGGATTCTCCAGGCAAGAATACTAGAGTGGGTAGCCATGCCCTCCTCCAGGGGATCTTCCCAACCCAGGGATCGAACCTGTGTCTCCTGTGGCTCTAGCACTGCAGGTGGATTCTTACCGTTGACCCACCAGGAAAGTCCATACACACACACACACACACTCACACACACACACACACTCACACACACACACATATCAGAACATTCACTAGAATGCAATTATAATAAATATCCTAAATGTAGAAAAATATGGGTAAGTTATACCACTTGCAACTGTGCAAGAAAAATTTCATCTCAAAGAAAATTCATACAACTCTACGAATAATGTTTATTGGATGATATTTTTTATCAAAATACTTGAGACTATACTAAACTTCTTACTGTGCAGAACATGCAGATACAGTGGTACCGTGGTAGATGCAGGGAAATGGTTCCAGGGTCCCCATGCCCCCACCCCTTTCATGGATACCAAACTCCAAAGATGCTTGAGCTCCTTACATAAAACTGCACAGTATTTGCAAAGAACCTAACGACATCCTCCTGTATACCTTAAATAGTCTCTAGATTATTTATAATACCTAAAACAATGGAAATACTATGTAAATAATTGTAAATACAATGGAAATGCTATGTAAATAGTTGCCTGCCAGCATGCAGGAAATTTAAGTTATGCTTTTTGGAACTTTTTTTCTACAACTTTTTTTCAAATACTTTCAATGCGCAGTTGGTTGAATCTGTGGATTCAGGGCCCACAGATACAGGCTAACTGTACAAGAAGCAGAACTTGAAAACACTTAAAAATTGATTCTATGTTTCATTAATGATAACAAATAAATGGTTAATAGATTAGTTTTGATATACAACATGATCTATGACAAAGCAAGGATCCTCTCCTAGATAAAAGGAAAGGATATAATAACCTGCATATAATAACCTGGTAACAAAACAGTCTCCTAAGGATGTGTGTGCTTAGTCACTCAGTCTTGTCTGACTCTTTGTGACCTCCTAAACTGTAGCCTTGCAGGCTTCTCTGTTCATGGGATTTTCCAGGCAAGAACACTGGGCGGATTGCCATTTTCTTTCATTTCTTGCTTCTCTTGCATTGCAGGTGGTTTCTTTACTCATTGAGCCATCAGGGAAGCCCCAGGATACAATTTATCAATAAATAAAACACCTGTTTCCTGTATCTACTAATGCTTTTATTATACTGAATGCAATGGCCACAAAATGGTTCTCTACATATATTCAACTACTAATACTACACAGTGGGATTCCAATTCTAGAAAATTGGATATTGGAAAAGCTACACTAAATTGAATGATCATTACAATTAAAAGAAGTAAAACTTTATATAAAATTAACCTTTTTCTTGTAAGGAATTGCAGAGCTGGCAAAGAAGTCAGAAGTCTATGGTGGGCCAAAAACAAATACAAAAAAACAAACAAAAATAAAATAAACAAAAAAACAAAGTAAAAATAGGAGTTCTGATATGAAAGCTGGAACAAAAGCCTGCTCTGACTCACTGGGTAACGGTCAATCCTGGTGACTCTGAGTTTCTGTATTAACTACTGTGTGGAGACCCAGAAAAAGAAGACAAAACCTTGGGCCAGTAGAAGGGTAAAAAATATCCCTGCACCAAGTGGTGGGTCCCCAAAGAATGCAATTCCAACAAGACCCATGATACGGGCCAATTCTGGGGGCTCTCTGAATTCTTCAGCAGATTGCCATAGAATTGAACGTGAGTGGTTCTTCCTAGACTTGTGCAATGTGGTACGTTCACTCTCACAGAACAAGGAGTGAGAAGGAAACCTACCAAGCAAAAGAGGACAGAAAAGTAACTTTTTTCCACTTATTGTGCCTCTGGAGAGAGTGGTGGAATAGAAAAAATGAAAAAAAAAAAAAAACAAAAACTATGTATTGTTGGAACTGTAAGCCTATCCCTATGAGCATACGTGGCCCTAATTCATGGAACATGTATAATCACTTAGAACCAGACACGGAACAATGGACTGCTTCAAAATCGGGAACAGAGTATGTCAAAGTTGTATAACGTTATCCTGCTTATTTAACTTAGATGCAGAGTACATCGTGTGAATGCTGGGCTGGATGAACACAAGCTGGAACCAAGACTGCCAAGAGAAATATTAATAATCTCAGATATCCATTTGACATCAGCCTAGTGGCAGAAAGCAAAGAAGAATTAAAGATCCTCTTGATGAAGGTGAAAGAGGAGAGTGAAAAAGCTGGCTTAAAACTCAACATTCAAAAAAACAAAGATTATGGCATCTGGTCCCATCACTTCATGGCAAATAGAAGGGAAACAATGGAAACAATGACAGACTTTATTTTCTTTGGCTCCAAAATCATTGTGGAAAGTGACTGCAGCCATGAAATTGAAAGACGCTTGGTCTTTGGAAGAAAAGTTATGACAAATCTAGACAGCATATTAAAAAACAGAGACATTACTTTGCCGACAAAGATCTATATAGTCAAAGCTATGGTTTTTCCCAATAGTCATGCATAGGTGCGAGAGCTATACAATAAAAAAGGATGCTGGTGGGATTTAGTTGCTAGGTCATGTCTGACTCTTGTGACCCCATGGACTGTAGCCTGCCAGGTTCCTCTGTCCATGGGATTCTCCATGCAAGAATACTGGAGGGGGTTGCCATTTCCTTCTTCAGGGGATCTTCCCGACCCAGGAATCAAACCCAGGTCTCCCACGTTGCAGGAGATTCTTTACCTACTGAAGACTGTTTACATTTACCATTGCAGATGCTTTACCAACTAAGCTACAAGTGAAGCCCAAAAAGGATGAGTGCCAAAGAATTGAGGCCTTCAAACTGTAGTGCTGGAAAAGACTCTTGAGAGTCCCTTGGACAGCAAGGAGATTGAACCAGTAAATCCCAAAGGAAATCAACCCTGAGTATTCATTGGAAGGATTGATGCTGAAGCTGAAGCTCCAATACTTTGGCCACCTGATGCAAAGAACCAACTTGTTGGAAAAGACCCTGATGCTGGGAAAGACTGAAGACAGGAGGAAAAGGGACAACAGAGGATGAGATGGTTGGATGGCATCGCCAACTCAATGGACATGAGTTTGAGCAAGCTCTGAGAGTTAGTGATGGGCAGAGAAGCCTGGCATACTGCAGCCCATGGGGTCACAAAGAGTTGGACACGACTGAGCGACTGAACAACAAATATAGCCTGAAAAGACCTCTACTTCAGAACAGAAATTAAAATGAATTTGTAATACTGAGTTTTCCCATTACGCAAAAGCAACTAGCAGAAGCTAACACATTCTCTCTGAAGAAACTCAGCTTTAACTTAGGTCACAATTAGACAGAAAAGTGATACCAATTGAAAAACTACTGGAATTCTCTACCCAGAAAAATTAACAAGAGCAAAATACCAACACAGTCAGCCAATCAGAAACAGAGAGAAAGCCATCAATGTAATCTCACCAGCTGAAACTGTAAGCAATGCATTCACACAGAAAAATACTTGCAGGAGATAAAAGACCATAGTTGGAAAGATAATGGTTTAAAATTGCCTTCATAGAACAATAATGATTAACCTGAGGTTTAAACAATATAAACTAGATATATATATTATCATTGCCAATACCATAATGCCATTACAAGTTCTCTTCCTTCAAGAGAGAGAATTCAACCTTTTTACTGGTATTCTAAATACAATGGATATAAATATGCTACTAATAAATTTAGTAAAGAAAATTCAGAAGCCTTGAAAATATAGAAAAGTACCCCTCACCCCCAATATTACCTGTTATGGAATGTATTGCATCTAAGGCAGACTTAACAGGAAAAACTTACATAAAAATGCTGACATTTCCAAAACTTTGGGAAGAACTTTAATTCGATGCACAGCTTGATATAACAATATAATTCTACAATCCCTCCCCAAATATTCAAATTCTTCCCTAGTATCTTCCTAAGCCAACACACTAAATTGAGAAAAATCCTCAATAAGTACTCTGCTTCCATAACCTTCTGGCTCTAAGTGAAATCTCAAAACTGTTTGAGAATACTACAACATAGCACTCTTGTGTTGGTAGCTATTTGTTTTTCTCTCATCATCTCTGTAACCATAGGGCCTAGAACCCTTTCCTTATCAAAATCTGTTCTTTCCTCTTCCTGAAAAACTCCAGGTGCTCCCCCTCCTTTAAGACAATCATCCAGTGGTTCTCTGCCATTTCTCCAAACATCTTAAAAATGCAGTCACCTGACAACTGACCTCCTGTCTACCACTGTGAGATGTCAAATTGATGGAAATAACCTGTGTAATTCCCTAGACTCTGTATTCCTTGAGCTCCACAATCCCAATATTTTTTTCCTCCACCTCACTCTAACCAGTAGCCTTCACGGCAACACCTGAGACCTTCATGACTAATAACTGCCAATATTCCTCTCTTTGGCAACTATCTACGTCTCCAGTTGACTGACCACTATATCATCAATTCAACAAGTCACTGACCCTCATCAAGTCTTTACTTTCCATCACCACTCTTAATGTCCTCATCTCCCTGCTTACTCAGGTCAGACAGTCTATCACTAAAATCACTCCCTAGCAATCTCCATCAACTCCTTTTTCTATCTTACTTTTCTGGCAAAATTTCAACATTGGTTAAACTGAACTCAGGGCTAGTCTACATTCACAATGCAACAGGTGAACATGTCTGAATAAAATACCACTGCATGCTGACTAGCCTTACTTTAATTTATAACCTCAAATCTCAATCTTTTTCCATCACTTGGCAGTCTATGTTTCAGTTAAACCAGTCTTTTAATCTGTTATGCTTGTTTTCATCATCTTCCTCTCCACAAACATCCAGCATCTTTTCCCCCTTTTATTCAAACCTGATAAACCTGCTTCTAATTTCGAGAAAATAAAAACAGTCAAAGAGGACTATATATTTTCCTACCACTCATCTTCAACTGCCTTCTTATCTAAAACCTAGTCCACTTCTGCACTAAATTCCATTCCATCTACCTAGTTAGACTTTAGACTTGATGTTTTTTCCTCTCTGTTGTATTTTTAGTTTATCTCTCATCATTGAATCATTTCTATCATGATATATACATTGTATGGGTCTTCCCTGGTAGCTCAGCAGGTAAAGAATCCGCCTACAAGCAGACCCTGGTCCTATCCCCAGGTTGGGAAGATCCCCTGGAGGAGGGCATGGCAACCCACACCAGTATTCTTGCCTGGAGAATCCCCACGGACTGAGGAGCCTGGTGGGCTACAGTCTATGGGGTTGCAAAGAGTCGGACATGACTGAGTGCCTAAGCACACATACACACACACACATCGTATACAAGTGAACACACATCAGTTATTGCTCTATTCTGTCCTCCACTCTATATCCACATTTCTCAAATTTTGCCTTTACCCATTTTATCCACTCTCTTGCCTATCATGCTCTTTTAGTCCCACTTCAGTTAGGCATTTTCTCCTCATTTTTAACCATGAAACACACTGTCATGGTGTCATCAATGACCTTCATCTTGCCAAACCACTAATCAATCGTGTACCATTACTTCACTGTCAGGGGCTTCCCTCGTAACTCAGTGGTAAAGAATCTGCTTGTGATGCAGGAGATGCAAGTTCGATCCCTGGGTCAGGAAGATCCTCTGGAGAAGGAAATGGCAACCCACTGCAACACTCTTGACTGGGAAATCTCATGGACAGAGAGGAGCCTGTCAGGCTACAGTCCATGAGGTAGCAAGAGTCAGACACGACTTAGTGACTAAACCACCATCACTTCACTCTCAGTAGCACTTGACATAGGAAACAAATTGCTTCTAATTTAAAATATCTATTCATTAGACTTCCAAGACAAGACCTTCTCCTGACTCTCCTCCGACCTCACTGGCCACTCCTGCTTATCCCTTGACTGGCTCCTCCTTGACTTCCCAAAGTGTCTATGTCCTATTACCTGAGGACATAGCGGTATGCTTCTTTTCAACTCTGTCTCCACTCACCCAACATATGGTGATGCTTTTAGATGGTATATTCAACCCTGGATCCTTTCCATGAGTTTTAAACTTATATGCCCAGTTGCCTTCATGACAGGCACTTGAGTATTTCAAACATGTTCAAAACATGATCTCCTAAGATTTCTCCAACCTGATCTCCTCCCCAGACTTCCTCATTTCAGTAAATGGCACCTCATTCACCAAGATGCTTAGGCCAAAAACCTAATAGTAAATCTTCAGTTTCCTCTTTATTCCCACATCCAATGTATTCAGAAGCAATCTTCTAAAACTGCAAAACATATCAAAATCTCATTGCCTAATTCTCCAATAGCTTCACATTAAAATTAAACATCACATTCCTTAGTATGGCACCCACGAAGGCTTGGCCCACCTCTGCCTCTCTCTCTCCCTCCTCATCTGCTAATTATATCCCGTAGCTCACACTGCTCAAATGAGAGGAATGGTCTCCTCTTCCTCAGACACATCAAGTGCCTTCCCTCTTCAGGAACTTGGTAATTGCTATTCCTCCTCTGGAACATTTTCTTCCTTATCCTTATCTACATAAATCTCACACATTACTAATATCTCTAGGCAAATATAACCTCCTCAGAGAGGCCTTTTCTCAGTCTTCCATCTCAAATTGCCTGCTCATTCTTCTATAACTCTCTTTTCTTTTCCTGATTTTTTTTCAAGGAATTTGCCAGTATCAAAAATCATATATATTATTTGTTTACTAGTTTATCTTCTCTGACCCTTCTAGAGTATTAAGTTCCAGAAAAACAGAAATCCTGCCTTATTTACTGCTGTAACTATAGTGCCTGGTTCAGTGGTAGTACGTGATATGGAATCCATACAAAGTTTGTTCAGTAAATGAAAACCTATGCTCAAGATGGTACAGAATATATTTAAAACAAAGGAGAACTTTACATCTAAGGAAAGTAAACTTACATCTAAGCAAAGTAATTTACATCTAAGGAAAGTAATTTACAACTAAGTAAGTGAGATTGAATTGAATAGCTCTTTAATTGCAAGGGGAAAAAAGAATTAGTGATGCTCGCTTGAATTTTATAAATCAGTATAACTTGTGATTTTGAAAAGTTCTCATTGGAATTCACTAACTCGTCCCTGTGGATTTACCTGCCTACCACCCGCAGCCAGGATATAAATATGCAGCCCTGACCCCAGGCTTACATCCTATGCATTTTTATTCATTTCTCCTTAGGGGATAACCCATGCTGAACCTTCAGGGAAAATAAAGCAAGACAGATTTAATGACTTGATGATTTTTAAGAGTAATCACATATTT
Organism: Cervus elaphus; assembly: GCF_910594005.1. NCBI lineage: Eukaryota > Metazoa > Chordata > Mammalia > Artiodactyla > Cervidae > Cervus > Cervus elaphus. The sequence goes on along the minus strand of NC_057817.1, from coordinate 11,262,870 downwards.
AAATTTTTCTGAAATAGCATGGTGCTTCCAATTGTAGAAGTAGCACATAAAATGGATAACTCATGAATGAAAAGTAATTATTATATCAGTTGGAATAAGCTGAAGCTATTAAAACCTAAAAATAAAGAACAATTTAGTTCATGATCATCCTAAAATAGTGGGATGTTATCTTGGGTACGCCAGAAGATTATTGTTTGGCATGGATAGTTTTAATGTTACATAGAGAAAGTAATAAAATGCCTTTCATTAACATGAATAAATTTATACATCCCACACAAAGTTTTGATCAACAACTAAGTTACAATCCCCTAGTAGTTATTGCCCCAATTCAGACTTACTCAAGGCAGTGGTTAAGGCTTACTGTAAAAAAAATTATGTCTTAAAAAAGGAAAGGAAAGAAAATATACATACATAGATCATCAAAGGATAATCTGTATGGGAACTTAAAAATCTTTACGTGGTTACTGTGCCCTAAGTATGAGAAAGTATAAACTAATCTCAAGTTTTTTTATTAAGTACACATTCTATACTTAAAACATACACACAAGATCTATGCTATATTGATTTTTCCTGCTTAAACATGAGGATTTTACTTTCAATCATTATAAACTCTAATTCCCCAATCAAGATAAAACATCTGAACAAATAATTTACTCCTATTTGTAATTAGCAGCATTAACACTATTAATTAGCTGTAGTTAGCTTTTGGAGTTAGCTGAGTTAGCACAGCTCTCAATTTCTCATGAAACAATATTAAAAAGTGGGATCTTGATTTTTAGAGAAAGTGTAGAGGGTGTATTTATTGTATTTAACAAGAACATTGATCCCTGGGAATAAACAGTTGCTTCTGAGCACATCCTGCTTCAAATGACATCTTGAGACTGTGTTTAAAATTCTAGCTACCTCTGTTGCAAAAAGAACTCAAATTGGTGGTTCAATTGTATTAGACATGATCTAGGAAAAGTCACTGATGGAGATTCCATTGCCTGTCAAACACCCAGTAATTAATATTAACTTTAGGAGTGTGGAAATGCATTTTCTTGTACAGTGCTAATACAGCCCAGGAAAAGGCTGCTATAGTATAAATTATTTGCTGAATATTTGTTGAAAGGATGAACCTCATAGACCTGTTTTTCATTAAGAATGCAGGTAATAATACCTTATTGTTTTATTGTAGAATTAAAAAGGCACTTTTTTGTGAAAGTCAATAGAAGAATATGCTGCAGGTACTTAAAATATGTTTCTTTCCTTGACATGGTGTAAAATGAAACCAGGTAGAAACTCTTCTCAAAAATTCTCATTTTCCATATATTTATAAAAGCAATGATGCATGCTAATATATATAATAACAATTATTTTACACCATAATATACAATTTATGATGATTTAAAAGAAATGCTCTTTTCATTACTCATTCCTTCCATTACAACTGTTTTGTCATCCCCTATGGTCAATTTTATGTCATTTCATTTTATTAATTTATGTGACAGTCTCAAGAGGATGAAAAGTGAAAAAAAAAGTGTCAGTCGCTCAGTTGTGTCTGAATCTTTGCAACCCCATGGACTATAGCCCCCCAGGCGTCTCTGTCCATGGAATTCTCCAGGCAAGAATACTGGAGTGGGTTACCATTCCTTTCTCCAGGGGATCTTCCCGACCCAGGGGTCAAACTCAGATCTCCTGCACTGCAGATGGATTCTTTACCGTCTGTGTCATCCTCTATGGTCAATTTTATATCAGTTTATTTTATTAATTTCTATGACCAGTCTCAAGAGAGTACTTTTGCCCAAAGGTAAGCTGGTTGACTAGATCCCTGGTTCCTCAAGGTCAGAGACAGGGCCTCACCTACAGCATCTGGATGAACCATGTGAAATTGCTGATATTTAGCCAATTATGATGTATAGGAACAGTCGTTAGGCCAGTCAACAAATATTTATTTTTTAAAATGTAGGGATAAAATAGTAACTTTACATTTAGTTTTAACTCTAGGCATGTGCTACAGAGTTGGCCTAAAAGTGATGCTCCAATATATGTTTATAAACATAATATAAACAATGCACTAAGATCATCAGGCAAATGTCTTACTTTGTGCTATTTACTCTTGTACACTGAAACTGAAACACAATTAATTCTTTGCTTACATTATTTCATTTATATGGGATGCACACCCTGGCCACAACAACCTATATAATGTCCATTCCACCTGATTCTTTAAGATTAAGGTCCAATGCTAACTCCTCTGTGAGGCTTCCCCAGGCATGTCCTTCTGTGCTCATACTCTACACCTCTGCCTAGATATACACCTCAAGAACATACATAGATAAACACATGTGCATAGACAGATGTATAGAATTTGTATAGAATTTACATGTATTAAGTCTATATACATCTATGGGCTTCCCAGGTGGCTCAGATGGTAAAGAAGCTGCCCAAAATGCAGGATACCTGGGTTATACATCTATAGATCTACTTACATCTTTACATATGTGGCTCAGACAGTAAAGAATCCACCTGCAGTGCAGGAAATGTGGGTTCAATCCCTGGGTCGGGAAGATCCCCTGGAAAAGGAAATGGCAACCCACTCCAGTACTCTTGCCTGGAGAATCTCTTGGACAGAGAAGTCTGGTGGGTTACAGTGCATGGGGTCGCAGAGTCGGACACGACTGAGTGACTAACATACACACACACATATCTATACATATATATGTATAAATATATATTTATAGATAGATGCATATGGATGTATACAGAATTTATAAAGAGTATATGTAGTATAGGATTCTATTCTTATGAATGTGTCTCTGCTATTTCCTAGTTTCAAAGCAACCTAATTTATAGGTACATTGAGAGGACTTCTGATGTCTCAAGATACTTCTTTTGGAAAAAAAAAACACTGACTTTTATTCCAGAGTTCCCTTATATGTAAATCAGATTTTAAAAATTTACACAGCAAGTCTTTTCCCACACCTTCCCACAAAGATCATATAAATTCCTGGATTATACAGAACAGAATGACAGACTTCAGGTCATGTAAAATATAAAACAATATGACAATTATTGGCCATGTTTACTTCACTAACATGTATGGGAAAAAAACTTACCAGTCTCAGAAGTCCTCACAGGAAGTATAGAAGATAATTGATCACCATGGCCAAATCTGGTATATGACCTTACAGAAATGTTATAGAGGGTGTAAGGTTTTAACTCCCCTAAAATTATGTCTGTTGTTGAGGTGTTCTTCATGAATAAGGTATTTACATTTCTATAGAGCACTTCATAGGCAACAATAATCCCATTGGGTTTCTGAGGTGGTGACCACTTCAAACTTATTTCACTAGCAGTAACATCGGTAACTTCAACATCTTGAGGTGATGATTCTGGTTCTGGGGGAAAAAAACAATATGTGTATTTTTTCATGTTTATTGCTTCAGACACTAAAGGCAGCATGAGGTAGATGACAGTAAGCATGCAACACCACTTGCTTCTTTTTATTAAAGCTGCACCTAACATTCTTACCATCTTCTGGAGTTCTCACGAAGATGTCATTTGCTTCGGACAAAGAACTTTCTCCAACAGTGGTTGAGGCAGCCACTCTCATTTTATATTTTGTGTATTTCTTTAACCCTGTAAGGAAAATAGGCCATTTGTTCAAAGTCCCTAGAATACTATTCCTGGATTAGTGCCATTTAACACACACAAGACTAGTGAAAATAACTTATCTGGGAGACTGGTTCTCTAAATCAGTCTCCTATAATCCCAATCTCCCAAACTTCCTTGGAATGAGAGCCTTCCATCTTGATGAGGTTTTAGTTCTCTCCTAAAATATCAAGGCAATGGTCTGAGACTGAAAAAAACAATTTTTGGCACACTGCAAGGAATGTAGCTGATTTGGCACAAATACCACGTCAGCTCAATTACTTCAGCTGATGGCCACATACAGTCAATCAAGCCTTTAATACTGAATTATTTTGATGTACCAGGCATAAAATTCCATAAGTCAAGTATATTCTTAGGATACCTGTGGTCTGATGACTTTATTTGCAGTGAAATAAATATAGTGAAAGAAAAACAACATTTAATGAAGTTATTTCTGCAAGTATTTTTAAAGATATCCATGGGAGCATAGCACAACAAAATCTGCAATGATGCAACAGGTACCCCACAGTGTTTAATGGCATAGAGAGATGTGCATTTTCCATCAGGATAAGAATGTCAAAACAAAATTCTGTTCTACCTGTTATGAGAAAGTTGTTATCTATAGTAGTCATCTGGAATGCTCTGTTTGTATCCAGTTCCATTGCATAAATTGTATAATGAGTTATTTTTCCATTAGGATATTCTGGAGGATCCCAATATAACAAAATAGATGAAGAACTAATATTTTTATAGTTTATAACTTGAATGGAGCTTGGCACTTGAGAAGAAGAATGAAAAATTAGTATGAATGAAAAGTATTATAATGTACCAGAGCAATATCTGCAGGTAACTATTTCAAAGGAAATATATTCTTACCTTGCTCAAGTGTCCTAACATTGAGGACCGTTGGTGGTCCTTCTCCCATGATGGTGAAAGCAGATACACTAATCATGTGCTCGGTGAAAGGTACAAGTCTCCTGATAACGTAGGACAGCTGTTGAGCAGCAATGTCAGTGATATACTGATTCCTTGAAGTTCCTATTTGAAATCAGTTTTTAAAACATTTAACAAGTATTTGGCTTTGTGATCAAAATCATTTTTGCTTCCACAGTGAAATTTTAAACCCAATTTCACAGTATCCCTTAATCTCTCCATGTAATCCCTTATATGAAAGGTAGATACATAATTAATAATAAATACACTGAATGTACTCCAATAACATATATAGACATTTTGTGCTCATAATATAGTTTTGCTAGCTGTTATACACTATCCCAGAATAAGAGATTAGTGTTTTGAAAAAATATAACTTTCTAAAAAAGACAGGTTAGGAATTCTTTTCCTAAAAAACAACTGGGCAATAACATCAGATTGAAATATTATAAGTCAATGCTGCATTATGATATAAAAATCATGGAAATAAGATTTTATTTGGACTCAAAATTCACCACACATTTGAAAAATCCATTAATGATTTAAAGCAAACATGCTTATAAAACTGCCACATAAATATGTCTGGACAAGGATTTCAAAAAATCCCTATTTCAAAAAATAAGTTAGTTGTTTTTTTTTTAACTTATTTAGACTATGCACTTCCAACAGTGATAATTAGTGCTTTAGGCCAAAGAAAGTATTTTTTTAAAAATCTGTATCAGAAATCATGGGCCTCTTAATTTTTAGTGTCTTCTAAAAAATTGTCTTCTTTGCTCAGGAAAAACATATCAGTAAATGAAATAAGCATATATTGAATGCAATGTGATACTTTTGCCAAATTCCACCATCAATATAACAAATTTTAATTTGGAAGGGATCAAATATCAAATTAGAGAAAAAGCAACAAGAGAAAATCTTTTTTCTCACTTAGTGTTTTAGAAAAAAAACAGATAATTTAGATCTGTTTCTTCTAACCAAATATTTTTAATTCACTATATATGAAACAATATATATATTGTTCTCCTTATAGAAACAATAAGATCCCTTGACCCTGAAGAGTAAGTGTATGCACTAATGACATCACCAAGTCACTGGGGTCACCTCCACCTGTTGATCACCCCATGCACTAGAGTTGTAACTTTCTGACCTATTTACCTTCAGTGACATTTGAAAACCTATTAGTCAAAAGCTGCAGAGAGTGTGAGGCCTGTGAATGATTTGAAGATATGTTAATCCTTTCCCATCACACCTGCTTTGGCAACTGTAATAACTGATTGTCTCTGCAGCTTGGCTGGAGACTCTCGGGTGCTACTTTCTCTGGAGGAAGGTCAGATGGGTTAGGAGGGGCCAGCTCCTGCGTGTGTGGCATTTCCATTTGCCGCATGAGATTATCCAACAGTTAAAGAAAAAAAATCGGACTCCAGCCCATGGACCATTAATAATTGGGTTGAACTCTGAGCTAAGGTTCATATCTGTGCTAGCTAGTACTGGTGGTTTAAATACATTTCACACAGAACAAAAAAATGTACCTACCAAATGTTGAAGGCTGGTCTTCAGCTCTGCCCCTCACAGGAAAGTAATTATGTGGATGACTGTTATATATAACTGAAGCAAGTGAGTACAGGTCAGAAGACATCTCTGCTGAGCCCTCAAATAATCCTGCCATTGACTCTACTATGCTCATGGTTTCTGGAGCCATGGGGTTTATATACTGCACCTGGAAACAGATATTTGCAAAGACAGTGATGGTTACACTTAATAATGGCTTCAATCAAGTACTAGTTTCAAGAACTAGTAACTTTGGAATGATAAATTTTTTAAAGATAATATTATTTCCATGACTACTGTCTCCCTTACACGCTACATTTTCATTCTGAAACTATTAAAATCCTGCATTACTGTAGCCCATTATGATCAATTCCATATCTAAAACTCCATACTGTATTATGTGAAAAATGAAATAATTTATCTCTGACTCAAAAATGGTAAAAAAAAAAAAAAATAGCCATCCTCATGCACAGTTTCATGATTAAAATATTTTAACTGCTTACCACCCAATAATAAGTTGTCTAGGCCTCCTGTCTTACTAAAATGTGTTTTACTTTGCCATCTATATGTCCTCATTTGTACACCAGGTGTGAGCAGCCTGCATGACTACTGGGTATATGTCAATAATAATAACCTATAATCAAGTGAAGTTACAGACATGAACAAAATTACATGGCAATAGTTTTCAAACAGTTCAAGACAGACCTATGTAAGGCTATGGGAATATTTTAGGTAATTGTGATTGTTCCAAGATGCCATAATGTACCCCACATGAATCAAGTTCACCAAAGTAGCAAATAATGACATGAAATAAAGCATCATGAGCATATTACAAGTATATACAGTAGAGTTTTATGTTAGGACAGCAAGAGAACTCTCTCCATTCTTTCCACACAGCATAATAAGATTGAAACAAAATGAAAAAAATCTGAAAATAACCTAGGTTTAGATGATACCAAGACAATATTAGTAATTGTGTCGATTTTGATAATGGAATTACATAATGAATTAGAATTTCAGTATTTTTTAGGAATCCATACTTAGTTAGGCATGTAAGAGCAAAAAGATATGAACTCTGGAATTTATTTTAAAATACACCTGCATCAACAGGAAAAATGAGAGATGGCAACAAAGACAGCATGTTGATAATTATGGAATCCAGGTGATAGGTTAATGGATACACATTATACTCTTTTTTCTTTCATTTATACCAGTTCAAAATTTTCCAAAATGGAGTATTGGGGAAAAAAAGACAATGTTTTAAGAGCTACTATTTTTTTGTCAATTTCTTCAAGACTCACCTCCAAGCGCTTTTTTTTTTTTAAGAAGATTTTTTTTCAAAGAAGAAAATCACTCTATTCCTTCCAAATCCATGTTCTTGACCCTCAGAATTTCTAATTAATTCATAATATAGATTTTATTTATTTATAAATTTTGGTACACCTATCTTTTAATTATTTTTTGAGTTGAGCCCAAAACAGGCTTTTAATTCCTTATGAACACAAAGCACTTAGTATTTTTTTTTAAAAAGCAGATGCTCAGAAAAATACCAGAAAGGCAAGGAATTTTAAGGCTGCTTACTTATTTAACTAGTTACAAAGGCAGATCATTTGAATATTAACTTTTCCGAGAAATAAAACTGAGAAAAGATGCAAAGATATATTTAATTCTCCAAATGATATTTATAAGATAAAATTATCTAAATCTTATTTCTTTACCCAGGGAAGTATTGTGATGAAAAGCAGGGAGATATCAATAATATTTACTCAAAAATATTATGATAAAGCACTCTGGATAAGGAACCATACTTAGAACAAACTAAAGATCTTCCACCTTCCAAGGCACACTTCAACTTTACTTCCACTGGGAAATCAGAGAAGGCATGAATCACAAACACATAATTCAGAGATGCTCTGGTATTCCAGTCAATAGTTTATGCCTGAGCCACACAGCTGTTTCCACTATCAATCAACCACCCTTTGAGAATCCAGTGTACAAAGCACTACAGAGGGTACAACAGGGCAATACAAAGAATTTCCCCTGAACTGTGATTTTGCATTAAATCTCACAATATTTTATACCAATGTCAGATACATTTTTGAGAGTTAAGCCGTAGTATCCCATCAATTAACTAAGTTAAGCATCTCTGTTGACAAATTACTGTTCCAGCCTAAGAGGTGACTGAGTAATTTTGACTATCTGAACTTCTCCCAAATACACTGGAAGGACCCTCCCTAACTATAAGTGATTTGAACTTATAAATTTGAACTGGTTTTGTAAAAATCCAAAAGGTTACTATCACCAAGTGTGAATGTTGTGACTATTTCTCACACTTTGCCTCTTTAAAACAGGGATTAGGTTTTTCAAAGGATGAAAAAGAAATAATTTTAAGAGTAAAAATGATAGGAAAGAATCAGAACTTAAGAAAGTAATGAGAAGTGGCTGAGAAATAGGAGTGGAAATGAGTGATAGAGAAGGAAATAAAGGTCTATCACAACTCCCCCAAGTTTTGCCTCATTGAGTTAGTCTAGCATTCTCAACCCCAGCACTAATGACCTTCCATGTTTGAGAATTTTTTTGTTATAGGGAGCTGTGCAGGGCATTGCAGGGACCAGCCTCCCTGGTCCGTACCCACTAGAGACATATTCCCTGTGGTGACAATGAAAACTTCAGAGATCACGAAATGTCTCCTGGAGAGAAAACTGCCCTCGATCGAGAACAAGTGAGTTAGGCAATGTCACAATTCATCAACATGAAATCCTTCTCATATGCTACCTAGGAATCTTTGGAATTGATATGAAAGAATTAGAAGTCTTCAGAGTTCAGTTCCTAATCCACCTGAATAAACCAACCCGATTCTACATGTAACAGTCTTTATTATAGCTAATATGATTATATTTTCAAAAACTTTACTATATCCATCAATTTACACTTTCTGGAAGTCTGCTCAATTGATTTAATGAAAATGTTGAATTATTCTTAAGAAATGCTTCCATATTTTATTATAAACTATAACATGATTCGTTCTATTTTCAACCAGTGGTAAAAAGAATTTTATAATTAGTATATGTTTGGAAGCCTTCTAACCGAAACTGTATCATTCTGCAGGGTGACAAATCCTTAAGGCTTGATTCTGTCTATGTTCCTAACGCTCAATAAAGTAAGCATCTCTAGAATTCCTATACTACTTTCGAGTCTTGTCCTCAGCCTCATTCTGGAGCCACTGGCCAAGCATTTGGCTTGCGTTCTATGTTCACCACTGACAAACATTTATATACTTGAGAAATATGTTGGATGAAAAGATGTATCTATACAAATCTCAGAAATTTGTGACACTACATAGCAAGATGTCTTTGGGGAGAAAATCCCCCAGGATTTGATCTGAAAAACAAGTACAGAAGTACAGAATGAGATCTGAGTGTGAAATTCAACTAGAGAGCAGTTAATGAACAGTGGACTTTAGGATTTTTTAAACTTTCATCTAGGTGGAATAAGTATCCCAAATAAATGAATTTTATTCTTTGCATTGATAGAAGCAGAAAATTCATGCTAAAGGAGAAAATAATTCTGCTCAATTTGGCTCTAGTCAAACTATATATGGAATGTAGTGTTCAGCTGAGAAAGAGGCTCACTGATAAACTGGAAAATAAATACACAGGAGAGTAATCAATAATGTGAATGACTGATGAGAAACTGAGGATATTAAGCCTTAGGGAAACCATGACGATTATTTTCAAATGATAAAAAGTTAAATCATTGCCTATTGTTATTACTGCTGGAGACACCAACATTTAAAGCTACTTTGTGTCAAGTACAGTGATAAATATTTTTACCCATGTGATATCACTTGATTATATCCCAAAGAAAAAGATATTATCATTTCCATTTTACAGTCTGCTGTTCAAGTTCATAAAACTAGTCATAGAAGAGGTAGGACTGGAATACATTTCCCTGGTTGCAAATCCCAGACTCTAAGCTACTCTAAGCTACCGTGTGGGTCTGGAGAGAAGAAATGGGATAAACTGGTAAACATTAGAGAACAAATACTTCAGTTCAAAACTGTTAAAGAACATGGTAGTTTCTTCTTTATGTTCCAGACCTATCATAGTGCCTGGAACTTTATAGTTACCTAAGAAATGCATGCCTGTGAGACCACAAAGAAGCATGATTTAAAGCTTATAGAAGAGGAACTGATTACATGGTTGTGGATACCCTATTGTCAGAGTTGATCAAATATTTTAGCAGAGGCTGGATCTCCAATCATTTATTAGTCATGTGATTGATTACCTTCATATATAAACTTGGAAGTTGAAATAAAAGTTCTCAAACCCTGAGATTAAATTTTCAATGTTTTTTTTTATCAAATACGTGTTTAAATAGAGTAAAATCTTATACATATTTCAGCATGCTTAAATAACTCCTGTCTATTAAGAAACAAACAAGTCATGAGAGGTCACTGGAAAAAATTTCAATAAGGGTGATGATATCAGATCAAACCTAGCATAGGATGATTATGTTTTAATACTTCTTGAAAAGTGTCATCATCACAATGTATGCAGGTAGCTGATGAAGGATTTACAATGAAAATAATATTTTCCTGTCTGTAGCTTTCCAACTACAAGTCTTACTCTCTAGAAACATTTTTTTGAGATTTTGAAATCATCTTTCTTTTTAACTAATATATAATCAACATATAACATCAAATTGCTTTCCAGTGTGCAACATAATGATTCAATATTTGTATATTTGTTGGAAGCAACACCTTTAATCATTTCTGTTTCAGTTCTTATGGTGTTACTTCTAAAATCACTAGATATTATGTTTTACTTTTCCGTGAAGGGTCACTTAGGCTTCCCTTGTGGCTCAGCAGGTAAAGAATCCACCTGCAATGTGGGAGACCTGGGTTTGATCCCTGGGTTGGGAAGATTCCCTGGAGAAGGGAAAGGCTACCCACTCCATATTTTGGCCTGGAGAATCCATGGACTGTATAGCCCATGGTGTCGCAGCGAGTTACTTACTTTAGACAGTATCAATTGACTTTCTGCTACAAAAGGAAAGCATTAATTACTAAAATAGATGCATATTCATGTTCCAAGTCCATTCTCATTTTTTATTTACTTTTATAGTTTAAATGCATTAATACTTCAATCTGGATGGACTGTAACCCAGAGAGTGCAGAGCATAGCCTCTCTCATGGTCCTTCTACCATCCCTACCTCCTGCTGCTCATGCTTTTGTATAATCCCTTCCTCTTGCATGGGAAGTGTGATTTTCATCCAACCAATGGACTGAGGGAAAGGCGATGGGATGTCACTCCCATGGTTATATTATACAGACTGTCCTTGCTAGCTTGATGAAGGGAATGCCATGTTGGGAAAGTTCTATGGCAAGAAACTGTGGGGGACCCCAATGAGCTGGAGCTAAGGATGGTCTCTAGTCAGAGGGCCAGCAAGGATCCAGGGCCCTCAGTTCTATATTCAAAAGGAAATTAAATCTGCCAAAAATCTAAGTCAGCCAAGAAGTAGATTCTTCCCCAGTTGAGCATCCATATGAGAACACAGGAAGGTAAGACCCTTAACTGCAGCCTTATGAGACTCTCAGCAGGGAACCTACACAAGCTGTCTGGATTCCTGACCCACAGAAACTGTGAGATGATAAATGTGAATTGTTTTAAGCTTGTGGCAAACTGTTATACAATGGAAAACTAGTGTAGTAAGCTAACAAAAATAGTCCAGGCAATCCTGAGCTGGAGTGAGGACACAAAAATGGAATACAGAGGTATGAAGGTTACACTTTGAACTGGCCTTAACATTGAGTAGCTATTAAATGCTAAGTATAACCAAAGTCAGAGGTAATTCCAAGATTCCAAGCCCTCACAAAGATAATGGTGCCATTATCCAAAAAGAAAGACATCAGACATATAAAAATGCCACAAAAGCCTCCCAAATGCTTCGACAATGACTTTCAGATCAGAGATCTGTGATGTGAAATCCAAGGGGATAGGGAATTCTAAGCCTGTTATTTCGTATCTGGGTTTCGATTCAGTCTCTCTTCTGACTTGTTATTGATCACTAAAACAATCAATTACCCTTACAGACTTTCTCCTTCTGTCCCATAGGAAAACTAATAGGTCCCTATCACTGTCCCAGGATTTCTATCTACCTCTACCGTCTCCTCCTTCCAATCAAGAACCAAGTCCTATTGTCTCAAAAAAGATGCTTGTTCTGTTCTGTTTTATGGGGGTAGATGAGTTTAAATGTGATGCATCCTGGCAGAACTTCACCACAAATGATTGTAATTAGGGATGCAGAGTGTCAGAAAAATCATCATGGAAAACACGGTGAAAGAGTCATGAAAATAGGAAGCAGTGACTGAATCTGTGAGGCTGTCAAAAGGAAGTGGCTGAAGACAGAACTTTCAGGAAGGAATTAGAAAGTAGTAAAAGAGCTAGCTTTCTTAAGTGTTCATTTGTCATAGTACAAGGCCAAGTTTTTTTTGCAAAGTTGCAGTATATGCCAGGGGAGTGAGTACTAGGGAGAAAGTGGTTGTGTCAAAAGCTGAAGAGTTGGAGGTAAAGGAATGAATTTTGGAGGACATAGGGAAGATGAGGATGGTTAAAAACATAGATCCACCTTATTTGACATGTAGGAGGTCACTGTTAAATTCTAACAAGACTTCAAGGATTTCAAAAATTCTTAGGACACGGTACGGAGGCTATACTCTGAGAAGTTAAAGAGTGAATAGAAAATTCCTTATCCTACACCAAGGAAAAGGACCTACTAAGCCAGAGTCTTTTTCTGATATCTCCTTTACTCCTCACCATACCCTTCAATATAAGGCAGGCACATAAGCTCTACTTTAAAAATGAGCGCAGCAAGTCTCCAAAAGTTGACTTGTCAAAGGTCATGGGGTGAGGAAAAGGCAGAGACAGGACTAGGACACTAGCTCATCTGGACTTAGAGCTTCCACCACATGTGTCTTCCCCACATCAGCCTCCTGAAAGGTAAACCCAAACACCAATCACACGGGAAAGCAGAAATATCAATAAGGGCCTGATCTAATGAAGAGATATACAATCACAGAAATAAAGTATGATGTCTCCTTTTACTGCAACTGAAGGAAGCTAATATTGTGTCCCAGTGAGGGTGAAAGGTCCAATGCCATGATTAATAATTACAACAGGTCACAGTTATTCAGGTCACCAAACTTACCATATATCAGGTGGAGTTCTAAGCTCTTCACACATTAATCCATTAAATCCTCACTAACAACTCTGTGTTACACAGACTCTTAGAGTCCCTACCTTAAAAAGGAAACAAGTTCAGAGATCAGGTCTACTCTTCCAAGGTTAAACCATCAGTAAGGGCAAAACCAAGGTTTAAACCCAGCATTCTGTCTCCTAGGTCCATGCACTTGACCTCTCTGCCATAAAACACACTAAGTGACCAAATTAGGAATATAAACCCAGATTTGTATATACCAATGCTCATGTTATCTCTATCATGTCACAGGGACTGTGCATCATATCCAAGAAGTCTTTCCAGAATCTCTCAGTTTCAAGAGAAAAAGAGGTGTAGCATATCACTCAATAGATATCTTGAGCAGAAGTGGGGGATCTGCCACACGATCCTAAAAAGTGAAGCATCTAATTTAAGGCCTTCTCAGCAGGAGCAGAGGGTTAAGTTTGTGCCCTGTGCCTGAGCTGTCGACTAAAGCATCAGAGAAAGCACAACTCAACATCTTTCACACAAGAGGAATGGAGTCCACATTGGACTAAACTATAACCCTGGGCCAGAGGTCAAACAACTTGTACTAATGAGTCCTGGTTGGCCAGCATGCATTAAGCACACAGTAAGGTAACTTTTAGGTGGGTGTCATAAATGGAGGAAGTCTTGGACTAGGAATAGAATGGACAATATACGTGGAGAAAAACAAGAGCACAGCTAGAAGAAGTAATGATTCTGGACCAAACGCATGGAACCTCATTGCTGAATAACCAGCAGGGAGGGCCTCCAAGTTGCAGTGTGTGCTACACCCACTGGTCTGAAATAGATGTATTTTTCGTGAGCCCCAGGAACCACCAATATTTGGATACCATCAGTCTAAAGTCTTAGAAGGATTTCCCAGGTGAACAGCTGGCTGGATGAGATGAATGAAGACATTGAAGGAAAAATTAGTGCTGCCTATATTGGGTTGGCAAAAATGTTCATTTGGATTTTTCCATAGCGTCTTACAGAAAATCCTGAACAAACTTTTTGGCCAACACAACACTTTCAAATAGAAACAAAGGGGGGAAAGAAGGCTTCCAGTGTGACTAAAAGCAAACACTGTCCTCTTAATTTTATATTTATGATGATTTCATCTCTTTTATTTTATTTCTTTAGTCAAAAGTATATTGCTTATAAACGAGGTAGTTTTGAGAAATCTGGCTTCCTAAGACTGAGGAGGACAAAACCATTTGTCAACAGCAATTACTAAAGTTATTGTGCCTTTCTTTGGCAACTATTCCAAATTGCAAGCACAACCTTAGGAGGAGTATTTAAATCTTAACAGGAGCTTCCAAACAATTCATTAACTTTATTACCATAATAATATTCACTTATGGAAATACCTTTAGTCCTGCTTAATTGTCCAATTAACATTTTTCATATGCTGAAAAAGAATAATAGCATTTAACTAATAATAAATGTCTTGAAATGAAATATAATGAGCTAGATGATCAGCATAGCTAAATTTACTTCACTTTGTACTTTGAAGCTTGTCAAATATTTTATGTTTGCATGTTGGCAAATCTTCCAAGTTATGTGGGCCTAAACCAGGTAGAAAAGGCTCAACAAAATAAGAAATTCAAGTGCAGCACCTCATCTTTTCCAATGAGCAGAGTATCTTCTAAAAGCACTCTTGTCTCTGAAACTAATACTTTCACTCGATATTGGTTAATGATTCCATTTGGTTGTCGTGGTTTCTTCCAAGTAATTCTTATTTCTGTGGCTTCTACTTCTGCAACCTGCAAATCAAATACTGCACCTGGAACTAAAAAAGAGAAGAAGAGGAGGGAACTTTAAAAATACATTCTCAAATTTCTAAAAATTACTGAAGTCAGTTCATGACTGAAGACATATAAGCAATTCTATTAGAAAACAGACTAAAGCAATTTACTAATTTAGTAACAATTGGATTTGTATCAGATCCTTTAAAAACACAGATAACTACTGTTAAATTTCTATACATTGTTCTCCAAATGTACACAAGAAATAGAGTAACATGGAATAATTTTCCCAGATCCAAATCATAACGTTTGTTCAGAACAAATTAGTTTATAAAAATAACTTTCCGGGGGAGGAGCCAAGATGGCGGAGGAGTAGGACGGGGAGACCACTTTCTCTCCTACAAATTCATCAAAAGAATAACTGAACGCAGAGCAAACTTCACAAAACAACTTCTGATCGCTGGCTGAGGTCATCAGGCGCCCAGAAAAGCAGCCCATTGTCTTCGAAAGGAGGTAGGACAAAATATAAAAGATTAAAAGTGAGACAAAAGAGCTAAGGACGGAGATCCGTCCCGGGAAGGGAATCTTAGGCGGTATTGCTTGGGGTAGGGTCCGGGCCTGAGTGCCCTGAGGACAATCGGAGGGAGCTTCTGTGAGTTGCCAACTTGAACTGTGGGAGACCAAAGGAGAGAGAGTAAATTAACCGGCCGAACACACTGCCGGCCGTTCGCAGAACAAAGGGACGGAGAAAGTCCCGAGAAGAGCTCGCAGGCTGCTGACCGGCCCAGCCCCGCCGGAGGCAGGAGGCAGGGGGGAGGGGAAGGTCGCGGCGAGACAGGCCGCAGGCACCCGACCGGCGCGGGCGGGGACTGGGGCTGGGGACGCGGAGGGCGGAAGGCGCGCGCAGCCGACTGGCGCCAGCGGAAACGGAGACTGGGTCCGTGGAAGGGAGTGGGCGCGCCACACCTGGGGAGAGTGCGCCCACCAAGCCCCTGGCTGCCTGGACCACTCTGACGGGGAAGGCACTGAGAGCGGGCGCAGCTTTTCGTTCCGCGCTTTTGTGGAACACCGGAGGGCTGGAACCTCGCGCAGCACGGGGCGCGCTCCATATAGAACAGCCGGGAGCCTGAGCAGTGCAGACGGAGAAAGCAGCGTCAGCCCCTCCCCGCAGCGTCAGACCCTCCCGGCGGCGCCAGCCCTTCCCGGCGGCGCCAGCCCCTCCCCGCAGCGCCAGCCCATCCCCGCAGCGTCAGCCCCTCCCAGCAGCGCGACGGAACTAGCTACCTGAATGAGTCCACCTCCGCCCGCCTGTGTCAGGGCGGAAATGAGGCTCTGAAGAGACCGCAAACAGAAGCCAAATAAACAAAGGGAACCGCCTTAGAAGGGACCAGTGCAACAGATTAAAATCCCTCTAGAAAACACCGACTATACCGGAAGGGGCCTGTAGATATGGAGAAGTGTAAGCTGGAACGAGGAGCTATCTGAAAGTGAGCCGAACCCACACTGACCGCAACAGCTCCAGAGAAACTCCTAGATACAATTTTACTTTTTATTTTTTATTTTTTTCTTTTTTATTATTTTTTCTTTTTTATTTTTTCTCTTTTATTTTCCTTTAAAATCCCCTATTACTCCCCCATTACTCCTTAACTTTCCTTTCCATAGATTTTTACGATTTTTTTAATTAGGGAAAAAAAAATTTTTTCTTTTTTTTTTTCTTTTTTTTTCCTTCTTTTTTTTTTCTTTCCTTTTTCTCTTATTTCTTTTAAAGTCCTCTAGTACTCCTCTACTACTCCTTAATTTTCATTTTCAATACACTATAACCTTACAAAAAAAAAAAAAGAAGAGAAGCCCTATTTTTAAACCGAAGATTATTCTCTCCCAATCTTGACTCTCTGTTTTCTACCTCAGAACACCGCTATTTCCTCCTTTCCCCTTCTCTTCCCAATCCAATTCTGTGAATCTTTGTAGGTGACTGGGCTACGGAGAACACTCTGGGAACAGACAGCTGCGTAGATCTGTCTCTCTCCTCTCGAGTCCCCCTTTTTCTCCTCCTGCTCATCTCTATCTCCCTCCTCCCTCTCCTCTTCTTCATGTAACTCTGTGAACCTCTCTGGGTGTCCCTAACGGGGGAGAATCTTTTCGCCATTAACCTAGAAGTTTTCTTATCAGTGCTGTATAGTTGGAGAAGTCCTGAGACTACAGGAAGAATAAAACTGAAATCCAGAGGCAGGAGACTTAAGCCCAAAACTTGAGAACACCAGAAAACTCCTGACTACATGGAACTTTAAGTAATAAGTGACTGTCCAAAAGCCTCCATACCTACACTGAAACCAACCACCACCCAAGAGCCAATAAGTTTTAGAACAAGACATACCACGCAAATTCTCCAGCAACGCAGGAACATAGCCGTGAACGTCAACATACAGGCTGCCCAAGGACACACCTAACACATAGACCCATCTCAAAACTCATTACTGGGCACTCCATTGCTCTCCAAAGAGAAGAAATCAAATTCCACGCACCAGAACACTGACGCAAGCTTCCCTAACCAGGAAACCTTGACAAGCCAATCGTCTAACCCCACCCACTGGGTTAATCCTCCACAATAAAAAGGAACCACAGACCTCCAGAATACAGAAAGCCCACTCCAGATACAGCAATCTAAACAAGATGAAAAGGCAAAGAAATACCCAACAGGTAAAGGAACATGAAAAATGCCCACCAAGTCAAACAAAAGAGGAGGAGATAGGGAATCTACCTGAAAAAGAATTTAGAATAATGATAATAAAAATGATCCAAAATCTTGAAAACAAAATGGAGTTACAGATAAATAGCCTGGAGACAAAGATTGAAAAGATACAAGAAATGTTTAATAAAGACCTAGAAGAAATAAAAAAGAGTCAATTAAAAATGAATAATGCAATGAATGAGATCAAAAACACTTTGGAGGGAACCAAGAGTAGACTAACGGAAGCAGAAGATAGGATAAGTGAGATAGAAGATAAAATGGTGGAAATAAATGAAGCAGAGAGGAAAAAAGAAAAAAGGATCAAAAGAAATGAGGACAACCTCAGGGACCTCTGGGACAATGTGAAACGCCCCAACATTCAAATCATAGGAGTTCCAGAAGAAGAAGACAAAAAGAAAGGCCATGAGAAAATACTCGAGGAGATAATAGCTGAAAACTTCCCTAAAATGGGGAAGGAAATAGCCACCCAAGTCCAAGAAGCCCAGAGAGTCCCAAACAGGATAAACCCAAGGCGAAACACCCCAAGACACATATTAATCAAATTAACAAAGATCAAACACAAAGAACAAATATTAAAAGCAACAAGGGAGAAACAACAAATAACACACAAAGGGATCCCCATAAGGATAACAGCTGATCTATCAATAGAAACCCTCCAGGCCAGAAGGGAATGGCAGGACGTACTGAAAGTAATGAAAGAGAATAACCTACAACCTAGATTACTGTATCCAGCAAGGATCTCATTCAGATATGAAGGAGAACTCAAAAGATTTACAGACAAGCAAAAGCTGAGAGAATTCAGCACCACCAAACCAGCTCTTCAACAAATGCTAAAGGATCTTCTCTAGACAGGAAATGCAGAAAGGTTGTATAAACGTGAACCCAAAACAACAAAGTAAATGGCAACGGGACCACACCTATCAATAATTACCCTAAATGTAAATGGGTTGAATGCCCCAACCAAAAGACAAAGATTGGCTGAATGGATACAAAAACAAGACCCCTATATATGCTGTCTACAAGAGACCCACCTCAAAGCAAGAGACACATATAGACTAAAAGTGAAGGGCTGGAAAATAATATTTCATGCAAACGGAGACCAAAAGAAAGCAGGAGTCGCAATACTCATATCAGATAAAATAGACTTTCAAATAAAGGATGTGAAAAGAGACAAAGAAGGACACTATATAATGATCAAAGGATCAATCCAAGAAGAAGATATAACAATTATAAATATATATGCACCCAACATAGGAGCACCGCAATATGTACGGCAAACACTAACGAGTATGAAAGAGGAAATTAATAGTAACACAATAATAGTGGGAGACTTTAATACCCCACTCACAACTATGGATAGATCAACTAAACAGAAAATTAACAAGGAAACACAAACCTTAAATGACACAATGGACCAGCTAGACCTAATTGATATCTATGGGACATTTCACCCCAAAACAATCAACTTCACCTTTTTCTCAAGTGCACACGGAACCTTCTCCAGAATAGATCACATCCTGGGCCATAAATCTGGTCTTGGAAAATTCAAAAAAATTGAAATCATTCCAGTCATCTTTTCTGACCACAGTGCAGTAAGATTAGATCTCAATTACAGGAAAAAAAATTGTTAAAACTTCAAACATATGGAGGCTAAATAACACGCTTCTGAATAACCAACAAATCATAGAAGAAATCAAAAAGGAAATCAAAATATGTATAGAAATGAATGAAAATGAAAACACAACAACCCAAAACCTATGGGACACGGTAAAAGCAGTGCTAAGGGGAAGGTTCATAGCATTACAAGCTTACATCAAGAAACAAGAAAAAAACCAAATAAATAACCTAACTCTACACCTAAAGCAACTAGAGAAGGAAGAAATGAAGAACCCCAGGGTTAGCAGAAGGAAAGAAATCTTAAAAATCAGGGCAGAAATAAATGCAAAAGAAACTAAAGAGACCATAGCAAAAATCAACAAAGCTAAAAGCTGGTTTTTTGAAAAAATAAACAAAATTGACAAGCCATTAGCAAGACTCATTAAGAAACAAAGAGAGAAGAACCAAATTAACAAAATTAGAAATGAAAATGGAGAGATCACAACAGACAACACTGAAATACAAAGGATCATAAGAGACTACTACCAGCAGCTCTATGCCAATAAAATGGACAACTTGGATGAAATGGACAAATTCTTAGAAAAGTATAACTTTCCAAAACTGAACCAGGAAGAAATAGAAGATCTTAACAGACCCATCACAAGCAAGGAAATCGAAACTGTAATCAAAAATCTTCCAGCAAACAAGAGCCCAGGACCAGATGGCTTCACAGCTGAATTCTACCGAAAATTTAGAGAAGAGCTAACACCTATCTTACTCAAACTCTTCCAGAAAATTGCAGATGAAGGTAAGCTTCCAAACTCATTCTATGAGGCCACCATCACCCTAATTCCAAAACCAGACAAAGATGCCACAAAAAAAGAAAACTACAGGCCAATATCACTGATGAACATAGATGCAAAAATCCTTAACAAAATTCTAGCAAACAGAATCCAACAACATATTAAAAAAATCATACACCATGACCAAGTGGGCTTTATCCCAGGAATGCAAGGATTCTTTAATATCCGCAAATCAATCAATGTAATACACCACATTAACAAATTGAAAGATAAAAACCATATGATTATCTCAATAAATGCAGAGAAAGCCTTTGACAAAATTCAACACTCATTTATGATTAAAACTCTCCAAAAAGCAGGAATAGAAGGAACATACCTCAACATAATAAAAGCTATATATGACAAACCCACAGCAAGCATCACCCTCAATGGTGAAAAATTGAAAGCATTTCCCCTGAAATCAGGAACAAGACAAGGGTGCCCACTCTCACCACTACTATTCAACATAGTGTTGGAAGTTTTGGCCACAGCAATCAGAGCAGAAAAAGAAGTAAAAGGAATCCAGATAGGAAAAGAAGAAGTGAAACTCTCACTGTTTGCAGATGACATGATCCTCTACATAGAAAACCCTAAAGACTCTACCAGAAAATTACTAGAGCTAATCAATGAATATAGTAAAGTTGCAGGATATAAAATTAACACACAGAAATCCCTTGCATTCCTATATACTAACAATGAAAAAACAGAAAGAGAAATTAAGGAAACAATACCATTCCCCATTGCAACAAAAAGAATAAAATACTTAGGAGTATATCTACCTAAAGAAACAAAAGACCTATACAGAGAAAACTATAAAACACTGATGAAAGAAATCAAAGAGGACACAAACAGATGGAGAAACATACCGTGTTCATGGATTGGAAGAATCAATATTGTCAAAATGGCTATTCTACCCAAAGCAGTCTATAGATTCAATGCAATCCCTATCAAGTTACCAACGGTATTTTTCACAGAACTAGACCAAAGAATTTCACAATTTGTATGGAAATACAAAAAACCTCGAATAGCCAAAGTAATCTTGAGAAAGAAGAATGGAACTGGAGGAATCAACCTGCCTGACTTCAGACTCTACTACAAAGCCACAGTCATCAAGACAGTATGGTACTGGCACAAAGACAGAAATATAGATCAATGGAACAGAATAGAAAGCCCAGAGATAAATCCACAGACCTATGGACACCTTATCTTTGACAAAGGAGGCAAGGATATACAATGGAAAAAAGACAACCTCTTTAACAAGTGGTGCTGGGAAAACTGGTCAACCACTTGTAAAAGAATGAAACTAGAACACTTTCTAACACCATACACAAAAATAAACTCAAAATGGATTAAAGATCTAAATGTAAGACCAGAAACTATAAAACTCCTAGAGGAGAACATAGGCAAAACACTCTCCGACATAAATCACAGCAAGATCCTCTATGACCCACCTCCCAGAATATTGGAAATAAAAGCAAAACTAAACAAATGGGACCTAATGAAACTTAAAAGCTTTTGCACTACAAAGGAAACTATAAGTAAGGTGACAAGACAGCCCTCAGAATGGGAGAAAATAATAGCAAATGAAGAAACAGACAAAGGATTAATCTCAAAAATATACAAGCAACTCCTGAAGCTCAATTCCAGAAAAATAAATGACCCAATCAAAAAATGGGCCAAAGAACTAAACAGACATTTCTCCAAAGAAGACATACAGATGGCTAACAAATACATGAAAAGATGCTCAACATCACTCATTATCAGAGAAATGCAAATCAAAACCACGAGGTACCATTACACGCCAGTCAGGATGGCTGCTATCCAAAAGTCTACAAGCAATAAATGCTGGAGAGGGTGTGGAGAAAAGGGAACCCTCTTACACTGTTGGTGGGAATGCAAACTAGTACAGCCGCTATGGAAAACAGTGTGGAGATTTCTTAAAAAACTGGAAATAGAACTGCCATATGACCCAGCAATCCCACTTCTGGGCATACACACTGAGGAAACCAGATCTAAAAGAGACATGTGCACCCCAATGTTCATCGCAGCACTGTTTATAATAGCCAGGACATGGAAGCAACCTAGATGCCCATCAGCAGATGAATGGATAAGGAAGCTGTGGTACATATACACCATGGAATATTACTCAGCCATTAAAAAGAATTCATTTGAATCAGTCCTAATGAGATGGATGAAACTGGAGCCCATTATACAGAGTGAAGTAAGCCAGAAAGATAAAGAACACTACAGCATACTAACACATATATATGGAATTTAGAAAGATGGTAACGATAACCCTATACGCAAAACAGAAAAAGAGACACAGAAATACAGAACAGACTTTTGAACTCTGTGGGAGAATGTGAGGGTGGGATATTTCAAAAGAACAGCATGTATACTATCTATGGTGAAACAGATCACCAGCCCAGGTGGGATGCATGAGACAAGTGCTCGGGCCTGGTGCACTGGGAAGACCCAGAGGAATCGGGTGGAGAGGGAGGTGGGAGGGGGGATCGGGATGGGGAATATGTGTAAATCTATGGCTGATTCATATCAATGTATGACAAAAAATAAATAAATAAATAAATAAATAAATAATAAATAAATTTAAAAAAATAATAATAACTTTCCAGGGAAAGCTGTTTATGACTGATGAATTCCCAGTAGAAATTTTGAAGGTTTTACAAAAATTAAAACATACCAAAAGATAATATGTGGAATACTCTGAATGCAATTACATGTAGCTGGTATACTTTATTAGGGAATTTTTAATTTATGTTTGAAAAATTAATTGACTTTTGTCTGCTGATTTTATAAATTATGTGAATCTCAAATTTCAGACGCCCTTATTCTTTCCAATAGTAAAGAAAAAGAAGGAAAAACAATTGGTTTTACATAAGGCACCGACTACTTATATTCCGGTTAGAAAGTCACGAAGTGGTGATCATTTTGTAATGTATAAAAGCATCAAATTACTAAATAAATACATAAAACAAATGTATGTACGTCAAGAGCAACTACTAGGAAACCTCCCAATACAATAGGACTAATCAACCAAGAAAAATTCTACCCTGGGCACTTGTCCACTTTTAGTTTATATTTCATTGTGTGATCATAAATAGCCAATTCCTCCCTCCACATTTAGCCTCCTTATCTATTAAATGGGTGTCATTAAATCCTTCCTATCACTATACAAGATTACAATAAGGAATAAGTGATTCAAAAGACTTTATAACATGTTGGCTGAAGAAAGAGAAAATGTGACACAAAAATACTGTTCTTCATGATTAGGATGTGGTCAAACATTAAACTTATATCACTAAGGTAAAATATTTCACAGATTTAGCAAACTCCAGTTGGAAGAAAGACATATTAAGGGTAAAAACAAATGAAGAATGACTCTATCTTCTTTAAGATAACAGAAAGAAATTTATGTCATAACTCCCCAAAATATTATTTATAATCAATGAACCTAATCAAGCTTAAGTTAAACATGAAATTAGCATAATCATGTAGTATTTCATCTTAGAGATTAAGAGTTGGGTTTTTCAGTCTCTATAATCAGTACAAAAAAAATCTCCTTAGATATTTTAATAAATATTTCTAAATGTTTGTTGACTAGTGAATGACTAGATAGCTGAATTTTGGGTTAGAAGCCTATTATTTGATTATTGCAGTCAAGTCTCCAGAATCCAGTATGGGTAAAATGTGTGCTCAAAATTAAGAGATAAATGTAACGTGGGTACACTTATAACTTGTCAATTCTTTCAATCTCCTTTTCTAAAAACATTTCGGTGTATCTCTATACAGAAGGATAATTCTTTACCTTGATTTCCCCACAGGAATTCTAATCTGAAGGAAAAACAATTTAATCTTTGAAAGATGGAGGATGTGTTCTAAACTAGAACCCCACAACAAATGATTTATTCATTTGTCATTCAACAGACTGAGGACTCATCGTATGTTCACTGTTCTAGGCACTGAAGGATAGAGGGAGGAAAAAGACAGATAAAAAGCCTTCGCATAGGTCACCTCTTACGTAAGCTTTATTTCATTATCATACACTGTTGCTAAACTTATGTTTTTTTCATATTTATCATATTTACCATCATTCAAGAGTAGAGAACCTTTCCAATTAACCACAGAGTATGAAAACAACACAGCTATTTAAATGGCAAATCTCCATTCCACCTTTCTTTGACATTTTTGGGGTTGCTATGTAGATGAAGTCTTAGTACTGCATGATATAAATCAAAGAAGAGATCTGACATTTTCCCATCTAATTTGAACACATGTAGAATCTCAATTGAGGAAGCCAGTTTAATAACTACATTGATCAGAGTCATCAGATAACTAAACCCGACCTCCTATAAAATAACTGAAATGGTCAGTACCATTTGATGCAACAAAAATTACCCACTACAGTATATTTAAATTGCACTGTTTCTTATTCTGTTAGCCAAACCTAAAAATACTAGACATTGTTTATCTTATAATTTATATTTTTCAATATAACTTACAAGTATTGCCCCATAACACTAATGCCTAAAAATCACAATCCAAAGTTAAGTGGTTCTCTATTACCCTAAAAGTGTACCCCAAACTTGTGTAAGAACAACTGTAAGGCTATCTCTTTTTTATAAAAGAAGAAAAAGCTTAGGGGATAAAGGAAATGAAGGAGACAGCACTGTATCTTGTCTTTGGAAAGACACTCGATATGTTACACCACAAATTCTTATGGGGAAACCTGAGAAGTGTGGATTAGATCAAACTCCTTTAATATTGATACCAAATTAACTAAAGAAAATCAAACACACAAGGCAATTATTCATGGTTCAGCATTAATTCTGAAGGTGTTATCTATGAGGATGACCTATGAATCATTCTCAGGTCAATACATCTATAAATTTTACTAATAAATAGGAAACAGAGTATACATATAATTGGTAAAAAAAAAAAAATCCAAATGATTAGGAGTATACCTGTGGCTTATTTATGTTGATGTATGGCAAAAACCATCTCAATTTTATAAAGTAATTATCCTCCAATTAAAAAAAAAAACTCCTAGAAAACAGTGGAGACAAATGGCATTGGGGTAAAGAAAATACATTCAAATAAGTTTTGCCCTTATCTAGCAAGTCAAACTTCCATTGGAAGTGAAATTGATAAAAATCTACTGAATCTGAAAATTTGAAAAATAAAAATCATGGAGAATCCTTAAAAATACAAGGGTGACAGTTTCTAAGTGATCTCCCTATAAAGATGTTACTATAATTTGCAGAAAATAGCAAATTGAAATTACTGAGGACAAGTCTTCACTTCAATAGTCTATTTATGGGGGAGCAAAGATGGATTTCAATACTTTTTTTGCTTTTAAGACATGATGTAAACTTCCTTAAAAGATATTTGACACTAGTCATAGAGAAGTTTTAGGGGATTTTGAAGCAGCAAAATTTACTTAAGGTTTTTTTAACCCACATAAAAATAACAAGCAAAAATCTGTTGTCAATGTTATATTCAGCAGATTGTTTCATTTTGGAATGACAACTATGATATTTTGTAACACTGGAGATTATTATAATTTTTTAAAAAACCATCTCTTTTTCATGCCTAAGTAGAAATCTGCTCAGTAAAATATTAAGGGATATGCAGAAACATTATGAAAAACACAGGGTAACTGCTTTCACAACATCATGTTGATTTTCTTTGATAGATAATAGACCATATCATTCTCAGTATTAATGAAATCAGCCCCGTTATAATGTGATAACATGTATTTTCTAAACGAAATCAATTCAATATTTTTCTATGAATATCTGGAGATTTGTTAGAACCTTGATTGTTTTAAAATATATTAATTTAAAATCTGGCCCTAATTGATTCCCTAATTAGACTATTATTTTTTAAATATGAAGAAGAAAATTGAGTAACTAATCAGAATACAAAGAACCGGTTATACTAACGAATAAAAAGAATACTAGAAAGTTAAAGTATCAATTTTAATTCAAAGTGTGTATGTTCTAATGAGTTATTTGATTGTTCTCATATAGCTTAAAGATTCCTTTATGGCAAATCTTTAATCAGTGGGACCAGGATTAATTAGTGTGTCCGAGCATACATTCATGCATTTGCCCCAGTATTTCACTGAGACCCCTTTGGCTGAACTATTCCTTGAGAACTGCACACGGAAGCAGGCAGGCAGAGGAAAGAACCAGCCATGCTTGCCCTTCCAGCAGCGAAGGCCACCTTAGTTTCCAGGGGTTTCTGAGAGCCACTTGGATGTGGTGAGCAGGTGATGAGTAATTCAGGAGGCAGTAAGATAAACCTGAGGTAAATCACTGGGTATACGGGGCAAAGAGAGTCATCTATTCAAAATAACTTGGCATCAAAAACAAGCCATGTGAAGTACATTGAACAATGTCCTTAAATATTCTATTTATTATTTTGTCAATTAAAAAATAAAGACATAAAGAAAGGGAAATAAATGTTTAAGTGATATCCTAAATAAAATGGAATTATATGTGGCAGTGTATTATCTGGGCTTGCCTGGTAACTCAGACAGTAAAGAATCTGCCTGCAATTCAAGAGACCCAGGTTCAATCCCTGGGTCAGGAAGATCCCCTGGAGAAAGGAATGGCAACCCACTCCAGTATTCTTGCCTGGGAAATCCTACGGACACAGGAGCCTGGTGGGTTACAGTCCTTGGGGTTGCATAGAATCAGACATGACTTGACACCTAACACACACACACACATTATATTATCTAGTTCCCTGTTTTGGTCAAATGCTGTAGGCCAAGAATGATGACAATAAACCAGTTATCTTAAATTGTGGACTCAGTTTAGGAGCCCCAAAATCAGCTTGATTTAAGATTGAATTTATTTAATTGTACAACATGAGAATACAAATTGGTCAGTTGGGTTGGTTGAGAAAAGACCAGATTCAAGGGCTCTAAGTCTGATAAAGGCCACGTTGCTGGCATGTTGTGTTTGGCAGGCATACATAAATCTGTCTAGATTTCTTGCAAATCCTTAAGAGCAGGTTTAGGTAGAAGTGGGAGAAATTTCAGGTCTAAGGGAGAAGACATACATGCTAAGATTCTTCTGATATAAATGCAAAAGAGAAATTTTGGTATAAAAAAAATAAAAACACTTTGCTTATGAGGATGCTTCTGTTTAATCTGTGTATTGAAACCATGTACACATTACTATTTTCATTTGAAATCAACATAAATTGTACACCCTTTCAATGGCAAAATATTCTCAAGGGTCATTCTTTGAAATGGGGGAGAAGTACAAAATTCCCTAATAGTTGCTGCCCTCTCATGGACAAACACTTGAATGATTTATCTGATGAAGGTATGCCCTACCTTGTTTGTGTGTGTATATGCATGTGCTCAAGTGCACACATGTGTGTTTAACTCACAACTTAATGAATATTAGCTATCACACAAACAAAATCTG
This sequence comes from Cervus elaphus, assembly GCF_910594005.1. Classification (NCBI taxonomy): domain Eukaryota; kingdom Metazoa; phylum Chordata; class Mammalia; order Artiodactyla; family Cervidae; genus Cervus; species Cervus elaphus. The sequence continues at coordinate 11,235,118 of NC_057817.1, read as the reverse complement.
TTTTATCAAGTGTTCGTGTGATCATAAAAAAAAAAAATTGTTGAATTCTCCTAAATAAGTACAATATATAAAGGCATTGAGCAAATTTGGTGTAGGCCCAGAAAACAGGTTTATGAAATGGCATGGTAACATTTTTTAAATGCTACAGTTAGCCTTAGACTGTGGTATCTAACATATACAAATAACAAGTTTCTTCAGGAGAAATTTTGAAAATAATTTCAGTCTATTCTGGTAAATTTATATTATGCCCCTTCCAGGAATCCTCAATTGCTTAGAACATCCTTTTGATTGTAAATAGCATCACCAACTCAACAGAAATGAATTTGAGCAAACTCTGGGAGACAGTGAAGGACAGAGAAAGTGCAGGCCATGGGGTCGCAAAGAGTTGGATGCGATTAGTGGCTGAGCGGCAACACCACCATAGGCACTGTGGGATACATGGATTTCTCTGAACATCACTTTGTGGAAAAACAGAATATACAATAAATAATGGAGTTTAAACCATGTTAAATGTATTTAGTCTTGAGATTTTGCCAGTAGTATTCATTGTGAAGATGCAGGCTGACACAACATGTACTGTTTGCTGTTACGTTCACTTGGTCTTTGCTCCCTCTTATCATGAAGCCTGCTATGGGTTTAGTGTTCTGAGGAACACATGTTCAGAATGTACTAGGTAGTCATCTGATAAGGAAATAACATGAATTAGATAAATATCAACCAAATAGTTTCTAATACAATGTTTAACTGATTCAATAAAGTTCTCGTTCACACACTAGAGGAGATGTTCTTACCTTCTGGAGGAGTGAATACTGAAATGTTTGACTTAGGTCCAATCCCTGCACTGGTTTCAGCCGCAACATAAACGTCATATGCCGTAAATGGTGTTAGATTAGTGAATGCAAACTTAAGGTCCTTAGTGCTATTATCTAAAATCCGACCTACAAAAAGCAAAACATAACTGTGGGTTATGTATTCTTCAAGCATGTAATCATTCTTACATTAAGTATAGAGTAATTAACTATGGTGTTGGAGAAGACTCTTGAGAGTCCCTTGGACTGCAAGGAGATCCAACCAGTCCATCCTAAAGGAGATCAGTCCTGGGTGTTCATTGGAAGGACTGATGTTGAAGCTGAAGTTCCAATACTTTGGCCACCTCATGTGAAGAGTTGACTCATTGGAAAAGACCCTGATGCTGGGAGGGGTTGGGGGCAGGAGGAGAAGGGGACGACAGAGGATGAGATGGTTGGATGGCATCACCAACTCGATGGACATGAGTTTGAGTAAACTCTGGGAGTTTGTGATGGACAGGGAGGCCTGGCGTGCTGCAATTCATGGGGTCGCAAAGAGCCGGACATGACTGAGCGACTGAACTGAACTGAATTAGTGTTAACCTATGCACTGACATTCACTATTAAACATTTAGCTTAGAATTGCACTTGTGTCAATTTAACCAAGATGGAAAAAAAAAAAACATAGAAATGTTTCATGCTTAAAATTACTTTTATATTAATATAAAGCCCTATTGAACTGTCATGCTATTTTTTGGCATATTTTAAAGGACTGTGTTAGGTTTTACCAATATAAAAACAGTGACAGTGTTTCATACTCAAATTCAATTAAAATGCTAAATCTTCTTTTATAAAAAGATATATTTAGAAATGTCCTGGAGTTTAGTTACTGAGCAAAATTTCTTAACTGGGCCATCATCAAAATTCCTTAAATCCTCAATTTCTGAATAGCTTTTTTCCCTTCGTACTGTAACTGAAACCTAGATCTCCCCGAGACCACTGCTTCTGTTCCCTGCAGGTCTTCCTCAAGGGGGGTGATAGGTTACTTTTTCCCCAGAGCCCTCCAGTGACTAGGTGGTCAGGTGTGATATGTGTTCTCCTTGCTCCTCCTTGCCCTGTCAGAATATTCTAGCTCCCTGCTTGGAAAACTCCACAGCTTTAGCTCGCCTGCCACCAGTGCATTCACTGACTCTCATTGTTCTGGTGACCTTTGCACCCCAGCATCACTCACTCTCACTCTGGATGGTTCAGCTCCTGCTTCAGCATCACTGTCTTCAATGCTGCCCTATGAATGGCGGTGCTAGTGGTGAGGAACCCACCTGCCGATGCAGGAGACTTAAAGAGACACAGATCCGACTCCTGGGTTGGGAAGATGCCCTGGAGAATGGCATGGCAACCCACTCCAGTGTACCTGTCTGGAGAATCCTTTGGACAGAGGAGCCTGGAGGGCTACAGTCCATAGAGTTGCAAAGAGTAGGACACAGCTGAAGTGACTAAGCACGTATACACGCCATATGAATTTGTGGTAATTCTTATACTCCTAGAGATCATCCTTAAACCACTCCAAGCTCTCCTTAAATAATCTAGTCCCACACTAGATCTCAGTCACTCCTTCACCATTATAACAGACATCCCTATTAGCAGTAACTGTAAATCCTCCATTATCTCAATTCCATGCAGCTGTCTCTGCTCACACTTTCTGTCTCCTGATCACTGCTCTAGAAGCCAAAACAAACTGATCTTACCACTACTTTTGTTCGGTTCCTCACCACTGAATGTCCACTCTTCATCCAGCCTCAGTGACACTGCCAGTAATAATCACTGCTTTACATTAAGTTGAAGGGAGTTGGAGAAAAATACAAATCCATTCTGATATCACTTTGTTCATTACCACACTTCAAATGAGCCCTAAATGGTGCTCAGCACTTAATTTCAGTAGCACAGTCACTCTCTACTTTTGTAGAGGAATATTTACATTTTTCCTTCCCAATTGATGGTACTACTTCTCATTAAACTGGAAAAACTAATCATTCAGAAGACATATGCTACATACACCCACCAACACAACCACGTATTTACAGCATCTACACCCATAGATTCTGCCTTACAAACTGTTATAAAGGATAAACCATCTAGATTTTTATCTCAAACTAATCCCTACATTTTCTACCTAAACAAAGACATCTTTCCAATAATTCTTACCTTTCTTATATCATTGACTTAGTCTTTTTTCTTTATTCCCATCAGCAAGCAAATATGCTTCATTTGTTCCCTCTGAAAGGAAAACCTGTTAACTCTGCTCACCCCCACCCCTCTACCCACTTCCATTCACTGCTTCACTTTGCAGCAAAATTCAAAAGTTGTCTATTACCCACTGCTTCAATGGTCGTCTCTTGCTCTCTCTTCAATCAGGCATTCACCCCACATACTCCATCATAACTGCTCTAGTTAAGATGGCTAATGACTTCCACGTTGCTAAAGTCAATAATTAGTAGATACATCTCGACTTTTTAGCCTCACAGATGAAAGAGTACCTTGTCAAAATTTTGGAAAATGATACCAAATAGAAGAGGTGTGTCTGGGTATCCATGTATGTCTGTATTTAACAGGGAGGGGAGAAAAGGACTATATTTTTAGATCTGAAAACATTTCAGAACTTTAGGAGCCTAAATACTGTATATTGTCACCCTGCTTATTTAACTTATATGCACAGTACATCATGCAAAATGCTGGGCTGGATGAAGCACAAACTGGAATCAAGATTGCTGGGAGAAATAGCAATAACCTCAGATATGCAGATGACACCACCCTTATGACAGAAAGTGAAGAGGAACTAAAGAGCCTCTTGATAAAGTGAAAGAAGAGAGTGAAAAGGCTCACTTAAAACTCAACACTAAAAAAACTAAGATCATGGCATCCAGTCCCATCACTTTATGGCAAATAGATAGGAAAACAATGGAAAAAGTGACAGACTTTATTTTTTTGGGCTCCAAAATCACTGCAGATGGTGACTGCAGCCATGAAATTAAAAGACACTTACTCCTTGGAAGAAAAGCTAAGACAGGCCCAGACGGCATATTGAAAAGCAACACTTTGCCAACAAAGGTCCATCTAGTCAAAGCTATGGTCTTTCCAGTAGTCATGTATGGATGTGAGAGTTGGATCATAAAGAAAGCTGAGGGCCGAAGAATTGATACCTTTGAACTGTGATGTTGGAAAGACTCTTGAGAGTCCCTTAGACTGCAAGAAGATCCAACCATTCCATCCTAAAGGAAATCAGTCCTGAATATTCATTGGAAGGACTGATACTGAAGGTCAAACTCCAATAGTTTGGCCACCTGATGCTGGGAAAGATTGAAGAAGGGGGGAGAAGGGGACGACAGAGGATGAGATGTTTGGATGGCATCACTGACTCAATGGACATGAGTTTGAGTAAACTCATGAGTTGGTGATTGAGAGGGAGGCCTGGTGTGCTGCAGTCCATGGGGTCACAAAGAGTCAGACACAACTGAGTGACTGACCTGAACTGAAGGTACTCAGGGATGAGAAATAAAGGTTACCCACGTGATTCATACAGATTCCTAGAAATTTCAAAATGATTAATTTGGACCTTTGTCTATTTTTCCATTCCTTCAAATAAATGGCAATATGTGCATTTATGTTATTTCATTACTAGTTGAAATAAATTTCTTTCATTGAATCATAGAATCTTGGATTAAGAATTATAGAGCTTACTTAACTTCCACTAGCATAGTTTCTGAAGTCCTCAAAATATCTGACAAGTAGATGTCCAGCTCTTGCTTCTTCATAAAGATGTAACCTCACTACACTATAAACTTGCTCATATTATTTTTAGAGACCTCCAATTATTTGAAATGGCTTCTTTGTTCTAAGCAGAAATCTGATTTAATATAGCTGGAGCCCATTTTTCTTCATAAATACATTTGCAATCAGAGCAAGTCAAGGTCCTCCTGATCAAATATTTGAAAAAATGTTATCTCCTCTAATGTTTCTTTTCTCGAGGGATTCTCTCATTCTTTCAGCCCTTTGTCATGAAATATGGAACATCAACAAGGCTTTACCATCCTTATTTATGGCTTTAAACAAAAGGTTTTAAGAGTTTCAACATTGCTAAGGGTCTTTTAAAAACAGTCCGGTACTGTTTAAAAAGTTTGAAAATAGTAAAATATTTTATACATTTCTTTCTCCAAAAGATAAACATAAAATTGATTAAGACCTACCTGATGGTCCATATAATTCAACTCTGTAACTAAATTTTCCTGTTACTACAGTTGGTGGGTCCCATGATATTGCAAAGGCCTTCCCTGTAATGTTGCCGGTTATACAGTTCTGTGGTGGTCCTTCAGGCACTAAAATTATTATAGGAAAAAAATGGATTAAAAGCACCTTATTAAATACATAAAATACAAAAGCAGAGAAAAAATAAAATATCACACAGCAAAGCATTTTTTCAACTTAAAGAAACAATAGGCTATAATTGAAGAATGTGAATAAAGGTGGATCATTAAACTCCTAATTTGCAACCATTACTATTTTTATTTAATGTTGTACATGACTGCATAGGGTGTTTCATTCCTATGCAGTTCTTTGTACAGTTACGTGTCCTGAAGCATATATATTAATATGCATTGCACTCAACAAGCCCTGAGCATCTGGCTTGATAAACACTCTCCCTCTGTTGTACACGGGTGGAAGGGCCAAAGTAGTAACTCAACCTTCGGAATCTACCAGCAGTGATTTTGCTTTTTCTATCAACATCTGATTTGCTTCTGAGAGGAAATTTATAACCTATATTCTAATGTAATCTTGGTGACATAAAAATAATAATGATGTTTAAAAGTCTGTTTTTCATTTGTTGCTGTTCAGTCGCTCAGTCATATCTGACTCTTTGCAACCCCACGGACTGCACCACACCAGGCTTTCTTGTCCTTCACTATCTCCCGCAGTTTGTCAAACTCATGTCCGTTGAGGTCTGTTTTTCATACATGTATCTGCTGCTGCTGCTGCTAAGTCGCTTCAGTTGTTTTCCAACTCTGTGCGACCCCATAGACGGCAGCCCACTGGGATTTCGCCGTCCCTGGGATTCTCCGGGCAAGAACACTGGAGTGGGTTGCTATTTCCTTCTCCCCATACATGCATCTAATATCTTAAAAAATCTTTAATTGAAACAAAACATTCCAAATATTTTTTAAAACAAACCTGTCAACCAAATTTCACTTTGTGTGACTCTCATGAAATTAGTTTTTTCTTAATAAGAAGTAAGAAGTATGGAAGAGGAAATGGTCTTATTCTGAGATTTTTATTTAAGTCAAGGTAAAAAACCTTCACACTTATGTGTAGTGAAATGATAAGACTTAACACCTAAGTCATCAGAAAAAATACTACGCTTTAGTGAAATTACCCTACCAGGAATAATGCCCAGCAACCTAAAAATTATCTATCATAACTGAAAGTCTGCTACTATGTATTTTGTCTTATAGTGTGTAATACAGTGACGTAACAGTATCTCAGCTGGTAAGAATCCGCCTGCAATGCAGGAGACCCCAGTTCTCCTCCTGGGTCAGGAAGATCCCCTTGAGAAAGGATAGGCTACCCACTCCAGTATTCTTCAGCTTCTTTGGTGGCTCAGATGGTAAAGAATCCGCCCACAGTGTGGGAGACCTGGCTTGGTCCCTGGGTCGGGAAGATCCCCTGGAGGAGGGCATGGCAGCCCACTCCAGTGTTCTTGCCTGGAGAATCCCATGGACGGAGGAGCCTGGCTGGCTACAGACCATGGGGTCACAGAGTCGGACACGACTGAGCGACTAAGCCCAGCACTGCCTACATAATATAATTAAATATGCAAATACTATACCTAGAAATATGTACTCTTAGAATTTAGTGGTAATAACATCTAATAATGCTCATTTAGTACTAACACCATATCCACAATGAAGATGTCTCCATTCATCACATAAAGAAACTGCAGTACAGAGAAGATACAGGTAGGTAGGCATTTTCTAACTACTGTTTTTCTCTGATACTGAATGTTAATCACATGATATTCCTGCTACTGCAGGTGTTATCTCCACATCTGGTAACAGCAATATCAGTGAGAGAAGTCATCACCAGATGATAATGTAAAATGTAGACACACAGAGGCAATTATTAAAAATCCCTGAGATCACAGAATGATAAGAGCTGATCTTAAGAGCATGGTTATTAGCTCAACAATCTTTTCTTTCAAAGCTCCTTTCTCCTTTTAGATGCTTATGTCAGTACCTTAAAAGAATATTGAAATTGAAGATGCTCCAAATGGCATGCCTATTATCCGTTATTAAGGAGAAAAAAGTTACTGAAAGAGAAGGAAGATCTTTAACAAAAAGATCTACATGAAAAAAAAATTGAAAGATTATTCTATGAATAATTTAACTTTTTTTCCTACAAAAAAATAGAAAAGAAAAACCATACCTGATTCCGGTGTTCTGACAATCGTACTATCAATATAACCTGCTTCAGTTGTAACAGCAGAAACTTCAAAAAGATACGTCGTATAAGGTCTCAAATTGGTCACTACAAAACTGATAGGCTCTTTCCACACAGAGCTAATCTTACTCCGTGACAACGTGCTAGATGAATACGTCGTACGAGATGGAGGCGTGACTCTCCCCAGGGTTGGCGAAGGGCTGGTTGTACTCCATAAAAAAGATTCATTATTCTCCTAGTAAATAAAATAAGCATAAGTGGGAAAATAATATATCCCTTGGTAAAGATACGTGTGATTCATTTTTTGTTTATATTACAAATATTATTTTGTGCATGTACTACTTGTTATAGCTACAGATAAATCTGCTAGATTTTAATTATACCCATTTATTATCTACAGATACATGGTTAATACCATTGTCCACAGCTTTAGAATAGAATGTGCTTATTTATACCTTAATCTTTCTTATGAACAGGATTTCATGTGACTTTGAATAAAGGTATAACTACAGCAAAATGATTAATAAAAATTGTTTAAATCCACATTAAAAGCTTAACAGCCAAAAAGATAAACTTTTCTTTTCCTTTTGTGAAATTTCAAACATACATCACTGTCTTACTATTATGATCATTTTTCCCCATAAGTATTCAAAAGGTAACACCAAAAGAACATGTGAATGTATGTTTATGTATATTAGAAATATATCTAAATTAAAAATATTTGTGACTTCCATTAACTTAAAGCATTTAAAAGAAAAGTAATTTTGTTTGTCTTTTCATTAATAGTATCACAATGATCACCAAAATTAATTTTAAAAAAGCATAATTACAGTATTTCCAAGGATTTCACATCAGTGCTTAGAGTAGTAACAAATTCTTCACTAAAGATAACATACAACAAAAACAATTTAATTCCACAAATTTAAACTTTACTATTTTGATACCTTCCTCTCCTGTCACATGGAAGGATTATCTTTTTCCCAGTGATATCCTATGCTTTCCTGCTTTAAGGCTTATAAAGTATCCTCCACCCTCCCACAATCACCTACTTATTCCAAGGCCTATCACTAATGCTATGCCTATCAAGTCTTTCCAGAGCTCCCTAAGGGATTTTTTTATATCTCACTCTTGAATTCTCAAACTCTTCTCTTATTTTACCTTGACTATAGTCAAGTGTATATAGTATGATACTGTAAGCAATCAAATAGCTAATAATCACTTTGGTAAAATACATAGTATCCAGATGCTGGGAGTTTCAAGATGTAATTTACCTAAAATTTTTGAGACATAGAAAATGTTCAATGAGACTTACATTACATTCTGGCAGCTTCCCAGTCAAAATGTCCTCTACTCTGATTGAAACATCCTTCACGACTATCCCACTTCTGGCATGTTTAACACTAATCTTGAAGCTGGTAATTTTGCCATTTGGTTGCCGAGGTAAATACCAAATCAAGTTTACTGCTGAATAGTTTAAGGCCTCGACGGTGAGATTCACCACTTTTCCTGGAGCTGGGGACGTGTAAGGGATTGAAGGAGAAGAAAAATATTGTTATAAAACTTATAATGACATTTATATAATTCGAGGATGTTACAATTCCCACATTATATAAAATTAAATATGTAATACATTGGATAAAATCTATTTGGGTAATACTTCTTAAAATATATACTTGGGTATACTTTTTAAACTGATTTTGCTTTAGATAACAAATTAGAAATTGGGCCCACAGACTTGCGTTTAGGAGGCAAATAAGCTTTTTTCAGGATTAATAGGTCAATAAATCCATCAATAAACTATTTCAAATAAGTCTGAAAAATATCCAATCAACAGCTATCTGTGGTTATACAAATTTGAATAATGACTATCTTACATCTTACCATTTGATGTACTTTGGAATTATGTAAATTCCTTAGATAATGAAGAAGTAGCAAATTCTTAGATAATGAAGAAGTGGCAAATTCAAACAATTATCCAACCATTTGCACAAAAATCACATTTCTGGAGTATAAGTAAATATCCAGTGTCTAATATAAAGTGGATACCACCAACTGGTTGTGATTACTATATTTTAACCTTTATATACCCTCAAAATCAACTTTCATCAGAACTCATGATACCTTGTTATTAAATATTAGTAATCTGCACTATAATAAGCTGTGGGCTATTTTAGTTGGGATGACTGTTAATTCAAGGTTAACTGTGGAAAACTGACAAAGTAAATAATCGATGTCCTTTAGAATAAAGAACAACCATGACAAGTCACTGCCAAAAGAAAAAAAAAAGACAAGATGTTTGAGATAAAATATGTTGAGTATTAAGAAATCAAATAACCAGTGTTTAGGTGTACACTGTAGAGAGGAATATCAAGATGTGATCTGAAAATGAAAGCCATATAAATTATGTAAGAAAGTTAGGCCCTGGGAAGAAGTGTATGTGAATGATATGAATTAAAGAGTAGTAAATAAGAAACTTGACAACAGCTGCATTTTAACAACAACAAAAAACAACAATTTGGGATGATGACTAATCATTAATAATGGATGACATAATGGATAGAAATTTTTTTCTTCAAGGGAATTTATCAATGGAATTAAAGCTTAAGAAGGACAATGACAATATGATAACTCTCTAATACTAAAGATTTAGCACTAAAATTTCTTTTGGGTAGATAAAATATAATAAAACAAAAAGTCTGTCAAATATCTAATGCTATAGAACTATAAGAACCAAAGCTTTTGCCATTAATATTAATCATTTTTTAAAATTTCTTTGTCTAAAATATGTAAATTTTGTAAAAATGCCTGAAGTTTATATTAATAGCAGACTGCATACAAACTAGCACATTTCCAAATCTACCTTAGCAATCATGAGAATCTGCTCAAGTGTAGAAATATTTCAATTTATAAGGTAACCAAACTTTATAAATTCCAAAGTATGATTTCAAAATATCTTTTAAAGCAAACTCAATATAATAGATAAAAATTAATTAAATCTGTTAAACAACATTTAGTGAAAAAGATGTTTTCTTATTAACTTTACATTATTTTTGCCCCAGTAAATCTATGTTTTCTTTTTTTGACTTGATGCTTTCTGAAGACTAATTCTGGCTCTTTTTTGTAGCTGACAGGTCTTCCTGTACTTTAAATATTCTAGTTTCTACCTCTGGATTTTTAGGTACCAAAACCCCATTTTCTCTTGATTTTTATAGAGTGACTCTTGCTCCAAGTAAAGATATGATACTAAAGTATTAAAAAATTCTATTTATAAAGTCATATCATCTTACCGATAGGCCTTTCACACACTTTGAAGTCATAGATAAACAAGTAAATATACAAGTATGTGAAATTAACTAAAACTTTTCAAAATGTACGCTATACAAAACATACATTTTCTTGAACCAGAAAAAAATCTTTCTAAATAAAATAGAGAGACTTATGTAAAGAATTTTCCTACATTACTAAGGATCCATCAAGTTAAAAATGAAGGTACAAGGGATATTTCTAATATTTTAAAGCTAAAATAAAATCTACATTTGTCTGAAATAATGCTGCATGGGGAGTTAAAAAGTTGAGATTTTGTACTTGTGAATGTAATATCAGCTTAGAATGGTATAATGGGCTAACTCTGTATGAATACTTCAGGAGTATTTTTATTCATGGAGAGAGAAATTATTTCTGGCTTAATAATAATAAATGCAATTTATTTATTCCACAGAAATTTTCATTAAATTTGAGTTCTGCATAACATAAATAATAAAAAGGAAGCTTTGGGGGGAAAAATTGGACGTAACTGATCTAGCTAAACTTAGGTTTACATTTTAACCTCAACATTTTTTAAAAATGATAAGGTAAGTGATTATGTGATTATGTAATTTCTCCAAGAAAACATAGCAAGTTAGAAACAGAATGAAACTCCCATTCCAGGATTATTTCCACACCAACCTAGAGTGTTAGTTTGTCCAAATCATAATTTGCCAAGAGAGAGAATGACTCTAGAAATTATGTCAGTTAGCAGAATATAAAATATATAAAGTTCAAAATGCTGTCAAGTTGAAATCATAATCTGAAATCATAATGTACCAGGATTTACCAAGGTGAGTGTTTTTAAAAGACCAAACTATTTGTAAAGAAATTAAAAAATTATTCCAATTATTTTCCCTAAAAGTGTAAGTCATAAATTGTCTTTCATATCCTAATGAATATTTAATCTTAAAAATAATAATATTCTCAATTTTTAGTTGTGCTAATAATCTGAATATAAGTAGGTTCAATATCAGTAAAAGACTTCAAGAATCATTACTTTCTAATTTTAAATAAACTCTAAAAAAAATTTTTTTTCTCAATTCTTCCTATGGCATAGAGCATGTATTCACCTGCTTCTCTCAATGGGGTCTCAAATAAGAACTGGACATAAAGCTTGTCACATGTTTCTTTTAACACTGACAACTGAATAATCCTCTCAAGACACACAGGGTCCATTTCAGCTTATCCCGTTGGCAATGAACTGCTGGAAGATTTTTATCTTTAAATATACAAAATATCTATAGTTATATAAAAGTATAGAACATTCAAGTATGACCTAAATCAAATCCCTCGTGACGATACAGTGGAAGTGAGAAATAGATTTAAGGGGCTAGATCTGATAGACAAAGTGCCTGATGAACTATGGATGGAGGTTCATGACATAGTACAGGAGACAAGAATCAAGACCATCCCCAAGAAAAGAAATGCAAAAAAGCTAACTGGCTGTCTGAGGAGGGCTTACAAATAGCTGTGAAAAGAAGGGAAGTGAAAAGCAAAGGAGAAAAGGAAAGATATACCCATTTGAACGCAGAGTTCCAAAGAATAGCAAGGAGAGATAAGAAAGCCTTCCTCAGCAATCAATGCAAAGAAACTGAGAAAAACAATAGAATGAGAAAGACTAGAGATCTTTTCTAGAAAATTAGAGATACCAAGGGAACATTTCATGCAAAGATGGGCTCCATAAAGGACAGAAATGGTAGGGATCTAACAGAAGCAGAAGATATTAAGAAGAGGTGGCAAAAATACACAGAACTGTACAAAAAAGATCTTCATGACCCAGATAATCATGATGGTGTGACCACTCACCTAGAGCCAGACATCCTGGAATGTGAAGTCAAGTGGGCCTTAGGAAGCATCACTACAAACAAAGCTAGTGGAGGTGATAGAATGCCAGTTGATCTATTTCAAATCCTGAAAGAAGATGCTGTGAAAGTGCTGCATTCAATATGTCAGCAAAGTTGGAAAACTCAGCAGTGGCCACAAGACTGAAAAAGATCAGTTTTCATTCCAATCCCAAAGAAAGGCAATGCCAAAGAATGCTCAAACTACCGCACAATTGCACTCATCACACACACTAGTAAAGTAATGCTTAAAATTGTCCAAGCCAAGCTTCAGCCATACATGAACCGTGAACTTCCAGATGTTCAAGCTGGATTTAGAAAAGGCAGAGGAACCAGAGATCAAATTGCCAACATCCGTGGCATTATCGAAAAAGCAAGAGAGGTCCAGAAAAACATCTATTTCTGCTTTATTGACTATGCCAAAGCCTTGGACTGTGTGGATCACAATAAACTGTGGAAAATTCTGAAAGAGATGGGAATACCAGACCACCTGACCTGCCTCTTGAGAAAACTGTATGCAGGTCAGGAAGCAAGTTAGAACTGGACATGGAACAACAGACTGGTTCCAAATAGGAAAAGGAGTATGTCAAGGCTGTATGTTGTCATCCTGCTTATTTAACTTCTATGCAGAGTACATCATGAGAAACGCTGGGCTGGAAGAAGCACAAGCTGGAATCAAGATTGCTGGGAGAAATATCAATAACCTTAGATATGCAGATGACACCACCCTTACGGCAGAAAGTGAAGAGGAACTAAAGAGCCTCTTGATGAAAGTGAAAGAAGACAGTGAAAAAGTTGGCTTAAAGCTCAACATTCAGAAAACTAAGATCATGGCATCCAGCCCCATCACTTCATGGGAAATAGATGGGGAAACAGTGGAAACAGTGGCTGACTTTATTTTGGGGGGGCTCCAAAATCACTGCAGATGGTGATTGCAGCAAAGAAATTAAAAGATGCTTACTCCTTGGAAGGAAAGTTATGACCAACCTAGACAGCATATTAAAAAGCAGAGACATTACTTTGCCAACAAAGGTCCATCTAGTCAAGGCTGTGGTTTTTCCAGTGGTCATCTATGGATATGAGATTTGGACTATAAAGAAAGCTGAGCACTGAAGAATTGATGCTTTTGAACTGTGGTGTTGGAGAAGACTCTTGAGAGTCCCTTGGACTGTAAGAAGATCCAACCAGTCCATCCTAAAGGAGATAAGTCCTGGGTGTTCATTGGAAGGACTGATGTTGAAGCTGAAACTCCAATACTTCCGCCACCTGATGAGAAAAGCTGACTCATTTGAAAAGACCCTGATGTTGGGAAAGATTGAGGGCAGGAAGAGAAGGGGATGACAGAGGATGAGATGGTTGGATGGCATCACCGACTCAATGGACATGGGTTTGGGTGGACTCTGGGAGTTGGTGATGGACAGGGAGGCCTGGCATGCTATGGTTCATGGGGTCGCAAAGGGTCAGACAACTGAGCAACTGAACTGAACTGAAAAGTATAGAAACTTTTTTATAGCACTTCTCTAATCTATTACTTGGGCTTCCCTGGTGGCTCAGATGGTTTAAAGAATCTGCCTGCAATGCAGGAGACTTGAGTTCGATCCCTGGGTTGGAAGGATCCTCTATAGAAGGGAATGGCAACCCACTTCAATATTCTTGCCTGGAGAATTTCATGGACAGAGGAGCCTGGTGGGCTACAGTCCATGGAGTTGCAGAGTTGTAAAGGACTGAGTGAGTAACATTTCAATCTGTTACTTAGTAACACATTTTTTTTTAATCTTATCCCACTAGAAGATAAACTTCACTGAAAATATTTGCTGTTGATTGGAGATGCCATTATTTACTACTTTTCTATTTATTGCTTCTATTTGCTGTTATGAGTAAACAGCCAGATTACTAACTAAATAAATTACTTCCATTCCATAACAGCTTATTTTTATCACAAATGTTATATTCTACTAGGCTAATATATGCAATAAAAACCAAATAAATGTGTTATATGTCAAGCTATTCAAGTGGAGAAAAATTAATTTGTTGGCAATAAAGATGGGTAGAAGGAAATAGGGGTTATTTTAGAAGGTGTAGTCAGGAAAGGTAAAGCGAGATTTGCATCAACTGGGCAGAGAGTTCTATGGATATTTGTTTAGTCACGTCTGACTCTCTGCGAAGTGGGTTGCCATCTTCCTCCTCCAGGAATCTTCCCGACCCAGGGATTAAACCTGCGTCTCCTGCAATGCAGGCAGATTCTTATCCGCTGAGCCATTGAGGAAGCCCCTGTGGATATTTAGTGAAGCAGTACTCCAGGCAAGAAGAACAGCAAGAGAAAAGACCCTAAGGTGGAAGATGAGTGTGACTGGAGTGGATGGAGGCAGATGGAGAATAGGAAGAGATGATGCAGCGAGGGTTAAGGGCACCCAGAGCACTGCAGGTCATGGGAAGGACTCAGGTTCTTGCTCTGAATGGGACAGGAGCCACGTTAGGAAGAGAGAAGGAACGGTAGTCTAGCTTCTGCTTTAAAAGGTGATGTGACCCTTGTGGGGAGAGTACACTATAGGCAGCTAAGCTAGAAATAGGAAAACCAGTGAAGAGGCATTCAAGTGATCAGGCGAGAAATGATGATAGATTACCAAGGGTGATTAGCACAGGGGTTAGATTCAGGATATATTTTGATATAATGCTGGCAGGATTTCTTGATAGATTATACAGTACTACTGACTGATTGCAATCAAGGATGATGTCAAATTTTTATTCTCAGTCACTGGGAAAATGGAGGTAGCTTAAGTTGGTTTGGTAATGACTGCAAGGTATAGAATAATATGATAACCATTACAATCCATATTTCCAAAACTCTAATGTCATAATAATACTTATGATTTGATTTTAAAATGCAGGATGCAAATTTGCATAAATGGCACAAGCCTATTTTCACTAATATATAGTCACAAAGACATATATTCATAGGAGAAAAAAGATCAGCCAGAAATGTATGTTTTTATATAACAGGGCCATGGATAACTTTCATTTTGGGTTTTTTTTTTTGTATTTTGGGGTATTTTTAAGTTTTCTAAGATAGCACTTAGCGTTTTTACCATCAGAAAGAATAATATATATTTTAATGAATAAATTCACTATCCAAGAAGACTCTAAAAGTAATTGAATGGCCATGCTGTTGAAAATTTTATGCATTTTAGTGCCATATTTTGTTTATATCCCTATTTATTTTAAATGATGAAAACTCCTAACTAAGTTAATTCAGAATAAATGATTTAGGAAAATTACCACTTTCTGCAGTTTGGAAGAGAAAGGGGTCACTAAACACTCCAATGCCAGCACTGTTTTCTGCAGCAACCTAAAATAGACCACAAAAATTACATTCAAGCTTTATACTCTAATTAAACAGAGTCTGAAATAGTAAAACTTTGATTTGTCCATAAGATAAATGATAAAGATACTTTCCCCTCTAATTCCTAACAATAATCTCGAAGCAGAAGCAAATATAGAGCTATTCAGTATTTCCATTTCCCTTAAGTGAATATTTGCAACATAGTCTGAATCAACAGATTTCTCAGATTCCTGATAGAGAAATTAATAATCAAGTTTAATGTCTATTAGTAACAATAACAATTTCAATTACTATTTATTAAGCAACTTCTGTACACTCAGAAATTGGCTAGGGATTTTACACATTTCATTTTATCCACATAATTAAAGTACAAGGAATTTGTCAATATTCTACATATGAGAAAACTGGTTGAGAGAGGTCATGTAACTTGCCCCATGTCACAGGAATAAGTGGCAGAATCAGAATTCAGTTGAAGTTGTGTTTACTTCTAAAGCTCAATTTCTTTCTACTACATTCTCTCTAAGACACCATGATTATTTCTGTAATGAACATGAGACCATAAACACAGTGTCTGACTTTAGCGTTTACAATCTAATTAGGCAAATTTTAAAAATAAATAGGTAATCATTTAGACTAAATATTCTAGAGTTTAAAAGATAGAAACTATTTTGGCTTGAAATATCTAGTCAAATACGCTAGAATAGACAGAGAAAGTGTCATAAATGAGAACTCTTAAGCTTTTCCAAATGCCATAACTGGAATCAGACAGCCTTGGTTTAAATTGCAGCTCTACCAATTTTCAGATAAAAAGGTTATCCTATTTTCCTTTACTTTAAAATGGAAACAATATATCGATGTCATAAGATGATTCTGAATACCAAATGAAATAACAATATAAAATACTAAACAGGATTTTCCCCATATCATGTAGATTTGATATTGACATCTGAAGATACCAAATATACCATTTTAAATGCCCTTTGAAATTCTGCAATGGTTAACATATATTTGAACAGAATAAAAGTTACAACAGTGGTTAATAAAGTGTAGGGTAAAAAAGAGAATAGGGGCTTCCCTATAGTCCTGAAATAAGAAAATTCAAAGGAATAAAAATTTAAATTCTGTAAAAATAGATCTAAGCAGAATGAGGTTGGCTAAATTACCTTTCTATCAGTAACAGCTTCTTACATCACATTAAAAGATAATCTTTATTATTTTGAATAGCATATCTTAACATATAAATTAATTTGAATATGAGCTTATGATAGAAAATATCTGTGCCAAATAATTTTCAGGTGTCAGTTAGAAAAATGTTGCCTACTGTTTAACTCATGTTTCCGCAGAGAAAGAGCCATCAAATCTTGGATTTTTACCACTGCATAAGTAAAAGCATCTATATTTTTCTTTTGTCATTGTGGGGGGTGCATTCTCTTGGTATGCCTACTCTCCTGTTATTATGATATTTGATTCTGCAAATAGGCATACTTGCAGTTAGATTTTTAAAACAGGCAAGTGTCTCTTTCTTATCATTTCTTCTGTTTAGATGGTCATCTCAGTTATGTATGATCACGTATTTACACAGCTTTTTCTCTTGAGTCAAGACTAAAGAACATATTGACATTATACTGAAAACAGGGAGGGATGAGAGAATGCCTGTATTCTTTACTGCCCGCTGGAAATACCGTGTGTGTGTATTGCTCTGTGGTATCCAACTCTCGGCGATCCCGTGGACTGCAGTTCGCCTGGCGTCTCCTACATAGGCAGGCGGATTTTTCTACCACTAGCATCACCACATGTCTCTTAACTGTAAACATTTTCACATGGTCTAACTAATATAAAAGACTGCTTTTCGCATGCTCTTCTTTAATATTTTAATAAAGTGTTCTTAGATTTTGTATATTTAGGCATACATTTTTTGTAAACATAAAAGAGATCATACACATCCAGGAAACATTTGTTGAATGGAACCAATTTGAATTTGTTGTTCTTAGAGAAACTGGTTCTTTAGAAACCTTCAAATCATTATCCAAAATTACAATAACATGGAAATATAAATGGATTAAGAGAAAAATTACAAAGCTAACTTCAAATTTGATTAAAAAGTAGAATATATGTGCTTACAAAACCTATTAAACTTTAATTTTTTAAAGTCACTAAACTAATGCTTTCTAAAATAGATACATTATATAAATACACACACACACACACACACACACACAAAGATCATAATGTTTGTTCAAGTTTTAAAAGCCCAGATGGGCAATGAGGACATGATTCAGATGATCATTCTTCAAGTCTCTTGCTGCAAAAGCTTGACCTGTTGGGATAAAACTCCTTCACTTTTAAAATGAATGAAATATTTTAATATTATTTACAAAATAATTACCTTGATTTCATATGTTGTTCCAGGATTAAGATTAGTAAGAAGAACTTCCAGACTGTCTGGTTTTGTTCTAACTTGTGTATACGTTGCCTGCATCCATGGACAAACTTCCTTATATTTTACAATGTAAGATATAATTCTCCCATTTGGATTAGGTGGTGTATTCCAAGACAGAAGAATCCCAGCAGATCCGACTCTTTCCCCTGCCAGGAATACTGGAGGCCCCGGTTCTATTTTTCAAAAAATGCATGTTGTTATAAGGTCAATCAATTATTGTATTTTCACAAACATATGTAAGAAAAATATTTACAAACTGTACACTTTTAAAGTTCCCAAAGACTAAGTGTCTCGTAAGTGTAAGTTTATCCTCCCTAGAGCTTTGCTACCAAGAGAAAAAATGATTAAATGCTATGGGGAATACCAAAAACATTCTTTTATAAGAATGTGAAAAATGGAATGTTACTAAATACAACATGCCAAATATAGTTTTAACGCCAAATCATTTTTCAGAAACACTCCACTTGATGCAAGGCTTATACACAAACACTCAGGAAGCAAGAACCAGCCTTACAAATGGAGTAATTCTTTTGGAGCAAGTATAGTGAGTTTATTTTCATGGTTTTGTATTATTTAAATATTACCATTAACAGTGTCTCTGATCCATTTCACAAACAAGTATGGAAAAATTATCTTTGCTCCTTGAAAGTAGAGGAAGATAAAGACCCAGCAGAATGTAGGTTCTAAACAGATCACTTTCTTAAGTTTCCATTCTGCTTTAATTACTCAACTGTTTTCATGCATTCATTGCATATATTGCCAGTGTAAATAGTTCCAGCCAATAGATTTATAAAGGGTCCAAATACTTTGTAAAAAAAAAAAAGAAAGAAAATAGAAAACATATACTTACTTGTCACATTTGTTGTCAGTGTTCTACTAACAGGTGAGCTATATGTTGTAGCAGAAATGGAAGAGATGGTTATGTCATACCGTGTACCAGGGACAGCATTAGAAACATCAGCCTAAAACACCAAAAATAGATGACTGTGTTAAAAATTCTGAAATGTAGGAAAGCTAAAGCAATAAATCCATCAAAATCAAAAAAGTAAAGTTAGCACTTCACTACATAACTCTGTACTATTTACCACAATGTGTTTCCTATTATTGTAAAAATATACATTTGTTATAGAAGAAATATTTACCAAATAACATGCAATGAAAACTTACAAAACAGACTACATTATCAAAGACTAAATCAGTAATTCTATCAATCCTAGTTCATTGTCACAATTATTGAAGAGTCCTAAGAAATCTATAGTCCGTTGATTAGCCCTGGTATTTAACAGTGTTCATAAAATACCTGTGTCTCTGAAGTTCCAATAAAAAGTAAAAGGAAAATGATAAGAAAATCCATCATTATCACATTTTTCAGGCAGTAGAATCACATTGATGGCTCTAGAGAGAAATGTTGCCTGCATTAATGATTTAAAGACAGATCCTCCTGGCAAGTGCACAATTAATGAGCCTGGATTACTCAATAGCTCTGCCCTTTCTTTGTTAAACTATTCATGAACCCTTGGATGGTTGGCTGTAGGTTCAGGGTAGACTTAAAAAAAAAAAAAAAAAAAACCAGACATTGCTAAGGTAACAGTCTGCCAATACTGAAACTACACTCATCAATTCAGCATCAGTGTTTTTGTCTTCATCTCATGCTTTTAAAGAGGCTCCAAGGAGGAAGTTTTCATGGTGGATGAGCTTCATAAACAACTTTCCTATTTGGACTAAATATAAAATACAAGTTGGCTTGGCCAAGCATGATAATGAAAACAATACCTGATATTCTCCACCTCCAAGATCTCTGATAGTAACAAAGCCACTGTCAGGAACAAGATCCACATGAAACCTGTCCACGTGGCCAGAGGGTAGGCTCCAGTGCAGAGAAAAAGAATGTGCAGAAATATTGAAAGCTTTAAGTTTCTTGGGTTTTTCCGGTTCTGGTATTGAAAAATAGAGGTTTAGAATAGAGTTATCCTCCTAAACTTTCAAAGGAAAAAGGAAAATCAATGGTTTAAGGGCCAAGTTTCAAAACAACCTCATTGTTAGAAAGTGTCAGAGCCTTTACATTATTGCTAACCCTCTGTAGGTGTTAGGCATGCATATCTTTTAAAATGTCTAGTTTTAAGTTTAATTAACAGAAATGATATATCAATTTATGTATCTGTTTCTGGGATATTCCTTATCTACTAAAATCTGTTGGTTGACCAGATTGGTTTTTAAAGCTTATTTTCTAACTAAAAAATCAAATCATTTTAAAAACAAGTAGGTACAAAATACTTACGCAATTACCTGGATATTTATCAAACAGAAAATAATTTGAAAAAAATAACGAAATATGCCAAACATTTTAAAAGATACATTTCTGATGAATATTTAGTTAGGTGTTTCTTTAAAAGAAAAGTTTTCATATTGGAAATGAAAACAAGATAATTTTTAAACAATAACTAGTAATTGTCCTAGCCATTGCAACCATATTTTTTTCTACCTTTTCTTTCACTATTTCCAAAGTTTTGTTTATGCTGCCTGTACCTACTTGCAGGGAGTTTTCCACATAAAGTTCTTTGGATTGGTTGCAGGTGAGTCAAGTTTGCACTCTCTTATCTTTAGTGCAGATTCCAGGCAAACAATATAGGGGAGGGAGATTATGAAGCTAAGCATGTGAAAAACAGCCTGATACAGATCCACTCTAACACCATTTCCAAAAGAAAGGAGTCTGGAATTAGTCATTGAACTCCGTTTATCATTTTAACACTCCCTTTTCCACCAGAAGTGATTTGAAAATCAATATATTTTAAAAATTAATTGTACATTTCCTAACATAACTGATAGGGCACATTGCATAAAATACATATCTTAACAGGCAATTTCCTAGTGTATTGGGGGGGGGTTAGAATGGTTTTTCTTTATCTCCTTGGAAAAATTCCTTTAATGGTTATAATGTAACCATCTCGCTAGTGCGTGCTAAGTCGCTTCAGTCATGTCCAACTCTGTGTGACCTTATGCACTGCAGCCCATTAGGTTCTTCTGTCCATGGGATTCTCCAGGCAAGAATACTGGAGTGGACTGCTGTGCCCTCTCCCAGTTGATCTTCTCGACCCAGGGATCGAACCTGTGTCTCTTCTACCTGAATTGGCAGGCAGGTTCTTTACCACTAGTGCCACATGGGAAGCCCAGTGACTGAAGATCATATTGATCAATTAATTTTCACATGACATCCTCAAAGACACAAACATTCTCTAGGCATCACCTCCCAACTGCCTATGCAGTGAGCACCAGTTTCATAATAACTCTTTAGAAATATGGCACATCTAAGGTGAAAGATGTGCTTTCTAAGGTGATCAGAGAAATACCCAGTTTGTGATGGGTGCAATTTCTTCATTGGGCACAGCTGCTGGCATTTTTCCTGGATGAGACATACAGAGACATGCAGATCTATGTCCTCTGTATCCTCACGCTTGAGAGAAAAGGCCTTTATTCTCCTCACCTATCCATGTTAAAATAGACAAAAGTTTAACATGACAGAAGTCCAACCACTACTCACACTTACTGATTGTGAGGGCTAATACTATTTCTTCAAGAGTCCTAAAAAAGTATCTAACATTCAAGAAGTCTTACTCAAGAAACAAGAAAAAGAGCTGGAATGAGACTGTGAAAGAAAAATGAATATAGAAGTAAAGGGCTGTTTACTAAGACGGTGGTGAGGAAGAGAGGATGCAGTTTCCCGGATGGTCTACAATTACACGCTGAAGAACTTGGCCAAGGATGAAGTCTGTCTCACCAAGAGGAGGAAGAATATATTTGTCTGGATATCTTCCAATCTGATAAAAAAGGGAAGGCCTGAAAGCTTCAGGACAGTTTGGTAAAGGCCTCTTAAAGCAAAGTGAGTAGAAGCCCTGCAAATGGACAGAAAATAAAGTGACTGAGGAAAACCAGCCTGAGGTGTGGGACCACTTAGGAAAGAGCCGTCTGATGGTCATGCAGGCCACAATAAAATTTTAGATTTTTTTTCCCCTAAATGCAATGGAAAACATTGAAAAATTTTAAGCAGAAAGTCAATCTGACTTATTTTTAATTTTACAAGATTACCCCGGAAGATGGGAGATAAACTGGTGAGAGGCAACAGTGGCAGCATGAGGCCAGTTAATAGGATTCTGTGGTTCTGAGCTGAGAGGAGGGACTCTTGCCCTCAGGAAAAGGGAGGGGAGGGGAAGTGATACTTCAGTCATTGCGCCAGTGGAGCTTTCTGGATAAGAACTGAAAGATTCAATTAATGAAACAGATCCCACAATAAGTACATGATTTGTATCCCGTGGAATTTAATCTCTGAAAAGGTAGAAAAATACGAAGCAAAAATATCACTCTCAATTCAATTGTTACTAACCAATAAAATCAAGTTGTGTGGTAGCTTTTGAGTTATATATATGTATCTTCTATATATATGTATATCATATATATCTTTCAGTTATATACATATATATATGTATATATATATATCTCACATTGTGTTCAATTTAATTAATATATATATCTTATATATCTTTGAGTTTTATGTGTATATATATATATATAATCTCACATTGTGTTCAATTTAATTAGGGCTAGCAAGAGTAATTCTAGGCCTAGTTAATTTTTTAGACCAGAACTTTCCAAAAATTAATCCTTAGTACCCTAAATCCCTACAATTTAATAGATGTCAGTGATCAAACCATTTTGTCAAAATAATTCCTTTTTTACATGAAATGGCTTCCTTTATTGCAGGTTAGCTCAGTCTTAAGTTTAAATATGTGACTTGTACTTCTCTAAAGCAGTACTATCTGATTAAAATACAAGATAAACAACATCAGTGCTCGCTTCGGCAGCACATATACTAAAATTGGGACGATACAGAGAAGATTAGCATGGCCCCTGCGCAAGGATGACACGCAAATTTATGAAGCGTTCCATATTTTTACTAGAACACTTTCTAACACCATACACAAAAATAAACTCAAAATGGATTAAAGATCTAAATGTCAGACCAGAAACTATAAAACTCCTAGAGGAGAACATAAGCAAAACATTCTCCAACATTAATCACAGCAAGATCCTCTATGACCCACCTCCCAGAACATTGGAAATAAAAGCAAAAATAAATAAATGGGACCTAATGAAACTGAAAAGCTTTTGCACAACAAAGGAAACTATAAGCAAGGTGAAAAGACAGCCCTCAGAATGGGAGAAAATAATAGCAAACGAAGCAACAGACAAAGGATTAATCTCAAAAATATACAAGCAACTCCTGCACCTCAACTCCAGAAAAATAAATGACCCAATCAAAAAACGGGCCAAAGAACTAAACAGACATTTCTCCAAAGAAGACATACAGATGGCTAACAAACACATGAAAAGATGCTCAACATCACTCATTATCAGAGACATGCAAATCAAAACCACAATGAGGTACCATTGCACGCCAGTCAGGATGGCTGCTATCCAAAAGTCTACAAGCAATAAATGCTGGAGAGGGTGTGGAGAAAAGGGAACCCTCTTACACTGTTGGTGGGAATGCAAACTAGTACAGCCGCTATGGAGAACAGTGTGGAGATTCCTTAAAAAACTGGAAATAGAACTGCCATATGACCCAGCAATCCCACTTTTGGGCATACACACCGAGGAAACCAGATCTGAAAGAGACACGTGTACCCCAGTGTTCATCGCAGCACTGTTTATAATAGCCAGGACATGGAAGCAACCTAGATGCCCATCAGCAGACGAATGGATAAGGAAGCTGTGGTACATATACACCATGGAATATTACTCAGCCATTAAAAAGAATACATTTGAATCAGTTCTAATGAGATGGATGAAACTGGAGCCCATTATACAGAGTGAAGTAAACCAGAAAGATAAATACCAATACAGTATACAAACGCATATATATGGAATTTAAAAAGATGGTAACGATAACCCTATATGCAAAACAGAAAAAGAGACACAGATGTACGGAACAGACTTTTAGACTCTGTGGGAGAAGGTGAGGGTGGGATGTCCTGAGAGAACAGCACTGAAACAAGTATACTATCAAGGGTGAAACAGACCACCAGCCCAGGTTGGATGCATGAGACAAGTGCTTGGGGCTGGTGCACTGGGAAGACCCAGAGGGATGGGATGGGGGGGGGAGGTGGGAGGGGGAATCAGGATGGGGAAACACATGTAAATCCATGGCTGATTCATGTCAATGTATGGCAAAAACCACCACACTATAAAAACAATTTAAAAAAGATAAACAACATTAAAGAAATAAAAAAAAATGTAAAGTTAATTTTAAAAATATATTTTATCTAACACAAAATATAAAAAATATCATTTCACATATAATCAATATGAAGTTATTAATGAGGTAGTCATTTTTTTTCATACTAAGTCTTTGAAATCCCCTATGTCGCTCACACTTAGAGCCCATCTGAGTTTGGACTAGTCACTCTTCAAGCCTCAGTAGTTATGTGTTGCTAATCACTGCCTACTGGACAGTGCAGTTCTAAAGCATCTCTCAACTCTTCCCCTTGGTATTTCAGTAAATTTACCTCAGCTGCATTTTGAGAAGCTGAGACAAAACACAAGTGTGATCCTATGATGTCTACACAGGAAAAGAGTTCAAAAGAGTTAAAAGGACCACACATACCAAGTTCTGATACAAACTAGGGTGGATTAACCTTTGAGACGGAGAGTAAGAAGAGATTCCAAATAGAAAAGCGAGCGTCTTAGGCATCTCCTCAGGAGATTCTGATTCTTAAAAGAGTGCAAACGCAATGAGAGCACAACGGTACATACCGTGAGATACCCGTAAAGGGTCACACACGCCTATCAGAACAGTGCTAAGGAAACAGAGCCTACAGTGGACAGATATTTTAAAGGAAAAAGTGAAGACTTGAAAACACACCATTATTATTAACTTTTAATATACTTCCCATGTACCGACACTGTATATGATAAGCTTTCAACATCACGTTTAAGTCTTTTAATGATTTATCATAGCTTGGGCATAATATATGTTCTGACCGAGGAAATATCAGACATGCAGAATAGTAAGAAGTAACTCATATCAAGTTTATAACACACTATGCACTGTTCTAAACTTTTTCACTGATTGTCTTATGTAACCGCCGTAACAAATCATAGGGAGATACTATGATTACTGCCAATTAAAAAGGAGAAAGTTGAGGAACAAAGAATGTAGGTAACTTCACTGAGGTCTCAAAGAAATAGGTAAATAGTAGGTCCAGGACTTGGACCCAGAAGCAACATCTTCAGAGTTCGAGTTTCAATCACCACGAGAACTGCACTCTCATAACCCTCACAAAGTGGCTTACGAACAATAGCAGATGAAGAAATTCTAAACGTATTAGCATTTTAGAAAGGATTCAAGCATTAAATAGGATGACATAAATTTTTCTTTCAAATCTAAGATGATTAGTTGAGGTGACCTCAACTGTCAAAATATGTCCAGTGTTAAGGCAACATATATTTATCAAGTTCCTATAGTTTCCGCATACTTTGAAAATGGACTAGGTACAAATTGTAAACAAAACAAACATCTTGAGACTTGACTGGCAGTCCAGTGAGTAATACTTCATCTTTCAATGCAAGTTTGATCTCTGGTTGGGGAGTTAAGATCCCCCATACCTTGTGGCCAAAAAACCAAAACTAAATAGAAGCAATATGGTAACAAATTCAATAAAGAATTTTAAAATGGTCTGTATCAAGAAATCTTTTTAAAAATATTGAAAAAATAATATATATCCTTTACTAAATCATCATCAAATTAGGTGCAGCAGGTGTCTAAAAAAATCAGTTTTTAGTAAGGGCTCTGGTCACGGGCCCTATAACTGGACGTATGCTGTGCTTCGTCACTAAGCCATATCCTACTCTTTGTGACCCCATGGCCTGTAACCCACCAGGCTCCTTTGTCCATGAGATTTCCCAGGCAAGAATACTGGGGTGAGTTGCCATTTCCTTCTCCAGGGCATCTTCCCGACCCAGGGATCGAATCTGAGTCTCCTGCACTGGCAGGTCAATTCTTTACCACTGAGTCGCCTGGGGAGCTCCCCTAATACTGGATAACTGGGTTCAGATTCTATCTTTGCCACATAAATTAAGAAGTTAAGCAAAATCCTTAACCCGTCTGTACCCCTCTGGCCTCATCTAATGGTAATAACCCTCTTTGCCACACACTTATGTGGGAATAAAATTAATACATGTAAAGTGCTTAGAAGAGCAGTCTGAACGCAGCAAGAGCTTAAAATGCAAGCTATGGTTAATAGCTATTGTTCTTTCTGCTGTCCTCCCTCACATACCCTCGTCATCTCTCAGTAAAACCACGCTTTACTTCTTTTTCACTTCTGGTTATCGCTCTCTCCTCATGCCCACGCAGAGCTCTGCCCAGCTCTGCCATCACTACTTTTGCTCCAGAGGTCTGTCAGCAAACCTGGGTTACCTTCCTCTTCCATTTCCTCTTATCTGCTCACCTCCCAAATCACTGCTCTCCAACACCTACCTCTAATCTCTCAAAAACCTTCACCTAAAATACATGATCCAACCAGGACACAAAGTTCCTGCTATTTCATGAAGTGCTTCCATCTTTCATTAAAATGGCTACTGATATTCCATATCTTCTGCAAAACTTTCCTGCTTGGGCATTATCTTGCTCAGTTTTTCCTCTGACCAAATTTTAAGTGAGCAAATCCGGTCACTCACACTAACCACACTATCTCCTTGACTTGTTCATAAATAAAACATTTTATTGATCATATCTTTGCTCAACATTTGCTCAGTGTACTATTTAATTGGTGCTTAACACAGACCTACTGGGCTTTTGCCAATTTTTGGCAATTTCTGGACTTCTGGGGATTGCTAGGAAAAATATCTGGTTGTCACAATTAATTATTCCTCAATTATCACAATTAAGAGGACCCTACTGGTATCTAGTGGGTAGAGGTCCGGGACGCTTCTAAACACCCTATATTTATTTATTATATATATATTTATTATATATATAAATTTTTATATTTATTTGTTTTTATATTTATTTAATAATAATATATTTATTTATATTTATTATATATATAATACATTTATATTTTATATATATTTATTTACATATGCTATATTTATTATATACATAAAACATGCTATATTTATTATATATATAAAAATTAAAATGTAATAAAAAATTTTAAAGTCATAAGGAATCTCAGAGATCATCAACTTGAATTCTAAGTAACTTGCCCAATAGTACTCAGCTAGTAGTAGTAGTTAAGTTGCTAAGTCGTGTCTGACTCTTCCGACCCCATGGACTGTAGCCTACCAGGCTCCTCTGTCCACGGGATTCTCCAAGCAAGAATACTGGAGTGTGTTGCCATTTCCTTCTCTAGGGGATCTTCCTGACCCAGGAATCGAACCCAGGTCTCCTGCATTGCAGGCAGATTCTTTACTGAGCTACAAGGGAAGCCCAGTACTCAACTAGCAAGTGTCAAATACAGGAATGCGGTTGGTATATAAATTGCAAGCTCTGCCTGTTTGCATTATCACACAAATATCACATTTAGGAGAATAATAGTATGTAAGATACATAGAATAATGCCCCCATCGAGGACGCCCACAACCTAAACCTTGGAACTTGTGAATATATTACATTACAGGCAAAACAGACTTTGCAGGTGGAATTAGGAATATGAACCTTAAAACAAAGAGAGCAATCTAGATTATCTAGGTGGGCCCAATCTAATCATAAGACTCTTAAAAGTGGAAGAAAAAAGCAGAAGAGTCTGATGTAACAGTAAAAATGGAAAGAGAGTTGAAGCATGAGTGCAATCCGATTTTGTTTTATTGTCTTTGAAGACAGAGGAAGAAGGTCACATGCCAAGCAATGAGATATTCACTAGAGGGGGGTCAGATCTCAGCTGACAGCCAGCAAGGTTTAACCTGTGTGTAACCTCAGTCCTACAGCCACAAGAACAGAATTCTCCAAAAAACCTGAATGATCAAAGAAAAGGACTCTCCCCTAGAGCCTCCCAATATCTTGATTTTAGCCTGATTAGAAACCATGTCAGACTTATGACCTACAGAACTCTGACACAGTCCAGTTGTGTTATTTTAAGCCACAAAGCTTGTGGCAATTTGTTACAGCACCACAACACAGTGTGACACCCACATAACAAAGGTCCACAGACTGAGTTATCATCATGTGTCTGCTCTGGATTATGTCAGATCCATAGCCTTGAAGATCATTTAAATGTAGTCTCATCAGTTATTACTGCAATCTTGTTCGCTTATGAAAATTTAAATATTAATAGGTTTAACAACTTCATTTTGGAGAAGGCAATGGCAACCCACTCCAGTACTCTTGCCTGGAAAATCCCATAGACGGAGGAGCCTGGTAGGCTGCGGTCCATGGGGTCGCTAAGAGTCGGACACGACTGAGTGACTTCACTTTCACTTTTCACTTTCCTGCACTAGAGAAGGCAATGGCAACCCACTCCAGTGTTCTTGCCTGGAGAATCCCAGGGATGGGGGAGAGCCTGGTGGGCTGCCGTCTATGGGGTCGCACAGAGTCGGACACGACTGAAGCGACTTAGCAGCAGCAGCAACAACTTCATTTGGATATAAAAAAATGATGCTTTAACTTACTCAAAATAGGATTTTGTTCTCATACAGAAACAAAACCTTGCAATGTTGAATTGCTTAAAATTCCACAAACACACCATATCATTAACACCTCCATAATTTTGCACAGGCTGTTCCTTCTCTCCGAATCCTCCTTTGCACACACCCCACAAGCCCCCTAGTTTTTCCCCTAGGAAACTCCTTATCTTTTTGCAGCCCTGGAGAGACTTTTCCATCCATTCAGTAAAGGTAATCATTCCCTTGCTGTGCGACCACAGTAAGACCGAAATACTTCCACTGCTTCATCTCTTAATTTGACTTATAAGTATTTCCATGTTCATAATCCACACACCCACACCCTAAGACTGTGCTTTTTCATATGTATAGTACATAGTAGAATATTAAAAACAAAGAATACAGTTGTAGGAGAATGGATGATCCCCAAATCAACCACCTAATTCTATTAGCTGGACCTCTCATTTGATGTGATATTGTATATAGGTGTATTTATTGAGTACTGACTATGTGCCAAAACTCCGTTATCTAATTTATATCTTACGCATATTATCCCCAAAATCCTTAGAATATAAGGAGTGTTTTTACCCTCTGAAATATTCTAAACACTGTAAAATTTCAAATTAAAAAAATGAAATTTTATCTTAAGCAGCACAATATGCAAAATGTGAAGTTTTTAAATATCAAAAGGAATTTGTAAATATACCTGCAATGACTCTGATAAATGTGCCAGACCCTTCAACACTTCCTCTCACTCTGTATACTGTGATGTTATATATTCCACCAGGAGTCAGATCTGTAACTGTATGCTCAGTCATCACGCCCCAGATAAGATATTCTTCTGCAAATGTTCTGTTTGATATATAAATCTTGTAATGAGTGAAATTGGTCTCTGTTGGATTCCACCTTAAATGTGCAGAAGAAGTATTCACATCTTTCAAGGTTAAGCCACAAATCCTGGATGGTTCTATTGAAAAGATAAATATATATAAGTAAAAACTGCACACATATATGAAAAAATAAAGCAAACATAAATAGTATAATTTAAAAATCTATGTAATAATACTTGAATTTATTCAAGTATAATGTCTTACATGCTCAGCTCTGCAAATAGAGAAATAGGCTATTATATAAACATGAGTTTTAAGTGACACATTAACATCCTCTCTAGTTCCCAAATATCTTTCCTTAATCAAATCATGAATCACTTCCAATGGACGTTCCTCTAGAATTATGCCTCCTGCATGTTTGTAATCAGAAGTATCCTTATATGATATAGTTACAGGTTTGTTAGCTACCACCTAACAGATAGATAGATATTGGATGGAGATGAAATAGAGTAACTTAGAGAGGCAGTGAGGGTCAGAAGTAAGGGTATTTTCAAATGTGGTTCTTCCAATTACAAAGTTTTCAGCATTTCTATATCGCTGCATTTTTAATCAGTTCATCTGGCAAAGTAATATTGTTTCTTGCATTATCATTTGTTCTCCACTGAGAGGAGATCCTCTAAGCATCATAAATTTTCACAAGAACTGTTGGTGACATATACTATCACTCCTCCCCACTCAAAAACAATATGAAACTGAGTTACAATGAATTTACAAACATCAAGGAAGAAAAAAATAATTTTTTTCCTTTATCAAACCCCTACGTCAATAGAAAATGAACTGTACTTATAACATTATGACATGTTATATAGCACATGTATATATACATATATTCTATATATGTGGCATACATGGTACATATATACATATATATACATGTTTGCTTCAGATTATTAAAAAACTCTATGTAGTTCCCAATAAATTTAGACAAAGACTTTTTTTGAAGTTCACATATTTTTGAGAGTTCTCTGAATCATAGCATGATCATCATTATTCCTTAATTATCAAGCTTTATGTTTAAAAATATCTTTAATATTCTGGGCCAAAATACTTTCAGTTTTCATAAAACTATAAAGTGAAAATTTCATTTATGATATTTCCTTACTTGTAGCCACGTTTTCCATTACAGATGCGCTGTAATCTTTGCCTCTAACTGTCTTCACATGGAACACATAGTCCATACCTGGAGTCAGATTCTCTACTTTGGCTTTGTTGCTATATACAATTACTTGAAATAGCTTTTCCCTCCTAGATGTCATACAATAGGATACCTAGAGAAAGAGATAAATTCATATTTTTCATGACTTAAAAAGGATCTGTTATAAACTCCATACTAGTCACATCACATAAATTAATACTGCAAGATAGGGGTTGTGATACTTCCTATCTTCACCAAGAAGTAATTTGGAGGTAGTTGAGGATAACTTAGTGATATTCACATAGCAATAAGTTTAGCGAACCAACATAGAGGAGTTTATATGCTAAAAGACCAATAGCCTCCAAATGTTTCTAAATATCACATATAGGTGTGTGTATATATATATATATACACACTATATACAAACACATGATTTATATATATATATATATAAATATATATATATATATGCATAATATAATAGATGTGAGTGAGACTACCTGTTGGTCCACCTGAAAACAAAAGCTGTCCTGTAACATTTCATGCATGCCCATTCTCCCAACTCCAGGTAAGTAGAAGACTAGAGGGAGTGAAGGCAGACATTGCTGAAGTCCCAAGTCTCTGACCCTGTGGAAGATGCCATGGCTTTCTCCTGGCTGCCAAAAGGATGGAAAGAGGGTGCTTCTGCCCACAGTCCAGCTAAATGAGGAGGGCCCTGTGGGCATTGCAACCATGCATGGAGGATGTCTGCTGGAGAGAATGACACATTCTCGTTGGAAGGTAAGGAAGCTTCCCACTCATGTGTCTGGTTGATCAGAGAAAAAGGAAACTGGGAAGAGTTGAGAGTAATCTGTATACCCACCTTTGCCCTGACAAAGATGCCACAGTCTCCCGTGGGTCAAGTGTGACCACACAGAGTGATCAGACTTGAACCATATTACCAGTACCTCACCCAAGAAGTTTGACCTCTGTGCAAACACACCCGAGCAGCAAACAGTAGTGGGATATAACACAAGAGGAAGAACTGAGAAGGGCTGGAAAAGATAGAACTGGACCTGGTTCTGTCATGTCAAGGATGCGGGTAGTGTGGGTAACCCCCACCTCCCTCACAAAGAACTCACATTTGTGTCCCAGGAGAGAGACTATTTTAAGGACTGCTAAACAGGTATCAGTGGAAGACAGTCAGTGTTAGTCAAGGGAGTAGTAAAAAAAAAACCAGCAAGAGAGAAAACAACAAAAATTAACACCTGGCATAGAGGAGGCACTTCAACTTTTGTTGACTCAATGAATGATGTGTCATGTTCCATGTCAGTTTATCTTTCATTATTAATCATCTTCCATTATAGCCAATTATTCATTAAAACCTTCAGAACTGGCATTGCCTTTAGAAATTTTCAGTGGGCTGATCTGATAGTCCCAATACTTCAGGGATTTTTTTTTTTAATTCATTAAAAGCTACTTATAACAATCTTTATTCTTCTTTATTCCATATTTCAAGGTGTAAAAGAAAGATACATCTAAATGAAAGTAGTCACATTCATTTTATAATTTTAATTATATTACACTTTAAAAACCACTTGTTATGTGGTAAGAGTCAGAGAAACAAATTTCCTGGGCAGACATGTTTATTGCTGTCTTGTGTGAAGAGTATTTTGTTACTTAAGAAAGATAATCATGAGGTCTAGAAGCATATCACTGCTTATGGATTTATAAGGTGTCACTGGCAATTATCTTGTTTGTCTGGCATATGGTAAGATAGGAAAAGTGAACAGAATGCTGAGAACTTCTGGTATGAAAAAGGATGGTAGGAGAAAGTACCATGTAGGAGAGGAAGGCTATAACCTTAATGAAATGCTAAACTCAGAGATACAAAGAATCATAGCAAGGCATTAGTGAAGGACTGAAAGGAAAAGACATCAACTGCAGTGATCTCAAGATAATATTATGAAAATTTTTAAAACAAATTTGTAAATTAGAGGTGTGTGGAGTTCCAACTATGTGGACTCCATGTATCTAATAGAAATCAATTGAAGAAAATGTAATTTGTTCTTTTATTTCTACTTTTAAAGCAGAATTTGAAGACCTGAAATGATTAATTTTATATGATTAGGAAAACGATCCCAATTATGCATGTACACTTTGCTAAGCAACCAGGATACTGTTGCTTAATTCATTAAAATTTAACAAATAATTTCATTGGTAGAGAAAGACTAGACTATTAGAGATAGTTAATATAGTTAATAAATATAATCTGAATACAAAAGATTAACATGATTTCTTAAAATAACTTTTACTTAATACATAAATTACAATCTCAAAAAAAGTGTTCATATAAAAATAGTAAAAAGTAATTCTAGGAGTATATATTTTATCTGACAACAAATAATTTTACGGCCTCGGCCAACCCAAGGAAAGATCATCTTTTTAGCCATTTGCCTTGAAATATGAGAAATAAGACAAACAGATAAGGGTAAAAAATGTGCACCTTCTACAATTAATATTATAAATACCTAGAATTTTCTTTAGGAAATACCTATACCAAGTATAGGAATGAATTAAATCATTCTAGAAAGGATAGAATTTTTCATGAATCATTTATAACTCAAGACACCCCAATCATTGAATGACATTTACAAATGACAAACAGAATACTGTCCCCACCCCTCACCCCCCGACAAGACTTGCTCATGTAAAATATCCTCTTCTCTTTCCAGTGAGTCTGAATCTTACCCACTCCCAAAAGTTCACCTCGAGTTCTACCCTGTGCTGGTAACCGTGTTCAGTATTGATACCCTCCCTCCAGAACCCCAGTCACATACGGCAGGGGTCCCCAACCTCCAGGCCACGGACCAGTACCTCCTGCCAGATCAGGGGCAGCATTAATTAGAAATAAAGTGCACAATAAATGTAATGTCTTTATTACATGCATTATGTACGTAATACATACATAATTACATGCATCATCCTAAAACCACCCCCCTACCCCCAGTCAGTGAAAAAATCGTCTTCTGTGAAATTGGTCCCTGGTGCCAAAAAGATTGGGGACCACTGATATATGAGAACACTGTTATACAAAGTTTTATTTATTAACTAAATATTTATTGATCATCTATTACAGGGAAAGCATTATTCTCAGCACTAGGTATTTTACAGTAAACAAGACAAAAGAGACTTCTCCTTGTAGGGAAGTTACACTCTAATGGTCACACCTAACAACAATCAACTCAATAAATAAATGAATGAAATAATCAGCTACATCTCAGAGGAAACAAAGAGTGGTTTTATTTAGAGTAGGTAATCAAGGAAGGAGATGAGAATATAAAACAAATAATTGCTCACAGTTTAGTTCTACAAGGATTATGTCATTAGCCACTGCAGCTATAAACCTATAGCGCACCCTGAAAGGAATTTGGGATACAAAACAAGATGAGGCATTCTGTGCTTTGGATAAACAAGCCCATCAGAAAGTTAGGTGTATATCTCAGGAAGAATTTTCATGAACCCAGATTCTTACATTTTCCCATACATAGAAATCATTCTAAAATCATTAACTGATA
Organism: Cervus elaphus; assembly: GCF_910594005.1. NCBI lineage: Eukaryota > Metazoa > Chordata > Mammalia > Artiodactyla > Cervidae > Cervus > Cervus elaphus. The sequence continues at coordinate 11,200,682 of NC_057817.1, read as the reverse complement.
TATCTGTGTCTTGTGACTAACAGTGACCTTTTACTGAGATGTATGCTTGACTGCATGTATTTCTTAGCCTTAAATCATATATTAGGGCTTCTCCCCTACTTCCACACAACAGTTCCCTCAGACCTATGGAGAAGCTATTTCCTAGGTTATAACTCTCATAAAGTCTCTGAATAAAACTCAAACTCACAGATCTAACATTATGCATTTTTCTTATAGTCAACAAATGATTCTGGAGCTGAGAATTCAATGATAGAAAAAAGTCGACCAAAACTGAAGGCAAGATACCCATGCAAAATGAATATCAAGCACAAAAATCTTGCAGCGGGGATGTGCATGGCACACTAAAGGAACTAGAAAGAGAGCCCAGTATGCTAGCAGCACAGAAACCAAGCAGGCAGCATAATTAGATGAAGGTCCAATCAGGTGAGCTCTTGGAGACCACTTTAAGGTTGCATAAACACGTAAAGTTTAGACTTTAAGTGATGGGCGGTGGAAATCTAAAGGACATTGTTAAATCAATGAGACACGCTATATCCCACATTCTCTCTGGCCACTATATGCAAAGTAGATAATATGGAAATCAAGAACAGAGGCAGAGGACTTCCCTGGGGTCTAGTGGTTAAGTATTTGCCTGCCAATGCAGGGGACATGAGTTCAATCCCTAGTCCTGGGAGATTCCACATGCCATGGACCAACTGAGACCATGTGTTAGAACAACTGAGGCTGTGTGTCAAAACTACTGAGCCTATGCTCTAGAGCCTGCAAGCCACAACTCCTCAGCCCGTGCAGCGAGAGCTTATGCCCCATGCTCCACAAGAAGAGAAGCCACCACAATGAGAAGCCTGCGTACTGAGACTAGAGTAGCCCCCACTTGCAGCAGTGAAGACAGACCCAGTGCAACCAAAAATAAATGATTAATTTTAATTAAAAACACATATCTTTAAAAAAAAGGTGGGAGGGGCGCAGTCCGAAGATGGTGGAGGAATAGGATGGGGAGGCCACTTTCTCCCCCACAAATTCAGTGAAAGATCATTTGAACACTGAACAAATTCCACAAAACAACTTCTGAATGCTGGTGGAGGACACCAGGCACCCAGAAAGGCAGCCCATGGTCTTCAAAAGGAGGTAGGACAAAATATAAAAAATAAAAAGAGAGACAAACGAGTTAGGGATGGAGACCCGTCCCAGAGAGGGAGTCATGAAAGGGGAGAAGTTTCCAAACACCAGGAAACCCTCTCACCGGCTGGTCTGTGGGGGAGTTTTGGAATCTCAGGGGGGCAACATAACCTGGAGGAATAAATAAATAAAACCCACAGATTATGCACCTAACCTCAACTCCCAGAAGAGAAGTAGCCCAGATGCTCACATCCACCACCAGCAAACGGGGGCTGAACAGGGAGGTGTGGGCTGCACTGCTTAGGGTAAGGACTGAGCCTGATTGCCCTGAGGACAATCTGAGAGAGAGCGCTAAAGTGAGAGAGTAACCCAAACTGTGGGATGGCCAGAGAGAGGGAAAAATAAAAAGAGAGAGAGAACCTTCCCACAAAAAGCTCTAACCTAAGGCACTGCCGGCCGCTCACAGAACCAAGGACTGAGCGAATACCAGAGGAGAGCTAGCTGGCTATGGACTGGCCTCTCCCGCCCCCTCCACCCCACGCTGGAGGCAGAGAGGCAGGCGGGCAACAACCAGAGCCGGAGAGGGGCAATCTCAGCCCCAGAGACAGCAACTGCTACCAAACTGCGAGCAGGCTCCCAGTTGCTAACCAAGTCTTCCTGGGATTCTGGATGGTTGACACCCACCAGGAGGGTCACAGCAAGAGGTCAGCTCCCCAGAGGAGACACACGGCACCCCAGAGATGGCGCTCCCACTGCACACCCAGGAAACCGAGCGTCTGCGACCAGGGAGGTGATAAGACGCACTGCCCACCCGGGGAGAGTGCGCTCACCAAGCATCTGGTCACCTGAGCTGCGCAGACCTGGGAAGGGCACAAAACGCACGCCCAGCCCAGTCTGTGCCTTTGCGGAGTCCCCAAGAACCTGAACCTGAGCAGCTTAGACCTGGGGAGTGCAGACAACCCAGGGCCTGCTTTAGACAGTTCCCTGCAGAGCAACCTGGGGCCTGAGCAGTGTAGACGGGGAAAGCACACACGCCGTGAGCGGGGGCAAACCCAGTGTGGCCCAGACACCGTGTGCACTCCCCACACACGGCAGTGATGTTTGTTTGCAGAGCTCCTCCCTCCCCACGGCATGACCGAACAAGTGAGCCTAGACAAGTGACCACCTTCACCCCCTTGTGTCAGGGCGGAAATTAGACACTGAAGAGACCAGTAAACATAGGAAGCCAAAATAAACAGAGGGAACTGCTCTGGAAGTGACAGGCGCAACAGATTAAAACCCTGGAGTTAGCACCAAATACATTGGAAGGGGCCTATAGACCTTGAGAAGAAGTATAAGCTGGAAAAAGGAACTATCTGAAACTGAACTGACCCCACACTGCCCTCAACAGCTCCAGAGAAATTCCAAGATATATTTTACTATTATAATTTCTTTAATTTTTAAATTAAAAAAAAATTTATGTTCTTTATTACTCCTTTAATTTTCATTTTTATAACCTGCTACTACATTGCAAAAAAAGACCCTATTTTTAAAGTGAATTTCATATATATTTTTTTAATAATTTTTGTGATTTTGTTTTCTTTTTTTAATATTGCATTTTTGAGAGGCTAACCTCTACTCGATTTTTAATCTTTGCTTTTTGGCATTTGTTATCAATTTTGTACTCATAAGAATCCAATCTTCAGTCCCCATTTTTACTTAGGAGTGATTACTGGCTTGATTGCCCTCTCCCCCTTTTCACTCTCCTTTTTCTCCCCCAGGTCACCTCTACCTCCTCCCTCCCCCTTCTCTTCTCTACCCAACTCTGTGAATCTCTGTGTGTGTTCCGGGCTGTGGGCAACACTTAGGGAACTGATCACTGGTTGGATCCATCTATTTCCTTTTGACTACCCCTCTTCTCCTCCTGGTCACCTCCATCTCCCTCCTCCCTCTTCTCTTCTCTATGTAACTCCGTGAACCTCTCTGAGTGTTCCAGACTGTGGAGAGCACATAGGGAATTGATTACTGGCTAGCTTGCTCTCTTCCCTTTGGATTCCCCCTCTTCTCCTGGTCACCTTTATCTCTCTCCCTCTTCTCTTCTCCATGTAACTCTGTGAACCTCTCTGGGTGTCCCTCACTGTGGAGAACCTTCTCTCCATTAATCTAGATGTTTTATCATTGGTGCTGTACAGATGGAGAAGTCTTGAGGCTACTGTGAGAATAAGACTGAAAACCAGAGGCAGGAGGCTTAAATCCAAAACCCGAGAACACCAGAAAACTCCTGACTCCAGGGAACATTAATCGACAAGAGCTCATCCAAAAGCCTCCATACCTCCACTGAAACCAAGCTCCACCCAAGAGCCAACAAGTTTCAGAGCAAGACATACCACACTAACTCTCCAGCAACGCAGGAACATAGCCCTAAGCATTAATATACAGGCTGCCCAAAGTCACACCAAATGCACAGACACCTCAAAACTCACTACTGGACACTTCATTGCACTCCAGAGAGAAGAGATCCAGCTCCACCCACCAGAACACTGATGCAAGCCTCCCTAACCAGGAAACTTTGACAAGCCACTTGTCCAACCCCACCCACAGGGAAGAACCTCCACAATAAAAAGGAACCACAAACTTCCAGCATACAGAAAGGCCACCCAAAACACAGCAATCTAAACAAAATGAAAAGGCAGAGAAATATTCAGCAGGTAAAGGAACATGATAAGTGCCCACCCAAACCAAACAGAAGAGGCGGAGATAGGGAGTCTACCTGAAAAAGAATTCAGAATAATGATAGTAAAATGATCCAAAATCTTGAAAACAAAATGGAGTTACAGAAAAATAGTCTGCAGACAAGGATTGAGAAGATGCAAGAAATGTTTAACAAGGACCTAGAAGAAATAAAAAAGAGTCAATCATTTGAATCAGTTCTAATGAGATGGATGAAACTGGAGCCCATTATACACAGTGAAGTAAGCCAGAAAGATAAAGACCAATACAGTATACTAACACATATATATGGAATTTAGAAAGATGGTAATGATAACCCTATATGCAAAACAGAAAAAGAGACACAGATGTACAGAACAGACTTTTGGACTCTGTGGGAGAAGGCGAGGGTGGGATGTTTCGAGAGAACAGCATCGAAACATGTATATTATCAAGGGTGAAACAGATCACCAGCCCAGGTTGGATGCATGAGACAAATGCTCGGGCCTGGTGCACTGGGAAGACCCAGAGGGATCGGGTAGAGAGGGAGGTGGGAGGGGGGATTGGGATGGGGAATACATGTAAATCCATGGCTGATTCATGTCAATGTATGACAAAAACCACTACAATATTGTAAAGTAATTATCCTCCAGCTAATAAAGATAAATGAAAAAGAAAGAGTCAATCAATAATGAATAATGCAATAATGAGATCAAAAACACTCTGGAGGGAACCAACAGTAGAATAACTGAGGCAGAAGATAGGATAAGTGATGTGGAAGATAGAATGGTGGAAGCAAATGAAGCAGAGAGGAAAAAAGAATTAAAAGAAACGAGGACAACCTCAGAGACTTCTGGGACAATGTCAAACGTCCCAACATTCGAATCATAGGAGTCCCAGAAGAAGAAGACAAGAAGAAAGGCCACAAGATAACACTTGAGGAGACAATATTTGAAAACTTCCCTAAAATGGGTAAGGAAATAGCCACCCAGGTCCAAGAAACCCAGAGAGTCCCAAACAGGATAAACCCAAGGCGAAACATCCCAAGACACATATTAATCAAACTAACGAAGATCAAACACAAAGAACAAATAAAAGCAGCAAGGGAAAAACAACAAATAACACACAAGGGGATTCCCATAAGGATAACAGCTGATCTTTCAATAGAAACTCTTCAGGCCAGAAGGAAATGTCAGGGCATACTTAAAGTGATGAAAGAGAAAACCCTACAACCCAGATTACTGTACCCAGCAAGGATCTCATTCAAATATGAAGGAGAAATCAAAAGCTTTACAGACAAGCAAAAGCTGAGAGAATTCAGCAAGACCAAACCAGCTCTCCAACAAATATAAAGGATCTTTTCTAGACAGGAAACACAGAAAGGGTGTATAAACTCGAACCCAAAACAACAAAGTAAATGACAGTGGGATCACACTTATCCATAATTACATTAAATGTAAATGGGTTGACTGCCCCAACCAAAAGACAAAGACTGACTGAATGGATACAAAAACAAGACCCCTATATATGCTGTCTACAAGAGACCCACCTCAAAACAAGGGACACATACAGACAGAAAGTGAAGGGCTGAAAAAAGATATTTCATGCAAACAGAGACAAAAAGAAAGCAGGAGTAGCAATACTCATATCGGATAAAATAGACTTTGAAATAAAGGCTGTGAAAAGAGACAAAGAAGGACACTACATAATGATCAAAGGATCAATCCAAGAAGAAGATATAACAATTATAAATATATATGCACCCAACATAGGAGCACTGCAATATGTAAGGCAAATGATAACAAGTATGGAAGGGGAAATTAACAGTAACACAATAATAGTGGGAGACTTTAATACCCCACTCACACCTATGGATAGATCATCCAAACAGAAAATTAGCAAGGCAACACAAACTTTAAATGATACAATGGACCAGTTAGACCTAGTTGATATCTGTAGGACATTTTACCCCAAAACAATGAATTTCACCTTTTTCTCAAGTGGACACGGAACATTCTACAGGATAGATCACTAGTGCTCAGGGCTGGTGCACTGGGATGACCCTGAGGGATGAGATGGGGAGGAACGTGGGAGGGGGGTTCAGGGTGGGGAACACATGTACACCCATGGCTGATTCATGTCAATGTATGGCAAAAACTACTACAATATTATAAAGTAATTAGCCTCCAATTAAAATAAATTAATTAATTTTTAAAAAAGGTGGGGGGCTTCCCAGGTGTAGGAGTGGTAAAGAGTCCACCTGCCAATGCAGGAGACCCAAGTGATATGGGTTCAATCCCTGGGTTGGAGAGATTTCCTGGAGAAGGATATGGCAGCCCACTCCAGTATTCTTGCCTAGAGGATCCCTTGGACAGGGGAGCCTGGCAGGCTACAGTCCATGGAGTCAAACATGACTGAGCATTCACACACACACATCTTAAAAGAAGAAAAAAAAAAAACAAAACAGGAGGTAAGAGACTGTCACCTGTCACCAAGGCTGTTGGTCTCAGTTAAGAAATGAGGACGAGGGTGATATAGTGGAGACAGAGAGAGCTGGACACATTAAGGATCCATTTCAGAAGTAGAAGTGGCAGAACCCACTGATAGACTGAGGGATGAGGGAATGGGAAGAATCAAAGATAACTGAGCAAGTGATTTCAGGACATGGTCCTTTCCTGAGATGGGAAAGAATGTAGGCGCTGTAGTGGGATCACCAGCGTCAGGCAGAGCCTAGTAAGCCATGGCAAGGAAACTCTTAAGCAAAAGAATAATGTTTTATTTTATTAATACTTTTAAGAAAGAGCACTCAATGGCTGTGTGACAAGGGAGAGGCTTAGTTGCCTCATGGCATGTGGAATCTTCCTGGACCAGGATTCAAACCCACGTCCCCTGCACTGGCAAGCAGATTCTTAAACCACTGGACCACCACTGAAGTCTGTAAGGCTACTTAGCGGTGATAAATTTCTTTAGCTTTTGCTCGTTTGGGAAATTTTTATCTTTCCTAATTTCTGATTAATAACCTTACCAAATAATGTATTATTGGTTGTAAGTTTTTTTTTTCCTTTCAGTAATTTTAATATATCATGACAGTCCCTTTTGGCCTATAAAGTTTCTGCTAAAAATTAATCAGTTGAAAGGAGGGTTCCCTTTTAAGTTTTTCTCTTGCTGCTTTTAAATTTCTAACTTCTGACATGCTAATTACAATGTGTCTTGATGTGAGTCTCTTCGAGTTCATCTTGTCTGGGTATCTGTGTTTTCTGGACTTGGTTCCTTTACTAGGTTAAAATTTTTCTCAGCCCTAATTTCTTCAAATGGGTCTACTGGAACCTTCTTTCTTCTACTGGGACCCCTTGAAAAAAACAAATATTGGTATGCTTAATGTTGTTGCAGACATTCCTTAAGTTACCCTCATTTTTAAAAATTCCTTTTATGTCCTGACTGGGTGATTTCTGCTACCCTGTCTCAGACTGCTGATCCATTCTTCTGTATCCTCTAATGCACTGTTGATTCTCTCCAGTGTATTTTAAATTTCAGTTATTGCAGTCTTTAATTCTTACAAGTTCTTCTTTATATTTTCTACCTCTTTGTTCAAGTTATCACTGTAGCCATCAGTTCTCCTCAGTTCAGTGCACATCTTTATGACAGCTACTTTCAACGCCCTTTTGTTAAATTGTTTGTCTCCATTTCATTGAATTATTTTTCTGAAGTCTTGTCTTGTTCCTCCATTTGAAAGGTGTGCCATTGTCCCCCAAGTTTTCCTAACTGTGTTTGTTTCTATTTATTAGCTTTACCTAACAAATAGAATTGATGCTTTTGAAGCATCAAAGAATTGATGCTTCTGAATTGTGGTGCTAGAGAAGAGACTCTTGAGAATTCCTTGGCCAGCAAAAAGATCAAATCAGTCAATCCTAAAGGAAATCAACTCTAAATATTCATTGGAAAGACTGATGCTGAAGCTCTAATACTTTGGCTCCCTGAAGCCAAGAACCCACTCTGGGAAAGATTGAGGGCAAGAGAGGAAGAGGGCAACAGAGGATGAGACGGTTGGATGGTATCACTGACCCAGTGGACATGAGTTTGAGCAAACTTCGGGAGACAGTAAAGGACAGGGAAATCTGGTGTGCTGCAGTTCGTGGGGTAGCAAAGAGCTGGACACGACTCAGTGACTGAACAACAACAATCAGATATAGCAGTTACATCTCCCAGTCTTGAAAGAGTGGCTTTATTTGGAAGGGGTTCCGTGATGCTCAGTGGCACAGTCCTCCCTGGTCACCAGAGCGAGATGCCCCTGGAGTATCTCCCATGTGAGCTGTGTGTGCCCTCCTTTTGTGGTTGGGCCATGCTTGCTGCAGGTCCACCAGTGGGTGGGACCAGTTCCCAGTGTGACTAGCAGTGAGGCCCAGTTGCAACTGCTGCAAGTATACTGTTGTACAGAACTGATCCCCCAGGCGGGGGTTGCTTAGGAGGGGCACTGGGGCCGTCCAAATCCACCTGTTATCTGGAACAGGTTAGGAGTCATTTTGGAGAATCTAGCCATGGTGGATGGATGGGCAGGACTGACCCTCAGGGCATACTGGGACAGAGCACTTGGTGTTGGTTAGGTTGACAGAGAGTGATAGAAATGGTGTCTGCCAGCGCCTGCCCAGAGGTGGAAGGAGAGTTTAGGGGAAAAAAAGCTGCACCTACCAGTACTTCCAATCCCAAAGAAAGTCCCACCAGATCCCTACTCTTCCGGCACACAGCCTAGTCAATGAATCTTCTCTTATGACCTAGCTGTTTTTCAAGCTACTGCCTCTTCCCTGGGACTCAGAATCAGTGAGTTTGTGTGAGAGCTCTTCAACAGGAGGGTCTCGATATTCCACAGCCTTCTCAATTTCCCAGATATAAGCCCTGCTGGTTTTCAAAGCCAAATGTCATGTGGCTCTTCTACCCATGCAGGTCCCGCAGGCTGGGGAGCCTTCCATGGGGCTCAGGCCCCTCACTCCTCAAGGGGGACCTCCGTGGTTGGGACAGTACTCCCCACTTGTGCGTTACCACGCATGGTGTGTGGGTTCTAGCTAGACTGCATCTCTGCCCCTCCTACTCATCTCAATGTAGCCTACTCTTTACATCCTTAATTGCAGAAAATCTGTTCTGCTAGTCATTACGTGACTCTCAGAGATAGTTATTCTATATGTAGTTGTAGTTTTCGCGTGTCTATGGGAGGAGGTGAGCTCAGGGTCTTCCTACTCCACCATCTGGATCCAGACTCTCTATAATCTCTCTATTTTAAAACCTGCTAATTAGCCAATTTAATTCCATCTGCTTCCCCTTTACCATGTAATATAACATATTTCAGGTTCTGTAAGTTAGGCTGGATCTTTGGAAGGTCATTCATTCTGCCCTCTACACAACCCTCTTTGTCTTTAGTACCAGCTGCTTCTGCTAAGTCGCTTCAGTCATGGCTGACTCTGTGTGACCCCACAGACGGCAGCCCACTAGGCTTCCCGTTCCTGGGATTCTCCAGGCAAGAACACTGGAGTGGGTTGTCATTTCCTTCTCCAATGCATGAAAGTGAAGTCGCTCAGTTGTGCCTGACTCGCAGCGACCTCATGGGCTGCAGCCTACCAGGCTCCTCCATCCATGGGATTTTCCAGGCAAGAGTTCTGGAGTGGGGTGCCATTGCCTTCTCCATTAGTACCAGCTACTATAAATAAATAAATGTGGATTCTTTTTATGTCTATCATATAATAACTATTATCTTGTTTCTCGTTATGAACTGTAATTGTTAAGAAATTCATACTTGGATATAAAACTCAAATGTACTAATTAGTTCAAGTGTCTGGCAATTTTACTGCTCTGGTTCCTTTTAGACGTATTGATTCTATAAATTATTAAATTCTATATTGCTTTTTACTTTTAGGAAACACCTTTTGTTGTTCAAATTCTAATGACTCTATAACCTCCACCATCCACAGATCCAGAGCCACCATTTTCACATGACATGGGGCCTGCAACAACAGTTGACTGAAACTGGACTGGGTATCTAATATTTGCAATAATCACAGTCCCTTCCTTGGAAATTTAGGGAGCATCTGTCTTTTCTGTGGCTCATAATGTACCATTTACGCTTAGAAGTTGTGTATGGCATTCTTCCACTCATCACATGGATTGCTAGGCAGAGAAAGTTGGTCACCAGGAAAAATAAGTAAAAATAAACTAAGGCTAATGAGCAGAAGGAAGCAGACAGACATTAAGAAAACAATCCCTGTGGTCTCAATGGCTTTAAATATCTGATTCTGATTTTTCCAAACACCCAGTTATATAGTCTTTGCCTTTGTCTCCATGAGGCACTCTTTCATTAATATGATAAATGTTTATTTCTTAACTATTTTAGGTTGTTTTCTGTTCTTTAAAACTAAAATCACCATCTCCTACTACTACGAAAGTGTGAAAAACTTGTTTGCCCCCATAGATTACAAAGCAACAGTGCTATCCCCAAGGATTTCCCTGGTGGTCTGGTGGATAAGACACTGAGCCCCCAGTTCAAGGTGGGGGCTAGGTTCAATCCCTGGTCAGGGGACTGGATTCCACATGGTGCAACAAGAATTCATATGCTGCAGCTAAGAGTTCACAAGCTGCATCTAAAGACCCCACATGCCATAATGAAGACTGAAGACCTGGCGCAGTCAAATAAATAATTCTTTAAGTAGATAAATAATTTTAAAACAAAAAAAAAAATGCTATCTCCAGAAGCTTACTCGCTCTGAAAACCATACAATGCAGGATGTAGGGTGTATATAATATATCCTCACTTGACACCAAGTTACATTATTAATAACAAAGAGCATAAAAAAATGCATGCATTTATATCACAGACAATTAAAAAGGAGCTTCTCTGTAGCTCTTTCTCTCCTACCCTCTGGGCTGCAAGTCTCCACTCAACTAAATCTGTAGGATGGAGCTGAAATGAAGATAGGGGCACATCGCCCAGGTTTAACTTCTGGAATCTTTGCTGTGACCCGTGCTATCACAGAAGCACTGTCCTTCAGCACACTCACTCCTTTATTCACGGCTTTGGACTACACATGCACGCGTCTGTCTCCACTGGAAAACCCGAATGTTTAAAGTCACGCACCAGCTTTTACTTAAATTTGAAAAACTCCCATGATAATTTTGTATTTATAATGCAACAAATAGAAAACTTATTTTGGAGGAGAACCTTACAGTAAAGGAGAGACATCCTAATTTCTTAAGTTATTAGTGTAAAATGAAGGACAAAAAAGAGTGAACTAAAGACTTCAAAAAACATCAAGGCTGCATGACAGCAGCTTTACCTGAAACTTCTCAAAACCTCCTTGCGGGAGTTTCCAGGACAAATATATTGTGTTTTCTTCCTGCCCTAAAATCAGTAAATCTGACGGTGGGTCTGGATCTAGGACAAGGAAATAAAATATGAAAAGAAATCTTAAAAACAAAGAAACAAGCAAACATTTCTATCATCATGTTATCTACACTGGCCCTCGCACTACGGAAGAGAGGCAGGATAATTAGGTTTCTCTAGTCAGCTTTAGCGCTCTGTGAGAGTCTCAGTCCCCTCATCTCCACAATGGTGGAAGAGGAAAACATTTTCTAGAAAGCCTTTTTTCACAGTAAAATTATATGGATTTCATATATATTTTTCTCATAGCAGAATTCAGTATGAAATTAATAGAAGTGAGAATTTTAACAGAATTTTATGCACTGCATAAATTAAGAGATATATCTAACCCCCTTAAGTTTCCAAACTCCTTTTTCCTTTAAACATTTATCTGAGGAGGTTCTAGAAACTTACCTTTCAAACCAGTATTACATCCCTATTTCTAATTTATATTTCAAACGGAAGCATGGCATTTCTTTCCTTAACTGGAAGAAATATACTGCTAAAATTTTATTGGAATAATCTCACCTCTAAAATTCAAATTTTATAGGAATTTTTGTCCTTACTTATAAGTTTAAGTTTATATGAATTCAATCAGTGGTAAATTTAAACCTGTGTCACTGATTTCCAATCCTTTTTTACTCTATTTTTCTTTTATGCATATTCCCTTTCAGCTGGAATTATTAATAACCACTTACCATCCCCCCCATATTCCCATGATATATCTAGGTTTATTTCATATAATTATTAGTATTCCATCTGCTTCCAAATGGATTTGAGATGGCTTGCAAAAAAGGAGAGGCATAAAAAGGCCAAAAAATACTAACTGACAGTGGAAGACAAAAGTCAAATTGTAAAGTGGAGAGAGTGTGGAGACGGGGGGAGCTTTGCCAGATTTGTTTCGGAAAACATAGACAAAGCAAAAACCTCTTAAAACGCAGAATGTACTGTTAATCCCAGGGTAGAAACAATGAGCCTGAGGTCCAAGTGGAATAGTGATACAAAGCCAAAGAGCCAGGAATGGGAGGGTCAGAGTCCTTCCTATGTCATAGTGGCCTTTCCATGAAAGCAGAGTGGTTACAAGGACAGAAATGTGATGTCAGGGAAATGTGGGTTCGAAGCTCTATCATCCTATAGAAGCTACTGAAATTCTCTAAACCTCAGTTTCCTCATCTGCAAAAAAAAGAAAAATGCATCTCATCATGATTGGTAGAACGAAGGTTGTGAAGGTCGTGACTGAGAACTAAGTGACAAATAGCACAGAAAGTGCTTAGCAAAGCTCCCGACAAAGAACAAGCACTCTGATAACCAGGGTGATGACAAGGATGACGATGGCGATGACGACGGGAACAATGATAACAACACAACAAATCTAGGCAGCAAACTAAGATGCTTTCCCTGAGACAAAACGACACAGAGGCTTTTTTTTTTTAAATGCCTTTTCTCATCTATTTCTGATGTTTTAGGATGATCTTTGTGCGAGGCAGCAGAGTGTCGACTCAGCCTGAGAGTTAGATACCTGGGTTAAATCTCACACCTCTGAGCCTTAACTACAGTTTAGGTCAGCAGGGAGATTAAACACAGTGACTTAAGCACCTGGGCTTCCCAGGTAGCACTAGTGGTAAGGAGCCCGCCTACCAATGCAGGTTAGATGTAAGACATGCCGGTTCGATCCCTGGGTCTGGGAGATCCTCTGGAGAAGGGAAGGGCAATCCGTGCCAGTCTTCTTGCCTGGAGAACCCCATGGACAGGGAAACTGGCGGGCTACAGTTCATAGGGGCGCACAGTCAGACACGACGAAGCGACTTAGCACAGTGCAGTCACCATGCTTGGGTACGATAAGTGCTCAGACTTTTTTAGTTTATCTTCCAGAATTGTTTATTGCTGCATTTTCCCATGCTTTCCCTTCCTCCACACCTCAAACCCTGATACAAAGCCTCCTCTCACACTTGGGCATGGGTACTTGAGCACACATCCGTGTGACTGTGACCCACAGGTAACAGGGCGCTTTGGAACATCCGCATATGTTCAGGGCAGGCAGACACGTAAGCAATGCTAACGAGGTCAGAGGATGCAAGCTGAACCCAATAAATGCAACTGAAAAGACAACATCATCTATTTTTTCTAGTTTCAGAGTTTCATTTTTCATAAAATGATATAGTTAATAGATATAGTCAAAATATTAGAAAAATATTAAGTATTTCATGATGACAATACCTTAGGGTTTTAGAGTACTCTGAACTTTTCACAAAAAGCTTTGCATTTGATTTTAGTAACAAGAGTTTATACCCAGGCAGGAATAATTATTCTCATTGTTTAGGTGAGAACTTCATAGTTTTGCCCAAGGTCACAATAAATGACAGAGAAAGGACTATAATTCAGGCATTCTCCACGTAAGTAAATGCCCCATCTCTTCAAGCCATAGCATCATAAACTGCTTCTATTTTAATTGATGGTTAACTAGATATTGGGGCTTCCCAGGTGGCACCAGTGGTAAAGAATCTGTCTGCCAATACAGGAGATGCAAGAGCCATAGGTTTGATTCCTGGATTGGGAAGACCCCCTGGAGAAGGAAATGGCAACCCACTCCAGTATTCTTGCCTGGAAAATTCCACGGACGGGAGCCTGGTGGGCAGCAGCCCATGGAGTCGCAGAGTCAGACAGCACTGAGCCTGCACGCACACATAACTAGTTACTGACTTTAAACACAGCAATTTCCCTTATTTTCCCTTAACCTACGAAAAGTTAATTAAATATAAAATGAACTTACAAGTGCTAACCATTAGGACAGTAGGATGGCTTCTCTTTAGTCCCTTAGTGGCCATAATGCTAATTAAAAAATCAGTCCCCGGAGAAAGTCTGTTAAATGTGAATGTCCTACACATTAGAGAAAAATCACCCATTAAGTTATTTAGTTCAGAAACATTTGGGATTTTATGTATTATTTTTTCTATTATGGACACAATTTTCTATGCTTAAACACAAACATCTATTTGGAAATCATAGCTTCTTAAGTAGAGAAATTTAAGTCAAAAAGTGTATATGTCATGCATACAAGCATGATGATATCCTGAATTAATTCATTACTATCTATCCACATACATAATTTGGCACTGTACATCAGATTTAGTTATGCTGATCACACTACAGTCCAAAAAGTTGTCCTGCAAACTCTTATAATTTCTATGTATACTACACTACTAAAACAGCTTTCTAAAAGCACATATAAAATGTTAATCTTGTGTTTCATGTAACTTAACATAATCTCTTTTTAATGTTTTCATACCTTTTTGTAGAAGGCAGGATTTCTTCTTTCATTAAGCTTTCACTGGATATTGAAATAATATATCCATCCAGAAGACTTCTGGCTGAAGGCCAACTAATGGTTACTGCATTTGAATTCCTACTATGATTCATAAATTCAACCGCACTTGGGGCTATATCATGTAAAACATACACATAAAATAACATTTTCTACCATAGAAAGCACCTATTTTAAAACTGCTTTGGATTTCTTTGACTCTGCAAACTCTGAGGGTAACCAAGATATTCCTTTTATTCCTCATGGTAGATATGAGAAATTAAAAGTCAAGAGAGTGAAAAAAACAAAACAAAACAGCAAGAATCATTTTAAACTTTGAAACAGAACTTATATGTACCCAGCAGTGTTGTATGCAGTATTTACCCTGCCTCTATAATGTAGAAAGAGGTGATATCTTGGTTTAGTATAACCACCAACCTCAGAAATGTTTATAAAGATTTTCAAAGCATCATTCTAGTTAAACACCAAATAGTAACAAGGTCAGTCAACAGGAAAGTTCACTGTCATCTAAATATGAAATACCTCCCTTATTTCTCTGAAGAAAAATGTTAATATGGTATATAATATATATTTTATTTCTCCTTTAAAATTCTTCCATGTGTGGGAAAGTAAAAAAAAAACTGCCAAGATATTCTCTCTCATTTCCGTTCTTTATTAGCACGATAAAAGAACACCAGACCTGACCAGCTTCTAAATACGTAAATCAATCTTCCCATGCCATCAGTGTCAAGAATAGCTGAAATAGTTATTTTAGCAGAACAGTTGACAATTTCACTTCACCTAGATTTGAAAATGTACACATTTTGCATATACCCTTTCCAATTACCCTTTATTTCATGTGACTACCATGGAATAAGTCACCATCTGCCATTGGGAATGAGTTGCTAACACTGGGGAAACAGCATACTCCATTGTCTGTCTAACTGAACAATGGAAACATTAAATCACAAAGGGAGACGCTGGCCAGAACCCAGGCAGTTAGCAACTCTATTGTCTGGAAATACACATAACAGAAGAGGCTGTGCTAATTCATGCAAGGGGAAGTAAAAAACAGACAAGAGGCAATCTGCCTGCCCATAAAGAAAATTTGTAAAGAATGAACTGTTTACTAATTCTTCTCTATAAGAACCAAATGAATATTTGAACATTGAAACTTATAAAATGTTACAAGTCAATGAAACCTGGCTAAATAAATTGTCCTTTAAAAAAGAAAATTATATATAAAACAAAGCATTTTTATGGAATCCTTCTGATTACATTAATAAAGTATTTTTGAAAAGTGGAATTTTTTTTAAAAAATTGAGCATTAAACTAATATCAAAAACGCTTACACAAGCTGTACCTGTCTGTATTTCTTTTATGTAGGGAGAACTGTCTTTAAAACCTTCTTTTTCAGTGCGAATTGAAAAGGTGTACACCGTGGCAGGATCCAGGTTAGAGAAGACTGCAGCTTCTTGAGATACCTTCTGGACCTGACAATCCAAAAGAATAACTTTCCAAGTGTTCATTTAAGAAACATTCCACAATCAAACACAAGAAAAAAAGAGAAAAGACTGGGGGTTATTTAATTTTACTATCCAACATGTGTTGTCATGTCCAACTCTGTGACCCCATGGACTGTGGCACACCAGACCATCTGATCTGATGTAAGCATGAGTAATCTTGGTTTCAGCATGAAAGTTGAATTCCTCCGAGAGTCCCTTATAACATACCATGAAAGCAGCAGCACAGTTTACGCATGTGATTTCATAATGCTGAAAATTCCCATCAGCTCGATTCCAGAGAATTTCAATGGAAGAGTCTGTAACTTTGCCCTCATGGATATTTGATGGTGCTTCCAGACCTACGCAAAATACATAAAACACTAAATTGCTCCTGGATGTTTTCTAACCAGTTTTCTCTTTTATTTGTCCCTTCAAAGAGAGCAAAAAGCACAACATGCCAAAAAAGGACAATGCAGTTTATTAATGAATTATCTCTAGCCTAATTAAAAAGTTGTTTATACATATAGTAGCTTATAAAATATGATAATCAATTGTACTCAGTCACTGGATACACCATTACATGCAGCTAACTCTGATGCTACAGCAAAAACTAGTGAGAGCAAATTCATAGGAGCAAAGGCACAACATTCAAAGGGGGAAAATGAAATGAAAGCTTTCTGAAATTACTAAAACACAGCAGAGACAGAAATATGAAGGCTAGACAAAGAAGCAAAAGAATTCCTTTGTACCAAATATTGGCTGAAGTTAAAAACAAATTTTATCTGGTGAGTTTTAGTGTTTCATTTTCCCAATTTAAAGATTTTATCTAGCACAAAGGAGAACAATTATTTTTAAAAAACTGAAAAATGTCAGCTTTAGAGTATTGTCTTATATACTGGTATTTCTGCTACTGATATAATGATATTGATATAGTTAGAGGATCAAGTATTACTTATTTTTAAAGACAAGAACTGTAAAACAGAATGTTGCCCACAATGATTCATAATATAAGAGGCAGAAAATATAAAAAGTACATAAAAATTACAAGCAAAATATAAACATATATCTGAGCTGATTATAGATATGTTAAAATGCCATTAGAATAACATGACTTATGACATCAGTTTGAGATTATTTTGTGGAAAAATGAGTTTAAACAATAATGGAAGGATTATAATTTGGGGGGAAAAGATACATAATACAATATGGTATAATAAGACATGTGAAGACATGTAATCAGGAAGAGCAAATCATTAAGAACATTGACACTTATTTACATTTATAGTCAGAAATATATGATTTCAGGACACCATGCAGTTTTTGTATGGCATTTATTCCTACTTGCCATCAATTTCTACATCAAGTGGACACATGTGTGTGCTGTCATGGCCAACTCTTTGAGACCTTATGAACCATAGCCCACCAGGCTCCTCTGTCCATGGGATTTTCCAGATAAAAATACTGGAGTGGGTTGCCATTTGCTCTTCCAGGGGATCTTCCCCACCCAGGTATCAAACCTGTGTCTCCTCTATCAGCAGATGGATTCTTTACCACTGAGCCACCACGGAAGCCCTGGAGGAAAGGGACCCACATACACTGTCCATGGGAATATACATTGGCATAGTCATTGTAAAGAACAGTCTCTGAAAGCCAGAAAAAAACAATGAAGAAAGCTAAGCCTAGGATATGACATTCCTACACCTGCGTCTATATCCCAAGAAAACCATAGCTGAAAAAGACACATGCATCCCAACATTGACTACAGCACTACTTACAACAGCTAAAACACAGAACCAGCAAAATGTCTACCAACCCATTCAAGCGCAAAAAAGATGTGGTGTGTGCATACCATGGACTATTACTCAGCCATAAAAAAAAACACATGAAATTATGCCACTGGTAGCCACAGGGATGGACCTTGGAGGATGACACTGAGAGAAGTCAGCCACACAGAGGAAGACATATGACGTCCCATCTAGGCAAAATGGAAAAGGAGATACAAATAAACTAATTTTAAGAGATTCTGAGAATTCAACATAGGATTCAAAAAACAGTAAAGGGCCAGGGATGAACTAGGAGGTCAGGACTAACATATGGAGGTCCCCAGTGGCTCAGTGGTAAAGAATCCAAGTGAAGTGCTAAAGCAGGAGATGTGGGTTCGTTCCTTGGGTGGGAAGATCCCCTGGAGGAGGGCATGGCAACCCACTCCAGCATTCTTGCCTGGAAAATCCCATGGACAGAGGAGCCTGGAGGGCTAAGGCCACAGGGTCGCAAAGAGTTGGACACGGCGGAAGCAACTGAGCACGCACACACACGTGCACGCATGACTAACATATACACAGAAATCTGTATCAATAACAGATAATTCACAAGGATTATCGTCACTCCTTCTATTCCCAAGGACCTGTCGTTCAGCACAGGGCACTCTGCTGGACCTTCTGCAATAACCTCTATGGCAACAGAATCCAAATAAGTAGGTCTGGGGTTTGTATGTATTCATACACATTAACTGACCTGGTTCACACACCATAACTGAACAAGAAGCACATTAGAAATAACTACACTCCAACATACCATCAGCCTGAAATTAAAGAGAAGGAAAGGAAAAAAAAAGCCATGCCTAGTTTATCCCCTCTGACCTCCCTGACTTGGGCTGCTATCCTATCGCTGGAGCCTGAGCAGGCTTGGGTCCCCAGGCTGGACTGTGGCGAGGTCAAGACAGTCAGGCAGGGTGTCTTTAATTCAGTCTTCTCTTAAACCTGGATGGTTTGCTCTGGTGGGGACCAGAGTCCATAGCGCACCCAAGGATGGTGTCCTGACCCTCTGGCCTTGGGGACCTTGGACAAGTCACCTAGCCTCCACATCTCTTGGTGCTTGGGTTCCCAGCTCAAGCTTCCTTCCTGAGAGTGCAACCTCCTAAGCTCAGGCACCTAAGCATCCTCTGCAGGGCGATGCGGTCCAGGTTGGGATTAGTCCGTATAAGGGGCTGAAGCTTTATTTATTTTTTTTTTTAATTTTTTTTATTAGTTGGAGGCTAATTACTTCACAACATTTCAGTGGGTTTTGTCATACATTGATATGAATCAGCCATAGTGTTACACGTATTTCCCCATCCCAATCCCCCCTCCCACCTCCCTCTCCACCCGATTCCTCTGGGTCTTCCCAGTGCACCAGGCCCGAGCACTTGTCTCATGCCTCCCACCTGGGCTGGTGATCTGTTTCACCATAGATAATATACATGCTGTTCTTTCGAAACATCCCACCCTCACCTTCTCCCACAGAGTTCAAAAGTCTGTTCTGTACTTCTGGGTCTCTTTTTCTGTTTTACATACAGGGTTATCATTATCATCTTTCTAAATTCCATATATATGTGTTAGTATGCTGTAATGTTCTTTATCTTTCTGGCTTACTTCACTCTGTATAATGGGCTCCAGTTTCATCCATCTCATTAGAACTGATTCAAATGAATTCTTTTTAATGGCTGAGTAATATTCCATGGTGTATATGTACCACAGCTTCCTTATCCATTCGTCTGCTGATGGGCATCTAGGTTGCTTCCATGTCCTGGCTATTATAAACAGTGCTGTGATGAACATTGGGGTGCACGTGTCTCTTTCAGATCTGGTTTCCTCGGTGTGTATGCCCAGAAGTGGGATTGCTGGGTCATATGGCAGTTCTATTTCCAGTTTTTTAAGAAATCTCCACACTGTTCTCCATAGCGGCTGTACTAGTTTGCATTCCCACCAACAGTGTAAGAGGGTTCCCTTTTCTCCACACCCTCTCCAGCATTTATTGCTTGTAGACTTTTGGATAGCAGCCATCCTGACTGGCGTGTAATGGTACCTCATTGTGGTTTTGATTTGCATTTCTCTGATGATGAGTGATGTTGAGCATCTTTTCATGTGTTTGTTAGCCATCTGTATGTCTTCTTTGGAGAAATGTCTGTTTAGTTCTTTGGCCCATTT
This sequence comes from Cervus elaphus, assembly GCF_910594005.1. Classification (NCBI taxonomy): domain Eukaryota; kingdom Metazoa; phylum Chordata; class Mammalia; order Artiodactyla; family Cervidae; genus Cervus; species Cervus elaphus. Next base: position 11,180,708 of record NC_057817.1, on the reverse strand, counting down.
TTTTATTGCGTCATTTATATTTCTGGAATTGAGCTTCAGGAGTTGCTTGTATATTTTTGAGATTAATCCTTTGTCTGTTGCTTCGTTTGCTATTATTTTCTCCCAATCTGAGGGCTGTCTTTTCACCTTGCTTATAGTTTCCTTTGTTGTGCAAAAGCTTTTAAGTTTCATTAGGTCCCATTTGTTTAGTTTTGCTTTTATTTCCAGTATTCTGGGAGGTGGGTCATAGAGGATCTTGCTGTGATTCATATCGGAGAGTGTTTTGCCTATGTTCTCCTCTAGGAGTTTTATAGTTTCTGGTCTTACAATTAGATCTTTAATCCATTTTGAGTTTATTTTTGTGTATGGTGTTAGAAAGTGTTCTAGTTTCATTCTTTTACAAGTGGTTGACCAGTTTTCCCAGCACCACTTGTTAAAGAGGTTGTCTTTTTTCCACTGTATATCCTTGCCTCCTTTGTCAAAGATAAGGTGTCCATAGGTTCGTGGATTTATCTCTGGGCTTTCTATTCTGTTCCATTGATCTATATTTCTGTCTTTGTGCCAGTACCATACTATCTTGATGACTGTGGCTTTGTAGTAGAGTCTGAAGTCAGGCAGGTTGATTCCTCTAGTTCCATTCTTCTTTCTCAAGATTACTTTTGCTATAAAAAAATCATACACCATGACCAAGTGGGCTTTATCCCAGGAATGCAAGGATTCTTTAATATCAGCAAATCAATCAATGTAATACACCACATTAACAAATTGAAAGATAACAACCATATGATTATCTCAATAGATGCAGAGAAAGCCTTTGACAAAATTCAACACTCATTTATGATTAAAACTCTCCAGAAAGCAGCAATAGAAGGAACATACCTCAACATAATAAAAGCTATATATGACAAACCCACAGCAAGCATCACCCTCAATGGTGAAAAATTGAAAGCATTTCCCCTGAAATCAGGAACAAGACAAGGGTGCCCACTCTCACCACTACTATTCAACATAGTGTTGGAAGTTTTGGCCATGGCAATCAGAGCAGAAAAAGAAGTAAAAGGAATCCAGATAGGAAAAGAAGAAGTGAAACTCTCACTGTTTGCAGATGACATGATCCTCTATATAGAAAACCCTAAAGACTCTTCCAGAAAATTACTAGAGCTAATCAATGAATATAGTAAAGTTGCAGGATATAAAATTAACACACAGAAATCCCTTGCATTCCTATATACTAACAATGAAAAAACAGAAAGAGAAATTAAGGAAACAATACCATTCCCCATTGCAACAAAAAGAATAAAATACTTAGGAGTATATCTACCTAAAGAAACAAAAGACCTATACATAGAAAACTATAAAACACTGATGAAAGAAATCAAAGAGGACACAAACAGATGGAGAAACATACCGTGTTCATGGATTGGAAGAATCAATATTGTCAAAATGGCTATTCTACCCAAAGCAATCTATAGATTCAATGCAATCCCTATCAAGCTACCAACGGTATTTTTCACAGAACTGGAACAAATAATTTCACAGTTTGTATGGGCTGAAGCTCTAGAAGGAAGCAGTGAGACACAAGCCCTTGGGGGTTTGCGCCAACTGACAGCCCAGGGCGTTCCCTGAGGCTATGCAGCCCCCTTGTGGACACTCTCTGTAACTACAACTTGACCACAAGTGCTTACTGGAACCTCCAGTCCCTGGGGGCTCAGATGATAAAGCATCCGGCTGCAATTCAAGAGACCAGGAGTTTGATCCCTCCGTTGGGAAGATCCCCTGGAGAAGGGAACAACAACCCACTCCAGTATTCTTGCCTGGAGAATTTCATGGACAGGGGAGCCTGGCAGGCTACAACCCATAGGGTCTCAAAGAGTTGGACACAACTAAGAGACTAACACCTCCACTTCACAGGGCCTGGGTGGCTGCTAACGACAGCTGCCCTCAGGAAGTGTCCTGGGGCAGATATTACAGAATTAAATTCCAAACACTACCGACTTTTACAAAGCCAATTGCAACAGGTAAAATTTCCTTACTCCATTTAAGGAAAAAAGAAAAACAATCCAAACTACCAAAGGACAAGATGCTCAGCATCCCTAATTATTACAGGGATGCCAATCAAAATTACAGTGAGAAATCAAATCCCACCAGACAGAATAGCCATTCTCACAAGTCTACAAACAATAAATGAAGGAGAAAGCCTGGAGGAAAGGGAACCCACATACACTGTTGGTGGGTATGTAAATTGGCACCATCACTATAAAAGACAGTCTCCAAATGCCAGGAAAAAAAAAAAAAAAACAAGAGAGCTAAGCCTAGAATTTGACATTCCCACACCTAGGCCTATATCCCAAGAAAACCATAATTCAATAAGACACATACACCCCAACATTCACTACAGCACTACTTACAATAGCCAAAACAGAACCAGCAAAATGCCCACCACCCCATTCAAGCTTAAAGATGTGGTGTGTGTATGCAATGGAATATTACTCATAATATAATAATAAACATATGAAATTATGCCACTGGTAGCCACAGGGATGGACCTTGGAGGATGACACTAAGTGAAGTCAGCCACACAGAGAAAGACAATAGCATATAATGTCCCCTCTAGGCAAAACTAACAAACAAAAAAAGATACATATGAACAAATTTATGACACAAAAAGAAACTCTGAGAATTCAAACATACAGTTCAAAAAAAAAACTGAAGGGCCAAGAACGAATTAGAAGGTGTGTATACACAGAGATCTGTATCTGTAATATATAATCCACAAGGATTATTTTTGTTCCTTCCACTCATCCATCATCCATCCATCCACAAAGAAGTAATGTTCAGCACTTGGAACTTTGCTTGAGCTTCTGCAATAACTTCCAAGGCAAAAGAATCCAAAAGAGAGTAGCTATGATATACCCATACATATCATCACTGAACCAGGAGGCTGTACACTGAAAACAAGAACAATATTGCAAATCGACAATACTCCATCACACTGTCAGCATAAAATTAAAGAAAAGGAAAAAAGCCATGCTTATCCCTCCAACCTCCCTGACCTGGACTGCCATCCCATCCCTGGAGCCTGAGCAGGCTTGGGTCCCAAGGTTAGACTACGGCGGGGTCAAATGTCAAGTATTCCAAATGTTCAAAATTAACATCTGTAGAACTTTTGAGTGACTTAAATCAAAATCAATGTGAATCTCAAAATGTAAAGTATTGGTATGTACACATATTATACATAATAATTTAAAATATTCAAAGATATGAAGAAAATACGCACTAGCTTTTCCCAGACAAATGGCAGCATAGGGAGTGTACGTGATAAGTATACATAATAAATGCACGCTTATCATGTGCTTTATGAGACACCATCAGGGCTCCCAGACTCACAAAGGATGGTCTAGTTTTCATAATGTCCTCACTCTTGGATTAAGTCATTGAAAGTTCCAATTAATATTCACATGTGGTTTTTTTGGTAATAGACAAAAACTTCATGACTTCTCAATTTTAAACAAGGTCAGCTCTATCTGTATATTAGGCAATTACAGATCAGGCTCAGTAATGAGGTTTTGCAATTGTTTTAAAGGATCTTTGAAACTGATTGCATTACAGTGAACACAGAGAACTAATTTGAAATGGCACACAAAATCACAATCGAGAAGCACCTTAGGCAAGTCCTAAAATACTTACATGTTCTTACTGCAGGTACATAATATATATTACTTAATTTAGTCCCACTGATGGTAGAAACAAAGAAATTATATTCTGTGCCTGGGGTTAAATTGTCAACAGTTATTTTGTTGTCTTGTTTCAAAAGCCTGGTTACGTTTGGGCCTCGGTCGCTTGCAATATGTACACCATCAAACACTCCAATATTAGGCATCTGAACAAACAAGATTACAGAGGTACTATGGCTTTCATAAGGAATAACAATTTGAACTGGTTTGGGCTCTGAAAGATAAAAAGAGATATTAATAATTAGTATGGTCTTAAAACTTTCTCTAACATGTTCTAGAATTTGTGAAACAATTAAATGCTTATATAGTCAACTTATATTTACTAGGTTAGCATTGGACAGAGAAACAAAAAGGACGTTCGGACAGATCATATATACATATATATTAAAAGGGCCTAATTAACTTTCATTTTTTAAATTCTCATTAATAGTCTAAAAAACATAAAAACCTGAGATCTACCTGTTTTTTACCTTCTTATTTATTAAGAAAATACTTTTGAAAACCTACATACCAGAAGGAATGCTCAAAGAAAGTAAATAAGGCCAGATTCCTGCTTTCATAAAATTCTCAAACTCAGAACTTGCGTGCTCCTATGTACCTACAGATGATGCCTAAGTATACTATTTGTGTGTTATGTGATACATACATTTAGTTTCATCCTTAGGATGGTGTTTGTCCAGTTCTAAAAGAATCATCCAAATATAATGAAATTTGTCATTATTTAAAAAACAAATTGAGCAGATCTCTAACTAGAGTCCCTTCATGGTTAGAGGGACATGAACAAAAAGCTGTTGAGGAGAGAGAATTCTAGCAGAAGTAACACTGGGGAGGCTTTCCAGAGTTGAGGACAATGTCGTATCTGTCTTACAGGACAGAGCAAGTCTCCCACAAAGAATGTGCAGGGCAGAGAGAGGCAGTCAGGAGGGAACCCCAGACCAAGAGAAAAGCATCAGCAAGGCCTGGAAAACCTGGGCGTCATCGTGTGTCCAGGGAACACCAAGCTCTTCCAGCTCTTTACTAGCGGGGAAAGTTACTAGTCACTAGCTCTTGGCAACTAGTTTCCAGTTGCTAGTCTTCAGCAAGTTTCTCAGTCACACTGTGCCCTGGTTCCTCCTAACCTGCTCAGGCTCAGCAGGCCTCAGGGTGGTTCAAGCAGAGGGTGTGTTTGAGCAACAGGGGCGGCCAGGGTCCAAGGCTGGTCCCGGCCCGTGAGAGGCCTTGCCTGCCATGCTCTGGTGAAAGCGACTCAGTCATGTCCGACTCCTTGCGACCCCACGGACTATACAGTCCATGGATTCTCCAGGCCAGAATACTGGAGTGGGGAGCCTTTCCCTTCTCCAGGGGATCTTCCCCACCCAGGGATCGAACCCAAGTCTCCCGCATTGCAGGCGGATTCTTTACCAGCTGAGCCAGACTGGTAAAGACTATTCTGTCTGCACAGGGATTTTGAGCAGACATTTCATTTTTAGGAATGTGGTTCTGGCAAACATTTGGTGGAAGGATTCATTCATGTTTTATTTTCTCCCTGACGTCTATTAAAGAGCTTTATTGTGCTACTTAGAGCAGATTAAAATTTTAGATAATTTCTATCCACATCAATTTTTCCTCAGATCAATTTTAATTTCAATTCTATTTTTAGATTATTGGGATACTGTCCAGTATATCCTTAGGTCTGTCTTTCTTCCAAACAGATATCTTCTCAAATATACATTCTAAAAAAGTTTTTGTTTTTCCTCTGCAGAGAATAAGTAGATGGCCTTCTCTTTTCAGTTTTTTTTTTTTTTTTTTTTGGTGACATCTTGTTTGATGCAATGGAACTTGTTCTAAGTCACTGTTAAATATCTGACTTTACCCAGAGACAGTACGGTCTAAAAGGATTTAAACACACATCTACAATTAGAAATATAGAACATAAACTCTGCACACCATCTCCATCGATTCATTCAGCTGTAATAATAGAACTTTCCTGTTCTGTTCTTGGTGGTCATCAGGAAATGTTCACTATGCTAACTATACTCACTCCATATAGTATATTACTGGGTTTCAAGGCACTTTTACCATGTTTTTCTTTTTCCAGTTGTATTTACTTTCCTTCCTCTGTCATTGCTAACATCTTTGGTGGGTTTCCTCTCTAAATTCCATACAGCTTGGAAAGCTCCCACAGTGAGTAGGACTTTTCCAAGACTAGCATGATATCCCACAAGTAACCAGCCCATCTGAATCTATGGAATGACCCGTGAACACGTCTAAAGATACTCTGAACAGAAATTAAACATCTGGGGTTTGGAAACGACTGACTGACATACTCATGGAAACAATCACCTCCACCTTCTCGGTGAAATGAAAACATAGAAAATGAAAACATTTTCTAGGGAGAGTCATTGCTTTAAACAGGCATAGTTTACTCCAGGCTCTGAAAGTAGACAGCTGAGAACATTCCCTCCAGTGGGTGGATGTGAAGCTTTACATCAATTCCACCTGTCCAGGCAGATGTAGCCAACAGTATTAACAAGCGATGTGCTAAAGCAGAGGGGCACCAAGGCTAGAAAGGTGTAGAACAGGATAAAGTTATTCCTTCTCTTCAGAACTATACCGCAAACTTCTGAAACCTCAAGTGGGAGAAGGTTACACTTCAAAAAAAGAAAAAGAAAGGCATTGCCATTTCCGGTGGACTCCAACCAGTCTCCACCTCTGTGACCAGGACCTCCAGCCTTAACTATTTTCCTGCAAAATCTTTTTCAGAGGAAGCGGCAGCCTGAGGGCTATATGAGGCTTTTTCAATATGAGATAAACTAAACTAGGCCAAATTCAAAGGCTTTTACTATAGGTTGGTTAGAATGAGTCTGCAGGGATGCCCAGTCTATCTTAAAATTTATTCTTTTGTGAGAGGAAAAAAAGAAAACTCAAACACAAGCTCTCTTGCAGCTCTCCTGTCAAGAAAAACGGGTGCATTAATTCCTCTGACAAAAAGAGACACACAAACAGCTAGAACAACTTTACTTCCCATTACAGATGGCCAAAGCGCCTCAGTGCCACCACCCTACTCCTGCAGCGAGATAAGAATGATAACAATCACCAAGACTCTCAGTGTTTGCTTGGGGTCTGAGCCTTTAAATTATATTAACTGCATAATGTAGGTAAGATTATTATCACTCCCATTTTAGGGAGAAGAAAACTGAGGACCAGAAAGATTGAATGGCTTTCCAAAGGACAGAAACTGGTCATTGAGGAGCCGTGGCTCTAACCCAGGTAATCTGGTTCCAAGGTCTGTTGTCATAAGCGCCGCCTTCTCCCAAAGGGCACATTTTATAGATCAGGTGCACGCTAATAACCGGAGATCAAGTTTCATTATCAATAGTTGCTTTCAAGATAACACAGCCAGATGGAGAGAGAAGGTTCAAAGGAAAAAGGAATGTGCAAGTTAATTTTTTTTCCTACATGTTTGTAACATGTAGAAGCTCATTAAAAGGTACAAGTCCTTCTATGCTTGATTGCCTCAAAGCGTATGGAAGAAAGAAAAACAGGACATAATATTGTGTTGGCCAAAAAGTTCATTTGGGTTTTTCCATAAGATTGAAAACACCCAAACGAAAATGTTTGGCCAATCCAATGAAGGATAATCATCAGTAATTATTTATTAAATGAATACAAGGAGAGAATGTCTACCTACGCACCTTGGGATAGGCTAATATTTGCTTAATCATCTTGACACAAGTGAAAATGATGAATGATAAATAATCAGGTGATGCCAAAAGTGATGATAAAGTTTAAGAACTGGATAGAAAGACCGACAGGATTATAAGAGAGTGGAGGGCTTCCCTGGTGGCTCAGAGGTAAAGAATCCGCCTGCAAAGGCAGGAGACAAGGGATCGATCCCTAGGCTGAGAAGATCTCACAGGCCATGGAGCAGCTTAGCCTGTGCTGCACAGGTATTGGGGCTTGCTCTAGAGCTGGGGAACCACAACTGCTGAAGCCTGAGCGCCCCAGAGCCAGTGCTCCTCAACAAGAGAAGGCATCACAACGAGAAGCCGCGCACTGCCGCCAGCCAGCCGTCCCCACCCATCACAGCCAAAGAAAAGCGTGCCCAGCAGTGAAGACCCAGGACAGCCAAAAATAAACAACGCTTTTTTAAAAAAGAAAGAAACAGTGGAGTACTTGAAGGAACTGAGGAAAATTCACCAGAAGGAGAGAAAATATAGACACCATGAGCAACTAATGGGTGTTTCCAAACATGATGGCCTTTCACATGAATCAATGAGTAGATCTGCTTCGTGACACTCTGAAGTAACAGACACGGCTCCAAGCTAGAGGGAAATTATAGAGGTGCCTTACACAATGATCAGAAGAATGGTATAGCCTTGCTGCACTGGCCAGAAGATCTGTTTTTGAATTTTAAAACAGTTCAGCTCTTTACCGGCTGGAACCATGGAGGGTGTAGAAGAGAAGAAAAAGAAGATTCCTGCTGTGCCAGAAACCCTTAAGAAAAAGCAAAAGAATTTCTCAGAGCTTAAGATCAAGTGCCTGAGAAAGAAGTTTGCCCAAAAGATGCTTCGAAAGGCAAGGAGGAAGCTTATTTATGAAAAAGCTAAGCATCACCACAAGGAATACAGGCAGATGTACAGAAGTGAAATTCGAATGGCCAGGATGGCATGAAAAGCTGGCAACTTCTATGTACCCGCGGAACCCAAACTGGCATTTGTCATCAGGATCAGAGGTATCAACGGTGTGAACCCAAAGGTTTGAAAGATGCTGCCGCTCCTTCGCTTCCGGGAGATCTTCAGTGGCACCTTTGTGAAGCTCAACAAAGCATCAATTAACATGCTGAGAATTGTGGAGCCATACATTGCTTGGGGGTACCCAAATCTGAAGTCTGTAAATGAATTGATCTACAAGCGTGGTTATAGCAAAATCAACAAAAAGCGAATTGCCCTGACAGACAACGCATTGATTGCTCGATCTCTTGGGAAATTTGGACTCATCTGCATGGAGGATCTGATCCATGAGATCTATACCGTTGGAAAACATTTCAAAGAAGCAAACAACTTCCTGTGGCCCTTTAAATTGTCTTCTCCATGAGGTGGAATGAAGAAAAAGACCACCCATTTTGTAGAAGGTGGAGATGCTGGCAACAGGGAAGACCAGATCAACAGGCTTATTAGAAGGATGAACAAAGGTATCTACCAGGATAATTTTTGTAATCTGGTCCATTAATAAACAATTGAAACAAACTGAAAAAAAATAAAATAAAACAGTTCAAAAAAAAACTTTAAAAAAGTTAAACAGAACTTTAAGCCCTAAAATTCTATTATCCTTCCTCAGATTTATATGTGTTAATACATGTTTCAGCATTCATGATAGATACGGACTTTACCAATAATATCTGAATTAAGCAGAGCCTGGATCTATGTTTGTACCTGAAGAGGGATATCTGAATAAGATTTCAAAGGAACTGACTAGAAAGGATGGTAAGATTTGTTTTTAGATGGTAAATGGGTTGAAATATGCTAAGTTCCCTAGAGTCAAAGAAGAATAAGACTTTACAGGTGAAAATCAGTTTAAAAACATATTCAGTGATCTAAATCCTATGGAGCAAAAACTTAGGCCCAGAGACAATATGGGGAAAATCTAACCCCATTCTGGTAAGGACTGGTGGCTCTAAACTACAGTTCATTCCCCATCTACACATTTTAGTTTCATACTTCCATTCTGCACACAAATTTATGTTGGGTTGTTTAGTAGATATACAATAGATTTTTTTAGCAATGTATCTTGCTTAATTATCAAATTGTATTCTTTTTCATAACTGTTTTCTATTATAATTATCTTTAGGTAGTTTTTCTCAAAAATTTAAGTATGGAGCTATGGAAATAAATTTCAGTTTAGTGTTTGAAAGATAAAATGGGAAGATTTGATGCTGGTTGAATGTAGACACTGCTAACACATAATTTTTTTTTAATTAATTCATTTTTCCCACCAGGCTACCCTTATGGTTAGCTAAAAGGCCTGTGAGGTCCAATGATCTTTCCTTCCTCAGAGTCATCACTGTTCACCTAAATTAGTCAAGTCAAACTCCCAGTTTCTCCCTTCCTCTGCTCACCATCAGGGGCTTCCCTGCTAACTCATGGTAAAGAATCCACCTGCAATGCAGGAGATCAGGGTCCGATCTCTAGGTTGGGAAGATCCCCTGCAGAAGGGAATGGCTACCCACTCCAATATTCTTGCCTGGAGAATTCCAAGGACAGAGGAGCCTGGCGGGCTACCATCCACGGGGAGGCAAAGAGTCTGACATGACTGAGTGACTTTCGCTTACTCATCCTAAGCAGTCCAGCATGAAAGCTTGGACTTTCATATAATAAAATGTGGCCACTACTTTCCAGCTGCACTTCCCGATCTTGCTCACCGTAATCTTCTGCCTAGATTCTATAACACCCTGGAACCAGTTTCCCAGGTCCATTCTTTGCCCGTATCAGGAAGGACATTTCTGTGACAAGGTGACCTCACCTTGTCACCTCTCCTGCATAAACCCCTCAATGACTCTCCACCACCTTCAGAACAAACTCAGAAGCACAGCCTGCAGGCTCCCTGTGCTCTGACCCCTGAATCCTCATTCAGTATCATTTCCTACTGCCCTTCTCCCTCTCCCTTATCCTAGCCTTTTTGTTCTCAGACACCAAGTTTGTCCTTGTCTTACATTCTTCATGAGGGTTGTTCATTTCCAAAGTACCCTTCCACCATCTTGTTCTGCTCTGGCTCCTTATCATTTAAGCCTCCATCAAATGTCACTCCTATTATAGTCCATCTACAGGAGCATCTCCACCCCTCTTCAATTACTCTTGTAAGCAAGGTGAATCACTGCCACACTCTTCTAGCAAGGGAACAGTAAATTATCAGCCACTGCCGTTGCTGACCTACAACACACCCTGGAAGGAATTCAGGATGAAGAACTGAATGAAGCAAACTATGCTTTGTGAAAACAGGCCCTTAAACAGCTGGATATGCTTCAGGAAAAATTTTAATGACCCTGTATTCTTACATCTTCCCCATACTTGGAAAAGCACTAAAATCATTAACTGAGATATCTGTTCCTTGTGACTAGTAGTAATCTTCCACCATGACATATGCTCGATTGCATAGGTCCCTTAGCCAAAATCACCTGTATACTGGCCTCTCCCCCTGCCTCTTTGGAGAAAGTTCCTCAAAGCTCTCTGAGAGGCTGTCTCCCAGGCTACAGTCCTCAGTAAGATCCCTGAATAAAACTGCAACTCACTGATCTTATGTTGTGTTTTTTTTTCAATTAACACTCTCATTGACATAATTTTTCCACTTTCCTTAAGGTATATCACAATTTATAAATATCTATGAATATTATTTAATGTATTTACTTTTTTTCCTTTTCTTTCTTCTTCCTTATGACATTTTTAATTATTATTGTTCATTGAATTAATTTTGTTTGATAAATTAAAAAAATTTTTGGTCCTAAACCTTTTATACACTGTCAATACTTCCTTCTGCTATGCTACAGCATGCCTCTATGGATACAATAAAAATTACAAACAGTGCCTATATGTCAGGCATTGTTCTATGTCCTTATATTGATTAAATCAGTTGTTCTCAGGACAACTCATGAAACCTACGCTATTATTTTCTTTCACTTTACAAATTTGGAAACTGAGGCATAACCAGGTTGAATGCATTGCCCAGGGTTAGTCAAATAGCTGAATTCAGATTCAAACCTAGATAGTGTGACTTTGGGATGAAGTTCCTAAACATAAACAGTGCTGCCTTTATACAAGCATAGGACATTTGCAAGATACAATGGATGGAAATTGCTCCAGATCCTGAAATACACAAACAATCTATTTAAAAAGGTAAAACCTGCTACCAGATAAATATATCAAGAAACTATTTTGTAATAACCCCAAATCAGCAAATATCTCTTAAGAAATGAAAAGTATCTGATTCTCACTTAGAGTTTGTTGAATAGTTACCAGCTCGCTCAAATTCCCATTCATTACTGTTGCCATTCCAATGTTGTATGTCATTCCAGGGATTAAGTGATCAACCTTGAATCTATTAGCATCCTTTACAAAAAGCTTCCTGATTTCTTGTGTATCTGATATGGATTTGATTTGAATGTAGACATCATGGCCATCTTGTGGGGGTTCCCACTGGAGAATTATACTGTCTTCATCCACATCTTCAGGTTTTACACAAATTTTCTGAGGTGGATTAATACCTTTGAGAAGTACATAAATACATACATTTTAGTTTATTGTCTGTTATTACTCATGCTATTGAGTAAAAATATCTCAATTTAGTATTAATTTATGTTTAAAGTAAATAAATCCTCATGTCACCATGTCTTGAAAAGGAGTAAATTTTAGAGAAAAATGTGTCTTTGCTATTACTATTCAAGTATTGGAGAATGTTCTTGATTTTTTTTTTTTTGTAATAACCAAAGACACTAGTTTATCTTCTTACACAATTTATTTGAATATCATGCCTTACAATTTTCACTACTATTCTCTGGAAATTATAATGCCTTCCTTTTAACCTCATTGTCTTATGTTACAAGCCTCCCCTAAACTTTTGGTAGTTCTCAGGCATAATGATCAATAATTAGTTCACACCTGTAAGGATAATTATGCAATTTTAAACAGTTCAATAGCTTTACCTTGGTTTGGTGGTTTAATTGCTAAGTTGTGTCTAACTCTTGCAACCCCATGGACTGTAGCCCACCAGGTTCCTCTGTACATAGGATTTTCCAGGCGAGACTACTGGAGTGGGTTGCCATTTCCTTCTCCAGGGAATCTTCTCAACCCAGGGATTGAACCCAGGTCTCCTGCACTGCAGGCAGATTCTTCACCAACTGAGCTATCAGAGAAGCTTTACCTTAAATAATCTTTAAAGAATTCTCCATGATTTTCCAATCCCAGTCACCATTGCAGCAAAAAGAATAAAATATATAGGAATAGACCTACTTAAGGAGACAAAAGAACTGTATACAGAAAATTATAAGACACTGATGAAAGAAATCAAAGATGACATAAACAGATGGAGAGATATTCCATGTTCCTGGGTAGGAAGTATCAATATTGTGAAAATTACAATACTATTAAATGCAATCTACAGATTCAATGTGCTCACTATCAAATTACCAATGGCATTCTTCACAGAACTAGAACAAAAAATCTCACAATTCATACACAAAAGACCCCAAATAGCCAAAGCAGTCTTGAGAAAGAATGAAGCTGGAGGAATCAACCTTCCTGACTTCAGATTATACTACAAAGCTACATTCATCAAGACAGTGCAGTACTGACACAAAAAACAGAAATATAGACCAATGGAACAAGATAGAAAGCCCAGAAATAAACCCATGCACCTATGGGTACCTTATTTTTGACAAAGGAGACAAGAATATACAATGCGGCAAAGATAGCCTTTTCAATAAATGGTGCTGGGAAAATTGGACAGCTACACGTAAAAGAATGAAATAGAACACTTTCTGACACCATACACAAAGGTAAACTCAAAATGGATGAAAGACCTAAATGTAAGACCAGAAACTATAAAACTGTTAGGGAAAAACATAGGCAGAACACTCAACGACATAAATCAAAGCAAGATCCTCTATGACCCACCTCCTAGAGTAATGGAAATAAAAACAAAAGTAAACAAGTGGGACCTAGTTAAACTTAAAAGCCTTTGCACAGCAAAGGAAACTATAAATAAGATCAAAAGACAACCCTCAGAATGGGAGAAAATAATAGCAGATGAAACAACTGATGAGGGATTAATTTCCAAAATGTAAAAGCAGCTCAAACAACTCAATACCAGAAAAACAAACAGCCCAATCAAAAAGTGGGAAAAAGACCTAAACAGACATTTCTCCAAAGAAAACAGACAGATGGCTAACAAACACAGGAAAAGATGCTCAATATTGCTCATTACTAGAGAAATGCAAATCAAAACTACAATGAGATATCACCTCACACCAGTCAGAATGGCCATCATCAAAAAGTCTACAAACAATAAATGCTGAAGAGGGTGTGGAAGAAAAGGCATTGATGCCGCCACTATGGAAGACGATATGGAGATTCCTTAAAAAACTAGGAATAAAACCACCATCTGACCCAGCAATCCCACTCCTAGGCATATACCCTGAGGAAACCAAAATTGAATAAGACACATATACTGCAATGTTCATTGTAGCACTGTTTACAATAGCTAGAACATGGAAGCAATCTAGATGTCCATCAACAGATGAATGGGCAAAGAATTTGTGGTACACATACACAATGGAATATTACTCAGCCATAAGAAGGAACACATTTGAGTCTGTTCTAATGAGGTGGATGAACCTAGAGCCTATTATACAGAGAGAAGTCAGTCAGAAAGAGAAGATAAATATCGTTTTCTAACACATATATATGGAATCTAGGAATGTGGTACTGATAAATTTATTTGCAAGGTAACAGTGGGGAAACAGACATAGAGAACAGACTTATGGGTGTGGGAAGAGGGGAGGAGAGGGTGAGATGTATGGGAGAGTAACATGGAAACTGACATTACCATATGTAAACTAGAGAGCCAATAGGAATTTGCTGTGTGTCTCAGGAAACTCAAACAGGGGCTCTGTATCAACCTAGAGGGGTGGGGTGGGGAGGGAAACGGGAGGGAGGTTCAACAGGGAGGGGATATATGTGTATCTATGGCTGATTCATGTTGATGTTTGACAGAAAACAATTTTCTGTAAAACAATTATCCTTCAATTAAAAAATAATTTAAAAAAGAACTCTCCATGATTTTCATAGTCACTTTGTTTTCAGAAACCATAAGTTGATTTTTAATATGTTTTGAAGTTCATTTCCTAATCAACCAAATCAAACACTATGTTTTAATTTCTTAAGAAAATATTCTGGGTCTATTCATTTCATAACTTCATTTCACAAAACTGAAGCTAGTTTGACTCTAGGTGTTGAAATTGATTATATAAAATTATCAGGAAATGTCAGAATACTTCCATTAGAAAACTGTTCAAAAGATTCCATGGTGAAACAACCTCAGATACTTTTTCTTACACACACACCTACAAAACTTAGGAGTCTGTTATAGTCCTATAGTTACTCAAAGAATTTTCTATGCATGCCTGTGCATTTTTATGGCAGAAAGTCCATTATTTTTTCCACATTTTCAAAGACTCCATTAACCCAATACAGTTAAATTTTAATGAATAAAATGTACGCCATCAAGTCTCTTCCTGTTGAATGCCTGGCTTACATTTTCTAGACCCTCACTATATGCCCCTCTGTACTCCAACCATGCCAATCTACTCATCAGTTCCTAATGTTCAGTTGTCAGTCTTCAAAAAGCCTTCTCTGAAGCTTTTCTCTTCAAAAAGCTACCCAGGGGTAGCTAGGTGGATGCCTCTGCTTCGGTCCTCCCTGTCTATTCACATGCTGTTTGCCCCCTTGCAGCATCCTTCTGCACCCCCACTCCCGCGTGGCTCAGTCTTACCTCCCCTCATGACTCAGGGTATCACTCCTCCACAAAGATTCTCACGGCTATCCTTGTACCCCGGTCTGAGTTAACTGATTCCTCTCTATGCCCCTGTGGTATCAAGAGCATAAGCCTTCATAGCAATTATAATACAGAATCATTATTTTAAAAAATTTGTCTCATTCCATTAATATGTAAGCCATCTGAAGGTAGATCCTAGTCTTATTCATCTTTGCATTTCTAGTCTCCAATGCAATTCCTGACACTAAAACATAATCTATTGAGTAAATAATGAATGAAACAAAAAGGAATATTGCTTCATCCATAGCAAAGTAAAAGAGCACTTTGGATTACTAAAACCTTAAACACACACTGCCATGTCAGTTTATAGTCAACATACATAGTAAGCCACACAATTAAATGTGAAGACTCACATTTCTCCTGTCCCTCGACTTCACAAATAGGTACATACCATGGAAGATTTTAATGTGATTTAAAAATTAATGAATCTGTGAGAAATCCTCCCAGTCTGCCTGTCAGTTAAAAATGAAAGCATCTTCCTAAAGTGTCAGGAACTCAATCAAGCATGTATCAATTGACACGCTTTGTCTGAACTTGGGGATAAGAAAACATCTGCTCTCTAGTATCCAACTGGAAAAATACTTCTGATTAGGATTTGCAACACTGAATGCATGCATCTTAAGTACTTGCATTCAGTAAGCATGAAATGATGTATTTTTTAATTTGTTTTACCAATAATCATCATTGTCTTCTTCAAAGAATCCCAAGTATTCCCACGTACGAGAAGGTGGATGTGCACAATCTGCGGCGGTGCACATGCAGGTTTTCCATTGCTCCTCCCTCAGTTCTCGTGTGTTTAAACTTTAGCTGGTGAAATTTCAAAGAACCTTGCATGTAAACGTGTTAACCACACATGCACAAACAGTACAATGTGCTGAGTTATGTGCTTTCATGAATCGAGTTTTCTCCTTTCAAAAAAGACTGACTTTAGGGGGTAAATAGAATGCTTAATTAAAAGATAGGTTACTTTAACGATTATGTTCTAGACAATCATTCAAAAACTGCTATGCTGAGTGTAGTTTAGAAACGTATTTGCCAAAAGTCCTGGTGTGACACTGCCCCCTAGAGGTCAATGCACAACACTGCGTAGGAAAAGAGCATGCTTACATGTGCAGACCTACTTGGGTCTGAAGCTATCAAAGAGAACTGGGTGACTAATCTTCACCTTCTAGGATAATTCATTTTCCAACAAAGGCTATGATACGAAATATTCCTTCCAGGAACTCTGGTAGGAAAAATGCAGATATTTAAGGAGTTCATGTAAATCTAAATTAATTTAGTGTTTAGAATCCATGCTTAGAATCATGATTCAACATCTAGACAAATGTTCAACTGTGATCATTTTGTACCTATGAAGGATCAACACAGTTAAATTTCCGCAAAACAGTATTTCAAAGGATGCTGAATTTGTACTGTTCAAAATGCAAAATGTGCCCATACCTGTAATGGCTGAAATAGGTTTCTCAAAGTAGCTTAGAGTTCCTCTTTCTGCCACACTGAATAGATAGATCAGATAATGATGGAAAGATTTGAGATTTCCAAGTGTTGTGGATGTGTTGGGTTTTTCAACAAACACTTCTTCTGATTTAGCATTTTCAGGATCCAAAATAACCACAAAATAATGGTCAAAAGATACAGCATCTGGAGCATCCCAGTGTAAAAATATTTCCGTTGGGGTCACATGAGTAACTGTGACATTTTGAGGTGATAATGGACCTAGTAGATGAGAAGAAACAAACAAAAAAAAGGCATTATACTAGTAATACGGTTTGGCAGTTACCTCTTAGCTCTCAGTACTTCCATGATACTCTAAATTTGGAGAGAAAAGGAAAATTATGACAAAACCCACTGAAATGTTGTGAAGTAATTAGCCTCCAACTAATAAAAAAATTAAAAAAAAAAAAAAAGTAAAAAAAAAAAAAAAAAGGAAAATTAGATTTGAGCCCTGACCCTTCCAATTTATATCTCCAACTTCCTGAGTGAATTACTTATTCCTTCTGAGCCTCAGGTTTTTTGAATATAAAATGGGAATTATAGTAGTAATTATGAAGATTAAATCAAATATGGAGGGTAAAGCACTCGTCAAAGTGTTTGACACACACTTTTCAGTTTTATTACAAGCCTCACCAAAATGGTACTCTGGCACTCGGCCATCATATGTTATATGTGCCATTGACTTCTGCCTTGTCAGACAAGAGGGCAGGGACTTCATGTTATTTATTCTTCATCCCTAACATCGCCGGAACTCAGGCATTCATCCTCTTACAGAAATATTTCCCAACTCCAAATTGTTTCATCCGGTGCCAGTTATTTTCCCAGTTAATCCCTCCATATTAGTGTTCCTAAAACAGCGCCTCGCACATTATCAGCCTCAAACCTGTATCCGTTCCCAACCCTCCAAACACACAGACATGCACACACATTCTTTTTGATTCTTTCTTTAGAAACAATAGTTCAACAGTTAAAAGAAGACCATCCGGGTGCCTGGATTCCTGTCTGGTTTAACAAGCCATGTTAGTCCAGTCACTTTACTTCTCCTTTCTGAAGCTCAGTTTTCTCATTTCTCTCTAGCTACTCCAAACGCTGAGAGACAGACTAAAACAATGCATTAGAAGTACTTGGAAAAGGTAAAACAAGACTTAGAAACCATAGTCTTCATGGATTTCCTTCGTTTCTAAGGTCAAGTCCAACCATCTAAGACAGACTGCTGGCATGCCCAGATCTGATGTCACCTACTGCTCAGACCGCTGTTACCCTCATGCCCGAAGATCTCTAGTCGATCCACACTGTTCTTTTCCTACAAATTCACATCACCACACTTTTGCTCACGATGTGC
Source organism: Cervus elaphus (assembly GCF_910594005.1). Classification (NCBI taxonomy): domain Eukaryota; kingdom Metazoa; phylum Chordata; class Mammalia; order Artiodactyla; family Cervidae; genus Cervus; species Cervus elaphus. The sequence continues at coordinate 11,162,576 of NC_057817.1, read as the reverse complement.
TTTTCTTCCTCCAAGTTTGAATCTAAACCTATCCTTTCCATAATTCTGCCCCTGTCACTCACCCTCTGAATTTATTAAATGCATTTATTTAATGAATAAATTAATGCATTTAAAAAGCATTTATTAAATGTACCATGGACTGGGAATTTGGATAATTACATTTTTCTATACAATTTTGTTTGCACTTAATTTTATTCCTTACTAATTCTCTCCATTGTAAGTCCCTTATAATCCAGGATGCATGTCTGCTTATCTCCTCCTTTAGCACATCAAAAATTCAGCTTCCCCCCAACTTATTATCTACTATGAACTGGGAACCAGTCCAATTACTGTAAATAAGATACAGTTCCTGCCCTTCTGGGTGCATAGTTTAATAGGAAAGCCAAACACATAAACAGATCCATTGTAATTTAAAATGGTTAAAGAGAGATTTCTCAGAATGTTATGAGAAAATAGAAAGCAGACCCTCAGGAATTACGTGCTAATGATGATATTAAATATTTCAAAAATTATACTTTCAGATGTCTGGTAACTTACGTGTTTCAACAACGAATACTGGACTTAAAGTAGTTTTTGCCTCCCATTCATTTATTGCAGAGAATAAAAATCTGTAAACACGGCCAGGATACAATCGTGTAATTGCTTTCTCTGTAGTATCTGGGGGCATGCTTTCAAAATGCTGCTCTTCTGTACAATCTAAATAATATTTAATGATAATTTTATACCCAAGTTTCAGCCACTTATTCAAATTATTCCAAGCACTCAAATTATTCCAACTAAACACAACTTCAGTTGTTCCAACTTCCTTTACATAGAATAAAGGGTTTTCCTGCAGAGAAGGTGCTAAAAGAAACAGAAGAGAATTATATTTATTAGAAATTATAATTCGATCTTTAAAGTAATAAAAGAATAAGATGCATGAATAGACAAATACTAAAAAAATAATTACATTCATATTCACAAATATATGGCAAGGGAACATAACAGAAAAATCCTGTAAAGAAATAGTTTGATCCAGTTGAGTTTTGCTGTAAAATGTAGCAATCTGTTTCATCCTTGGGTAGTAGTGGAAAAGAAAGCATTTCATTTCCCTTAAGGTCAAAAGATGATCCATCCGTCCATGTGAGATGACCCTCTTTCTGTAATAAGATGAACAAATTAAGCCAATTTTAAAAAGTCACATTTCAAATATGTGTATTTAAAGATTTTTGTTAGATATCTATATTATAAAATTTTCTAAGATTGTTAAATCATCAACCAGTTTCATATTTTCAGGTAGATTTCCTTCATGATAAAGATTTTGAGCTGGAGGCAGAGTTCATTTTCATCCATTCATTAGCCATATCTTCACAAGAATAAGTTTTCACATTAAACCTCTGTTTTCTCATCTGTAAAACAGGTATAATGATAGAAACTACATCTAATTTGTTGTGAGCATTACAGGCAGTGCATGTGAAGTGCTCCAAACAATGCCAAGCACAGACCCTTTATTATTCAGAGGTTATTTTGATTCAAGTCATCAAATAAGTCTTAAGCATCAGAAGAGGTTTCTATTACCATTCTGGTAAGGATGTCAGTAGTGAGTATCATCAACCTCAGCTTTCACAAGTAATAAATCTCTAAGTAGTGGCTACTCTCCTTGAAAAGGGTAGTAGGAAAAGAAGCTTTGACAAAAACATACCTGGATTCTCATCAACAGTTTTGCCACTTACTATCTAAGTAACAGACAACTACTAACTTCTTAGAAATGAAATATTTTTACCAGTGCAATGGAGCTAATCAGGACTACTCTGCATGGCAGTCAACAGGTTTAGAGTATGAATGCAAAAGACCAGGCACGTAACAGTGCCTCAAAATCAAATATAATTCTTAGAGACAATGAGTTCTATGAAAACTGAGACTATGTCCGTACTGTGATTATGACATCATCCCCCAGCACAATACCAAGCAAGTGGCATGGATGAAAACTAAAAAGACCTGCTCCCTTCAGATATTCTAAAGAGATTTTAAAACAGTACATTCCAATTCCATCAAGTAGAATGGAGGAATATCACTTCCTTAAAGAGTCTTCTGTATTGCATATATTGTACTGCCATTTTGAAAACAGACAGAGGCTCAGAGGCAGTATGGTCAAACGATTAGGGCATGAGTGTTGGTCAAACAGATACAGGTTTGAGGTCAGGCATGGCCATTTGTTAGGTATGTGACCCAGGATATTTCTGAGTTCATTTTCCTTATCTATAAAATGAGAATAATTACATTGCCTATTCATAAGGTTGTTCTAAGAACTCAATGAGAATTACCTATGTAACCCTTCCAAAAGTAGAATATAGAAATTATTGATCTTTCATTAAGTTCCTATTGAGTGGCCAAATCCCATTTGGAAGCTAGGATGTAATGACGAATCAGTCTTTTTCTATGATGTCCAGTAACAAACTCACACTTACTCAGCATGGGTTTACTTAAAGGGGTGATGACTTCCTCAGTCTACCACAAGGACTGACCCAGAAGTTAACTCTGATGTCAACCTCAAGAGACCAGCTTGAAAGGTCGTATAGTGGTTAAGATCAGACGCTGATGCCTGTCCACAGGTGTGCTAATTTCCTCTGCCATACAAGTAAATCACATAGAACTACACTTACCACTTAGGAGATATGATAGGACTCAGCTATTATTACAAAGGAAGGTTTTTTTAAACAGTTAATTTGGAAAGAGAATTAAACATCAAAGTATTTTTAAGAATCTTAAAGCAGAATCTGTATCTTAGATGCTTTAGAAAAATCCATAACCACCACAAGGATGCCTTGAGAGCCTCACTTTGCCTCTCATGAGCATATGATCTAACTTCGTAACAAAAACCAGTAATCATAACTATTGGAAGAAAGCATTCTAATTTAAACAGTTCAGAACCACCATGCTAGAAGCAGGAAAGAAATAAATGTATATAACTGGCCTACTGGAAAGAGACTAGCACACTGGAAGGGGGACTTCTAATATGAACTGTGGTTTGAGGAATCTTTATTATAATTTCTTTCACTGCCCATTAAAAGATAAAGAAGTCTCATTAAGGGAATGATGAAAATGCAGTTAAAGATTGCCAATAGTTTCACCCAAGCTTACACAAAGTTTCAAAGAAAAACTGGTATCAAAACTGATAGAATTTGCCTTGGGTCACGAGAGATCAGGGTATCTCATGGAAAACAGAGTGGCAGGAAATAAAAATAAATGGAACACCAAGAAGAAAACACAGATTAGACAAAGATAGTGTTCGGTCTCAAGTTTTCCTACACAACTTTAACCAAAATGAGATTTCATGAGCTATTCCACAGGGTTAGGATTGTTTGGAGGAAAATGTCACTCACTCCTTATTTCACTCGTATTGACTAAAGTCTTCAGAGAGTTCTGTATCTCTTTAGTAAAACTGAACTCTAAAACCTGGATGTCTACAGTGAAAAAAGTAAAATGGAGACCTCCAAGTTTTCAGGTTCATATTATTGTATTGTTCACAGAGGTAAGAAATAGAGGAAGTGGAGCAGGTGTGATGGGAAGGATGTGACAAGTCAGTTTTGGCAATATTGAACTGTCTGTGGAAAAGTTCAAAAGGGATAAATACGCCAAAGAAAATTAGATAGATGTCTGAAACTCATAAGAGGAAAGTGGGCTAGCTAAACATTTGAGAACTGGTTCAGGTGGGAAAAAAATATGAAATGGATAAGATCACTTGTATTTAAGAGGGGTCTGGGAAAAAACAAAATTAAAGCAAAATTAGATAAAGAAATAAATGCCTACAAAATAGAGATGTGGAGGTGGGGAAGGAATGAATAGACAGGGAAAAGAGGGTTTTTAGGACAATGAAAATACTCTGTATCGTACTAAAATGATGGATACATATTATGTTTATCCAAACCCACAGAATAAATGAAACCAAGACTGAACCATGATGGAAACCTTAGGCTTTGAGTGATTATGATGTATCTACACAGGCTCCTGGGTTGTAACAGATTACTATTCTGGGTGGTGATGCTACTAATGAGGGAGGCAATGTATGTCTGGAGGCAGAGGGTACATGGGTAATCTCTGTCTTTCCTTCAATTTTGCTGTGAACCTATAAATACTCCAAAAAAGAGAGATACTGGAAAAATAAAGAGAAATAGTGTCTGGCTTAAAAGAAGTGAAGTGAAAGTTACTCAGTTGTGTCCAACTCTTTGCGACCCCATGGATTATACAGTCCACGGAATTCTCCAGGGCAGAATACTGGAGTGGGTAGGCCATTCCCTTCTCCAAGGGATCTCCCAACCCAGGGATTGAACCCAGGTCTCCCACATTGCAGGTGTATTCTTTACTGAGCCACAAGGGAATCCCCCGCTTATAAGAAACACTCATTAAATATTTACAGAATTAAGGTAAGAAGGAATAGATGAATGAAGGAACGTAGGTAAAAAGTTTTATCACAATACATATCCTTTATAAGTACTGACCTTAAAGTCGTTAAGCCCAGTCCATATTATTATTTGATTCTTTGACCTGAGATGTGAAAATACAAATTTTTTTTCCTCCTCGTTTTTTATATCCACCAAGTGTGCAGAAGTTAAGGACAGCTTACAGTATTGCTGGGCTATATTCCATGGCTTACTCTCTTTGCTAATTCTATAACAGCTATTTTTTAATGCTACCCATCCTTGTGAACATGAACCTACCAAAAGAAAAATGCTTTTGTTAAAGATGGATTCAGCAATATAACATTTCATAATTATATTTCTTAACATCTACAGAGGTTAACTCTAAAAACCTCATAGTATTAACTGTGCACTTTCCCTATATTTCTCCCAAACCAATAAAAGTGCTAAAGCTGCTTTATTCTAGTAGTAAGTGAATTACTACCAACTAAAATAGTTTTAAGTAGCTTTAAGAATTAATTATACAGAATTATTGCCCAATTACAACTTAACACAAAACCACAAATGTTTTTCTTTCTAAATTACTTTCGGTTACCCTTCCTTTCCCTTACTCTTATACTGCTATAGAACTTTTTAAATATATTTCAGGCTTCTTTTTAATTCAGAGGGCTCTCCTGGAGTAGGAAATGGCAACCCACTCCAGTATTCTTGCCTAGGAAATTCCATGGAACAGAGGAGCCTGGCAGGCTATATGGTCCATGGGGTCGCAAAGAGTCAGATATGACTCAGTATACATGCACACATACACAAGATGTCATGCTTGCTATGAATTCTGTTCTTTGTCATTTGATTTCAAATGGGTTCACTTTCCAAAAAAAAAAAAACTGGAATGGCTGGCCGTTTAGTCCTTTCTCCAAGATTACACACCACAGAAAGACAGGAAAATATCAGCCTGTTCAGAGTAAAAACTGTTCTTCAGTTCATGTTGATGAAGCATCAGTGGCCAACCCAACATGTGAGGAAGATGTAAGAAGGATTTTTTTTTTAATTGGAGTATGATTGTTCTGCAATGCTGTTAGTTTCTACTGTACAACAATCTGAATCAGATACACACACACATATACACACACACATACACCCCCTCCCTCTCACAGCTCCCTCCCATCCCCTCATCTCACCCCTCTAGGTCATGGCAGAGCCCTGAGCTGAGCTCCCTGGGGTATGCAGCAGCTTCCCCCTATCTATTTCACACATGGTCATGTATATATGTTAGTGCTACTCCCAATTCATCCAACCCTCTCCCTCCTCATGTCCACAGATCCACTCTCTATGTCGGCATCTTTATTCCTACCCTACAGATAGGTTCGTCATCAGAACCATTTTGCTAGATTTCATATATGTGTGTTATATATTTTTCTTTTTCTGACTTAGTTCACTCTGTAAAGGGTATTTTGAACTGTTGTCTTGTTTTCATTGGGGAGGAAGTATGAGAAGAAATGCTTTAACTACCTTATTGTCTTTTTATTAACAAAATTTATCATAAAAGATATTGTGATTCATTTATTGTTCCTATACAGGGTATTGAAATGGGACTCTTAGCCCATCACAGAAAGTGCATTGCTCCTATTAGCCATTTAGGACTCTGTCCTCAAATCCTTTCCTATCACGTGTGAGAAGGAAGAGGAAATAGGAAGACACCAAAAAATTGAACACCTTCAGCTCCCCCTTGCAGTATTTCAAATTTAGGTCAGGTCTGATCGGGGATGAGTAATGGAGAGACTTCAAATAGAATGAAAAATTTATGTATTTTTTTCCTCCTTCAGGAAAGATAGATTTATCTGACACAGATTCTTAAAAGAATTTCCTTCTTAGAGATACAATCCATTGACATACCATAAAGCAACCATTCTGGACTAGAATCTCTCTAAATGTCCTAGCATCCAACTGGATGCTATGTTTCTGAAAAATAACTTGAGACCAGAGGAGTTGGTAGGTAGTGCTCTAAGTCTGCTGAGCTGTAACTTTTCACCTTTTATTATTTACAAGGGTCCACTGCATTCTGAGTGTGCTAATGAAATATTCCTATGTTATACTATAGTATAACATTTTAATGATAATTTAATATCTGAAAATGAGACCATTCATTGATATGTTGAAGCTACCTAAAAATTCATGGAATCTATATGTTGTTCAGTCACTAAGTCATGTCCAACTCTTTGCAACCCCATGGACTACAACACACAGGCTCCTCTGTCCTCTAGTACCTCCTGGAAAATCTATATGAAACATTGTCAGAGTTAAAGGAAAGAGCACCCACTTGGTTCAGTTTAAAATAAGTGGTGGAAGAAAACTTATCTTTACCAGCTAAATCCAGCTTGTTAAATAAATCAGTCAAATATCAGAATAATATAGTTAGAAAAAGAGGGCTATGCTAATTCATTTACAAGTAGTTTACACTGGTTAATACTTGGCTGAATCACTTTTTAAAGGCTACCAATTTGTCTACAAGATACATAGTAAATATATAAATTAATAAATATTTACATACCTGTTTCAATTTGAATATCCAATCTCTGAAGTATATTTATAAAACCCAAATGCAACTGTTTAAATTCAAGTGTAAAAACATATAAGGTAGCAGGTTTCAAATCATCCCACTCATAAAACATGACATTCTGCATAATGTGTGAAGAATTATTAAGCGATATTGACACCAAAATGTCATTGGAAGATAGCACACTCCAGTTAAAAGAAACACTCGTACTTGTTGCTACTGTTTTAATATTTCTAGCTGATACTCCACCTAAAAGATCAGGGCGAATAATTAGCAAAGTTTCAAATAAAACGAAATGAAACACAAAGGATGTTGAATTACTAAAGACTCACCATGATGGAAAAACTTGATCTAACTATAAAATCTTTCCTGGATTATATGGGAGTTTCTGATACTCTATTTAGAACGAATGAATTACAACAGATTACAATCCACATTATTGTAGTTTTAAGGATAATCTGGATTATATGTAAATCTACACTATACCTATCTACCATATTGGCACACATTAAATGCCAAAACTGAAAACTGTATTCTTACTTTAGCTTCAGTTTCCTTTAAATTTTGAAAACTAAATTATAATCAAACAAAATACTATCATGATGTGATTTTTGATTACCATTACATATCTGTTCATCATTGTGAAATTCAAACTATCTGAAAATAAAACATTTTCCCTTTCAAGATTAGGTAAGATAGCTGAACAAAACAAACACATTACTTACGAGTTTGAAATGACTTTTCACTTAAAATTTGTCCATATTTTACAGACTGTATAATAATGTGATAATCTTCACTTTCTTCTAATGTTAGTATTGATTTTGGAAACTTTTGTGGGTCTGCAAGAATCTTTTTAACATTCTGTAAATAAGGAGATTCATTTGCCTAAGAAATGTTTATTAACTATGTAAGATACATTATAATTAAAAGTTTTGTTGCTGTATATCTTCATAAGCAGTTTTTCCAATATGAAATGCAAAATTACATAAAATTTTACATAAAAATATTACTTTTTAAATACTGTGTAGTATATAAATTCTATAAAAGGAAAATTCATAAAGATTCTAATGATGAAATAGTCAGATACTATTTTGATCTAGTTATTAATGATATTTCATAAAATGCTAGAATTATATATATTAGTAAAATTAAAGTAAGAAATTGCAATAACTATTAAATTCCCATTTATGATGTGGCATTTAGTTATAACAAATTTACTATGCTCACTTTTATCAGAACCATAAAATAAACGATGCCTTACTTTTTGAGCAAAATTATTAACAAGTTGGTATTCTAAAAAATAAAATTCAGGACTTCCTCCCTTAGGAAATTCATCCCATTCAATAAAAACTGTTGTTTGCTTATCCTTTGGTATATAGTGGAAACTTTTTGAGATCTGAAATGAGAAAGAAAAATAATGCTGAAGAAAAATTAAAATGCATTCTTGGTTATTGTTTCATAAGCAAATTTACAAAAATGAAACCTAGACTATACCAAATTATAATTTTAAAATATTTTAGAAACATTAGTTTCTACACATGAATTAAATAACATCCATTGGATACACTATTTATAAGCACAGTTTGAGCAAAAACTTAAGGTAAGTAAACATGAAAAAAAGAACAAAATAATGCCATTTGCAGCAACATGGATGGACTTAGAGATTATCACACTGAGTTACAGAGACCAGAGCAAGACAAATATTGTATGGATATCGCTTATATGTAGAATCAGAAAAAGAATGATACAAACGAACTGATCTACAAAATGGTAATAAGAGTCACAGATGTAGAAAACAAGTTTATGGTTACAAGGGGGAAAGGTTGGGGAGGGATAAATTGGAAGGTTGAGATTGACATATATATCATTATATACAAAAGAGGTAACTAATAAGGGCCTACTATACAGCACATGAAACTCTACTCAGTACTCTGTAAAGACCTATATGGGAAAAGAATCTTAAGAGAAGAGTGGATATATGTAGAAACAATTCACTTTGCAGTACAGAAGAAACTAACACAACTCTGTAAATCAACTACAAAAAGTAAAAGAAAGGCAGGCAAATTTTAGATGCCTGTTAGGAAACACCATGGGCTTCCCAGGTGGCTTGGTAGTAAAGAATCCGCCTGCTAATGGAGGAGATGAGTATTTGATCCTGGGGTTAGGAAGATCCCATAGAATAGGAAATGGCAACTTACTCCAGTGGTCTTGCCTGGAAATTTTCATGGACAGAGGTGTCTGGCAGGCTACAGTCCACCGGGTTGCAAAGAGTTGGACATGACTGAGCAGCTAACATACTCAGCACAGTAGGAACCAGTGATTCTGGGGTCAACGGGAATAAAGAAACGAAGTCCCAGCACACCGTCTTAGCATGTCAAACTGTGTGCCTTGATGATAACAGATTCTTGACAATACTTTGAATGAACCTAAATTTGAGTGCAAAATACTTGACTCTAATTTTAAAACCTTGGTTCATTTGTAGGTAAAGAAAATATTAGCAATTGAGGCAAAACAACCAGACCACATTTTCAGAGACCTTTATGTTCCCTAGATGACAAATAAGAATTCAACTCTCAAGAGAATGATACATTCATCAAACTTCCTACCAAAAACAACTTTAAAATGTTTCACTGTTACCTTGTCTTTTACCAAATTCTGATCTCTCCTTCTGCAGTGACTATCCCCCCAAACAATTTGTAAGCAGTAAAAACAGCTGCCACCAAAATGCATATATTTGCAGAGCAACCTAGCAAAGATATTTTTCCTTAGGTACTAAATCTGATATTTAGTGTTATTTCTCTTATACTCTATTTTCCAAAATAGATAGACTCAATGTAATAACCTCTTGCCCATTAGTTATTACAAAAAGGTTACATTAAAAAATGTCTTACCTTAACAAAATATTGTATGCAGGACAGTAGAATAATTGATTTCTCCATCTGCAAAAGTATATTCAGCTCAATTAAACATGTGTATTTTTAGCTTCAAAACTAAACTATTGAACATTCCTTAGACTGTGTATGTATCACTTTAAAATCGGGTCTTTTACGAATTAGACTGCTCATCCAACCAAAGGACAAGGCATTGATAAGTAAGTGCTTCATGATATTGCCCACCCAATAAAACTGGATACATCAATACTTTTCAACAAATGACAAAGAGCCAAACAATTTTCTTCTAGGAGCTGCCATAATTAAATACAAAGGAGGTGTTACAGTCAAACGAATTATCAGCAATTATACAAAATTACATTGCATTGTGCGAAAGTATTTAAGCTTAATTAATGAAAATCTAGAACACCTACACACTGCTACTTTGCTGGAAGTTAATTCCTCACATTTTAAAATTATACCATCTTTTTGAAAAATATTTCAAATACTGTGGGTGAAATTGAAACTTAAATGGGAAAAACAATTCAGTATTCGATTTCTTTTGTTTTAAAAATGCATTGATCCAAAAAGCTTGTGTAATTTTTCCCAGGAACCGTAATCGCTAGGGACTTAACTCTCACATTCAACTTGAGATATAAAGAAAAAAAAGAAAAGAAAAAGAAATACACAGGTCTAAAACTGAGAAATACCATTAATAGCAAATAGGTCCCCAGGATCAATCTTAAAGCTCTGTAAAGCCTGTTTTTTTTTACAGCAGGTTTCTTCCCACAAAATCCTCTGTAGGTGTTCTTAAATCTTAAGCAGGTGTTCGCCTCAGATAAAATGCAGCCTGGTTGAAAAAAATACCTAACATTCAATTCACAGGCTCGTCCACAAAACTGCAAAGCTTTAACCCTCTTCATTTTTTCTCAGCAGCCTGTTTGTTATAAGCGTTCCCTCGGCGGGGCTGTGGGATTAACTCCCCTCTCCCCCAGAGCTAAGCAGTCAAGTAGAATTTCGAAGGTTTGTGTGCTATACAAAAACACCAAAGTGCAAATATCGCTCCCAGTTGCCTGTTCAATTCCAAAAGTATGTTAGTCGTCACGTCGGCCTCTTTTGCGACCCCACGGACTGCAGCCTGCCAGGCTCCTCTGTCCATCGGACTCTCCAGCAAGAGTACTGGAGTGGGTTGCCAGTCCCTTCTCCAGGGCATCTACCTGACCCGGGGATCCAACCTGGGTTTCCTGCACTGCGGGCAGATTCTTTACTGTCTGAGAAACCACAGAAGCCCCAGTGTTAATTGCTCAATCGTGTCCGAGTCTTTGCGACCCCATGGACGGTAGCCCACCAGGCTGCTCTGTCCATGGGATTCTCCAAGCATGAATACTGGAGTGGGTCGCCGTTTCCTTCTCCAGGACAGAAGCCCCCACCCCCACTCAAATTCAGCTCTTAAGTTTCACCGGTTGCTCCCAAAGTGAAGAAAAAAATAGCAGCAGCCCCGAGGCGCGCCGTTTTAGCGACGGTCCGGAACCTCTGACCAAAGGAGGAAAGAACAGAGTTTAAAGAAAAAGACGGGGCTTTTAAGAATGGTTAGCCTGGTGGAGAAAGGAAGAAAGATCAGAGACCTAGAAGCCAAAGCGCGATGGGTGCTCAGAGGAGGAACCTGCGGCTGCCCAGGCGTGCCCGCAGCCCTGACGCCACCCAGACCGTGAGCCCCCGCCGCGTAGCCCGCGCTTTGCAAGTTTCGCGCGACACGCGCTGCGCCCCCGAGGCTGGGTCCCGAGGTGGGGAGCCGCCCATCGCCCCCACCTCGCGGCTGCTCAGCGCTCCTCTCCGGGCCCCGCTCAGCCAGCCCGCGCGCCTCTCCAGCTATTTCAGCAGCGGCTCCGGTGGATTCTGTTCCCTCGGGCAACGCCCTCTCTCCCTGGGTTAATTAAGGGATGGTCTCCAAGGAAATGGCAAGTAGGGGGGAGGGGGAAAGGAGTGGGAAGTGAGTCCCCCAAGTCAGCGATTTGTGAAGGAGACTTACACTACATAGAAGGGAGTAAAGGGCAGGGCGGTGAAGGAGAACACGAATTGGCCTCTTAGGATAAACAAGTCGACTGGCCTTGACTGTGAAAAAAATCCCAGTTTTAAGTTCATCCTTGGGCTTTGTATGAAGCCACCTTCCTTCATTGTTAACAGCTGTGTGGTCTGTTTGCTTGATGGGTTTTTGCAGCGTTTGACAATGTTGCTGGTGCCCTCCCTCCATCCTGAGGTCTTCTCAGGTAGCTTTCCTGACATCACTGTCTCCTGGTTCCTCTATCATCTTAGCCAAGTCACCCTTGACATTTGCAACTTAAAAATTGTCTTGACCCGTGATGTCTTCCGGCTTTCCTGGTGTCTCAGACAGTAAAGAATCTGCCCACAATGTGGGAGACCCGGGTTCCATTCCTGGGTCAGGAAGATCACCTGGAGAAGGGAATGGTTACCCACTCCAATATTCTTGCCTGGAGCATCCCAGGGACAGAGGAGCCTGGCGGCCTACGGTCCATAGGGTTGCGAAGAGTCCAACTCAAAAGTGACTAAAACACAAGATGCCTTTGTTACCACTAGGGTCCTTAAACTCTAATTGTTACCAGTCAGGGTTCTTGGACTTCTCATCAATAGAAACTCATAAAAGGCCAGATAAGAAATTCAGACAAGGCTTTATTGGCACCTGTGTTGCAACAAGATGGAGCAAAAACAAGTAACAGGTGTCCTTGCTTGCTCCCTCCCTAAGTCAGGCGAGCTGGTTCCCCACATGGGGTGAGGGTCTAGGGGTCAGGATAGGGGTGGCTTAGGTAGTCTGTTCCTCCCTTTGCTGGGTGATTATGTAGTACCCTATTGATACCCTGCTTTTGCTCCTGAGTCCTCAGAAGTGGAATTCTGTGTGTGTGTGTACACCTTGTAGTTTATGTTTTTTCCCAACTGCACGTGCACACAGTTGTTTTTAGTTCCTTATGAGGTTTTTTTTGTATTTTGTTGCACAAGGAGACATTTGTCCATGTGCAAGCACTGCAACAAAGGGTCTCAGGTCCCAGATTTCAGGTCCCAGCCTGTCTCATAATCAGTAGAAATTGGTAAGAGGCCAGGTGAAGAATTCAGACACGGCTTTACTGGGATTCTTGCTGCACCTGCAAGAAGTGAGAGCAAGAAACAGATGCGCTGGCCCATTCCTGGAGGGGGAGTGGGAAGAGGTGGTTTCATAAAAGGCGGTGAGGGCAGGTCAGTGGGGCCGATGGAGGGGTGGCTTTGGTGGTCTGAGCACACCCTCGGTGGTTGTGTGTGCAAGGATCACACACAGAATCCTGGTTTTGCTCTTGGCACCTCAGAAATGGCAGTTGATTTGTGGCCTTTTTGTATCTTATTGTTAATATTTGCCCCATTCCTGCATTTATGCAATTAATTTAGACCCTAACAGTGTCTTTGTATTCTGTTTCTCTAAAAGATGTTGGTCTAAGTGCATGTGCCAGCACTCCCAATTCCCATCCTGTCTCACCTTCCGAGAGCTGGAGTTATTTCATTCCCTTTTATGATTTTCAGCCATATTCATACTCCCAGTCATTCCATCTTGGATCTCATTTCTTTCCAACACTTCAGAACACTATATACTGATCTGCATTGACCATTTACATCTGGCTGTCCACCATAGGCAACTCAGAACCATCTTTCCAAAACTAAATTCATGATCTTCCTTCTCCCAGCCTTGCCTGCACAGAGGGAAGCCAACCAAAAAAAAAAAGAAAAATCACCAACTCTACATGCTCAGATTCTTTCCCTTACTACCCAAGAACTCAAAAATCCCTTTGGTTCTTCTTCTAAAACATGTTTAGGTTGATAACTGGCTCTCTATTCCCACAGTCATGGGCTTAGTTGAAAACCAAATTATCTTTCTCCCTGGAAAGTATATGCCATATTTAAGATATCTGAACCTCAGTTCAGATCCTATGGCTCCATTTACCAGCTGGTAATCTCTCTGAAAAGAACTTGATGCTGGGAAAGATTGAAGACAACAGGAGAAGAGGGTGGCAGAGGATGAGATAGTTAGATAGCATCAACCATGATGAATCTCAGCAAACTCCAAGATATAGTGAAGGACATGGGACCCTGGCGACAGTGAAGAACTTGGGGTTGCAGAGTCGGACATGACTGAGTGACTGAACAACATCTCTCTAAAAAGTTGATTGTGGCCAACAGTAAGCTTGTAAAGTATTTAATAAAGTATAAATACTTAACAGAGTGACCGTTAATGAGGTTCACTGAGATTACAGCAGGTAAACTCATACTTGGACTGCTGTTTATCTGATATACCCAGTCCTTCCTCCACACGGTTACCTACTGTGATCTTTCTGAAATAAACACATGAGCATACGTAAAAACTTCTTTTAGGTGCCTACTTAGAAGTCTCTTCTGACTCTTGGCTTCTTACAATGTGCATGCTCAAGCGCTCAGTCGTGTCTGACTCTTTGTGACCCTTCGGACTGTAGCCCACCAGGGTCCTCTGTCCATGGGATTTTCCCGGCAAGAATACTGCAGCAGGCTGCCACTTCCTCCTCCAGGGGAGCTTCCCAACGCAAGGATCAAACCTGCATCTCCTGTGTTGCAGTGGGATTCTTTACTGCTGAGCCACCAGGAATACCTCTGGCCAAATTCACTTAACAACTTCACCTCTTTCCACTCCTCCTTGGCATCCTAATTTATACCCTCAGTGAAATAACAAGCCATAAACCTTTGCATCTGTGTTTTTCTATAGAACTTTGTTTACACTTTAACATAAACATCTACTTTTTATGTATTCATGTTCTTAGCCAGATTAGGAACTTCATGATGACACAGACTTTGTCTTAATTCAGGCAGTTATAAATGTGAACTATGCTTCTATTGTTTTAATTCCTGGGGGCCCTACATATAATTAGTCTTTAAAAGTGGAACGTGTCAAGGCAATATATCACAAAATGATTTCATTGCCAATGAGTTAGCTTTTAGTCTTTGAGAAATATGATCAAATTAAAAAGCCATCAATGACATTAACTAAACTTGTGGTAATCACCTCACAATATATACATGTATCAAATCATTTTGCTGTGCATCTTAAACTTATACAGTGTAAGTTTAAACTTATAAATCTTGGGGGGATAGAAAAATCAGGAAATTGCTAAAAAATACATAAAAATCCATCAAGTGAATTAAATAAAGTGTATATATTTCAATATGGTTTTTTGTCATACATTTACTAGGTAAACAATTGCATTTTAAATAAGCAGCCATCAAAAACATTATCACCTTTTGTAGTTACATCAGTCTCTCCACTAGGTCTTTGACTATGTGGATCACCACAAACTGTGAAAGATTCCTAAACAGATGGGAATACTAGACCTCCTCACCTGCCTCCTGAGAAACCTGTATGCAGGTCAAGAAGCAACAGCTAGAACTGTACATGGAACAACAGACTGATTCAAAATTGGGAAAGGTGTACATAAAGGCGATATATTGTCACCCTGCTTATTTAACTTATATGCAGAGTACATCATGCAAAATGGTGGGTTGGATGAAGCACAAGCTGGAATCAAGATTGCTGGGAGAAATATCAATAACCTCAGATATGCAGATGACACCACCATTATGGCAGAATGCAAAGAGGAACGAAAGAACCTCTTGATGAAGGTGAAAGGGGAGAGTGAAAAAGCTGGCTTAAAACTCAACATTCAGAGAACTAGGATCATGGCATCTGGTCCCATCACTTCATGGCAAATAGATGGGGAAACAAGGGAAAGAGTGACAGACTTTATTTTCTTGGGCTCCAAAATCAATGCAGATGGTGACTGCAGCCATGAAATTAAAAGATACTTGCTCCTTGGAAGAAAAGCTATGACAAACCTAGGCAGTGTATTAAAAAGCATAGACATTGCTTTGCTGACAAAGGTCCATCTAGTCAAAGCCTTGGTTTTTCCAATAGTCACGTATGGATGTGAGAGTTGGACCATAAAGAAAGCTGAGAACTGAAGAATTGATGCTTTTGAACTGTGGTGTTGGAGATGACTCTTGAGAGTCCCTTAGACTGCAGGGAGATCAAGCCAGTCCATCCTAAAAGAAATCAATCCTGAATATTCATTGGAAGGACTGATGCTGAAGCTGAAGCTCCAATACGTTGGCCACCTGATGTGAAGAGCTGACTCATTAGAAAAGACCCTGATGCTGGGAAATATTGAATGCAAGAGAAGAAAGGGAAAACAGATGGTTGGATGCCATCACTGACTCGATGGACATGGGTTTGAGTAAACTCCGGGAGTTGGTGATGGACAGGGAGGCCTGGTGTGCTGCAGTCCATGGGGTCGCAAAGAGTTGGACACGACTGAGTGACTGAACACCACCAACTGACAATTCCACCGTGTCAATAAACTTGGTAGCGAGTTAATCAATGGGCTTTCCTAAAAAGCTCTCCTTGCTGAAGGGTTATCCTGTCAAATAGTGTGGCCTTTTTCCTGCCTTATCTTTTCATTTGGCCCAGGAACTTAGGTATAGAGAAATTAAGTGAAAGAGTCAAAAAATTATAGGTCTTTTGAGAAAAGGGAAAGTGTAGACTTAGTACAATTCGAGGGCATTTATTCTCAAGGAAAATTTATTTTCCAGACAAAGAAACACAAACGGAAGTGATTTAAGCAATAGTGGAGATCACTAACATCTTACAACATGAATTGCCTACTGGGAAATATGCTGTCTGGGGTCTTACTTACATATCTTACATAACTATTATGAAAGGAATCCATTGTCTTCACCAGAAGCTGGTTGGATACATCTGCATTAACCGCATCCCCAGTGGAAACATGACACATATATAAGTAAACACGATACCCTCCCCTTCCTCATGTTTAAATTCCAGTCATTTATTTTGTTGAAAATACTGAGTGCTAAGCACTGAGCAACTGGCAACAGATGTGGTTAACCCTTCCTTCGTGGAGCTTCAGTTTTAATGAGGACCTGCTGAGTGTGGTGTGCTGACTCTGTGCATAAACTTACTCCTCCTGGCTCCCGCTATTACTATCTAAATCCAGACCCTCTTTCTCTGTCATCTAATCCTTTGGGTTCCTGAATTGAATTCCAACATGTGAGGTGTGTATGTGCGTGTGTGTTAGCAAGGGTGAGGGGCACACATCCCCATAACACCAAGAAAACCTTGGGACACCAGCTGGGTGTCCTACAATTCAGCCCATCCTGACACTATCTACCCAGAGATAGCATCAGATTCCACAGGCTGAGGCTTCAGTCCTAGAAGACTGACCCCCGCCCCCAGATGGCAGTTACAAGCCCAGGTTGTTAACTGTGCTCTGACCAACCAACTACAGTTTGGAGGTTGCCACAGACCCTTACTTGAGTCCAATTTATTTGCTAGAGGGGCTCCCAGAACTCAGGAAACCTGTTTATCATTAGATTACTGAACGTGAGAGCGAGGTCGTTCAGTCGTGTCTGACTCCTTGCGACCCTACGGACTAGCCTGGCAGGCTCCTGCATCCATGGGATTTTCCAGGCAAGAATACTGGAATGGGTTGCCATTTCCTTTTCCAGGGGATCTTCCCATCCCAGGGATCAAACTCGGGTCTCCTTCATTGCAGACAGACTCTACCGTCTGAGCCTATAAAAGGGTATAATTTAGGAGAAACCAGATTGAAGAGATGCATGTGGAATGGGTGTGGAGCTTCCATGCACTCTTGGAGTCACCTATTCTCCCCAAATCTCCAAGTGTTCACCAATCCAGAAGCTCTGCAAGCCCTGTCTTTTGGGGTTTTTATGGAGGCTCCATTACATAGGCATGCCATTACATAGGCATGATTGATGACATCATTGGCCATCGGTAATTGATTTAACCTCCAGCTCTCCTTCCTCCCCTCTCCAGAGGTTGGGGGCAGCCTTGAAAGTCAGCAAGCCATCTAATCACATGACTGATGTTTTGACAATCAGTCCCATTCTTAGGTCCACAATTACCTTATTAACATAACAAGAGACAGTTTTAACGTGCCTCTTACCTTTTTAGTAGCTCAGTCTTATCCAACTCTTTGTTACCCCATGGACGATAGCCCGCCAGGCTCCTCTGTTTATGGGATCTCCAAGCCCATTCCCTTCTCCAGGGGATCTTCCTGACCCAAGGATTGAACCCAGCTCTCCTGCATTGCAAGCAGATTCTTTACCATCTGAGCCACCAGGGAAACTCTTATTACTTAGGAAATTCCAAGGGTTTTAGGAGCTCTATGCCAGAAATGGGGCTTAAGACCAAATATATATTTCTTAATATAAATCACATAAATCACAACATCATATCAAGATACTTGACATCCCCTCATCTCTTCTTGTTAGATTGATCTAAATCAGATTCTCCTGTCTCTAGTTTTTCCCTACTTTAATCCATTTTCAACTGTCTTTAAGATTAATCTTCCTAAAAGTCAGTTCTAATATTAATTTCCTATCAAAATGACTGTGATGGTTCCTCAGCATTCCTCATTCCTTACTCGGCCCATTGAAGTTTTTCAGAAACATTTTCAGTTCACTTTATAAGCATTTTCAGTTCTCTGTATTTTCCCTTAAAATTCCCCTTCTACTTTACCTTGTTCATGAAACTTTTCCTAGGTACTCCTTACAAGAGTCCTAGCCCCTTCTCTGTACTTCTTTGGCACTTAATGCCTCTAATGGATGATTCACTGAATTATATTTTTATATAGTTATCTGTGGACATCTTGGCACCGCTACAAACTATAATCTCCCTGAAGGTAAGATTTATATTTCATCGATCTTCATATTATCTATGGAGTCAATCATAATACCTTACATGGTAGATGCTCAGTATATATTTTTTGAATAAATACATGCTTAAGTAATATTATGAAACTCTACTATCTCCCTTTTCTAGGTGACACTTGGGATTTACTACATTGTAAAGATTAAAAATGTTTTTAGAAAAAGCAAATAGAAATTTTGACATGAGTCATGACACTCTGGAAAAAACTCATGCATGATTTATAATATTACTGTAAACCTCCGGTTTTGTCTTGAACTCTGTCTTTCTGAGTCCTTTGCAATGTTCATGAGAATCTTTCTTAATGTTGTTAAAAACAAAACTACAGGCCTCAAATGGAGTCACTTATGTTAAGCCGCATATCACCAAGTTGATACTGAATTGTGGTTTCAGCTTCCCCGGAAATGGAATCTTAAATCCATCAATCAGCAGTCACCTGATCAGCACCAGTTATGTAATCTGCCATTACCTAAAGGAAAAGGACCTCGTCATAACCATCTGCTTTGTTGTCTAGTATAACTTCCTTGTTCCTGATTCCTTTTGTCCAGAAGAATCTTTCATTTTATATAGCTTCTTGGAGCTCCTTCCTGTCTGCTAGATTGGGTGCTGCTCCTTCCATGCATTCATAAATAAAGCCAATAAGACCTTTAAAATTTGCTCAGTTGAATTTTGTTTTTTAAACTATGTGTTAACCTTTAAAGTGGCCAAAATCTATTCCATTCCAGAGTGTAGAAAAGTGTACTGTGTTAATATTTAAATGGAACCGTACTTAAAAATTAAAGAGCAACATAAAAAAACATTTTTCTTTAAATCTTCTGAACTGGAAAAATTAGTACTATTGGTACTATTTTTTGTCTTTCCTTATCTCATGTCTCCTGTTCTTAACAGACTTTTTAAAACTTCCTCTTTCAAAGAAGATATTTTATTCAAACTTTCTCATAAAAATAACACTTTTAATAAGCTGATATGTAATCAAAGTGAACCATATTTCTATCACTACTTAATGGAAAGACATTGTTGCTATAGAATTCCTAAGCTTTATTTTGCTGGCATGAGTTAAAAGAGAAAGAAAATAAAAGATGGATTAGTAGCATTTTTCATCTGTATTTGATTTCTTAAATGTGATGCCAAAAAAATTGGCTTTTTAGTTCTATAAACTAGGGTTGGTCTTTTATACATTATAAAATTTCTTTTAAATATATGGTATACTCTTTTAGCATATTCATTTATACAATATGAAAAGTAGTTATTTTTATCTTTTATGAAAATATTTAATTACCCAAAACAATCCAAATTAATTTTCTTTGAATGAAAATGTTATGTTCAATAAAGAGTTTTTGGCTATGCTTCAGGATCCAAGACTAAAATTTATATTTCTCTATATCCTTTTGTGTGGGCTAAACAATGAAAATGTCATGTTGAGAATTGGGACTAAACAAGGATCTTCATCTCCAGGATGGGGGTGGTTGTGAAGTAGTTCAGAGGTCTGGTTCTTTAAGTTTATGGCTTTCCTACTCGATTTGTTAACAAGCATGCCAGGATGGGTCGGAATTTATTTCTAAATGAGATTATCAACACATTTAATATATGTAATGAATTCAGTTCAGTAAACTTTTACTGAGAAGCTTTGATGAAGAAAGCATCTTAGATGGAGAGAAAGGAAAGGACACACAGAATGAAATCCTGACTTACTGCAAGGGCTTTATCCAAAGGAGTAGGTCCATTATCTTTACACTGTGAAAAAGTTGAGAAAAATATTAATGACCAACATAAAAGCATCCTTACTTAAATCTTCTAAGCTGGATAAATTAGTCCCTCTTTATAGGAGGGTAGAGGATGACAGAGCTCTGTAAGTTCATAGAGATGACCACCGATCCTGGCTGGTCCAAGCATAATACTCTAACCCTTGCTGTAAGCAGAATTCTAGGATGACACCTAATATTCCCAGACCCAGGTAGTCACATCTTCTACTGCCCCCCGCCCCGGTGGTTGATGGGACCTGTAAAAACAGTAGTCACTTCCGTGACTGTGTTATGGAAGACTTGTTGGACTGTGTTCCAAGACTTGATTTTAGCAGAACAAAAGAGGGAGTCTCCTGCTGGCTCTTAGGAAGTAAGCAGCCATGATGTGAGAAGGCCAAGTGGTGGAGCATGAGCATCACCGCCAATAGCTGAGAGTGTGCCCCAGGCCTCAGCCAGCAAGAAAACAGGCCTCAGTTTTCTGCAACCACAAGGAACTTTAATTCTGCCAACAGTCTGAATGAGCCTGGAAGAAGAGGCCCCCAAACCTCGCATGATGAATCACAGTTCCAACTAACAACTTAATTTCAGCCTGGTGAGATCCTGAGCAGAATGCCCAGGTAAAAACCCTGTCCAGACTCCTGACCCTCAGAAACTGTCAGTGAATAAACATTCTGCTTCAAGCCACAAAATTTCTGGTAATTCATTTCTTGGCAATAGAAAGCTAATTCACACCCAGTGGTCAATGTAATTGATGGGGTGATAAGCAAGCCTGACCAAACATTGCACAGGATTTCCTAACTAGAGCTCAGAGGCAGATGCCCATTTGTCTTTGTCAACAAACATAATAAAGGCCGTTTCACCAAAGTTGCATGGTCAAGGCCGTATGCAGTTATCAAAGTTGCACATGGAACAACCTTGGGTGCACCTGGGAGAGATGAAACTGGCAGAGTAAGGGAAGCAGAGATTAATGCATTCAAGTCCCAGCATTTCATTCTCTCTCACCCACCTCAGAGTCTGGTTATCTTAAATTCTTAGAAAGAATCCACTGGATTGGCACTCATGCCATAGCTTCTCCTCCCAGGTAGGTAAGTAACATCACTGGAATTTACCCAGACAGTCTAGTCCAGAGTCTGTTCTCCTAACCCTTAATCACAAAAAGAGCTTTAGGATCTCCTTGCTCATTGACTAAATAATTAATTTTGCCTTATTTGATATAATTTAGAGCAGCTGTGGCTAGACCAAGGAAATGAATATAACTAAAAAAGTACAGATATTTAGGTACTACCTTTAGTACAAGTACATGTATATCCTATGTACTTTCTAAAGTTAAGAAATCATTTTCTAAATGTTGACTTTATTATACTATTCTCCTAATTGAATAATTACATATTTGGCTAAGTGTTTTTTAAGTTAATAATACAGTCAGTTTATTTCCCTAAGACATCTTTTCAAAATTTTATAAATATTTTGTGTAAAGTTGCTATTTGCTTTCTGAGTTTGTACTGTGCTAAAGTAAAATCAGTGATAAGATCTGAGTGCAAAAAGTATTGTATATGGATTAAAGAATATGTAGTTCCAATCTAGGAAAGGAAGGACACAAAAAATAAGCGTTCATCACAGATGAGGAGAAAATGCAGTGTTCTATTCCAATTTCATGTGGCCATAAACACGTTGGATATGCCTGTTATTTCAGCCAAAATCAAGCTGCTGAACATGGTCATTTTTTGACAATGATAGATAGAGGCATGGTCCTCAGTGTTTTCTAACTCCTAAGGGAAGAGAAGCAATCACCACGTCAGTAAATCTTCAAAGGCTGGTGGGAGTTTCTCTTTTAATATAAATAAACATCATTCTTTTAAAACATGGGCCACAAATTCCACATGAATTAGAATAGAGACTCCTTTACTCCTTTAACCAACCAGTTTTCTATTTTTCTCTTCTATTAAGTGTTACAATATTTGTTTGAGGTTTGTATTATTCAAAATGCTTAATTCTAAAGAAAAGTGCAAAGAATGAGTATGCACTACTTTAAGTAATAAAATTTATTCTTTGGGGTAATTTCTATTTTTTCATCCTATCTACCAAAATTTTTTCTCTAAGGACTTCACTTTTTCCTTTAAAAATAAATCTATTTTTTTAAATCCCCAAAGAAACACTTGCTTATTAAACAGAAGTATATATTTCATATACATTTTTGGTATGCAGATGTATGCAAAAGATGTATATATCTTTGTATACACGGAAAATTTACCATAATTTTCCATAAATTTACCCATAATCCCACCAGCCCAAGATAACGAGTGTTGAACATATTTATCTGTTTCTTCCCAAGATATTGTTTGTGCAATCCATATATATCTTTTCAGCAAGATTGAAATATCTACTTTTATATATTGCATTTATTCACAAAACATGCTGCTTCAGTAAAGAATTTTTGACAATATAGCCTTGAATTATGCATAATAATCCAATTTATGGATATCACATAACTTATACAACAAAAACCAAATGTAGAATTGTAGATTATTTAAGTTGTTTCCAAATTTGGGGCACTATAAAAAGTATTTAAACGGATCTTCAAGTTCAAAATGGTGCACTTTAATGTATCTTTGGCTAATGTTTCTCTAAACAGTGAAGAAATAAAAATATAAAAATAAAAACTCACAAACTGAAATTGTTTAACATAACAAAATTGATTTCAGAAGAAATTCTGTTATTATACATAGACCAATGTCTCCCAGGAGAAAGGAAAGGAAATAACTTACATCACTCCCATTTACTATGCCTAACTTAGGGTTTTGAGATCTGTAAATACCAAACACTGTTTAGGAACCATATTATTACAAAACTGCATCTTTCAAAAGTAGCTAAATTTCCTTTAACTGTCTCTCTGGTCTTTCTATACCTATTCAGACATAGTAGCTCCCAGGAAACAACAGATTCTATCAGTATCCCACTGTATTTCATGAGTGGCCATCACAAAATAAACAGCATAGATGAAGAACGATGGCCAACAACAAAAACAATTGTTGTGAAAGAAGAAAATTGTAGCTTTTCACGAATTTTGATAATTTGAGCGATCAGAGAGGCATGAAAGTGTATAAGGGAGAGTTGTCACTTCTGCGCAGTTGAGAAATATTAGGAAATACCAGCTAGAACATGGGACGTGAAATAGGATTTGACTTTAGCTGGAAATAGGAGAAGAAAATTTTCACTATTCCTCAAGTGGCAATATAGCATAACCAAGAGCAATCCATGGGGCTTCCCTGGTAGCCCAGTGGTAAAGAATCTGCCTGCCAATGCAGCAACCACAGATTCTATCCCTGGGCTGGGAAGATCCTCTGGAGAAGGAAATGGCAACCCACTGGAGTATTCTTGCCTGGAAAAATCCCATGGACAGAGGAGACTGGCGGGCTACAGTCCATGGGGTCGCAAGAGTCAGACATGACTTAGTGACTAAACAACAACAAAGGGCAATCCATATAATTTATTTATTAATAAACAGCAAAAGTGACATGAAAATAAGCTATGAGACCTATGAAAAAATATTTCAAAGAATATCATGGTAAAAAAAATAATGACAGGAAGAACAGACTGGTGAGTGCAAGCACCCTGTTGCAAAATTCAGGAAAAAAAAAATCAGGGAAGTTTTGGGTTTTCTCTAAAACTTGCAAAAAGACATGATTTTCACAGAAGTATAGAGAAAAGTATTGAGAGGAAAAAATGGTGTGGTATAAATAGAAAACAACCTGAAGTTTAAAGATGGTTAAAAGGGGAATTTGATAAGAATAAATGCAAAGAAACTAAAAATGTATTCATAGAATTATAATCCACGGTTATGGAAGCACAGCAAGTATGAATAACTACTATGGAAGAAAAGCCTGAAAACCCCTACAGTTATGGAGAGCAAAAACACAAATAGATTATGACATATGAGAGAAATGTCACAAGTATAAGGAGAAACAGCATACACATAATTCATATTCCTGAATATAAAATCAGATTGAAGTTAAGCATAACAAATAAACATATACCAGCAGTAGAAGAAATATTTCTTGTGAATTTTAGAAAAGGATTCTGTGAAGACTGGAGGATTTCAAAACATCCAAAAGAATACCAACAAACCATGCCTATGCATATTTTCACATTATCAAAATGCAAAACTTGAAGGAAATTTTTAATATGCAATCATTCAAAAGAAAAAGGGAAAGAAACATAATGGAACCAAATATCAGCTAGAACCAAATGTTTCTTTTGCAACATTCAATGTCTAAATGCAGTAAAACAATACTTACAGTTTTGAAAGCAAGCTATAACCTCTATCTTTAATACTCAGCTAATATACAAATCCTTTTAAAAATATAATAAGTGCTTTGTGAGCATTAGTTCCATTAGCCTTACACTAGCCCAGTGAGAAATTTGAAAAATATGAAGTGCAAAATTGTTAAATTTACTTAGAATCATAGGAAAAGAAGGTGTTATTATCTGAATTTGCACTTCCTTGGTCTGAGAGTCCAAGATCTTAGCTGTCATGATACACTGTGAGTAAAAACTTGGGAGATATACAATCCACGTACTTTTCTTGAGAAAAATAACTTGGAGATTTAAATTAAACAATCAAGAAATAAATCAAACATAAGAATTAAATAATGGAGCCACTGACACTGATGGTAAGGATTATAGTTTACTCACATATAGAGCTATTAAATTGGGTTACAAAGCTAAAATGTATTTATATGTATTTACACTTTTAATAGAAACAGACACATAATTTTAACACAAAATAAATTTGATTGAGAAGGCAGTAAACTTAAATTCCGTACTTTTCAGTAGACATAATTTTCCTTTTATCTTCTCAAGCTTTGCTAATCTCTGTATTTTCTGGTAATAGATAACATTTTTGATAAACTAATAATATAATATTTTAGCTAGAACTTCAAGCCTTCAAATTAGCAGTATTAGTGAAAAACTGAAATTTTTTCCCCCCCAAAGATCTAGAAGCAAGATTTCATTTCAAGCAATATAGCCATTGTTAAGACTTAATTAGAAAGAAATGAAAGCTGGGAACAGAGAGTTGCTAACTTTTGTGCAAATTAGCAAAAACTGCCTACTAATGGCAGGTATATTAGAAAAAGGCACAATGTCAGATAGCTGAATTAGAAAATGTCTCCACTTTCTTACCTCAGGAGTTATTAGGAACAGGCTCCTCCCTCTGGAAAGATGCAGTCCCAGAGATGGGTGTTTGGTTTGGCAAGAGGCCAGCGCCCTTGTGCAAAGAAAAAGGAATTTCACCTTCTGTGCAGAAACAGCCTCTTGTGATGCAGGGTTCATGACCCGGCTTGAGGAACCTGAGTCAGATTTCAGCATATCCTCCCCCATCAGATGAGCACTTTAATACAGGGACCAAAATGTAAAATAATTGACAGAGATCCTACCTGGCAATATTAGCGTAAATGTGAATCCTAATCCACTTAGGCTCCAGGTCCTCTGATCAGAGTCCTACTTATTCTATATCTTGAAATTTTTTGACTCTATATATTGTAACCACACACGTTCTCAATAGGTTAATTTGAAGAAATTGTTGATATATCTAGATTTTACTAGTGTTATTTTGTGTGTAATGTGAATGTTAATCTTGAAACATTCTATGGTAATTAACAGCATAGAAAAAGCTCAGTAACCGCCCAATTCCTATTAAGAGCCTCTGTTCTCCTTTTGGGTATCAGAGCCTTAGGGTACATGTCTGTTTCTTTTTTTCAACTTCATTGAATAGAATATATCAGTAGTTTATTCAGATTCCTCTGTTAAAACCGACATGAATAAGAGGTTTGTTTTATTAATGAAAACTTAATTTTTTAAAATGGAACAGAGTATATTATATTATAGTACAGAGTATATTAATTATAGTACAACCTTAAAGATAGGGAGAGGTAAATTAAAGCTTGTCAAATTATTTGTCCTGATAGACACACTGTGAAAGTACCACTAAGAAAATGGAAAAAAAAATAGACAAGAAATAAAATAAGAAAAATATTTGAATTGAGCAGCACACGCAAACATATATACTAATGTGAATGGACATTTTCTGCTTACTCTATCAACAAGGGCTTATTACTGTACCTATCTAGTGTTGATGATGATAAAGGATTAATAAAAACAAAGCCTTATAACCTTCTTGTGGGAGGAATAAGTTGATTCAGCAATTGTGAAAGACAAATAAGGAAAGACTTGTGGAAAATTCTTCAGTACGTTGATCCTGTTTGATCCCTCAGTTCCACTTCATGCATAAGGATTTAAAATATAGAAAATTAGAAACAAATATAGTACCTATTATAGACTGGTTAAACAAATTGTAATAAATATTAATGGATATGATACTATACAGCATATATAATTTTAACTGCAGAAAAATTTAAGAATATAAAATTTATTTTTTACTGAAATATAGTTTATTTATAATATTATATTAGTTTCTATACAGTCAGCAAAAATAAGGCCAGGAGCTGACTGGCTCAGAGCATGAACTTCTTATAGCAAAATTCAGACTTAAATTGAAAAAAATAGGGAAAACCACTAGACCATTCAGGTTATGACCTAAATAAAATCCCTTACAATTATACAGTAGAGATGACAAATTGATTCAAGGGAATAAATAGATCTGATAGAGTGAGTGCCTGAAGAACTGTGGACGGAGGTTCATGACATTGTAGAGAACACAATGATCAAGACTATTCCCAAGAAAAAGAAATGCAAAAAGCAAATGGTTGTCTGAGGAGGCCTTACAAATAGCTCAGAAAAGAAGAGAAGCTAAAGGCAAAGGAGAAAAGGAAAGATATACCCATTTGAATGCAGAGTGCCAAAGAATAGCAAAGAGAGATAAGAAAGCCTTCCTTCACTGATCAATGCAAAGAAATAGAGTAAAACAATAGAATGGGAAAGACTAGAACTCTCTTCAAGAAAATGAGAGATACCAAGGGAACATTTCATGCAAAGATGGGCACAATAAAGGACAGAAATGGTATGGACCTAACAGAAGCAGAAGATATTAAGAAGAGGTGGCAAGAATACACAGAAGAACTATACAAAAAAGATCTTCATGACCCAAATAATCACGATGGTGTGATCACTCACCTAGAGTCAGACATCCTGGAATGCGAAGTCAAGTGGGCCTTAGGAAGCATCACTACAAACAAAGCTAGTGGAGGTGATGGAATTCCAGTTGAGCTATTTCAAATCCTAAAAGATGATGCTGTGAAAGTGCTGCACTCAATATGCCAGCAAATTTGGAAAATTCAGCAGTGGCCACAGGACTGGAAAAGGGTAGCTTTCATTGCAATCCCAAAGAAAGGCAATGCCAAAGAATGTTCAAACTACCGCACAATTGCACTCATCTCACACACTAGCAAAGTAATGCTCAAAATTCTCCAAGCCAGGCTTCAGCAGTATGTGAATCATGAACTTCCAGATATTCAAGCTGGTTTTAGAAAAGGCAGAGGAACCAGAGATCAAATTGCCAACATCTGAAGGATCACTGAAAAAACAAGAGAGTTCCAGAAAAACATCTACTTCTGCTTTATTGACTATGCCAAAGCCTTTGACTGTGTGGGTCACAACAAACTGTGGAAAATTCTTTAAGAGATGGAAGTACAACACCACCTTACCTGCCTCCTGAGAAATCTGTATTTAGGTCAAGAAGCAGCAGTTAGAACTGCACATGGTACAATAGATTGGTTCCAAATTGGGAAAGGAGTACATCAAGGCTGTATATTGTCACCCTGATTATTTAACTTCTATGAAGAGTACATCATGCAAAATGCTGGGCTGTATGAAGCACAAACTGGAATCAAGATTGGCGGGAGAAATATCAATAACCTCAGATATGCAGATGACACCACCCTTATGGCAGAAAGTGAAGAAGAACTAAAGAGCCTCTTGATGAAAGTGAAAGAGGAGAGTGAAAAAGTTGTCTTAAGGCTAAACATTTAGAAAACTAAGATCATGGCATCTGGTCCCATCACTTCATGGCAAATAGATGGGGAAACAGTGGAAACAGTGTCAGACTTTATTTTGGGGGGGCTCCAAAATCACTGCAGATGTTGATTGCAGCCATGAAATAAAAAGATGCTTACTCCTTGGAAGGAAAGTTATGACCAACCTAGACAGCATATTAAAAAGCAGAGACATTACTTTGCCAACGAAGGTCCATCTAGTCAAGGCTATGGTTTTCCCAGTGGTCATGTATGGATGTGAGAGTTGGACTATAAAGAAAGCTGAGCACCGAAGAATTGATGCTTTTGAACTGTGATGTTGGAGAAGACTCTTGAGAGTCCCTTGGACTGCAAGGAGATCCAACCAGTCCATCCTAAAGCAGATCTGTACTGGGTCTTCATTGGAAGGACTAATGTTGAAGCTGAAACTCCAATACTTCGGCCACCTGATGCGAAGAGCTGACTCATTTGAAAAGACCCTGATGCTGGGAAAGATTGAGGGCATGAGGAGAAGGGGACGACAGAGGATGAGATAGTTGGATGGCATCACCGACTCAATGAACATGGGTTTGGGTGGACTCCAGGAGTTTGTGATGGACAGGGAGGCCTGGCATGCTGCGGTTCATGGGGTCACAAAGAGTTGGACACAACTGAGTGACTGAACTGAACTGAATGTACATGTTTCAATGATATTCTCTCAAATCATCCCACCCTCACCTTCTCCCACAAATTTCAAAAGTCTGTTTTTACATCTGTGTCTCTCTTGCTGCTTTGCATATAGGATTGTCATTATCGTCTTTCTAAATTCCACACACATATATATATCTATATGCATTAATATACTGTATTGGTGTTTCTCTTTCTGACTCACTTCACTCTTTATAATAGGCTTCAGTTTCATCCACCTCATTAGAACTGACTCAAATGCATCCTTTTTATAGCTGAGTAGTATTCCACTATGTATATGTACCACAGTTTTCTTATCCATTCGTCTGCTGATGGGCATCTAGGTTGCTTCCATGTCCTAGTTATTGTAAACAGTGCTGCAATGAACACTGGGGTGCACATGTCTCTTTCCATTCTGGTTTCCTCCGTGTGTATGCCCAGCAGTGGGATTGCTGGGTTGTATGGCAGTTCTATTTCCAGCTTTTAAAGGAATCTCCACACTGTTCTCCATAGTGGCTGTACCAGTTTGCATTCCCACCAACAGTGTAAGAGGATTCTCTTTTCTCCACACCCTCTCCAGCATTTATTGTTTGTGGGCTTTTTTATTGTGACCTTTCTGACTGGTATGAGATGATACCTAATTGTGGTTTTGATTTGCATTTCTCTGATGATCAGCAATGTTGAGCATTTTTTTTCTCAAGACTAATATGCCTGTTAGCCTTCTGTATGTCTTCTTGGGGAAAAAGTGTCTATTCAGGTCTTCTGCCTATTTTTAAATTGAGTTGTTAAATTTTTTACATTGAATTTAATGAGCTGTCTATATGTTTTATATCTGCTCCTTACAGGTCATATTGTTTGCAAATATTTTCTCCCCTTCAGTAGCTTGTCTCTCTCTTTTGTTGATGCTTTCTTTTGCTGTGCAAAAGCTTTTAAGTTTAATTAAGTCCCATTTATTTTTGCCTTTGTTTCCTTTGCCTTGTGAGACAGATTCAAAAAAATATTGCTATGATTTATGTCAGAGTGTTCTGCCTATATTTTCTTCTAAGAGTTTTATGGTCTCTGATCTTCCATTTATGTCTTTAATCCATTTTGTTTATTTTTGTATATGCTGTGTGAAAATGTTCTAATTTTATTCTTCTACGTGTAGCTGTCCAATTTTTCCAGTACCATTTATTGAATAGACCGTCTTTTCTCCATTGTATCTTAATGCTTCCTTTCTCATAAATTAATTGATCATAGGTGTGTGGGTTTATTTCTGGGCTCTCTATTCTGACACATGTATTTGTTTTTGTGCCAATACCATATTATTTTAACTACTGTAGCTTTGTAGTATAGTCTGAAGTAAGGCAGCATG
Source organism: Cervus elaphus (assembly GCF_910594005.1). NCBI lineage: Eukaryota > Metazoa > Chordata > Mammalia > Artiodactyla > Cervidae > Cervus > Cervus elaphus. The sequence goes on along the minus strand of NC_057817.1, from coordinate 11,132,199 downwards.
CTAACTCCAGCTTTGTTCTTTTTTCTCAAGATTGTTTTCACTAAAAATCCTTAAAGAAATTAAAAATTATGCTTAATTTAATATCAGATCAGGAGAGGCAGAGAGAAAAACCAGTAAAATAACAATACAAATCATTCATATGCATGTTTTATATCTTTTCTACAAACAATACAAGAGAGTTTACTCTTCTTCTTTCCAACATGACAGTAAATCAAACACTCTTGATTTAAAGAGCTATAAATGACAACTTGTAGTTTTAATGTAGTTTGACAGCTGTTTGACAGTTATTATTTACTGAGGTGAAGAAGACTCTTCAAGGAACTGATTTAAGGAGAGTGACACAGAAGAGGAACAAAAGCTAATACAAGTCCAATTGTTATAGAGCAGGCCACTGCTTACAAAAAATACAGATATATCTGGAAAGGCCAAATGGAACCACACATCTTGGAACAGTCATTGAGGATGAGGAGTGACAGTGAGAAATTTACCTGCTGGTTCCTGGACCTGTCCTTCATTGTTCAAAGTTTATCCCACAGGGTATTAATTCCTCCTTTTTTTCCAGGCTGCATTTGTCAGTTCTTCAGGGTGATCAGGGGGCATAGTGCTTTTTCTAGGCTCATAAGTGGTGGGAGAAACCAGATCCCCTATGGCAGGCTTGGGGGAAGGATGCAGTCCTTTCTCCCCAGCAGACTGAGACAGTGATCAGAATAAGGCAAGGAGGTGGATGGGTGAGTCTGGACACGTGGCACACGTGCTGTGCTGTTCCTGCCTAGGAGCCTCAGGCTGTCTGGGAGGAGAAACTACCAAGGAGATGGGAGCAGGTTCAGTGCCAGCAGCTGCAGAAACATAAGCATGTATCTGACCAAATCTAGGCATGAGTACATCAGGAACAGTGCACATACTGAGTCCAATTAACCGTCTACTCATCACCTTTCAACTCAATTGCAATGGGCTGAATGTTAACGTTCCCTCAAAATTCCTATGTTGAAATACTAACCTTTTATATGAAGGTGAGCCCTTTGGGCAGTGAATGGAGCATGAGAGGGGAACCCCCTTGAATGGGATTCATGTCCTTTTATAAGAGACCAGAAAGTCCTTTTACCCTTCTGTCATGAAAGGATACAGCAAGAAGACCATCTTTGAACAAAGAAGCAGACCACTACCAGATGCCAAATCTGCTGACACCTTGATCTTGGACTTCCCAGCGTCTAGAACTGTAAGAAACAAATGTCTGTTGTTTTTGAGTTGTTCAGTTTATGCGGTTTTATTATACCAGTCCAAACTAAGACACCACTTCATTTTGGCTTTTGTTCATAATAAAAAACACAAATGAATTCCATTTCTATAAATCAAATGACTCTTCATCAACATTTGACAGATCATAACTCCAATCGTTGGCACAACCTTCTATTTCCCTGGATTCTGTGGCTGCCTCACTGAGGCTCTGGGCTTAACTCCAACCTCTATGACTATTCTTTCTCAGTCTCCTTGCCTGACTGTTCTTTTCTAAGATACTTTATACTTATAACTAACTTAAGTATGAGGAATATATGATACAGATATAGTTCAAAAGTCAAAACATATATTGTTCTCCATGGAGAAGTTTATATCTCAGACTGCATCAACCCTGGGTTAACATCTCTTTATTCAGATTACTATCCAGTTGTCCCAGCACCATTTATGGAAAGTCTATTTGTGCCCCCTCTGCTGATTTGATGGCCACCTTGAACTACATTCCAAAGAATTTTGGGTTCTCCTTCATGGACTTTCTCCACAGGCGTGCTTATTTATCCAATACCTACATTTTTCACTAGACTGTAAGTGACATGAGGGTAACACTGTGTCTATTCATATTGCCCATATTCTCAGAGCTTAGAACAGTGCCTGGCATATAGGAGGTACTCAATATATGTTTGTTGTATTTAGAATGATTATGAAGTCCTAGGAGAAGGTTTCCCTTTTTCCCACAAATGTGTTTAAAGATAATTAAGTATTTTAATACAATAGTAAATATTTAACACAACATGAAAATAAAGAAATCATGGTATACAATATATAATATTATGTGTCTCATTTGAGGCACTTTAAGCAAAGTGTTAATATATTTTAACCAAAAACATTTGATTCAGTCTAGATGTTAACAGGAGTCAATGAATATTGAAATGTTAATGTCTTAGACAGGATACTTACAAGTGTTGTTATGCACAAATAAGATAAAATCAATTTTTATATACAGTAGATCATGGGGCTTTGAAGATGCAATGTTCATTTCATTCTTTAATCCATTTCTAAGTAACCTTGGAGGCCCCAAAATATCCAACCTGTTGTAATTTTTCTGGGTAGCATAATTTTGAAGAACCAAATCACCTAGCTAAGTCTAGTCCACCAGGCTCCCATATCTGCTTTTCACTGCAATTTTGCTGTTCTCTCACTGATGTTTGACTTCATTTGATCCTCACAATAATCATACTAAGTGGCACATTCTCTCCTTTTTACAGATGAAGAATATCAAATAATTATACACTATGAGTGGCAAAGAATTGGGAGATTTGTATAAATCTCAGACTATGTTCATTGTAAATGTCAATAATCTACTGTATTTAAAGAGTACAGCACTCCATTGTAGAATTATTAATACATTCAAACAACTTTATTTCATCCTTCATTGGCAAAGCAGCAACACAAACAGAAAAACAGCATGCAGCTTCAATAGGCAAATATTGAATACATCTCAAAAAACAGACATCTATGAGACAGTAAATAGCTGACTAAACATTAAATAATAATAACCTATTTTAAAACAGTTGTAATGGGGAAAAAATAAAATAAAAACCCAAGATCTCTCTCCACTATTTAGCAACTGATGCTATATTTCCCCATTCCTTATTATTCAGGTAACTATTATACGGATGTATATACATATGTACGTGTGGCATTTTTCCTTTTTTAAAGGCACTGAATTTAAAATTCTTAATTCTAGGCAAAGCAAACTCTTTAAGAATAAAAGGTTCTGTGATACACACCTTACCACATTGTTCAAAAGAAAAGAACACATTACTGGAAGGTAAAAGGTGAGGACTTAATCCAACTGTTAACATGAATTCATTATATTATTACACCAAATGAATTTGTACAAGTCACACAGCTTCTCTGGTTATGTGAAAAACTTGCAAACTAAGGGAAATTTTCAATTACATCCTTAATATCCACTCAGAATTTAAATACTCTAAAATCCTATTGTTCTATGATCTGTCTCTAAGCAGACCACTCTTTATGACTATCTAAATTAAAATTGTCACTATTAGCTGATTACACTTGCCAGAATAAACACTAGCAATAAAAGAGTATCTTAATTTTAAAATCTATGGCAGACTTTAAAAAAAAAAAATTGAGTGAAACTGAAAGAATCCTGCAAAACAACTTTCTAATAGATGAGAATATAATTTCATGTTACAGTTATATACATAACAGAATTTCAGCTGAACACCTTAAGTTCATTTGATTCTGTAAAATAGACTAAATCAATAAACCTAATTTTTCTTGGAAATTGTATAGATTTTGCAGCAAGTGTTAAACTGCCATATCCAATAGCCTGAAAAATACATATTATTATTAAACAGTATAAATCTGCCAGGCGCCTTAAAAAGAGCTGATAAAAGTTAACTCCATTTGACCTGATGATGTTGCATAGAGTTCTTAGAATCCAGGAGTTCAATTCCACTGGCATGTGCAGTCTATAGGCTCCTGGAGCGTGTGCAGGACTTCAGTGCCATTGCCCGAGCAATAGAGTGGCACGGTCAAGTTGCGCACCCCGTTTTCACGACAACACTTACAGAATCTTAGATGGCTCTCAATATTGATGTTATATATGGTAGCTGATGGGCATTTTCCATCACAAGATGCAACATTTATCTGTAAGGAGAGACAATGAGAAAAATGTCTTAAAACTTTTAAAACAGTGATATTGATTCCACTAAGGTAGAGTCCCTTGGACAGCAAGGAGATCCAACCATCCATCTTAAAGAAATCAGTCCTGAATATTCATTGGAAGGAAAGGACTGATGCTGAAGCTGAAACTCCAATACTTTGGCCACCTGATGAGAAGAACTGACTCATTTGAAAAGACCCTGACGCTGGCAAAGATGGAAGGTGGGAGGAGAAGGGGACAACAGAGGATAAGATGGTGGGATGGCATCACTGACTCAATGGACATGGGTTTGAGTAAGCATCAGGAGTTGGAGATGGACAGGGAGGCCTGGTGTGCTGCAGTCCATGGTGTCGCAAAGAATTGGACACGACTGAGCAACTGGACTGAACTGAAGGTAGCATATTGATTGTCCAAGATGGCAATCTGACACAACTCAAAGAATGAAACATGCACACATAACTAGATAGATCTATGGAATATATTAATCACAATCTAATGATTCTATTTAAGTTGTATCATATCACAACTAAGTAGACTACAGAATCATATAGGTCTTGTAAAAGTGGACAAACTTAGACTTAAGACTATTTTTGCTAATTAAAATTGCATACTTAATATATGGTCAAGTATATTTAAATTTAAATTTCCATCTCTCTGGATTGAAATTATCATGCATAACTGCTGATTATTTATGCCAAGAATAAATCTGCACTTCTTCACAAACAGAATATGTCAATATTAGAATGTAGGAATAATCTGAAAGTTAAATATTTTAAGTGTTGGCATTTTGTTTGCTTACAAACTTATCAGTGCTGACACACATATACTTCCGGAAAGACAGAACCTGTAATAACAAATTAAATTTATCCACTTACAGAGCTTTGACTTATACAGTCCTGTTTCCTTATAATTGACTTAATAATGACTTTCTGGCATATTCTTTCTTCTCGTTTGCCTGAAAAAATATAGAATGTATTTATTCATCCAAAGGTTCGTGTCTAATTGTTTCTTAATTCAATTAAACATATGAATATATTTAAAATTGAAAACTGATAGATTTATATGAAATATATTTCTACAATGAGATAGTTGAAATTTTACTCTTATGTAGTTTATGTTCAATATTTATTTTCAATTTCTAAATAGATTTTCTCACATATTATCTAGCTTTATATGTATATCTCTTTACCTTATTGTTTTAGAATAATTATTACAATTATAAATCAAACATATTCCACACATGGAGTAATGTTAACATCAATCTGTGTGTGCAGTGTATATTTTAATATTATACAGAAAAAAAATCTTAAGTACAAAACAAAAGACTCAGCTTGAGCATGAGCAAGAATGAGCATAAGAGGAGCCAGAGGTCAGATGCCAGCATCCAGAGGATCATCGAAAAAGCAAGAGAGGTCCAGAAAATCATCTGTTTCTGCTTTATTGACTATGCCAAAGCCTTTGACTGTGTGGATCACAACAAACTGTGGAAAATTCTGAAAGAGATGGGAATACCAGACCACCTGACCTGCCTCTTGAGAAACCTGTATGCAGGTCAGGAAGAGCAGTTAGAGCTGGACATGGAACAACAGACTGGTTCCTAATAGGAAAAGGAGTGCGTCAAGGCTGTATATTGTCACCCTGCTTATTTAACTCATATGCAGAGTACATCATGAGAAACGCTGGGCTGGAAGAAGCACAAGCTGGAATCAAGATTGGCGGGACAAATATCAATAAACTCAGATATGCAGATGACACCACCCTTATGGCAGAGAGTGAAGAGGAACTAAAAGCCTCTTGATGAAAGTGAAAGAGGAGAGTGAAAAAGCTGGCTTAAAGCTCAACATTCAGAAAACTAAGATCATGGCATCTGGTCCCATCACTTCATGGCAAATAGATGGGGAAACAGTGGAAACAGTGTCAGAATTTATTTTTGGGGGGGGCTCCAAAAATCACTGCAGATGGTGACTGCAGCCATGAAATTAAAAGACGCTTACTTCTTGGAAGGAAAACTATGACCAACCTAGACAGCATATTAAAAAGCAGAGACATTACTTTGCCAACAGAGGTCCGTCTAGTCAAGACTATGGTTTTTACAGTGGTCATGTATAGATGTGACAGTTGGACTGTGAAGAAAGCTGAGCGCTGAAGAATTGATGCTTTTGAACTGTGGTGTTGGAGAAGACTCTTGAGAGTCCTTTGGACTGCAAGGAGATCCAACCAGTCCATCCTAAAGGAGATCAGTCCTGGGTGTTCATTGGAAGGACTGACGCTGAAGCTGAAACTCCAGTACTTTGGCCACCTCATGTGAAGAGTTGACTCAATGGAAAAGACCCTGATGCTGGGAGGGATTGGGGGCAGGAGGAGAAGGGGACAACAGAGGATGAGATGGCTGGATGGCATCACCGACTCGATGGACATGAGTTTGAGCAAACTCCGGGAGTTGGTGATGGACAGGGAGGCCTGGCATGCTGGGATTCATGGGGTCAAAAAGAGTCGGACACGACTGAGTGACTGAACTGAACTGAACTGAACTGATAAAAAAATCAACCATGTTATATATAGGTAAATATACATGTACGTAATTAAGGCATACATATATATATAAATCTCTTTTAAAATATAAATTGATAGATTTAAGATCACTTTATCTTAATTGATATTAATGTAAAATTATGCAAAAATGTAACTGAATTGTTACCAACCATGTTGAAATGTATGAATGACTCATACTTGATTTTATGCCTCTGAAATGATGTCACAATTTCTAATGAAATTGTCCTATATTAAGTAATAATATATTCTTATGCCTCTGTGTGCATGATGGATTATCACTTGATAATAAACCCAATAATATATATTTACTGCTGTATGATAGTGGATGTAATCCCTGAATCAAGATGCAAAACAACCAAGGTTCTCATCTCACCCTGTTACTATTAAGAATTTGCTTTGTCACTTTAGGAAAGCCATTAAACCATTCTGCTGAGTTTCCTTATTTGCAAAAGACTGGAGTTAGAGCTCCAATCTTCAAATGAGTTTAGCCACAAAATCTTTATTTAAAATAAATGCTTGTATGAAATCCCAAGATGTAAAGTATATAAAAGTTAAGCTACTCTGGTTGAAGTACAGATGGGTAGCAAGCTTGCCTGAAATTAACTGTTCTTGTCATCCATGAACTTCAGTTGCTGTATTCAAAGGTTGTGTCTGTCCTCTTCCTACTTGACTTCTCAGCAACGTTTGTGTCAATCCACTAGTCTTTCCTCTTGGATACACTTTCTGCACTTGGCTCCAAGAGCACACTCTGGTTTTCCCCCAGTCTCCTTACGTCTCCTTCTCAGTCTCCTATTTTGCCTTTTCATGCTGTTCACGGGGTTCTCGAGGCAAGAATGCTGCAGTGGTTTGCCATTCCCTTCTCCAGTGGACCACGTTTCGTCACTCTCCACCATGACCTGTTCATCTTAGGTGGCCCTACATGGCATGATTCATCGTTGCATTGAGTTGGACAAGGCTGTGATCCATGTGATCAGTTCAGTTAGTTTTCTGTGACTGTGATTTTCATTCTGTCTGCCCTCTGATGGATGAGGATAAGAGGCCTATGGAAGCTTCCTGATGGGAGGGACTGGCTGTGGGGAAAACTGGATCTTGCTCTGGTGGGCAAGGCTATGCTCAGAAAATCTTTAATCCAATTTTCTGCTGATGGGGTAATGGAGGTAAGGGTGATTTTCTTCAAAAGCACTTATGCCAGCACACTGCTACTCCTAAGACTGTTGCAGTCCATACCCTTGACCCCACGGCAGGCCACTGTCAACCCACACCTCTGCTGGAGGCTCCTGGGCACTCACAGGCAAGTCTGGCTCAGTGTCTCGTGAGGACACTGGTCCTTTGTCTTGGGTCCTGGTGTGCACAATGGTTTGTTTGTGCCCTCCAAGAGTCTGTTTCCCTGGAGGTTCTCAGTCCTTTTGCCAGATCCCCCGGTTGGGAAATATGTCGTGGGCCCTCCAACGTTTACAACAGTGTGAGAACTTTTTTGGTGTAATTGTTCTCCAGTTTATGGGTCGTCTGCTCAGCAGCTCTATAGTGGCACTAATGGCAACCATCTCCAAGAGGACTTTTGCCACATGCAGTATCTCCAGGTCTGTTGAAGTCAGAGCCCCTGTCCCTGCAGCAGGTCATTGCTGAGCTGTGTCTCTGCAGGAGACATTCAAACACTCAAAGGCAGGTCTGGCTCAGTCTCTTGTGGGGATCACTGCTTCTTTCCCTTGGTCCTGGTGCACACAAGGAACTTCCTAAGTGACCAAGGCAAAGAAATAGAGGAAAACAACAGAATGGGAAAGACTAGAGATCTCTTCAAGAAAATGAGAGATACCAAGGGAACATTTCATGCAAAGATGGGCACAGTAAAGGACACAAATGGTATGGACCTAATAGAAGCAGAGGATATTAAGGGGAGGTGGCAAGAAGAGCTATACAGTAAAGATCTTCATGACCCAGATAACCACGATGGTGTGATCATCACCTGGAGCCAGATATCCTGGAATGCAAAGTCAAGTGGGCCTTAGGAAGCATCACTGCGAACAAAGCTAGTGGAGGTGATGGAATTCCAGTTGAGCTATTTCAAATCCTAAAAGATGATGCTGTGAAAGTGCTGCACTCAGTATGCCAGCAAATTTGGAAAACTCAGCAGTGGCCACAGGACTGGAACAGGTCAGTTTTCATTCCAGGCCCAAAGAAGGGCAATGCCAAAGAATGGTCAAACTACTGCAAAATTGCACCCATTTCACATGCTAGCAAAGTTCTCCATGCCAGGCTTCAAAAGTATGTGAACCCAGAACTTCCAGGTGTACCAGCTGGATTTAGAAAAGGTAGAGGAACCAGAGATCAAATTGCCAACATCCGTTGGATCATAGAAAAAACAAGAGGATTCCAGAAAAACACATACTTTTGCTTCATTGACTATGCTAAAGCCTTTGACTGTGTAGATCACAAAAACTATGGAAAATTCTTCGAGATGGGAATACCAGACCACCTTACCCTGCCTGCTGTGAAACCTGTATGCTGGTCAAGAAGCACCAGCTGGACACTGATATGGGACAATGGATGGTTCCAAATTGGGAAAGGAATACGTCAAGGCTGTATATTGATTGTCACCCTGTTTATTTAACTTACATCTGAGTACATCATGTGAAATGCCAGGCTGGAAGAAGCACAGACTGAAATCCAGATTGCTGGGAGAAATATCAATTACCTCAGATATGTAGATGACACCACCCTTATGGCAGAAAGCAAAGAGGAAGGAAAGAGCCTTGTGATGAAGGTGAAAGAGAAGAGTGAAAAAGCTGGCCTAAAACTCAACATTCAGAAAACTAAGATCATGGCATCTGGTCCCATCACTTCTTGGCAAAAAGATGGGGAAACACGGGAAACATTGACAGACTTTATTTTCTTGTGCTCCAAAATTACTGCAGATGGTGACTGCAGCTATGAAATTAAAAGATGCTTGCTCCTTGGAAGAAAAGCTATGACCAACCTAGACAGTATATTAAAAAGCAGAGACATTGCTGACAAATATCGGTCTAGTCAAGGCTATGGTTTTTCCAGTGGTCATGTATGGATGTGAGAGTTGGACTATAAAGAAGGCAGAGCACAGAATAATTGGTGCTTTTGAACTGTGGTGTTAGAGAAAACTCTTGAGAGTCCCTTGGACTGCAAGAAGATCAAACCAGTCCATCCTAAAGAAAATCAGTCCTGAATATTCATTGGAAGGACTGATGCTGAAGCTCAAGCTCCAAAACTTTGGCCACCTGATGTGACGAGCCACTTCATTAGAAAAGACCCTAATGCTGGGAAAGGTTGAAGGCAGGAGGAGAAGAGGACGACAGAGGATGAGATGTCTGTGGGATGGCATCACTGACTCAATGGACATGAATTTGAGCAAGATCTGGGAGATGGTGAAGGACAGGGAAGCCTGGCGTGCTGCAGTTCATGGGGTTTCAAAGGGTCCAACGTGACTGAACAACAGTCTGTTCAGAGCGACTGAACAACAACAGTCTCTTACACTTGGTCATTCTCATTCCTGCGTTTCCAACGACAGCATGGCCTGAGACTCAGTGGTGGTGACAGAGGGCAAGCTATTTTGTGTCTTATGATGCTTTCACGCATTGGTTACTTCATTAACACATTTATTGTCATACAAGTTTTAAAAGAAAGACGAGTCAAGAGAGAAACATCTTTCACATGACCTATAAGTCCTTATCCTCTTCTGTCACTTTAACCCCTGTGCTGTGACTGCACTTGGCCACTTCCTCCACTGTGAACACTCTCCACTCTTCCCGGCTGGCTCCCAAGGACATTCAGTCTCTACTCAAGTGACACCTCATCAGAGGCGCATTCTCTAATCACCCACTTAAATGAACTACCCAATCCCCCTCCTTCTCCATCCCTTGATTTCTGCACTGTTGTTCTTTGTACCATTCGTCAGCGCCTGAGGTAACGGTGTGCATTTACCAGTTACTGCTTCCTCCCCTTCTCGATAACATGCGCTATGCGTGCAGAGATCGTTTCATCCTCTATCATAGTTCCAGTACCTAAAAGAGTGTCTGCCACATGAGAGGCGCTCAACAAACACTTGTTTGTGTTCATTCATTCAATAAGTGAAACTGGGACATCCTAGCTGACTGAATTTGTTTGTGCCAAGAGCCATTTTCTATTCATTCCTCAGTGTCTTTATAATTGTTAACACGTGTTGTTTAGCATAGTACCTGTGATAATAGCCAACATCTGCAGTCTTTCTGATAAAGCCTGGTCACCCAAAAGCAAAGACTACAGACAGGGGTTCTCTAATGCCAAAGCAGAAACTACCTCATAGGTTCTTACACATCAGATTGGAGAAAAGGAGGCAGCTTGTTACTATTCTGCAACTTCAAGGCGCTGGGCCAAACTGAACAATCCTGAGGCCAGGCCCTGGAGAGACTTAAGTCTACCACTGATTATGAGTGTAATCTACTTTTCTGAGCCTTCGTTTCCTCAGCTGTAAGGGAAATCATATCTATTTCCCCACATACTTCCCAGAACTGTGGTGAAGACTGGTTGCCGTGTTATCTGTAATGGGTTTAATAGAGTGTTGGCGTGTGGCTGACAATCAATAGTAGTAATATGGCCAAACAGATATTCCCTTCTCTGCCCTCAGAAAACATAAATATACTCACTTCTCTAATAATAAACATGGGGTTATAGAATTCTTGTGACTAAGAATCCAATGCTACACAATGGCATTATTAACCTGAATCGTGTTGAAGTCTTTTTCCCAAAAACTTCTGTAAACAATATTAAAATTACTGTTTATGACAAATTTTCTAACATTTACATTTTTATCTGGATATAAACTCATAAGTAGTTGAAAAATAAATTCAGAAGCATACAAATAAAAGTTGCACAAATATCCCTCTATTCTATTTCACCTTTAACATGACCTTTAATGTCCTTATCCTCTTTTATCACTTTCATTCCTGTTTTATGACTGCACTTTGCCATTTCCTCTACTTTGAACACTCTTCAAAGGGTGTTATAAAGCACTATGAAATAAACCATATAATTCAAATAAATATAAATTTATGTACAAATATGTTTATTTACATTTATGGGATATTTTATATACGTATTATTTAAATATAACTCACTAAATTGGTATTTCTCAAATGTATTAATTATACAGAACCATAGATTTGTTCAAATAGGTTTGGAAAATATCATACTCTCTATGTCCTTATTGGAGTCTCATAACAATTTTGTGTAGTTTAAAGCACATAGAATTCTTGAAACCAGAGTACTTTTTAAACTTAAGCCCTACTGAAATTCTGTGCAATACCTTTTGAGAAATGCAGCAAGAAAGACTTTTCTAATATTTAAATTAAATTTAGATTAAAATTCACCTAAATTAAAAACTGTATTTATGCTCTAGAAGACTAAATTACAAAATAGTCAACCACTTGCCATAAAAAATTTAAATAATAAACATTACAAAATACATTTCCCTCATTGCAACATAAGAAGTGAATCTTATGAGAAAAATCATAATCATGAACAATTAAAACTAATCAAATTAATGTATATAATTTGTCCTCACTTACAGATCCTGCAACAGCCTTCATTATAAAGCTTCACAATCCCTTCATTCTAGGATGAGAGAAGGAATAGTGTTAAAACTCAATGTTTGTTCATTTCCTCCTAGATTAGAAACAGAAAACTAACTTTTCAATATATTTACTAAATATCACAAAGACTTTTATAGAAAAAGGATTGAAACAACTATATCTAATAACAATTTTTATTTTTAAAATTAGGAGCAGATATTTTAAAAATTTTAATATTGTTATTTCTTCATAAGTAATATAAAAAAGAGTGCATAAAGACTAACTTACTTGAAAGAACACATTTAAAATACAACAAAAGATTTTCTTACCAAATCGAGAGGTACTCTAAACAGAGATCAGTGTGTTTTTTAGACTCCTTGAAATAAACTACTTTTTGAAATGAGACTGAGTTCCTGAATATAACTGAATGTTAAAATGATATCTCTTTTTCTCTAATATTGTATTATTTTAAACAAATCTTCTACTTCTGAATGTCTCTTGTCAAAGGCTAAATTAAGAAAATTTCATTGATTATCTTTTGGAATTCTTACCATAATTTTCTGATTGCTTTTAGTAACTCACTAATTGTAATTCAAATAAAAGAATAATTTATTCTAGAAAAATGGATTTGTGAAATAAGATGATGCCTAAGATTCTTTAAAGAGCTAAAATTCTATTACCTTGGTACATATTATATCTTGTTATTCAGCCAGCTAGCTAACTATCATCACTAAGAGGGCACATGTTGAAAAAACTCAATGAAATCATGCTATTTCTTTACACTGAAATAAAAATACTGCCTCACACAATAAAGTTTACTTTTCATTAGGGATTATTATTTCCTAAATAATTAAGGCTACAAGAATCTTTTAAAAAAACTATGTGACTTTCAAAAATCTACTGTCCCAGTGGGCTCTTCTCTGGGAGAATAAGGAATTGGAAGAGCAAACTGAAGGATCGGCTATGCCCTGGCATAAGTTGAGCTTCACAGTGGCCCATGTGCAGAGAATCTGTGACAAAGTTCACTTAGGCCAGCATGCATTAAAAAGCAAATGACATCAAAAATCTGCTGTGTGTTTAAGTAAGAGAAACTTGACCAAGTTCAGATCAATTAGTTTATTAATCCATATTGAAAGAGAGGCTAAGTCGGCTAATCAAAAGATTTTTCAATAATCCTTTGGTCTACATATTAAAAACCCAGAGATAGTATCATGTCCACTCAGGGAGAGTCAAAATTATTTGGAGTGCCATATACAACTCAAACTGTCAAACAGGAAATATAATCAAGCTTTTATGTATATATGAAAATAAAACATTTACCAAAATAAATAAACCATGTATGTATGACCTTGGAAAACATATTAATGTGCATTTTTAAAATTATATTTAATGCTAAATTTTCTTGGCTATAACAAAGTACAAACCATTTTGCATTCCGTCTCATTAAAAGGTGGACAGACCATACTGTAGTTAAGAATCATTGCCCCTTCATCAGTCTTAACACATTCAAATGTTGTACAATTATAGTGCCAGGTGCTCCCCTCCTAAAAATAAAAGAGAAAGATTCTGTTTGCTTATTAAAATCTGCTATATTTCATAAGTAGAATGTTTCCTATCTTGCTGAATCAAAAGTCAAGTCAAGATTTAGAGAGCTTCTTGTGACATAAAATATCTGTCTGGAACTGTACCTAAACCTATCTAAAATGATTAAAAACACATGTATGTGGCAGGTGGGTGGGTGTGTTTGGTTTCATACTATAACTGAGATGTAAATGTGGAACAAAACAATAGAGAGGAAAGAAGCAACTCAGCGTCTCTTTCTACTACAAAATTAATTATCTAATTTGGCCAAGTGTCAAAGGTCTTGTTCTAATATTCCCTCACTAATTATAAAACAACAAATCATATTAGTTAATATGACTCCTCACTTGAGGCGTGTTTGTTTTTTCTTCTACTCCCTTATCACCAAAAAATTTAAAAATCTTTGGATGATGGTGATTGTTCACTTATAGTTCTAGTTTCCTATACCTTCTGGTTATTTTTAAATGTATCCCTATTCTTCAACAAATTTTTAAGATAATAATTGTTTATTTAACTCCTGATTTCAGAATTCCTATTTACAAATAAAATCAGCTGAAACTAATTATACTATAATTATTAGGCTGTAATTGTTAATCTATATATTTTTTATAACCCAAATTTTAAAACATTAATCAAACTCTGACTTGAAGATTCCTTGTGGACCAGCAAAAATTCTGACAAGCTTCCCTTTCTATAGATTCTATTTTAATTTATAAATGTCTTCAGATCCTCTATGAACCTCAACTGGAAAAGATCTACAAGTCCAGGTCTAAAAGAAGATAAAACATTCAAAATCAAATATTAATTCTAATATTCAATTCAAATAGTACATTCTAATTTATCTGGAATCAAAAATTAGTTGTTCCATAGGAATTAGATTTCTAGATAAATAAAACTTATCTTTGAAAGAGCCAAGAGTTATTATAACAATCCTGATGAATATTTACCTATATTACTTGTGTTCATTATAAATATTCTAAACATAATTTAATCTTTTATTTAAATGTGAGAGTTATCACTGTGCATACTGATTATATACACCAATAGTTTCTGGATTATTGACATCTATAGAGTTTATTTTCCTCTTTACTAAAATCCCCACATAACTGTATATTTTCAAGTAACCTCTGATTCATTTCTCTCACTGACACCTGTCTTCTCATTATTTTTATAAACTTGCTTTTTCAAGACTCCCTATTTAAAAAATATAATATGAAGCAGAAACATTGCTATGATTAAACAGATAAATAATATCAACATTATTTAAATCAATAACACTATTTTTCACATAATTATAAAACAAATGGACAATAAGCATACATTATACTGTTATAAAATAAGATAATTGTTAACTTTCTCTTACTTAGTAAAATGCACAGGATTGTAGAAATCTGTTTTTCTTTTGGGTATATAGCTAATTCCATGTAATTAAGAATACCATAAATAAGACCTCCATATAATTGAACTATTAATGGAAAAACTTAAGGATAGCAATAATAAATTGGAACTATCCTCAGGTAATGCAAATTATAATCAGAATTTGTGACCCTCCTAAATCTGATGACCTCACTAATAACTGTACTAAAATTACATGGTTCCCTTCTTCTGTTCTAAGAAAGGGAAAGAGTAGGTCAGTCTGCAAACCTACATAGAGTTATTATGAGATAATGGAAGAATTCTGAATAATTATTATATTGTGGAAAGGTGTGATACAGCACTCATTACTCTTGAAATCTTCTTTAAAAAATTTTCAAATATCTTAAATCTTTTCTTATTTCTTACCTACTGAAATCTTCAATACCTGAAATAATAAAGTACTAACATCTTGAGTTTCAGACTTTTGTTAAAATGCTTCATTTCAAATGAGTGACTAAAATAACACTCTTTTCCGTTGTTCTAATTATTAGAACTCAACATTTCTCAAAGCCCATTCCTAACATCTGCAGGAAAAGTAAGCTTCTGATAAAGAATCATGGACTTTAAAATGTTAACTATGTCTTGTGTGTTGCAAGTGTGCTCTGCATGGGTGTGCTTACTGTATGTAGAATACTGTGTGTGAAAGAGAGAGATTTTTCAAATTTATGTGAACACCTTATTCAGAAAATAGCATGGAGCGCTATCCTCCAGAGGAATACATTTTAGGAACGAAGTAATTCATACCTCATATATAACTGTTGTTCCATTTTCCATTTGAAATTTGCAGGATATATTTTTGCAGGTACCACAACAATCATAATCACTTGGAGATGGAGTATATACCTGGTGCTATGCATAGTAATAATAATTTTAATTAGCCAAAAACAGTACTGATATTTTTAATGAAATAATTCTGAAAGTGCTTCCCATTATAACATATGCTCTCATAGGGAGGGTCAAGAGGAAGAGGACATATGCATACTATGGTTGATTCATGTTGATGTGTGGCAGAAACCAGCACAACATTGTAAAGTGATTATTCTCCAACTAAAAATAAATTTTAAAAATTATGCTCTCTTAGAATATCTGTAAGCATTTCTAAGGTTGAATTTGAGGCATATCAAATATCTTTATATAGCTGTATTGGAGGTGAAGTAGTTGTTAACATCCAAGATTCATCAAGCAGATATAAAAAGCTCAGGTCAAACAAGCTGTATAGAAAATAAGACTCCTGGGATTTCCCTGTGGCCCAGGGGTTAAGAATCTGCTTGGCAATGCAAGGACATGGGTTCAATCCCTGGTGCAGGAAGATTCCACATGCCTTGAGGTGACTAAGCCCATGTGCCGCAACTAAGACCCAATGCAGCCAAATACGTGAATAAATAAATATTTAAAAAAAAAAAAAGAAAATAAGACTCCTGAAATTCAAGGTTATACACAGGAAAAGGATACTGTATTATATAGATACATTACAAATTGATAGATTTTTAAAGCACTATTCAAGTGTATATTTTTAAATTATAGAGTATTTACTTGTTCAAATTCTACAGCTGCCATTTTAAGATTAATTAGCTTGTACCAGAATGACTTAGAAAAAATACTTACAATATCACATTCTTTTGAACAATTCACCATTGTAAAGTTCAGAGTGTGGAAGCCTGTATGGTTATCTTTTTCTTCAAGACACTCTACCATGTAACAAAAATCCCCTTCCAAATACCTTATCATAGATTGGCCAGGATTCAATACTGATATTTCTTGAAATACACACACATCATCTTTTTCTAAGAAAAGATAAAAAGTCAACAAAGTATGATATTCAGGTTTTTTAATTAATCAATCAATAGAACTTTTATTTAAGACTATGTTTTTATTGTGATGTGCAATTTTTAAAAAAACCAATAAAGATCTTTAACCTTATATATTGTTAATGGCTCAAGAGTTCACTTAATAATGAATGTGACATTTATTCTTTAACATACAGTAAGAAATCATATATAAACTCAACTACTATTTACTGTTTGAACTTTCTCTAAAATCTACAATATATAGCATATTCTAGAATTTTAGCCTAAAGTGATCATCAAGCTATTTGCTATTCCCTCCTCTGGAAACATAACATGACAATTTGGGGGAGTGGATATAAATGAAGGCAAAAATATAAATCAATAACAGTAGGCCTTTTCATGAAGGGATTGCATGATGTTTCATGTTTTTGTTATTTTGAGAGAAAATTTTTCAATTTTATTGTGCTGCAAAATATATAATTATATAAGTCATCCTTTACAGTGAAGGTAGCTGATTTAATGCGCTATCACATCTTTGAAAGTGGCTTTAGGTAGGCTAGAATAGTAATGAAGAATTTAGCTCAGAAACTCTTTGTGCCTTGCCAATGCTGGGTTTAATTCTTCTCTCATATAAAAATACCAAAGTTTCAAGATATTGAACAACTGTTTATTTTCTATTAACCTACTTAATATGAAGATTTGTTATTTCATAGAAAAATCAACCTTATGCCACGCAGTGTCAACATCAATAATAATACAAGAGTGAACAAAAATCTCTCACTTTTAGCTGTTATCTATTTTTAAATTAAATTATATACACAAAAAAGAACCTTGGCATCAACTTTAAATTCTGTGAAGCCTCTGAAAAAGAATAATTTTTATGTCTTGTTAACAAGTTTCTGAGCGACTTCACTTATGAAGTTTCTCAGAACATTTAGGAATATTACACAAGAGGAAATTAAAAAATAAAAAGTACACTTTTTATACTCAAAAACTGGCATGGCTTAAAATGTGTAATATATCTTAAAAATAATTGTTAATTTTTTTAAAATTAAAATTAATTTAATTTTAATTTTAATAGTAAATATACCAATAATATGACTATCATTTAAAAGTTTCAAAGACATAGTTACCACAGAGATACTGTACACATCCACAGTCACTCTGAAAGTTGTAGTCTATTGCAGTAAATTCTCCCTATTAGAAAGATATTATTATTATATGACTTACCAGCATAGTTTATTGTATTACCATTGGAAAAAATACACAATATAACATCTAATAAGTATCCTACCCCACAACCACACAGCAACTTCATAGTAAATATTTGATAGGGAACAAGCTTTGATTAACCCAGCATAATTAGTAACCTAAGGAAAAAACTCACAATAAGCAACATGATCATAGAGCACATAGTCTGTCTAAACATTACTTTCCTTAGCTATTAAATGAGTGGAGATGGATGAGATGATCTTTATGGTTTGTCCTAACTTTAAAATTACACTGTTTGACCCGGAGCTTCTAGTGGGCAATTCAAGATAAGAGAATGTTCACTAATCCTAGAAACTTCTCTTGAGGAAAATGTTCTTGGTCTGCTCTATAGAGGTGGTCCAGAACTCTGACGTATGCACAGAGCAACGCTGCTATAGCATATAAAACAAGAGCAGAAGGGTGAACGGTTAGTAACACAGGCTCGGGAGCAACGCCGCCCTTCTGCCAGGCTTGCTCTGCCCCTTACTAGCTGTGTGATCGAGGGCAGGTTACGTAACCAGTCTGCTCCTCACCTTCCTCATTTACAAAATGGCGACAATACTGTCTGCCTCTTAGAACTGTTGACAGAAACAAATGGATCAATATATATAAGGGCTTCACATAAGCTGATGTACAGGAAGCGCTATCATCTCTCTCTCTCTCTGCTCTGCGCTGCTGTCTGCTCAGTCGTGTCTGCCTCTTTGCAACCCATGGAGTATCGCCCACCAGGCTCCTCTGTCCATGAGATCTTCCAGGCAAGATAGTAAGGAAATTGCTGTCATGACCAACGCTTAAACTTTTCTTTACTAGGAAAACTGTATTGGTTCTTCTCAGGTAGGACTCAGGCCTAAAGTTTCAAGAATTGTATTTTAAACATCAACTTTTCCTGGGTATCTTTAATTTTCATATGACAGTAATAAACACTAATTTGATTATCAACACAAAAAATAACTCAAATAAATTCATAGTAATATATAAAAGGCACTTCCTCCAAAAAGTAATATTCTACTTTTTATAGTGCTTTATGGATTGCAAAGTAATTTCATAAACATTAACATATTTGATGTTTTCTGACTTTTAGTCATTATACAATTCCAGTGGGACTAGAAATAAAATATTAGAAATACAGAGTTAAAAATAGTAATAAATCAAGCTCTCCCACTGCATAAACTATTCCAAAAGATTAGATAAGTAAGTAGGCTCTCACTAACTTTTTTAAGTCACTTAACCTGTTTTCCAATAGTTAGAGCACAATGCCCACAATGTCCGCTCAAGCTTAGGCTTAAATCTCCTCATCTTCCTTCCTAACTTGTTTCCTCTGAGATCCTACTCACAGATTTAGTTACATTTTTATTCTCATAAGTACCCAATGTCAATCAGAGGAAATAGCTCCTTGATTGTTCTACCAATACTTAATATTAATTGAATATGATGGTATTTTTTTTTTATCCTCAAGCAAGCATCCCTCCCCTTTACAGTCATAGCAAAATCACCTCAAAGTGTTTCCACTTTTTAGCTATTATGAATGGTGCCACTATGAACATTCAAGCTTTGTGTGGACATATGTTTTCATTTCTCATGGATATATACTTAGGAGTGGAATTGCTGAGTCACACGGTAACTATATATTTAACCTTTTGAGTTATTACCAGGCTGTCTCCAAAGCAGTTAGTTTTGCATTCCCACAGCAGAGCATGAAGGTTCCAATTTCTCCATATCCTTGCCAACATGTATTAATAGCTGTCATTTTAGTGAGTGTGAAGTGATCTCTCACTGTAGTTCTGATTTGCATTTGAAAAAGTGAAAGGGTTAGTGACTCAGTCGTGTCTGACTCTTTGTGACTCCATGGACTGAACTGCAAGCCTCCTTTGTCCATGGAATTCTCCAGGCAAGAATACCAGAGTGGGTAGCCACCCCCTTCTCCAGGGGATCTTTCAGATTCAGGGATCAAATTCGGTCCACACTATAGGCTGATTCTTTACCATCTGAGTCACTAACTAATAGTTAATGATGTTAAGCAACTCTTCAAGTGCTCTTGTCCACTGCATATTTTATTTGGACAAATGTCTGGTTATATCCATAAAATTGAATATTATTTAAGAGTAAAAAAAGAAATGAAGTACTGATCCATGCTACAACACAGATGAATCTTGACAACCTTATGCTAAGCGAAAGGAATCACAAAAGAGCACATCTTATATGACTTCATTTACATGAAATATTAAGAATAAGAAAATCTATAGAGATAGAGAATATATTGTGATTTCCTAGGTGGAGGGAGTTTTGAGGACACAAGTAACTCCTAAGAGGTACAGAGTTTCTTGGGGCAGAGGGTAACACAATTTTTCTGTAATTGATTGTGCCGATGGTTGCACAATCTGTAAGCAAAATAAAAACCATTTAATTTCACACTCTAAATGGCTGAATTGTATGGTATGGGAATTATATTTCAATAAAGCTGTCACTAAAAAAGTAATACATTATTAAATATTTGTTTCAGTGTCAAAGACAAGGTACTTTAAAAAAAAAACACTGTGGACTGTAGCCTGCCAGGCTCCTCTGTCCATGGGATTCTCTAGGCGAGAATACTGGGGTGGGTTGTCATTTCCTTTTCCAGGGGATCTTCCTGACCCAGGAATTGAACCCGGGTCTCCTGCATTGCAGGCAGATTCTTTATTGACTGAGCTATGAGGGAAGCCCAAACATGTCTTCTTTGATAGATAAGGCCAGGAATATATTATCTATCTCAACTCTTAGAGGCATATCATAGAGGTAAATATTTAAAGAAAAAAATAAAAAGACTTGCAAAGTGTCATATCTAATGGTTATCCATATACTTGGATATAATGGTTATACATATAATGGATATCCATATCCATAAGTGTCCATCTAAAATAGTTAAATAAGTGATAACCAGAGTCATAACTATTGTTTCTAAAAGTTAAATTTAAAAAAAAAAATAAAAGTTAAATTTTTGTAATTCCTAGAAGGTTTGCATGTTCACAGATAACTCCTAAGAAGGTACAGACAGCTAGTTACCTATTTATACCTCCTCCTCCTCTGAACAAATGTATTGTTAGTACACTTTCTAAAAGAATCACTGGGAACACTTTCAATATTGAGATAACATATTTTCAATACTGTGCTTCATTTTAGACCAGTGAACTTATGTAGATATAAGACTGGAGGATTCAGGCACCATAGGACAAAATGATCGTGTGATCACTTACCAAGAACCAGACATCCTGGAATGCAAAGTCAAATGGGACTTGGGAAGCATCACTACGAACAAAGCTAGTGGAGGTGATGGAATTCCAGTTGAGCTATTTCAAATCCTAAAAGATAATGCTGTGAAAGTGCTGCACTCAATATGCCAGCAAATCTGGAAAACTCAGCAGTGGCCACAGGACTGGAAAAGGGCAGTTTTCATTCCAATCCCAAAGAAAGGCAATGCCAAAGAATGCTCAAACTACTGCACAATTGCACTCATCTCACACACTAGCAAAGGAATGCTCAAAATTCTCCAAGCCAGGCTTCAACAGTATGTGAATCATGAACTTCCAGATATTCAAGCTGGATTTAGAAAAGGCAGAGGAACCAGAGATCAAATTGCCAACATCCGCTGGATCATTGAAAAAGCAAGGAAGTTCCAGAAAAACATATACTTTTGTTTTATTGACTATGCTAAAGCCTTTGACTGTGTGGATCACAACAAACTGTGGAAAATTTTTAAAGAGATGGGAATACCAGACCACCTTACCTGTCTCCTGAGAAATCTTTGTGCAGGTCAAGAAGCAATAGTTAGAACTGGACATGGAACAACAGACTAGTTCCAAATTGGGAAAGGAGTACATCAAGGCTATATATTGTCACCCTACTTATTTAACTTGTATGCAGAGTACATCATGAGAAACACTGGGCTGGAAGAAGCACAAGCTGGAATCAAGATTGCCGGGTGAAATACCAATAACCTCAGATATGCAGATGACACCACACTTATGGCAGAAAGCAAAGAAGAACTAAACTGCCTCCTGATAAAAGTGAAACAGGAGAGTGAAAAAGTTGGCTTAAAACTCAACATTCAGAAAACTAAGATCATGGCATCCGGTCCCATCATTTCACGGCAAATAGATGGGGAGACAACGGAAACAATGAGAGACTTTATTTTTTGGGGCTCCAAAGTCACTGCAGGTGGTGACTGCAGCCATGAAATTAAAAGACACTTGCACCTTGGAAGAAAAGCTATGACCAACCTAGACAGCATATTAAGAAACAGAGACATTACTTTGCCAACAAATGTCCAGCTAGTCAAAGCTATGGTTTTTCCAATAGTCATGTATGGTTGTGAGAATTGGACTATAAAGAAAGCTGAGTGCCAAAGAATTGATGCTTTTGAATTGTGGTGTTGTCTCCAACTTTTGAGAGTCCCTTGGACTGCAAAGAGATCCAACCAGTACATCCTAAAGGAAATCATTCTGAGTATTCATTGGAAGGACTGATGCTGAAGCTGAAACTCCAATATTTGGCCACCTGATGTGAAGAACTGACACAATGGAAAAGACCCTGCTGCTGGGAAAGATTGAAAGCAGGAGGAGAAGGGGACGACAGAGGATAAGATTGTTGGATGGCATTGCCGACTCAATGGACATGAGTTTGAGTAAACTCCGGGAGTTGGTGATGGACAGGGAGGCCTGGCATCCATGGGGTCACAAAGAGTCGGACACAACTGAGTGACTGAACTGAACTGAACTGAACTTCCAATCTCTAATAAAATATAAAATGTTGACTGCTCCCTATATCAAAGCAGATTTCTTTTAATTTACTTCATTACAACTTAAAGAGAATAATTCCATTTACTCTGAGAAGAAATCAGAAATGAAAGAAATAAAGGAAGAAAAAATTGATTTATATATTATATTAAAATTCAGTCAAAATATGTGCTCTTACCACTTCACAAGTTGGCATAACAAGATTTTCACAGCTACATTCTAAAAGGCAAAAATCAACATATTTATATTGATCATAATATACTAATACAATGTAATAAGACTTTAAAATATAAAAATTAGTTACCACAATGCCACGTTGGACAACATTGACCAGATACATTTTCTTTCACAAGATTCATATCTTCTGCACAGATGAATAGAGGCATAGGACAAAGATTTGGCTCACACACTAAATTTAAAAAATAACATGGGTAAAGATTAACTTCATTTAAATGCTAGCTATCATTAGCTATCATTCACTAGCTATCATCCACTGCCATTACTGATGTACTGGGATCTCCCCAGAGCTGCCCGCCCACCACCCAACTGCAACGTGTCGATAAGGACAGAACAAAGGACTCGCAAGCAGATACGACAATAGTACAGCTAGGACATGCTCCTTTGGTCAAGAGCCCTGAGAAATGGCAGGGGTCAAGAAGAGAAAGGAAGTGAAAAGGGTATGGAATCACTTGGAAATCTAGAAAGTCTAGGATGAGGAGAAACCTTATAGCTAATCTATTTTGGGGATGTAACAAAATTGTCCAAGAAGCACTCTGTATTTAATATACTAGAAATCAGCTAAGGTCTGATATAACCGTACAACTAACATGCACTGGCCTGAGCCTTCCCTGGTGATCCGTGGTTAAGAATCTGCCTGACAATGCAGGGGACATGAGTTTGGTCCCTGGTCCGAGAAGATCCCATGTGCCATTGGGCAACTAAGCCTGAGCCTCACAACTACTAAGCCCACACCCTAGAGCCCATGAGCCACAACTAATGCAGCCTACATGCCTACAGTCCATGCTCTGCAACAGGAGAAGCCACCCCAGTGGGAAGCCTGGGCACTGCAGTGAGGAGCGGCCCTTGCTGGCCACAACTAGAGAAAGCCCGCAGGCAGCAATGAAGGCCAAGTGCAGCCAAGACTAAACAAACAAAACAAATAAAAATTAGCTTTAAAAAAATTGTAAAAAGAGGCACTGGATTTCTTAAATGCCAAACATATCTAAATAGTTTTAATTAATTAAAATATATTTACCACAGTAATATTGAGGACAACAGAAGTGTGTAGTATTAAGATCCACAGTGAGAAATTCTCCGTCAGTACACAGTGGAATAGGTTCAGTGCAAGGTTTGCAAACTAAAGATGAAACAAAAAGGCAAAGTCATGGTTGAGCTAAAAACAAACTAGTTAGAAGGTCAAATGACTGTACACATATAAAGTCAAAATAAAATACATTATATAAAACTTAACAGGAAACAAGGAAAATAAGGATTTAAAAAACAGATCTCCTTATTTGGTTATAAAAATAATACTATCTGAATGTATTATTTTATACTTTCCCAAGCACCATGATATAAGAAGAACCATCTTACCAGAGTACAGGACATTGAAATCTCAGGAGTAATTTGTTCTTACTAGGATCAAAATACCATTGATTTACTTAACTTTTCTTAATTCACTACTCTTGATTACTCCAATTTATGGACGAACAATATAGTAGGCACATGTTCTTCTGAACTCTTAGTATCCTTCTTCCAACTTTGATGATAACTCTCAATGAATTTGAGGAAATGCCCCAACCACACAGTCTTGGAGTGACTCTTAATAAAGGTGCCTCATTCTTATCAGTCTTTGTGTAGGAAAAACCCACTTTAGATGAGTCAGAATATCTTTCTATATCATTTGAGTCATAGAGGCACATCAAGACAGGAAATAAATGGATGTGGCCGACTCAGTCATTAGTGACTGCCACCTAGAGAAGCTGGTTTCTCTCCTTCCCAGGGTTTGGCTGTTCTGCTTCATCTCAATCCTACAAAATCTTGATCCCCCAATTCTCCCAATAATTGGTTGTGTGTAGGCTATGCAGAATCAATCAGTTGTCATTGCAAAGAAACTTAAATTATACACAAAGAAGTGCTGTGATCTACATGGGTTCATCTGAAACCTACATTAATCACCAGTCTTTGACATGATAATTCCCCAATGAAATGAAAAAGAGAGAACTATTTATGTTTGAAAGCCCAGTTCATCAGACAGAATATACAGCACCAAATATAGTCCTTTTCTAGACACCTTTCATTTCTCTTTCGAGATCATTGTGCTTATACATTGTGCTTATACATATCCTATACAGCAGATGAAGTTTTAAAGAGCTACCCTGCATAGTAGAGTCCTTTATTTACGTTCTTCAGGAAAGTCAGGACTAAATTTTTTCTCTAAAAAGAACTATGTGGTAGCTTTATTTTTTAATTGATTATATTATCTTTGATTAGGTTTTGACTTATATACATAGTCTCTGTCAATAGGGACAAGTAGTACTAATTGTAATAATTGTCAATAATCATTTAAAATGCTATATCTTTTTTTTCTACCACTCTAATCTAGTTGAATTTTATGAGTATATTGGCAGAATATTGATTACCATGAGTTCCATGAAATTCACATCATATAAGAGATTTTCCTGTGATCTTTCCTCTTCTTCCAAGAAATTATCTCACAAAATACTTACCACAGAGAGGAGAAAAGCAGCAAGTCTCTTCCTCTTGAACCTGAATCATGAATTGATCTTCTCTGCATTCTGGTATTGAAATTGTGGGGCATTTGAGTGGGTCACATTCTGCAAAAACACAAAGTTATTTGGAAATTTATATAGAGTAAGATGAATAAATGAAATAGTGTGGTTCATTTCTCTTTGAATTTAGTAATAATTAGTTCATTTAAAAAAATCTTAATCTTAGAAGAAATATATAGGCAATAGCAGGTTATTAATATAAAAAATAAGTATTTTACATAAAAATATATGTAAATATACATTTAAAATATATATATACTTTATCTTAATCATATATACATGATTAATCATCTATATACATGTATGTGTTTGTGTATATATATATGTATATATACTGCTATAAAATCTCAGCAGAAATATATAGGAAATAGCAGATTTTTTATATTTAAAACATACAAATGTATACACTTAAAATACATATTTATACTAAAATTAAGATCTCTAAAGTGAACTCATACATATATAATATATATAATAAATATAATTAAAGTTCATATATATACATATTTACAAAGAAGTCATAGGTTTAAAAAAAAACTACCTTTAGCAAGACAGTTCTGCAAACAATGTTTGATAAATTTTTTTGTAGACAGAAAAATGAGAATCTAATCCACTACTCTGAGTGAACAATGAATCTCACTTTTCCTAGTTCATTACTCACCACATTGGTACTGTGGACAGCAAGAAATGGGGCTATGGCCAACAACCAGTTTTTGACTATTTGTACATGTTGGAATGGCAGTTTCACACAAAGTCATGTCACATCCTGGAAATAATCAGAAATATAAAAAAATTGTGTACACAACTAAAATCCTGAGGTTCTAACTTAAAGCAGGAAAAGGATTCTCATTATCATGTTTTTACACTGCAATTAAACCCATTCAGCTCACAGAATGGTCATATGTGAAAAGGCAGCAGATTTAAGGTTACCGATTATTGTCTTTGACCCTGGTTATCGTAAGTCAAAGACTCCCAGACCCTTTTCTTGTCATGTCTTTCAGAATGTTATTAATTTATAATAGCTAGAGTTTTGCATGTCCGTTTGCAAAATCAACAAAACTATAATGAGGTAAAAGTTGCTTTGAGAAAGTGTAATTTATGGCAATAGTTACTTTAACCCTGGACATTTTTTTTTAACACCAAGCATCATACATGCCCTGTTTTTTCTCAAAGAATATCAACATATTTTGTGGCATTAATAGGCTATAAGGCTTCAGCCTGCATACATACTGCAAACTTCCTTTGAACAGCAGGTCCACCTATCAACGAAGCCCAGGACAACTTCAGCTTCTCGTTCACAAATTGGCGAGGGCTGTTCATCACAGTCAGGTTCTACGGGAATAATGCTTCCATTCGCGAAACATTTGTACAGGGCACAGTCGTCAATGCCCCCATTCCAAACTTCACCAGCAGTTCGAGGCTGGTCTTCACTGTCAGTGCATGCTTAAAAAGACAATGTTATATCACTTAGGACTTGGGCATGAAAATAAATCAAGCTGTGATGTTTTGATTTCAGACTGTGACTTGGTCCAGGGGCACAGATAACCTGTCATGTTATCTACCTTTTCGCAGCTTCTTCTTTTTGTTCATCAACTACTAGCTTACATTTTTCTTTAATGAACTTTTTGTAGTCCATGGAAAATATTTTTCCCTTCTACAACTATCTGTAAATTTGCGTGACCTCTTCTACAAATAAGATGATCTGTTAATTATTTTGTATTCATTTTAAGTCTTGCTAGTACAATTTATTTAACTTAAACAAACTCAGTAACATAAATTTAAATTAGCTTTAAAATATTAACTATAAAAACTGAGTAGTATTAGAAAATAAGGTAGTCTCTACCTCACATTAACATGTTTGTTAATCAAAATTCAAAAGATTCCAGCTTTAAAATCTAAATGTGAAAAGTAGGCAGTCAAGCAAATATTGTTTAATGATTCTGTTCATTTTATTATGAACATTTTACTTAATGACAAATATTGCCCTTTAGTAGTTCTTTAAGGATAATAAAGATAAATGAAGTGACCACCATATTCCAAGCTTCCAATGAACTTTTCTTTATTTATGACCAAACCAATCTCTCAGGCCCCTAAAAAAATATATAAGCGTGCCTGTGTATTCTCAAATTCTTCCACAAATATTCTCTCAATGGCAAATACAAACTTGTTTCTGAAACTTTATATGCATTTTGATTCTACTTGCCTTTCCCTTTAATTATTCTCTACTTTTGACCATAACAATGATTCTTATGATAGATAAAAAGTGCTGTATGGCAGTTTTCTCAATTTTGCACTTTTCAAATCCACAACGATCTTAGAGACTATGTGTCACAATAAAATGGGTTGAAAATGAAAGCAGAAATACTGGATGTTTTCTCTCAGATAATAGCACTTTCTGAAACTTCTTGAGTGCTTATTTTTCTCTAGGCACTGTTGCAAAATTCCTTCGATTTTTTTGTGTATCCTCACACTAACCTTGTGGTATAAGTCCTATTACTTTCCACATTTTGCAGATGCGCAATTTCAGGCTCATGTAAAGCAGAATCATTAATACATGAAATAACTGGAATTTCAATTGAGTCCACATACTGTTCTCTTCATTCTTAATTTGCCTTATTCTTTTCTGGTTATTATAGGCATAAGTAGAAATAAAACATATTACCACTGAATCCCCCAATTTTGGCAACTTTGATTGAAATCATATTACAATCGAACAACATACTCATTTTCTTTCCAACACTTAGGTGAACTTTGATGAACCCTTCTCAGCACATTTCTCCAAGATTTAAAAAAAGTCTAAAGTGTCTTATTTGTTTATTTCCTGGGTCCCTAAAGTGTTGTTTTACTTTTCTGCTTACCACATTCTTTCTCTGGAATACATTGGGTTGAATCTGGCCTGTGAAGAATGGTTCCATTTTTGCACACACAGTCTTCTCTTAAATTCAAACATGAAGAATGTTCATAGAACCATCTGTTCAGACATGTTCTTGCTTCACAAGGTCTCACACAGGGTTGATATTCCTTCCCCTCTGGACAAGTCAGAGCTATGAATAACCAAGGACAGAATTTGGTAATGATAAAAGTGACCTACTTGAATTCTAGTAAGAGGAAGAAATGTCAGTTTTGTCTCTGAAAGTAAATTTTTGCACACTCTCAGCCTCTTCCAAATCCATTTTTCACCATTATGTAACCATAAATTAGAAACAAAACAATCAGTGAGTACTTTTGAGCATCTTCCAGGTGTCCAGCTGGTATTATGTCACAGTGGGGAAAGTTCATCTGATTTATATCAAATAAATACTACCAATAGGCAGCCCAACTTTGGTTGGCATAAATATAGAGTCAACCATTATGAAGTTACTGCTCTGTGCAGTGGGAAGAGATCCAGCGGTCCACTCAGAATAAGAACAGAAATATGTCTTAACTATGCAACTCAACCAAGCCCTAAAAAAGAAAAATGCCACATGTTTAGGCTTAATCCTTCACTGTCAAAAGAAACTACTGTTGCTGAGCAGTTTCTAAATGATGTTTCAGAGAATTCGTGGCGCTTTCATGTGATCTTAAAAAGCCATACTCATAAAAAAATGAGCATGCAGAGGGCGGGGGCGTAAACCGGTAAGATACTAGCAGAGAATAATTTCACAATCTAGTGATACTGAAGATGTCATATGTTCCCAACGAATCAAGCAACCCCACTCTTGAATAGTGATTACCTCTGGGGGAAAATACCCTGATCCTGGGGAAAACTGAAGGCAGGAGGAGAAGGGGACGACAGAGGACAAGATGGTCAGATAGCATCACCGACTTGATGGACATGAGTTTGAGCAAGCTCCTGGCGTTGGTGATGGACAGGGAAGCCTGGCATGCCACAGTCCATGGGGTCACAAAGAGTCAGACACGGCTGAGCGACTGAACAAGAACTGGGTCTGCGGGGAGAGGAGAGCCTGGGGAGAGGACACCAGGAGCTGCCTTATTTCTGAAGTGGAATCATGGAACTAGAGGCTCCAATAGATTCTTTTTCTATGTATTTTATTCTATCTGGGGAGGGGAGAGATGAAAAGGTTTCACTGTTGAATATGATGCTGGGTGTAGTTTTGTCAAATACGGTCTTTATTACATTGAGCTATGTTCCCTCTGTACCCGGCTTGTTGAGAGAGTTTTATCATCAGTGGAGGTTGAATTTTGTCAAAAACATCTTTTTTTAAACCATGGAGATGATTTTTACTCTTCAGTTGGGCAATGTGGCTTATCACAATGATTGATTGCAGATGCTGAAGCATCCCTGGCATCCCTAGGGTAAATCCCTTCATCAGAATGCATGATTCTTTTAATGTTTTGCTGAATTCAGTTTGCTGATGTTTTGTTGAGGGCTTTTGTATCCATGTTCATCAGTGATATTGATCTGTAATTTTCTTTTCTTTGGTGTCCTTTTCTGGTTTTTGTTATGAGGGCACGCTTCTCTCTGGTCTTTAGAGCTCTGTGCTCTAGGAGCGCCCCCTAAGTAGCCCGTGTGCACGCACAGCGGTGGCAGCGCCAGCTACCGTGGGTGCCCTGGTGGGCCAGGCTGGCCCGTGGCCAGGAAGCTGCAATGCTACAGTGTCTGGGGGACCCCGGAGGCTGGGGCAGGCTTTCTGCATGGCTGTCTGCAGATCCTGAAAGGCTTGAGGCTGGGTCTGGCTCACTGGAGGGCAGATAAGCTTCTGGAACTAACAGACGGGGGAAGGATTCCAAAACAGTCTTTTGCCAGTGCCAGTGTGATCACAGAATCTGCTCCCGAAATGGATGCTGTCAGCATCTCCATCCCCAGGGGAGTCCTGGGTGCCTCCTGCCTCTCCTGGAGGCTCTCCAAGACCAGCAAGTCGTTCTGACCCAGGGTCCTTTCAGACTACTTCGTCTGCTCTGGGACTGGGAGCACAGGCGATTTTGTGCATTTCCTTTAAGGGCAGAGTCTCTGTTTCCTATAGGTCTCCAGCTTTCCCCAGCATAAGCCCTGCTGCTGCTGCTGTCACTTCAGTCGTGTCTGACTCTGTGCGACCCCTTAGACGGCAGCCCACCAGGCTCCCCTGTCCCTGGGATTCTCCAGGCAAGAACACTGGAGTGGGTTGCCATTTCCTTCTCCAATGCATGAAACTGAAAAGTGAAAGTGAAGTCGCTCAGTCATGTCCGACTCTTAGCGACCCCATGGACCGCAGCCTACCAGGCTCCTCCATCCATCCATGGGATTTTCTAGCCAAGAGTACTACTGGTTTTCAAAGCCAGAAGTTCTGGGGACTCGTCTTCCTGGTGCAGGACTTCTAGGCTAGGGAGGCCAATGTGGGAATCAGACTTCTCTCTTCCTAAGAAGGAGGTCTACAGTGGTGTACACCTTCTGTTCGTGGGTCACAGACCAAGGGGTGTGGGTCCTGACCATACTGTATCGCTGCCTCTCCCACCCATTCTGGTGGTGTTCTTTTCTTATCTCTTTATCTGTGAAATATCTTTTCTGCTAGTCTTCAGGTCAGTCGTATAGATAGTTCATCTGTAAGTAACTGTAATTTTGGTATGTCTGTTGGAGGAGGGGAATTCAGGGTCTTGCTACGCCACCTTCTTGATCCTCCCCCTTACTTTAAATTTATACCAGGATAAAAACAAAAGGTGCTTAAGGGGGAGTGATGACCCCTAACTATAGGTTACATTTACATTCATTTTATTCTTACAAAATTATTTTGTGATGAAAATAAAAAGAAAGACACACACACAAAAAAACTGAAATGTTATTTGATTGTTGGAAAATACAGTTTGCAGTGTACTACTTACAGCAGTAATCAGCTGTTCTCCATGGAATACAAATGTCAAACTTGTTGCATACAGCCACATATGCAGAAATGGCATCACATTCATAGTTCCAAAAATAGGTATAATTGATCCACATCTTTTCACAAAAGTCTTGTGGTGAAACCTAGAGACACATTGTGGCCTGGATAAGTTATGTTATTTTATGTATGTGATAACCTAAATCAAATCCCTTAGGATTATACAGTGGAAGTGACAAATAGATTCATGGGATTATATCTGATGAAGTGCCTGAAGAGCTATGGACAGAGGTTCATGACATTGTACAGGAGACAGGGATCAAGACCATCCCCAAGAAAAAGAAATGCAAAAAGAAAAATGGTTGTCTGAGGAGGCCTTACAAATAGCTCAGAAAAGAAGAGAAGCTAAAGGCAAGGGAGAAAAGGAAAGATATACCCATTCGAATGTGGAGTTCCAAAAAATAGCAAAGAGAGATAAGAAAACCTTCCTCAGTGACCAAAGCAAAAAAATAGAGGAAAATAATCAAATGGGAAAGACTAGAGATCTCTGCTAGAAAATGAGAGATACCAAGGGAACATTTCATGCAAAGATGGGCACAATAAAGGACAGAAACGGTATGGACCTAACAGAAGCAGAAGATATTAAGAAGAGGTGGCAAGAATACACAGAAGAACTGTACATAAAAGATCTTCACAACCCAGATAATCACAATGGTGTGATCACTCACCTAGAGCCAGACATCCTGGAATGTGGAGTCAAGTGGGCCTTAGGAAGCATCACTACAAACAAAGCTAGTGGAGGTGATGGAATTCCAGTTGAGCTATTTCAAATCCTAAAAGATGACGCTGTGAGAGTGCTGCACTCAATATTTCAGCAAATTTGGAAAACTCAGCAGTGGCCACAGGACTGGAAAAAGGCAGTTTTCATTCCAATCCCAAAGAAAGGCAATGCCAAAGAATGTTCAAACTACCACACAATTGCACTCATCTCACACGCTAGCAAAGGAATGCTCAAAATTCTCCAAGCCAGGCTTCAACAATATGTGAACCATAAACTTCCAGATGTTCAAGCTGGATTTAAAACAGGCAGAGGGACCAGAGATCAAATTGCCAACATCTGTTGGATCATCGAAAAAGCAAGAGAGTTCCAGAAAAGCATCTACTTCTGCTTTATTGACTACGCCAAAGCCTTTGACTGTGTGGATCACAACAAACTGTTGAAAATTCTAAAGAAATGGGAATACCAGACCATTTTACCTGTCTCCTGAGAAATCTTTGTGCAGGTCAAGAAGCAACAGTTAGATCTGGACGTGGAACAACAGACTGGTTCCAAATAGGGAAAGGAATACATCAAGGCTGTATATTGTTACCCTGCTTATTTAACTTATGTTCTGAGTACATCATAAGAAACCCTGAGCTGAATGAAGCACAAGCTGAATCAAGATTGCTGGGAGAAATATCAGTAACCTCAGATATGCAGATGACACCACACTTATGGCAGAAGAAGAACCAAAGGCCCTCTTGATGAAAGTGAAAGAGGAGAGTGAAAAAGTTGGCTTAAAACTCAACATTCAGAAAACTAAGATCATGGCATCCAGTTCCATCGTCTCATGGTAAATAGATGGGGAGACAATGGAAACAGTGAGAGACTTTATTTTGGGGGGCTCCAAAATCACTGCAGATGGTGACTGCCGCCATGAAATTTAAAGATGCTTACTCCTTGGAAGGAAAGCTATGACCAACCTACATGGCATATGAAAAAGCAGAGATAGTACTTTACCAGCAAAGTTCCATCTAGTCAAAGCCTTGGTTTTTCCAGTGGTCATGTATGGATGTGAGAGTTGGACTATAAAGAAAGCTGAGCACTGAAGAATTGGTGCTTTTGAACTGTGGTGTTGGAGAAGACTCTCAAGAGTCCCTTGGACTGCCAGGAGATCTAACCAGTCAATCTTAAAGGAAATCAGCCCTGAATATTCACTGGAAGGACTGATGCTGAAGCTGAAACTCCAATACTTTGGCCACCTGATGAGAAGAACTGACTCGTTGGAAAAGACCCTGCTGCTGGGAAAGATTGAAGGAGGGAGGAAAAGGGGATGACAGAGAACGAGAAGGCTGGATGGCATCACTGACATGATGCACATGAGTTTGACTAGGCTCTGGGAGTTGGTGATGGACAGGAAAGCCTTGTGTGCTGCCATCCATGGGGTTGCAAAGAGTCAGACATGACTGAGTGACTGAACTGAACTGAACTGAAGGCCCTCAGCTAGATTGATTTTTGATTCTCCAAGACTAAAACTATTCGGAGAATCAAAAGGTAGTAGCAATTCATAACAGTTCCTCTTTGCCTTAGAGCTTTAAATTTTCACAATATTAGATGTCACTTCTGAATTTATAATTGTTTAAACCCACAGTTTAGATAAGATAAATGTTGTCTGTGCATGCTAAGTTACTTCTTTGAGACCCTATGGACTGTAGCCCACCAGGCTCCTCTGTGCCTGGGATTCCCCAGGCAAGGACACTGGAGTGGGCTGCCGTGCCTTCTCCAGGGGACCTTCCTGACCCAGCGATCGAACCTGTGTCTCTTACGCCTCCTACACTGGCAGGCGGGTTCTTTACCATTAGTGCCACCTGGGAAAGCCCAAATGTTGTCTATTTTACAAAATTGTTTATGTTACAAATAAACCTATTTTACAAAGATGGAAAAGAAATTGAGTATGTGGTCCTAGCAAAAATCTATTTCTGATATTACATTTTGGATTATATCCTCTTTTTCATGTACTGAATAAGACTTTGACCCATTATATGTAACATTAAAAGCTCCAACAGCTTTCTCTCCTGGTGGCTCACACAGTGGAGAATCGCCCTCAATGCAAGGGGCCCGAGTTCGATCCCTGTGTCGGGAAGATTCCCTGGAGAAATGAATGGCTACCTTCTCCTATATTCTTGCCCGGAGAAACCCATGGACAGAGGGGCAGGGCAGGCTACAATTCATGGTGTCACAAAAAGTTGGATGCAACTGAGTGACTAACACTTTCACTTTTTTGACAGCTTTCTTAGATGGCATTGCTCATTAAGTGAGATTATAAAAGCTTCTCCAAAAATTATGGACTAATATTGAACATTGGTCAAACAATTTGCATAATTTATCATGCCTCAACTTAATTAGGAACTCATTTTTTTCTACAGATTATATTTCGTTTTGACCTAGAGATACCTGAAATCTAAATAATTTAACTTGTAACAATATTTACTGCATTATTTTCTACTCATTTATTCAGCAAACATATTGAGCATCTATATTCAGATGCTCTATTTGGACAGGGCAAAGTATCAGGTAAAAATACTTGATACTTTTCATATGCCATTATTTCTTCTCCAAGGTCCATATCTATGAAAACTAAGACATTACCTCCTTTTTAGTCTCAACTATTGAATCTCCTCAGTTTCCAAACATTTCATTTAGCATGGAATACTTGCTTTGATCATCAAGAGGCCCCCTACTTGCCAAATCCAGGGACACTGATATTGCAAACCCCCTCAGCCTCCCAGAAGCCTATGATGCCATGCACGCCCCCCTGTTTCTTGACCCTCTCCTTTGACTCTGACAGCACCACACTCTGGGGCCTTTTCGTCTGTTCATTGTTGCCTTCTCTTCCTGCCTCATTCTGAATATTTGTCTGGACCCTTTTTCCATGCAGTGTGGGGGATGCGAGTTCAATCCCTGGGTCAGGAAGATCCCCTGGAGGAGGAAATGGCAACCCACTCCAGTATTCTCGCCTGGAGGATCCCATGGACAGGGGAACCTGGCAGGCTACTGTCCATGGGGGTTGCAAAGAGTCAGACACGGCTGAGCAACTTAATACTTTATTCCACAGCCCTGTCTACTCACTACAAATGTTCTTCCTGGGCTCATTCATTTCCCCAGTTTCTACTACCATCCTGGGCATTTACATCTTCACTTCAGTTTCTTCATAAGTTAAATAGAGTTAATAAAAACCCTACTACTACTTAAGACTGCTGTGAGCTAATATTTGGAAAGTGTTCAGAGCAGACCCTGGCACATCATACATGAGTTATTGTTATTTTAGAAACTCCCTATATTAACTCCCCAAATCTGATCTCTGGATTCAACTAGTCTCTTCTGAGATCTAGAATGGCTTCAAAATTTTTCTGGGCATTTTAGCCTTCAAGTCCCACATGACTTAATTTGTTCAATAATAAAATTGTATCCTTTCTCTACTAACCCCACAACAGCTGATTCTCCTGTATCCTCCATTCATCCACTCAGTTATGCATCCTTCCACAATTTATTGGGCACCTAACTACATATCAGGCACCCTACTATGCATAAGTTATATAAAGGTGACTAAAACAAACCTGTTCTTGTGGATCTCACAGTTAAAGCCTCTATATAGAACCAAGAGGAGTCACCATGCTTAAAGAGATCAGAGGAGAGCAGTGTTCCAGCTTAGGACACTGTAGGCACAAAAGCCCATTCACAGGAAAATCTCGAAATAGTGAAACAACGGAAAGGAGACTGAAATGCCTGGACCTTAGACAACCAGAAAAATGTAGACAAAAGGAAGCTGGAAAAGAAGGCCGGCCAAAGCACAAAGGAAATTATAAGCCCTGACGAGAAGTTAAGAATGTATTCTAAAAGTAAGTGAAAGACCCCGAAGGATTTTAGGTAGAGAAATAATCCAATCATGTTTCCATTTTCAAAAGATCATCTGCCTACTATGTGGACGTTTGCAAACGAGGATGAATATTAGAAGTAGGAAAACTAAATAAACAGTACCCCTTCTTTTGCCGTCAAATTCACCGGGACGATCTGAAGGGAAAGCTGGGACTATCACAGATTAAATGGCATCCTGTGTTGCTTCACTATGCCTTGAATAGTCAAGCTGAAAAGTCTCCTGATTTAATAATCAATCTTATAAGTTCCCAGTTAAAAAAGCAATTTTTGAAAGTTGTTACGCTTTAAAAAGATAGATGACAATGGCACTGAAATGAGTTTAAAATTATTTGCAATTTTTTTTCATTTTTATACACATGCACTTTAAAACATAAACATTTAAAATGTATTTGCCTGCAAATCTCTGAGTAAAACTGAAGCCCCGGAAAGATACACCATTTTTATCCCATGACTTCACATCCTTTGCCTTTTGCCTCAGAAAACTCACAGGACAGGCTGAGATCTATGGCATCCACAATCAGTGGAGGAGCATGGAAGATCCTGCAGAGTGAAGTCCTTCTGCTTGGACAGGTCACTCACTCTCCTTCCCAGACTCCTCCCCGTGGTCTTGCATTAAGCTAATTCAATGTTTTCCTAACACAGCCATTTCTAGCAACCCAGCTCCTGTCGTATTGTTTCCTTTGCCTCGGTCTCCCCTCCTCCCTCTTCTCTCCTGGCAAACATCCTTCCACATAATTCAAATGTCTGAAACTCTGGGAAGGCTTCTAACATGGGCTCCTATTCATCTCCGCAGTGTGTCTGTGATGAATCTGTTCACGGACTTGCCTTCCTTCCAGACTTCTGGAGAGTGAGGAGAGGGTCTGACTCATCTTTGCATCACAGGAGTTTATCACAGCGCCTAGCAGGTGCCTGATACTCACAAACGTTTCATTTAATGATTCATGAGATGCTGTATCTGCTTGTCCTTTGTTTCTAACAATGGATCCTTTTTTTAAACAATACGGGTTGTATAAATATCTACCAGTCACCTAAAGTCAGGAAGTCAGAGACTAAGAGAGAACAATTAGATTGACCATGTGGCAGATTCTATTATAAGCACACGCCTGAGAGGCCATACACCTGACAGCTGACTGAAGCCTCACTGTCTTGGGCTTTATGCTGAGTTATCTAGTAGTATTCATCTCTTCCCTCTATGGGAATTTATTCATAGGACAAAGTTTCATTTTTCTTGAAAGCTGGAGATACAGTTCATAAAAATACATGGGGGAAAAGTTAAGTTATTCTTCCTGTTCTGTAAGTCAATAAACAGTAAATGATTTTGAATTCCCCTGGGGATAAACTATTCTTAGTGGAAGAACATCATGGCAAGAACAAGAATTTATTGGCTTTTACTCTCAACATGTCTAACACAGCAGTTCTGATTTATGGTTGCTTTCAGCTTACTTTATCATGGCATGGGATGAAAACTCTTCTATTTAATAACTCAAGGCAGTGACTACAGTCATGCTCAGTACAGTTTCTCACAGGCCTTCTTGTTGTTACTTCAAATGATTTCTCAATTTCCCAGCTCTCAATAAACAATTCTATGTCTTCCATATTTGTAATGATTGTGCCATTTTGCATCCTTAGATCGTCATCTGGATCTTCATTGCAATTTCCTAAAAAGATGTGTGACATTTAAAAGAAAATTCTTTTCACTTTAACCTAATATAGCCAGCAGAAATAAATCAGCTCAAATAACTGCTTTAAAATGAATAAGTAATTTACTGAATCAAGTACCAAATTTATGTCCTTTGACTCTAATGTTAATAGATTTTTTAAAAAAAATTACACATGGACTAAATAGTGTAGAGCTTCCTTAACCAGGTAAGAAAGAAACCATGATCCTAGAAGTCAAGATTTGTGAAAAGATCATAGGAGAACAAAGAGAAGATTGATCCTGTCTCAGTGCTCTTTCACTATCCACTATCTCCTAATTTAAGAAGTAGTTCTTAAATCTGATGAGGTATTCCCCAAACTAGCAGGCATAACTTACTTTTTACCTAGTCAAGTGCAAAGCCAAGGGAAGTAGAGAGAAATGAACCTAGATCCTGATCTTACCTTACCTGAATTCCTCTCTACTTTAAGATATAAGTTTTTCTTAATTTCTAGGACTCCTAGCTATAAAAGATATGAGTTAAACATTTTTTACAAGTATCAAATCTTAATCCTCAAGCAGTTATATCAAGATCAATAAGGGTTTCTGCTGCCATAGTTGCCCCACACCTGTAAATATACAGGAGACTGAATACGGTGAAAAATACATCAATAAATAACCAAAACAAACAAAAATTAAAATACCTCAAGTTAAGTCAACTATACTGTAAAACAGCCATTTTAAAAGTCTAAACTCTCCTGGGGAAAGGTAATTGCTAGTAAAAATACGTTTTCATTGCCCCTGCAGCCACCACGCCTGCAGACCTCACATTTCTTTGTAGAACAAGTTGTCAATATAGACCTCCCATTCCAGTGTCCATGCTCAATTTGGGTCACTACAACTCTGTCAGCCAGCATCCTGCTTTTCTTTAAACAAACCACCGCTCTCCCACTGTAGAAGTTTGGAGGGTGACCTTTGTTAGGGGACCCTAGCCCCTTCTCTGTAGTG
The DNA here is from genome assembly GCF_910594005.1 of Cervus elaphus. Taxonomy (NCBI): domain Eukaryota; kingdom Metazoa; phylum Chordata; class Mammalia; order Artiodactyla; family Cervidae; genus Cervus; species Cervus elaphus. The sequence continues at coordinate 11,093,414 of NC_057817.1, read as the reverse complement.
ATTAGTTAAGACTTCAGTTAGCATACTGTCTCCATAAAAGCACGAGCTGACAGTAAAAGAAAACAAACATGAAAATCAAACAGAAGTCACAGCACACAGAAGTGATAAATCAGAAAAAATATGCATTCCCAATGTCTCTGAGTTATTATTCAGTAATACCTATTGAATTTTTATGTACACACAATACAATGCATACTCAATAACTATATTCACAACGATAACTTAAGTCACCAGAGAAGGTTGGGCTACGTTTGGCATGCTCTAAGCAGGCAAGGACATTATCAACCATTTTAGCCAAAATTTCCACTAAAGGCTTTACATTTCTTGAAGAAGAAATTTGGGTATTTCAGGCAGTTTGTTGAGAGCAAGGACCTGGTCTCTTTCTTTTGAGTCGTCAGAATCAAGCATAAGGTCAGATACTCAGAAACTCATTCATAAAGTTTTACTCAATTAATATTTAGTGAGCTTAAAATAGGTATACTTATGCTAAGCTAATATTTATTGACTTCATTAAACAATGTCTTCAGAGTTTTACATTAACTTTCACATTCAATTCTAACAATCTTGAAGGTAGATTTTACTATTCTCATTTAAAAGATAAGGAAACTGATGTTCACTTAAACATCTGTAAAGGGGATAGCCTAGCAGACACCAGTCAGAATTTTTTTTTTTAACATACCTAGAGATATTTCTGATTTGTTTCCTTTGGCTTGTAACTATGTATCTATATAATATATTGTGATATGAAACCTAAGTGTAAAGGTACATCTAGGCTTTACACTTCATAACAAAACTGGGACTAATATTCAGAACATTGTGTTCTGTGAACATACCTTTCAAGATGACTTAACTAAGCTTTCTTTGATTTCAAACTTTAAAAAGTAACTAAGAAACAAAGTTAAGTTTTTAATTATTCTATGCCTCATTTTTATCACTTATAAATTAACACTGGTGACTACTTATTACGGCTACTGCTAGAATAGAATGAGTTAAAGTTTGTAAAATAATACCTGACACTTCATTAATGCTTAATAAAGATGAGACAGTAGGAATGCAAACAGTATTGTAGCAATAGTGGTAAGGATGTATCTCTTAAAAACACCCAAGTTGAACAGTATTATCTTGTTTCTTCCTTTCCATTTACAGAAAGACTGTTTCCTTCAGTATTTAGGTGAGGTACTGAGAGTTAGTAACATCTCTCCAATCCAAACAAAGCAGGGAATGAGGGGTCAAAGCTGTGTAATGTGAACAGAAAAAAAAGAAGAAGGAGATATTTGAAAAGCAGTGCTCACCACAGAGTCCTTCTGTGTAGGATGACAAGTTAAATTGAGAGCCAAAATGAATGTCTACGATCCCCGTAAGATGAGTCCACTTTATGATTAGTCCATCTGGAGTAGTAATCACATACATTGAACCAGAATCCTCTATGGACAGATCTTGATTTGAAAAGGGCAAAGGCACGACAACAGAATCCACTTCTACCTAAAATTACATAATGCATTTACACCTATTAGAACAATGCTTACGTTTTAACATACACCCTGTTGCTGTCAGTTTCTCCTAAATCCTTTTATTGCTCTTTGGCTGTCTCTTGTTATATTCAATATCTGGGGGCGTCCCAGGTGACTCCGTGGTAAAGAGCCCGCCTGCCAATGCAGGGGTTGTGGCAGGAGCCTTGGGTTCAATCCCTGGGTCAAGAAGATGCCCTGGAGAAGGAAATGATAACCCACTGCAGTATTCTTGCCTGGAAAACCCCATAAACAGAGGATCTCGGCAGGCTACAGTCCCTGGGGTCCCAAAAGAGTCAAACGCTACTCAGTGACTAGACAACATTGCCCTTTGTTGTCTATAAAAGCAAACTTTCTTCTAAGTTACATACTATTTTAATTGGCCTCCCTCAATATATGTTGATTACACTATTGCTTCCTAATATAAATTTAAGATAAAGTTTTTTTTTATCAGGAGGTTTTCTTTAATCTGGGTTCTCTCTTTGATCTAAATCAGTGTTTGTCTACTTATAATGCTCATAATAACCATCTGTGAGGCTTGGTAAAGATTAGGATTTTCAGAAATTCTACTTTCAAGGTTTCAGCTGGAATCTAGATTTTATATTTTTAACATGCTTTCTTTGTAATATGAATATAAGCAATCTAAGGATTTTACTTTGGAAACAGTGCTTTACATAACAGTGATGACAATGAACCATGAGCTATATAACTCTCAGTAAAATTCTCAAAGTTATACCTGACCAACCATCCAATTTCTAATCTCTAAATCTTCCTCATACTGCCACCCTCAAGCTGAAACATCCTTTGCCTGCTAAATTTCTACTCATTCTTTAAGATTTATCTTAGGTGTCACCTTCTCCAAAAATGTCTATTTGACCCTCCTATACACGGCATTTAAATGAGCCTTATCTCTGTTCCAATGATATCTTGGTCACGACACTATCATTTTAGCTCCTGCTGCCTTTAACTGGCAGAAAATTACATGTATGCACCCCACACACAACTTCAAGTTACTTGAGATCAGGAACTGTTTCATTTTATCACATAAACTCACTAAATGATTTTTTACGTTAAAGAGTTTTCAACTGAATACATGACCAATCATCAGTTCAGCTGAAGCCGAAAATAAGCCCTTCCACCCAAATGCTCACAACCATAGTGTTGACCAGGTTTAAGCTTATTTCCTACCCTCTATTATACACCAACCTTATTAAAGTCAGAGATATATATAGATACTCTAGCATCCAAAAAAGCCATACATTCAATTTCAAGTTTCAGTTCAGTTCAGTCGCTCAGCCATGTCTGACTCTTTGTGACCCCATGGACTGCAGCACACCAGGCCTCCTTGTCCGTCACCAACTCCCGGAGCTTGCTCAAACTCATGGCCACAGAGTGAGTGATGCCATCCAAGCATCTCATCCTCTGTCCTTCCCTTCTCCCCCTGCCTTCAATCTTTCCCAGCATCCGGGTCTTTTCCAATGAGTCAGTTCTTTGCATCAGGTGGCCAAAGTATTGGAGTTTCAGCTTCAGCATCAGTCCTTCCAATGAATATTCAGGACTGATCTCCTTTAGGATTGACTGGTTTGATCTCCTTGCAGTCCAAGGGACTCTCACGAGTTCTCCAATACCAAGGTTCAAAAGCATCAATTCTCTGATGTTCAGCTTTCTTTATAGTCCAACTCTCACATCCATACATCATGACTACTGGAAAAACCATAGCTTTGACTACATGGACCTTTGTTGGCAAAGTAATGTCTCTGTTTTTTAAAATGCCATCTAGGTTGGTCATAGCTTTTCTTCCAAGGGAGCAAGCGTCTTGTAATTTCATAGCTGCTGTCACCATCTGCAGTAATTTTGGAGTCCCAAAAATAAAGTCTCTCATTGTTTCCATTGTCTCCCCATCTATTTGCCATGAGGTGATGGGACCCGATGCCATGATCTTAGTCTTCTGACTGTTGAGTTTTAAGCCAACTTTTTCACTCTCCTCTTTCACTTTCATCAAGAAACTGTTTAGTTCTTCTTCGCTTTCTGCCATAAGTGTGGTGTGATCTGTGTATCTGAGGTTATTGATATTTCTCCCAGTAATCTTGATTCCAGCTTGTGCCTCATATAGCCTGGCATTTCTCATGATGTACTCTGCATATAAGTTAAATAAGCAGGGTGACAACATACAGCCTTGACGTACTCCTTTCCCAACTTGGAACAAGTCTGTTGTCCATGTCCAGTTCTAACTGTTGCTTCTTGACCTGCACAAAGATTTCTCAACAGGCAGGTAAGGTGGTCCGGTATTACCATCTCTAAGAATTTTCCACAGTTTGTTGTGATCCACACAGTCAAAGGCTTTGGCATAGTCAATAAAGCAGAAGTAGATGTTTTTTTGGAACTCTCTTGCTTTTTTGATGATCCAACAGATGTTGGCAATTTGATCTCTGGTTCCTCTGCCTTTTCTAAATCCAGCTTGAACATCTGGAAGTTTATGGTTCACATATTGTTGAAGCCTTGGAGAATTTTTAGCATTATTTTGCTAGTGTGTGAGATGAGTACAATTGTGCGGTAGTTTGAACAATCTTTGGCATTGCCCTTCTTTGGATTTGGAATGAAAGCTACCCTTTTCGAGTCCTGTGGCCAGTGCTGAGTTTTCCAAATTTTCTGGCATATTGAGTGCAGCACTTTCACAGCATCATCTTTTAGGATTTGAAATAGCTCAACTGGAATTTCATCATCTCCATTAGTTTTGTTTATAGTGATGCTTCCTAAGGCCCACTTGACTTCACATTCCCGGATATCTGGCTCTAGGTGAGTGATCACACCATCACAGTTATTTGGGTCATGAAAATCTTTTTTGTATAGTTCTTCTGTGTATTCTTGCCACCTCTTCTTAATATCTCCTGCTTATGTTAAGTCCATACCATTTCTGTCCTTTATTGAGCCCACCTTTACATGAAATGTTCCCTTGGTATCTCTCATTTTCTAGCAGAGATCTCTAGTCTTTCCCATTTGATTATTTTCCTCTATTTTTTTGCTTTGGTCACTGAGGAAGGTTTTCTTATCTCTCTTTGCTATTTTTTGGAACTCCACATTCGAATGGGTATATCTTTCCTTTTCTCCCTTGCCTTTAGCTTCTCTTCTTTTCTGAGCTATTTGTAAGGCCTCCTCAGACAACCATTTTTCTTTTTGCATTTCTTTTTCATGGGGATGTCTTGATCCCTGTCTCCTGTACAATGTCAGGAACCTCTGTCCACAGTTCTTCAGGCACTCTGTCCATCAGATCTAATCCCTTGAATCTATTTGTCACTTCCACTGTATAATCATAAAGGATGTGATTTAGGTCATACCTGAATGGTGTCATGGTTTTCCCTACTTTCTTCAATTTTTGTCTGAATTTTGCAATAAGGAGTTCATGATCTGAGCTAGAGTCAGCTCCCCGTCTTGTTTTTGCTGACTGTATAGAGCTTCTCCATGTTTGGCTGTGAAGAATATAATCAATCTGATTTCAGTGTTGACCATCCGATGATGTCCATGTGTAGAGTCTTCTCTTGTATTGTTGCAAGAGGGTGTTTGCTATGACCAGTGACAAAACTCTGTTAGCCTTTGCCCTGCTTCATTTTGTACTCCAAGACCAAACTTGCTTGTTACTCCAGATATCTCCTGACTTCCTACTTTTGCATCCCAGTCCCCTATAATGAAAAGGACATCTTTTGGGGGTGTTAGTCTAGAAGATCTTGTATGTCGTCATAGAACTTTTCAATTTCAGCTTTTTTAGCATTACTGGTTGGGGCATAGAGTTGAATTACTGTGATGTTGAATGGTTTGCCTTGGAAACAAACAGAGATCATTCTGTCATTCTTGAGATTGCACACATGTTTTGCATTTAGGACTCTTTATTGACTATGATGGCTACTCCATTTCTTCTAAGGGATTCTTGCCCACCGTAGTAGATACAATGGTCATCTGAGTTAAATTCACCCATTCCAGTCCATTTTAGTTTGCTGATTCCTAAAATGTCGATGTTCTTTGTTGCCATCTCCTGTCTGACCACTTCCAATTTGCCTTGATTCATGGACCTAACATTCCAGGTTCCTACATAAGATTGTTCTTTACAATGTCAGATTTTACTTTCATCACTAGTCACATCCACAACTGGGGGTTGTTTTTGCTTTGGCTCCATCCCTTCATTCTTTCTGGAGTATTTCTCTACTCTCCTCCAGCAGCATATTGGGCACCTACTGACCTGGGGAGTTCATCTTTCAGTGTCCTATCTTTTTGCCTTTTCATGATGTTCATGGGGTTCTCAAGGCAAGAATACTGAAGTGGTTTGCCATTCCCTTCTCCAGTGGACCACCTTTTGTCAGAACCCTCCACCATGACCCGTCTGACTTGGGTGGCCTTATACAGCATGGCTCATAGTTTCTATGAGTTAGACAAGGCTGTGGTCCATGTGATCAGATTGATTCATTTTCTGTGACTGTGGTTTTCATTCTGTTTGCCCTCTGATGGAGAAGGATAAGAGGTTTATGGACATTTCCTGATGGGAGAGACTGACTGGAAACTGGGTCTTGTTCTCATGGGCAGGGCCATGCCCTGTAAATCTTTAATCCAACTTTCTGTTGATGGGCAGGGAGGGCTGTGTTCCCTCCCTGTTGTTTGACCTGAGAGCAAACTATGGTGGAGGTAATGAAGATAACGGCGACCTCCTTCAGAAGGCCCCCTGCATGCATTGCTGACCTCAGTGCCTCCAACCCTGCAGCAGGCCCCTGCCAACCCATGTCTCCACCGGAGACTCCTGGACACTCATAGGCAAGTCTGGGTCAGTCTCCTATGGGGTCACTGCTCCTAAATTTTCTGACATTTTACTGTATATAGACTTGCTTTAACACTGTTTTCAGTTCAGAATCTATGGCCTGTGCTAACAGAAGTATTTCTGAAAAACACATAACATCTCAGCCATTTTGAGCTAAACCTTTATATATTACTTTCTTCTATTTTTGAAAGCACCATGTATATCTGAGGGCTTCCCAGGTGGCACTAGTGGTAAAGAATCTGCCTGCCTATGCAGGAGACGCAAGAGACACAGGCTCAATCTGTGGGTTGGGAAGATCCCTGGAGGAGGAAATGGTACCCTTTCCAATATTCTTGCCTGGAGAATCCCATGGGCAGAGTAGCCTGGTGGGCTACAGTCCACAGGGTTGCAAAGAGTCAGACTCGACTGAGCACGCACTGCACTATATATCTGAGTGAATCATCCAGCTTTCAACACTTCTATTGGGTAAGCATAATTCCTTGGGATAAAGGTTTTCCCTGTAAAATCAAAAGGCTCCCTTTCCAAATGTTTAATGATGCATTGCTCTTCTCCCATTTATTTCAATAAATTTAACTATGCCTTCATTTTTTTTCTTATTTTAGCTCTCAATCAATGGCATCAATACTTCAAAACTACTCTTTCCATTTGTTCTCTCGGTGGTCTTCATTCTGGTATTCTTGGCTGCCTGCTACTCTTTGCAACCGTATGATCCCCTCTTTCACCTCATTTCCACTTTGTCTAGTTTGCAACGCTAACATTAACTCTAACATTAGGAAGCTTGGCAACTCACATTATGGAGAGAGCTTTAGAATGTTTAACATGGTGGTTTCAGTTAACCTCACAAAGGCAGAAACATTTGCAACAGTTGGCAGTTGTGGTGGGAGACATATAAGATTATGAAACACATTTTTATACTGTCCACAAAAAGAATGATTAGACATCATAGCAATGAAAATCCACTGACATGCCTAATTCCCCTCTTTTGGGAAATAACTATACTTACTTAATTTCTCAGTTTCATCTAAGGTGAAGATATGTTTTAACTTTGTGTTCCTACCTTTCTTGCTATCCGATTGACAAGTACTTTATGTAGAGATGTGGTCAAATTTAACTTCTTAAAACAAAGTCCAGAGACTCTTCCAGAGGAAGCCTTCATTTGAAAAAAAATTGAAACTTTATGGAGTTAAACATAATTTTAGCAATAAACAGAAGTAATTTACTAGACATTTTGCAAATACTCACTAGCTTTTTAAATGAGTTTCCATTCTGAAAAAAAGAAAGGTATAAAGAAAAAACACTTTAAAAACATACACTACTTGATTTTTAAAAACATTATTTGGATTAATATTATATGCCTCTAAATATATTCACTTGAAATATATTCACATTTTAAGTACCAGAAGATAAATCTCAGTGAATTCTTGAGTCCCTTCTTATTGTGGGAATACCTAATGTTGTGACATACTTCAGCTGCTAGATTCATGAATAAATGACACAAGAATAAATTCTGACTTACCTGATTCATGGAACATTTTTCAATATGAGCAACTATAACTTCCCCAGGAATTCTCACTAAGATATAAGAAGCCATACTATATAATGCTGCATTATTTCCATCAAAAGTAATAATGCTGAGTTCTGACAACATGGAACACCGACCTAAAAAGTGATAGAGAGTAGATTTAGTCTATTAACTAGTTATTTGTATTACAGTAATAACTTCTCCTTTAAAAACATCTTTCAAATTGGTTTTATTATGTTTGACAAAAAGCAACTCTGAAAGTTACTGGAAACCAAAATCATAAGTCAAATGAACTTTGACTTGATGAAGTGATAGCTTCAAAAAAGTAACCATCTCCCCCTGATTTAAAATCGATTGCCACATAAGAAATGCACACTCACACGGACATTCCCACTCCGGGCAGCAGATATCAGTGTTCACTTGAACAGGTCTCCCCCGGAAACCACAGTCAGGCATCTCCAAGGCCTTCGGGCAATGAAGAGACCAATTGTATAGCTTCCATTCCATGTGAAGGCATATGTATTGGCTACAATTATAAACAGGATCAAATTGTTGAGGCTGTTAATAAAAAAGAAAATTAATGCATTTTTTTCCATTTTCAACTAATGTTTTAATTCTTAAATTTCCCATTCACATTGCCTATAGTATACACTTCCAAAATACAAAATCTTTTCAAAAATGAACAATGAAAATTTCACAATGGCTTTTGTTGAGGTATCTTCTCTAAAATACTCAGCAGTATGATTCATTTAACTTTACCTTAATATTGATTTGATATCAGAACTGCCCACATACCCAACTTCTGAGAAAACTGAAGTCTTGTCCTAAATTGTCTAGATTAGTGTTCTGTAAGCAGACTTAAAACAGTGGCAGTTGACCTTTCATATTATGTTGTATAAAGCTAGTATGATTAAGACTTCTGTTAATGTCAGTTTAAAAAATTACAACTTAATATTATCCAAATATTTCATTAAAAATCAAATGTGATATCAGTTTGGCAGTATCTGAATAGAATCATTAAAATTTATTTTTTCACATATAGCTTACAGATTTCTAGATAAAGTTGCAGATTTTTCAAAGTTTATAAATTATATTCTATATAAATTATAATAACAACAGTAGCAGTGATAAATATCATACCACTTATTACGTTCCAGGCATTGTTCTAATTAGTCCATTTTATTTCCACAAAAACACCCTCTGAGGTAGTTATTAAAATTTGTCCCTATTTCATAGATAGAAAATCAGGTCTAAGGTCAAACTAAATTCCCCGAGTTTCATAGCTAGTAGATAGTGAATCAGAACTTATATTCAGGCATTGTTACTCTGAAAAGTCAGTGCTGTTGACCACTACTTCACACTGTATCTCAGGGGATGGAGGAAGAAAAATCAACACCTCTTTCGCACCTATTACATATCATGCACTAATGAAGTAGTTCTTTTCATTTAAGCTCCCTAAATTTTGTAGATTGGTTTCTATCATTCCAATGTTACACGTGATCAAATTAAAAGGATAAGAGGTAAATAATTTTCTAAATAGTAAAATTATTAAGTGAGGACTTCTCAATTTAAAAGCCAAAGGTAGGCAAATAGTTAAATTCAAATTCAATCTTGCAAAATTATCTGTGTGTAAATTGTATCAATTCCTAGATATTGATCTTCTTTTCCATTTAACCAAGAAAATGAAAGTGGTTAGAAGGAAACTAAAACCCCTAAACAACATCTAAACTACCTAAAGCATCTATACCTTCCACTCTGGCAAAGGATCTTTAAGCTCAGATTTGATCTACTGGCATATTCAGTCCAGCTTATTACTCCATGTTTCTCACTATTTTTCTTCCCTTGGCTGCCAGATCACCTACCCCTTCCTCCATCCTCTGCTGTTTCGGGGGTTGATATCCTTTGCATGTTTGTCCTTGTTTCTCAGTTGTAGAAGTTGCAGTGGTCCCTCTCTCTTCTGCAACTGCACTCAATCCTTTTGTGACCTCATCTAATCCCACAATATTAAGTAACATTTATCCACTGAGAAATATGAAAATTTCAGCTTAACTGGATCTCTGCACTACACTTCACTCATATTCACCAAATCTGTATATACATATTAATAGCCTTTTGATGTCTAAGAGGAATCTTAACCTTTACATGGAGAAACTGAACTCTTGGCTATACCCACCCTAGGCCTTCATGTCCCACAATTTCTCCATTCTGATTAATATCAACTTTATCCTTCAGTTGTTCAAGGCAAAACTCTTAGAATTCTGCATGCCTCTTTTTCATTTGAGCATGTACATGCATGTTAAGTCACTTCAGTTATGTCTGACTCTTTGCGACCCTATGGAACCTGCCAGGGTCCTCTGTCCTTGAGATTCTCCAGGCAAGAATACTGGAGTGGGTTGCTGTACCCCCCTCCAGGGAATCTTCCTGATCCAGAGATCAAACCCATGTCTCTTATGTCTCCTGCACTGGTACATCAGTTCTTAACCACTGGTGCCTCCTGGGAAGCCCCTTTTCATTCACACCCCATATCTAATTCTTCAGCAATTTCCATAGCCTCTATCTTCAGAATAGATCCATAATCCAGGTATTTCTCACCATCTTCACTGCCATCACCACCAGTCTCTCATCTAAATTCCTGCAATAGCCTCTTGTAACTGGTTCTACTGTCTCTTTACACCCTACTCTCAACACAGAAGCCGAAATGATCCTGAAAGCAATCAGATCATACAATTCCTCTGCTCAAAAATCTCCCTTTGCTCTTCCTAAAACACTTAGAATGAAAGCCACAGTCTTTACAGTCATCCACAAGGCCTTACGTAATCTATTTCCTACTATTTTACTCTGGACTTACTGCATGACCTCCTTGCTATTCTTTCTTTGTTTTAAGATGTTAGCTACATTCTCAGCTCAGGGCCTTTGCACTTGCTGACCCCTCTGCCTGGATTGCTCTGCATGGTTCACTCTCTCAACTTCTTCAGATTTTTTCTTTAAAGTAACAGTTACTCTATGAATGAGGATCAGTATAAATAATTTCATTGAAAATAGTTTTATTTTTCTCCTGAGCAGCAATCTCTAATGTTTTACATAACTTGGCAAATTAATTTTGCTTATTGGCTACTTTAGAATCCAATACAATGTAAACTCTATAAAAGCAGTAATTTACCTGAATATCTCCTAGCCAGCAATAGTGCTGAATAAATATTAGCTGGATAAATAATTGGTTTATCAGAACAAGTGGCATATTTGGAGTAAGAAGATAATTTCTCAAGTATCAGCCAAGACAATTACTAGCTCTGGGATTCAATGACCTTATCTTTTTTGCTTACTCATATATTCTCGTCATTTTGCACAGTGCCCCAGTGGCTCAGCAGGTAAAGAATTTGCCTGCAATGCAGGAGACACAGGAGATGCAGGTTTGAGCTCTGGGTCAGGATGATCCCTTGGAGGAGAAAATTGCAACCCACTCTAGTATTCTTGCCTAGATAATCCCATGGACAGAGGAGCCTGGTGGGCTATACAGTTCAAAGGGTTGCACAGAGTCGGACATGACTGAACATGTGCACAGATCAACAAATGGCATATAGTAGCTGCTTGATAAATATTTTTGAATGCCTAATTTACAGAGAAACCCAAATATACCCTTTATTATTATAAAGAATTATCGTCATTAAAGAATTATTAAATAATCACACTTAATTATTATTATCAAATGAATAAATTATCTAAGTAATAAATCAATAAATGAGAATTAAGTTAGCACACATAATTATTATTACACCTAATTATCACAAAATTGTTGTTATTAAGGAATCATCTTTAAGACTTCATTTGCATATCATTTTATTTTTCTTAGTGTAACCAGAATCTAATTATAAGAAATATCTGACAGTTAAGGAAATACAATTGTTAAAATGTAAGGCACACTTAATTTAACAAAGAAAGACTTGAGAGCATACCAAGAGAATTTTAATAGCATTTGTATAGTGATACAGAAACATTAATAGACACAATCAGGAAATGACAGATAGCTAAAGATATTACTCAGTCATACCTCACATTCCAAACCTGTTGTCGTTGTTAGCATGTCAACTGCAGTGAAGGCTGATGGAGTAATTGTTTCTGGACCTGAAGGAAATAAAGAGGTCCCCAACATTAGTGAAGTGGTATTGATCATGTATAAAATTCATTTGTGACAGACACCATGATCAGAAATTTTATATAGATTATTTCACTTAATTCTAACAAGAACCCTGTGAAGTAGATAATAATATTATTGTCATTTTACAGATAAGGAGACTAAGCTGTAGAGAAGTAAGCTGGTACGTGTCAAAGGCAGAATTTGAACTTGGGAATTCTGATTCCTGGCTTTGAGGCACCATTCTATAAACACCTTCACTGCCTTGATGGTGAAACACATTTGTTTGAACTGGTAGAAATACCAACAGTATCACTAAAGACTGCTCAGGAGTTACAAATTTTGTTGAATTCTTAAAATACAGAGTGAGGTTGATTCATTTCCCAGTGAATCTCTAGAATGTTTTCTTTGCAAGCAGAATAAATGATGCTATGGACTAATCAAGACCCCAGTTGAGGATGTGGTAAAGAAGGAATCCATGGAAAGGGGAAATATGACTGGTAAACATTCAGAAAATGAAGATCATGGCATCCGGTCCCATCACTTCATGGCAAATAGATGGGGAAACAATGGAAACAGTGAGAGACTTTATTTTTAGGGGCTCCAAAATCACTGCAGATGGTGACTGCAGCCATGAAATTAAAAGATGCTTGCTCTTTGGAAGAAAAGCTATGACCAACCTAGACAGCATATTGAAGAGTAAAGACATTACTTTGCCAACAAAGGTCCATCTAGTGAAAGCTATGGTTTTTCCAGTAGTCATGTATGGATGTGAGAGTTGGACTGTGAAGAAAGCTGAGTGCTGAAGAATTGATGCTTTTGCACTGTGGTGTTGGAAAAAGCTTTTGAGAGTCCCCTGGACTGCAAGGAGATCCCACCAGTCCATCCTAAAGGAAATCAGTCCTGAACATTCATTGGAAGGACTGATGCTGAAACTGAAGCTCCAATACTTTGGCCACCTGTTGCGAAGAGCCGACTAATTGGAAAAGACCCTGATGCTGGGAAAGATTGAAGGCAGGAGGAGAAGGGGATGACAGAGGATGAGATGGTTGGATGGCATCACCAACTCAATGGACATGAGTTTGAGGAAGCTTCGGGAGTTAGCGGTGGACAGGGAAGCCTGGCATGCAGCAGTCCATGGGGTCACAAAGAGCTGGTCACGACTGAGCAACTGAACTGAACTGAACTGAACTGAAACGTATTTGTAAGATGCCTTCTAAAGTTTTTTGTTAGTAATAAAGCTGTCTCTAAAACATTCAAAGTCTGAAGGACTGTTGTTTTTTAGTTGCTCAAGAGTCTTCTCCAACACCACAGTTCGAAAGCATCAATTCTTCCACACTCAGCCTTCTTAATGGCCCAACTCTCACATCCATACATGACTACTGGAAAAACAATAGCTTTGACTATTGGAATCTTTCTTGGCAAAGTAATGTCTCTGCTTTTTAATATGCTGTCTAGGTTTGTCATAGTTTTTCTTCCAAGGAGCAGCTCAGTTCAGTCGTTCAGTCGTGTCAGACCCTTTGGACCCCATGGACCTCTGAATGCCAGGCTTTCCTGTCCATTACCAACTTCCGAAGCTATCTTTTAACTTCATGGCTGCAGCCACCATCCTGGAGAAGGAAATGGCAACCCACTCCAGAATTATTGCCTGGAAAATTCCATGGACAGAGGAACCTGATGGGCTACAATCCATGGGGTTGCAAAGAGTTGACATAATTGTGCACACACACACAGTCACCATCTGCAGTGAATTTTGGAGCCCAAGAAAATAAAGTCTGTCACTGTTTCCATTGTTTCTCCATCTATTTGCCATGAAGTGATGGGATCAGATGTCATGATCTTTGTTTTTTCAATGTTGAGGTTTAAGCTATCTTTTTCACTCTCCTCTTTCACCTTCATCAAGAGGTTCTTTAGTTCCTCTTTGCCTTCTGCCATAAGAGTGGTGTCATCCAAATATCTGAGGTTATTGATATTTCTCACAGCAATCTCAATTCCAGCTTGCGCTTCATCCATTCTGGTAGTTCACATGATGTACTCTGCATATAAGTTAAATAAGCAGGGTAACAATATACAGCTTTGATGAAACCCTTGTACCAAAAAGAATGGCTGAAATTTCATCTAGCTGTAATTGCAGTATCCATTGTTGATACTATCTAAAATGACCATATTAGTTTCCTGTGGCTGCTACAAACAAATTATTATAAGTCTAGTGGTTTAAACATCACCAAATTATTATTTTGTGGTTCTGGAAGTCAGAAGTCCTAAAATCAAGGTATCAGCAATGGCTGTATTCCTTCTAGAGTCTCTATGGAAGAATTTGTTTCCTTGCTTTTCCAACTATGGATTGCATGAATATATTGATGCATCATGGTCTCTTCCTCCATCTTCAAAACCACAGAATAATATTTTCAAATCCCAGTCTCTCTCTTTCTCTTCTTCCCCCTCTCTCTTTGTCCTTCCCTGCTAATTTTGACTTCTCACATGCATTATCTCCTCTGACTCTGACCATCCTCCTCTTTTAAGGATCTTTGTGATGACCCTGGGCTCATACGGATAATTCAGGAAAACTTCCCCATCTCAAAATTCTTAACTTCACCACATCTTCAGCATGCAAGGTCCCATTTCCACAAATTCTGGAGATGATGACAAGGACATCTTTGGGGGACCATTATTCAGTCTACCACAATGACATCAGAGAAAACTTTTTTTTAACAAATTTCATAAATAACTTATTTTATATATTCTAAAAACATATCATAATACAGTAGAATAAAAACTTCTATTGCTTGGTCCTAAAAGCTGGGTTCATGGTTTATTAGATGTTGTAACTTCTAGAGAATATGACATTTTTACAGACTAAAATGGGATTGTAGTTCTTGCTTCTGTCTGCCCTCTGATGGATAAAAATAAGAGAGGCCTATGCAAGCTTCCTGATGGGAGGGACTGGCTGTGGGGAAAACTGGGTCTTCCTCTGGTGGGCAGGGCCATGCTCAGTAAAGCTTTAATCTAATTTTCTGCTGATGGGTGAGGCCCCTTAGTTGCTTGGCCTAAGGCAGCCCAGTCATAGAGTCAGCAGTCTCTATGGTAGGGCTAATAGCAACCTCATCCAAGAGGATTTATGCCAACATCTACTTCTTCTTCACTGACTATGCTAAAGCTTTTTACTGTGTGGATCACAACAAACTGGAAAATTCTTAAAGACATGGGAATAAGAGACCACCCTACCTGCCTCCTGAGAAACCTGTATGCAGGTCAAGAAGCAATAGTTAGAAATGATGGGATTCCCAGGTGGTACTAGTGGTAAAGAACCCAGCACCAGTGCAGGAGACATAAGAGATGAGGGTTTAATCCCTGGGTTAGGAAGATCCCCTGGAGGAGAAAATGGCAACTCACTCCAGTATTCTCCCCTGGATAATCCCATGGACAGGAGCCCAGTGGGCTATAGTCCATAGGGTCATAAAGTGTCAAACACAACTGAGCAACTTCGCATGCATGGAACAACCGACTGGTTCACCACTGGGAAAGGAGCGCATCAAGCCTGTATATTGTCACCCTGCTTATTTAACTTATATGCAGAGTACATCGTAGAAATGCTGGGCTGGATGAATCGTAAGCTGGAATCAAGATTTCCAGGAAAAAAATCAACAACCTTAGATATTCAGATGATGCTACTTTAATGGAGGAAAGTGAGGGGGAACTAAAGAGCCTCTTGATGAAGGTGAAAGAGGAGTGTGAAAAAGCCGGCCTAAAACTCAACATTCAAAAAGTGAAGATCATGGCACCTGGTCCCATCACTTCATGGCAAATAGATGGGTAAACAGTGGGAAATTGGCAGATTTTATTTTCCTGGGCTCCAAAATCACTGCAGATGGTGATTGCAGCTATAAAATTAAAAGACACTTGCTCCTTGGAAGAAAAGCTATGACAAACCTAGACAGCATACTCAAAAGCAGAGCTCTCACTTTGCTGACTAGGTCCGTTTAGTCAAAGCTGTGCTTTTCCCAGGAGTCATGGACGGATGTGAGAGTTGGACCATATAGAAGGCTGAGCACCGAAGAATTGATGCTTTTGAAATGCGGTGTTGGAGAAGACCCTTGAGAGTCCCTTGGAGATCAAACCAGTCCATCCTAAAGGAAATCAACCATGAATATTCATTGGAAGGACCAATGCTGAAGCTGAAGCTCCAACACTTTGGACACCTGATGTGAAGAACTCATTCACTGGAAAAGACCCTGATGCTAGGCAAGACTGAAGCCAGGAGAAGGGGACAACAGAGGATGAGATGGTTGGATGGCATCATCGACTCAATGGACATGAGTTTGAGTAAACTCTGGGAGATAGTGAAGGACAGGGAAGCCTGGTGTGCTGCAGTCCTTGGGGTCACAAAGAGTTGGACATGACTGAGAGGCTGAACAGCAACAAATTCAAGGCAAAAATGTGGGGGCATTCTCATTATCTGCACTAACTGAAATGGGACAGAGACAGACCAGGTGCAGAAACCATTCTGAAAATGTGGCTCGTTGATCCAGTAAACAGCTACTTAGTGAAACAAAAGTGACTGCTGGGTTCTCCAGTGGGCTGGGTATAACTAACACCGGCAGCTGTTTAAGTGTGCGAAGATCTAAACTACATAATGCTAATTTAATGTCTAAAATTACAATACTTATGGGTAGAGATGGCTTACCTGGTGAAATTAATGCTGGCTCTGTGGGAATCAGAGGTATGCCTGCAAAGAAACAAAGATACTCTTCTTTAGTCTGTTTTGCTCAAAATGAAGCCCACACAGTTCATATAAGAATGGTCATATACAGAAAATGTTTTGGGAGAGAGGATGCAAGAGGAATGTTAGAAGAAAAATTTGCATGGTTTTAAAAGTAACTCAGAACAACAACAAAAAAATTTGAAAAAGACAATGAAGGAGTATCTTATGAAGGTTTATTGTTTGTCCAAAATGTCTGTTTTTATAGTTACTTGCCACCATATAAATATATTCAAGTATTTTACACTTCAGAATAAGTTAAGTAAGATTCAACTTACAGTCTTCTGGATAGACACATTTGAGAGTGACTTCATCAAGGATCATATGTTTAGGGCAGTAGGGCAAGCATCCTTCAATCCTTCACATGAAAAAAATTAAAGAAAAAAATTTAATATAACAATATATGGCATCTAATATATGCATATTATATCTAATATATATATATATCTAATATAACCTGTATGCAGGTCAGGAAGCAACAGTTAGAACTGGACATGGAACAACAGACTGGTTCCAAATAGGAAAAGGAGTACATCAAGGCTGTATATTGTCACCCTGCTTATTTAACTTATATGCAGAGTACATTATGAGAAAAGCTGGGCTGGAAGAAGCACACGCTGGAATCAAGATTGCCAGGAGAAATATCGATAACCTCAGATATGCAGATGACACCACCCTTATGGCAGAAAGTGAAGAAGAACTAAAGAGCCTCTTGATGAAAGTGAAAGAGGAGAGTGAAAACGCTGGCTTAAAGCTTAACATTCAGAAAACTAAGATCATGGCATCTGGTCCCATCACTTCGTGGCAAATAGATGGGAAGACAGTGGAAACTAGCTGACTTTATTTTTCTGGGCTCCAAAATCACTGCAGATGGTGATTGCAGCCATGAAATTAAAAGACACTTACTCCTTGGAAGGGAAGTTATAACCAACCTAGACAGCATATTAAAAAGCAGAGACATTACTTTGTCCACAAAGGTCCGTCTAGTCAAGGCTATGGTTTTTCCAGTAGTCATGTATGGATATGAGAGTTGGACTATAAAGAAAGCTGAGGGCCAAAGAATTGATGCTTTTGAACTATGGGGTTGGAGAAGACTCTTGAGAGTCCCTTGGACTGCAGGGGGATCCAACCAGTCCATCCTAAAGGAGATAAGTCCTGGGTGTTCATTGGAAGGACTGATGCTGAAGCTGAAATTCCAATACTTTGGCCACCTGATGCGAAGAGCTGACTCATCTGAAAAGACCCTCATACTGGGCAAGATTGAGGGCAGGAGGAGAAGGGGACGACAGAGGATGAGATGGTTGGTGGCATCACCAACTCGAAGGACATGAGTTTGGGTGGACTCCGGGAGCTGATGATGGACAGGGAGGACTGGTGTGCTGTGGTTCATGGGGTCGCAAAGAGTCAGGCACAACTGGGCAACTGAACTGAACTGAAGATACAGTTTTCCTAAAATTTTTCTGTTCTCCTTGTCGAACACTAAGGATGGCTCCATTTGCTGTTATTCCATCATACCACATTGTATGAAACTACAGCTAGTGGATGATAACAAGATAGTCATGATTGAGGCAGAATCTGAACACAGGATATTCAAAACATATGCTTAAATTTGGCACACACCAAGGCCATTTCTATAAATTAATGCAAATGCAGAAGAATCCTTTATTGTGACTTTACTCTATATTCATCATACTATTATTTTCCTACACTCCCTCAGATATAAGAAGATAGAGACACTATTTTAATATTCATAAGGATGTTGGTAGGACAAAATCAGAATGTTCAGTGGCTGTCTCTGCCCATTATTAAGCCCTAAGGTCTTTGGAATGTAATTAGAAATCTCTGGGTGGCAGACATGGAGTCGGGACATGGTTGCTCTTGGAGGACAGGGAGGGGGAATGGCAGAGGCTATAGTTCTCTCAAGAGCCTCAGGGCCTGTGTCTGAAAGAGCAGCAGTGCTCAGAGAGGAGATGGTTGTATATGAGCCTAAGAAGACTGAACTTCAAGCTCCAAAACATCTGATCTTTTATGTGGCACATTGCACTTTCAAGAATCCCGTTTTAAGAATGGATTTGGGAATCAAGAGCCCAAAACAGATGAGACCATCCTGAATGCTTCTGCTCTAAGGGAATGAAGCCAAGATGATGACTAACACTACATCTTCCTTGTCGTTCAATTGGGTCTCAGAGTCCAATTTGTTTTGATTGAAAAGAAATATACCCTTCAAGTACAGCCAGTTCTTAGACTCACACATACTAGAGAGAATTAATGTACATACGGGTTTTAAAAGGCTTGCTTGTCTGCCTCTAAAATACACCAGCAGGCTATAATACTATTTTTAATATTTTACTTATTTAAATGAAATTTTTTTGGCTATGCGGCATATGGAATCTTAGTTACTTGACCAGAGATTGAACCGGCGTGGTTTGCATTGAAAGTGGAATTTTAACCACTTGACATCCAAGAAAGTCTGTCAGTATTGTAAAATATTTCCAATTGCCTTAACTATAAAGTAAAAGTTTGGACCCAAAATACGCACAACCGCCTTCCAATTCAGTGTGGATATGCACTAACTTGATATCTGGGCACGTGTTGCCACCAGAGGGCGCTTGTTCATGGAAGGAAATCAAACCCAAGAAAAGCTAGCTTCTCTTCTAACAGGAGACTGCCTGGTCGCCTCTGGGATACTTTCTTCACAAATTTTTTTTAAGAAACATGAACAGCTTAGCTTATGAGACCAATTATTTATTTCATAGAATGAACTTAAATAATAAAACTTTAACCAGTATATGATATTCCTATCCTACTCTAAATTTTGTCAAGCATATAAGAAAAAGTTACTAAATTACTGAAAATATCAGGGACAGTTGGCTCTCCTCAAATTAAATGAACACCACTTTTTTATGCAACTCAATTATTTTGCAATTGCTTTATGCAAGTCAAAACCACAGCTATTCTTTTAAAAATATCTTCCAAAACCCAGTAACTTGTTCCATTAAAATGTCTTCATGGTTGCACACAGCAGGGTTCTCTTTACTCTGTCATACAACTGGTGATTTAGTCGACTTCTGACTGATAAACACGCCTCCGATGCAGAACAGTTCTTATAATAGGTATATTATGTAATAGGAATAGCTCTACTTACATATGGGCTCTAGGCTATGCTAGTTGGCATATTTTCTTATGAAAGTTCTCATTTCCACTAGATATTTTTATTTTCAACACTTGCTATGTGCCAGAAACGGAAATCCTCTAGAACCAGCGTGGTGGTTCTGCTGGGGACTTGGAGGAGGTGTGCGGGCGATGCTGACACGCCAAGCCAGTGCCTGGGTCTCCTCGTGGGACTGCAAGGATCAGGAGGAGCCACAGTGAGGTGCCTCAGCCAGGAAAGGGGCGCCGCAGAAAGGAAACGGTGATGAAGACAGAGATGAGAACTGGCTTGGCAGGGGTGAAGTTTCATCCTGAGTCTCTGCTCCGCGCTCTAACCGTACCAAAGCAGAAACTCTGGGGGAACCATAGACCAAACAGTGCAAGCACTGAAGGTCTGGGCTCAACCACCCTGGAGACTGTATATGCCACAAGAAACGAACTAGCTAAATGCTACTTCAAATATAGCTCCATTTCCTTCCCAGTTCCAGGGGTGGTCTTGTTCGCCTCTCTTTTATCCCTTCCTCCCCAGCATACTCTCCTCCCTATGAAGGCCCTGTTATTTCCCTGCCTGCTGATGGCTCCCAACAGAGACAGGAAATAGGTTTGTGAATGTGAAGGGTCCAAGTGAATGGTGAAGGCTTATTTTCAGAAAGAACTGGTTGCTTTCATTTTTAAGAAAATAAACAAAAGTAACCTAGACAGAACATTAAAAAGCAGCAACATTACTTTGTCAACGAAGGTCCGTCTAGTCAAGGCTATGGTTTTTCCAGTGGTCATGTATGGATGTGAGAGTTGGACTGTGAAGAAAGCTGAGCGCCGAAAAACTGATGCTTTTGAACCGTGGTGTTGGAGAAGACTCTTGTGAGTCCCTTGGACTGCAAGGAGATCCAACCAGTCCATCCTGAAGGGGATCAGTCCCGGGTGTTCATTGGAAGGACTGATGCTGAAGCTGAAATTCCAATACTTTGGCCACCTGATGCCAAGAGTTGACTCATTGGAAAAGACCCTGATGCTGGGAGGGATTGGGGGCAGGAGGGGAAGGGGATGACAGAGGATGAGATGGTTGGATGGCATCACCAACTCAATGGACATGGGTTTGGGTGGACTCCAGGAGTCGGTGATGGACAGGGAAGCCTGGCGTACTGCGATTCATGGGGTCGCAAAGAGTCAGACAGGACTGAGCAACTGAACTGAACTGAACTGAACTGATCATTTCCTTCTCTCTGTTCCCATAGCACATGTTGCCCGACAGGATGTCATTCAAACTCTGGCTCAGCTGCCTGAAAGCTGTGTGGTCTGAGGCAAGCTGCTTAACTTCTCTGTGCCTTGGTTTGTTTTCTCTTCTGACAACGGGAACAATGCGATTGCCCATTTTATAGCACATAGCACAGTGAGCGTCGTGCTATATATAAATACTTCAATGTGTTGTCCTTGTGGCATTTATTCCTCCGGGCCTCTTTCCCCACACTGTCAGTTATCTGCTAGTGTTCCTGTCTTCTTCCTCGAGACTTTGGGCTCCTTGAAATAGGGACTGCATCTCACTTATTCATATGCCAGAACCTTCTGTAGGACCAGTATTTGTTGTAGAGCAGAAGCTCATAAATGACTAATGGAATATGATTCATTTAAAAACATTCCCTCCTACTACTGTTGCATTTTTCTGGTCTCCTTTACAACAAAAAACTGCTCTAAAACAAAAAAAAAAGCTGTTACACTGTCAATCTCTATTTTGCCTCTTCCTATTCTCCAGATTACCAAATCCAAAGAATAATTTTCAGTCTCAAATTTAAAATCCTTGAAACCAAATTCCTGACTTTCCCCCTAAAATGCTCCTCCTAATATCTTCCTTATCTCAGTAACTGGCAACTCAGTCCTTCCATTAAATTGAATCATTTGAGTTTGAATCATTGATTCAGTTTGAATCATTGAATCATTTGACCAGATTTGACCACAAAGATGGCAATTTCATAGGACTCTGAAATCAATGAAATGCTGAGACCTGAGCTGGGTCCTCACCTCCTCTTTCATGTGCATGCATGAGTGCTCAGTCACTTCAGTCGGGCCCGACTCTTCGCAACCCTGTATACTGCAGCCCACCAGGCTTCTCTGTCCATGGGATTCTTCAGGCAAGAATACTGGAGTGGGTTGCCATGCCCTCCTCAGGGGATCTTCCCAACCCAGAGATCAAAGCCGCGCCTCCTGCACCGCAGGTGGCTTCTTAACCACTGAGCCACTGAGGAAGCCTCTTTCTCTTATAATTGGTGTTAAATCTGTCAGCACCCCTATGGGCTTAAATTCAAGATGCAGGCAGGATCTGTTCACTTCCCCCATAACCTCCAGGGCTACCAGCCCAGTGAAATTCCCTTCACGTCCTGTCTGTGTCACTGTCCACTTCTGCCCTTGTTCTCCCCTTCCCCAAAGTCAGTGCAATAGCCAGTGTAAACTTGTGAAAGGACAGTGTCTGCTCCGCTGCTCCGAAATACACCAGGACATTACTCAGAGAAAAGGACAAAGTCCTCACAACTACAAGGCCCTAGATGATTTGCCAGACACTTTTTCCGGCGTTTTCTTCTATGTCTCTCAGTTTTGTTCACTTTGCCCCAATTAACTAGCTTCCGTGCCCATCCCCAAACACACCAGACATATTCCCACCCTGGACCTTCATACTTTTCTCAGATTGGAAGGTTTTTCCCCCAGACATCCACATGGCTAGTTCCCTCACTTCCTTCACATCTCTTACTAGATGTGGCCTTGTCAACCTGTTCTTCTCTGACCACCATGTATTAATGAGCAAACACACATACCTGTGTTATGCTCCCTGTTCCATTCCTTTATTTTTGCCCATTATACATCCATCTAAACAATAGATCACATTATAGATTTACATTTTAATTTTTTATTCTTTGCCTCAGTGCAGCAAAATGTTTAAGCTAAAGAAAGATAAATACTGTATCCCAGCAGCTACAAGAATTGCTGGCATAGATTCTCAATAACTACTGCTTGAATAAAATGAAATTCATGAATGAGGAACTAGAATAAATTATTCTTGAGAATTTGTTTAATCTAAAAAAAATAATCACTGGGAACAGAATCTGCTAGTGCAGATTCTAATCTGTTCATTAGTGGTTAAACATGACTTACGGTGGAAGAAATTTACACGCAAGAGCTTCGGGGTCACTGCACGTTTTAAAACAGGGAGTGGCACAAGGTTCGTATTTCCATTCACACATCCTCCTGTAGGGCACTGCGGCCTGGATTTCTGGGGAAAAAATGAAGTTTAGATTGTGTATATTTTTAATGGGCAGCTTGGAACGCAGTGGTTTATAATAGTAAACCCTTTGGGGTTTGAATCTTTTTTGATTATAATGCTGTGGAAAAGACAGGGAGACAGAGGTGTGGGGAGGGGGACAGGAAACAGTGTAACCGCTTGGTGATCAAGGCATTTCATGCTCAGGTTGAACATCAAAATGTTAGTTCTTCTTCCAAATATTTAAAAAAGCAAGAGGTGGGAGGAGACTAAGGACAATTCTAAATCATCTTCCTTTATTTATGTTTTGTTGGTGTTCACTGATCTATGTATGATGATAATAGCACACACTTATTTGGAATTTAAGTTGTTACAAAATAGCTTTTTGTCCGTTATTCTATTTTATCCTTGCAACAACCCTATTGAGTGAAAATTATCTCCATTTTATAAATGAGGAAATTGGGGCGAACAGGAGCCAAGTGACATGCCAAATTCAATTAGGAAAATGGCAAGACAAAGACATATTGCCTGACATGAAGCTTAAGGAGAACACTCCATCTTTGTTCTTCCCACAGAATTTAACTCATTGCCTTGCACATGGTAAGTATTATCTGATGACACAAATGAATGAATTGATTTTAATAATACATGCTCATAGTTACAAAAACTTCCCTTAATGGACGCTTTTTCTCCTGCAAACTCAGCTAATACTTTCCCTTTCCCCCATCACAGAGTAGTCCTTCTGCAGCAGTCCAAAATTATCTCTGAAGAAGAGAGCTCCATAAGGCAGAAAGTTCAGGAAACAGGTTATGTTACTTGGACTTAAGATATAGAATTTAATTCCAAGGTTTGAGAAGGAAAATGAGGCTTTGGGGAAGGCACTTATACATCTCATTATTAAAATAATAGTTAAACCTGGGTTACTAGAATCATGGGTCATAAAAGAGGATTGGTTCCAAGACTAGAATAAACCCAGAGTGTCTCCTAAGTTTGGGAAGCCCACAAAGATGGGTTTCCGAGATTCGGATGATGCCGCTGACTGCAGTTGTTCAAAGCTCAGGTAGATAACCACTGGGTCTGGTTATGATGGAGTGGATTTGTGTAATGGAGGAGAAATAGAGGCTTGCAAAATTCAACTTTTAATAAAACTCAAGTAAAACCATCACACTTACTCTACAGAATATTGTATACACATCAGTGACTCTTTCTCATGAGACCAGGAACCCCATTCAATAGGCAAAAATTTGAAGCTCAGTTTGAACTTTCTAACATCCAAAGAGATTTATAGAAATTTAACCACAACAAAAAAAAGCAAATGATTAGCTTTCTTAGAATTACTTAGAAAAGTTGGTTAGAATGAAAAAGTTTGGGAGACCCAAGGCAAATATTGAGCTCCTAGGTTTTGAAAATAAAGCATGACTTTTAACACTGGGTGAGGCAGTGAGGATTCCTCTCTGAAATTTAGAAAATTCAACAGCTATAGAACTGCAAGGATCTCTAGAAATAAGACAGGCATTCTGCTGAACCAGAAAAATCTAGAGGTCAGTAGAATTGGACTCCGAAGTATTCAAAGAACACATTCAAAGTATTCGAAGTATTCAAAGAGATAAACACATCATCTTTGTCATTAAGAATCAGACTAAGTGAGAAGTTGCCTTCTATGAAAGAAAAAGTAGATACAAAACTCTACAAGAAGAAGACATGGGTAAGCTCTATTTCCAATGCCCAGACAGCACTGAAAGTAAAAATTGAGGCAATCATAAAAAATAATGTCATTTAAGGCTATTCTAAACAATTTACTACATTAACTTATGTAGCAAAATAACCCGATAAAGTACGTATTGTTTCTTTCATGAGAAAGATGTGTAAACTTAAGGATAGGGAGGTTAAGAAACTCACTAAGGTCATACAACTAATTATACACATTAAAATAATTTTTAAGTTAAAAATCTAATATATTTTCTGTCACTCCTTAAATTATCTACTTAATATATGGATTTCTCAGGACACATACCTTCCACACTGAAGCTGCTTAAATGCTTAAATTCTTCAGAATCATCATATTTTGCTGCTTTCGCACTAGAATCTGTCAATATGATGAAAAAGCCTTTCTTGTTGTATAACTCAAAAGCGCTGTAACCAGGAATCCAGAGGTCCTGATGGTGAAAAAATGTGGCTCTCTGCTGAAAGGCTGAATTCGCTTCCCATAGTTTCAAACGAAGAGCATCATCATCGTGGACACAGAGAAAGTAGTTGGGCCTTTCGGCAGATTCCAGAGAAACAAGTGCCAATGCTGGAAAACAGAGCAGTCTGTTTGACAACTCCCTGGGCTCTCCGGAGAAGGTGGCATTGTAAAATTCACATATAAGGTTGACAAAAACAGAACTGTACAATTGTCATGAATAGTTAATGCCATTCTCAAAGATTTTAGGAATGAATTACAGATCTCTAAAGGAATAAAATAATATTTTAAGGCAATGCATAAGAGTGACAGCTCCAAAAATACCAGTCTTTCACAAGTTCTATTTTTTAAAATAATTGATCATGTTCATGGAGAAAAAAAAAAAGAAATGTCAACCTGGGACCCCAGAATGTACAACTCCATACAAATAGTTGAATAATTAATTGGACACACATTTGCACTTGCAAGCTTTAACATTTTCAAATGTGAAAAATCTACAAATGGCTAAATTGGATGATAGAAAAGAAAAAGAAATAGAGAAACAGATCAATTCAGACATGTCACTGCATTTCAATATTACTGAATTCTTAATGAGCAAATGTTCTTTCAAGTGATTTTACTGCATTAAGAAATGACTATTTACTCAACCTTATTGTCTATTTCCCTAGAGATGATCAAAAAGCTAATGAACAACTACAAAGCATTTGAGCAATGTCATGCTTTTTTGTTATGTGTTTTAAAAGTTTCCCTTACATTTGTAAAACCCACGGTATAAGTTTCTTAACTGAGCACTTAGATTTAATTTCTTAGGCATTAATTTCTTCAGGTCTTACTTAATTTGAACCTAAGGATTTTTCTATTAAAAACATTAATTATTTTAAATTATACAATAAAGAGCTCTCTCAAGTCCAATAAATGATTCAAAAAGAATTCATTGTGTCCTAAAATTTACAAACCCTTCTACTGAGCCCTGGAATATGAAAAGAAGAACAAGTGCTCGGGCCTGGTGCACTGGGAAGACCCAGAGGAATCGGGTGGAGAGGGAGGTGGGAGGGGGGATCGGGATGGGGAATACGTGTAAATCTATGGCTGATTCATATCAATGTATGACAAAACCCACTGAAATGTTGTGAAGTAATTAGCCTTCAACTAATAAAAAAATAAATAAATAAATAAGATAAAAAATAAAAATTATAAAAGAAAAAATATATAACTAACACATAAATGAGAACATAGACTGTGATAGGTGTTTTCACAGATTAAAAGAACTAAAGGAGCTCTTTTTACAAGAATAAAGCAATTTATTTTAACTGGAAAATCAGGAGAGTTCTCAAAATTAGTAGAAGTTAGGTCAGATTCATTCATTCAATAAATATTTCCTATGTTGATAGAACACAACATGCATGGCTCTAAGCAGGGTTGGAATAGTAACAATGTACCCTGAACATCATGCATCAGAAAGGGACACCAACCATCAGTTAGAACAGATGCCAAGTGGATACAACCAGTATAAATCTACAGGGGCAAGCCAGTAAATGTGGGCCCGGGTACCAAGACAGACAAGGCCACATAAGGTAACAGTCTGTCTCAGTGACTATCTAGACTTTGATTTATGCTCTTAATTTAACTTCCTTGATATTAAATTATGACTTTTTTCTTTAATCTGGCATTAAAATCTTTCACATGTTAATTATCAGCAGACTATTAAAAATAGTCAAAAGTTTCAAATTAAATTCTGTGACTAATAGAATGAAAATTGAAGCTGTGCTTTACCAAGGACCAAAAACCCAACCAAACAATTGCAATTCTAATTGCATCTATATATATGCCAATAGATTAACAAAGAAATGATTTTATATACAAAAGAGAGAGCTGGCTCGTGTGCCAGTGTCTTATTTTATTTCAAATCCTTTAGAGCACCTAGAAAGATGACATAAACATATTAAATTCCCCAATTAATATTTACTGCATGTATAAATGAAGAGTCAATGAAAAACTACATCATTATTTTCTGTAGCAAATTCTACTTACATGATGCCTTCTCTTTGAAAAGGCCTGGAGTGATCATAAAATTAAAAAATAAATTGCCATGAATACTGCTTCTTGGCAGAGAGAAAATGCTTCCACTGGTCATATTGGCTCCCAGAATAAGGCCAGTCTGCCCATAACTTGCCAGCATATATGGTCCTTCTCCAAGTCCTAATCAAATACAAACGAGAAAATTATAAATTTGCACAGGAGTTTTACATTTCAAGCTGTCATTTCAATGGAATAAATTTTAATAACAAAAGTATTCCAAAATCATTGAGCATTTAAACATTTATTATGAACAAAATAACTGAACTCTTCAAAAAGACTATATCAGGGCTTCCATGGTTGCTCAGTGGTAAAGAATCTGTCTGCCAATGCAGAAGACACAAGTTCAATCCCTAGTCTGGGGAGATCCCACATGACCCAGAGCGACTAAGCCCATGTGCCACAACTATTGAACCTGTGCTCTAGAGCCCTGGAGCCACAATTACTGAGTTCACACACCACAACTGCTGAAGCCCATGACGCCTGGAGCCTGTGCCACCACAACGAGAAGCCCACACATTGCAACTCGAGAGACACTCCCACTCTCCACCAGAGAATAGCCAGCACAGCAACGAAGACCCAGCAGAGCCAAAAATAAATGAGTAAATAAAATTATTAAAAAGGATGCATTATATTGATCTGGAATATATACATATGTATTTAGAACATGTCATTTATTTCTTTTGATGTGGACCATTTTTTAAAGATTTTATTGAATTTGTTACAATATTGCTTCTGTTGTTTTTATGTTTTGGGTTTTTGGCCATGAGGCATGTGGGATCTTAGCTTCCTGACCAGGAATTGAACCCGCACCCCCTGCATTGAAAGGCAAAGTCTTAACCACTGGATCACCAGGGAGGTCCCTAGAATATGTGCTTTAGGATATATGTATACATGAATGTGTGTGTGTTTATATATATACACAAATACTTAGCAGTGATGAATAAAGGTTGACTTAAGATTTCTAGACCTCAAATTTTCTCACCTCTATGAAGATGTTTGTCTAGGCAACCTTTCACTTTGATATTTTAAGATTCTACTGTACATAAACTTAAGTTTAGTTCTATCAATGGAAGACATTCTGTTAGTCTTCTAAAAATCATTTCTCCTTAGTAGGTTCATTGCATTAAAACAGAATTCACAGATATGGTATATAATATTTTACTGTTTTGGGAATTATTGAATTTCATCAGTGAGGTATGTCTATAGAGAAGAAAATAAGATGATGCTGAACAGAGAAGTGTCATTTTATGTATGTTATCATTTCTATGCACTTAAATCATTTTATATAAAGTGGAAAATACTGTAGTTAAAAAAAAAAAAAACTAGTTAGTATGTAACTAAACCTGAAACTCAAACTAATATTTCTAAGAACTTCATCTTATAAAGAAAAGTATATAATTTATTTTAAAAGCTCACTGACATGCAAAATAAACTTATGCATTGTTTTATGACAACAAGGTTAGTTTACCTTCAACCCAATCTATGATGTTTAATGTTTTAAAAAAAGTGAGGTACTCTAAAAATTTGATATTTCTTCTGAATTATCCAAATTAAATCACATAATTATTAGCTGTGTACTTTTTACAGTTATATTTAGATATTTATGTTGTAGGTTATATAAAATTCTAATATAGGTGATTTCATAAAAGATCAATCTGGTTGCCCTCAGTGAATTTAATTTTTCCTCTTTTCTCCACTTTTTATCTCAAGGACAGTTTTCCTTTCCCAGACTATCCTTACGATGGAGTGGAAAAAAATCGGAGAAATCAACCACCTGGGTTTTTCCCCTTTCAGGACCAAGACCAGGCATAAGAGAAGAGGAGAAGATAATTGAATTAGAGGGTTTAAAATTCTCCCAAACAGGAAGGAGAACAAGACCCAAAATTTCCATCACAAGGGCCAGGAGAAGGGGTTATAGAACAAGTTATTCTCAAGCACTGTCCCACCCACTGACTCATCAACAAGACACTTCAACTTTGAGGAGCTGGAAACACTTCTAAGCCGTGACGAAAGAGCTTTAGTAAGGACCCAGACACGGTTGGGCTTAGATGGTCAAAAATCCACCTACAGTGTGGGAGACCTGGGTTGCGAAGCTCCCTTGGAGAAAGAAACAGCTACCCACTTCAGAACTCTTGCCTGGAGAATTCAATGGACAGAGGTGCCTGACAGGCCATGGGGTCGAAACAGTCAGACACTACTGAGCAACTTTCGCTTTCAGACACCTTGAGTACACATAGAGATTTGAACATCTTTGCTCCCACACCAAGATGGAACTGATCAGATACAGTGAAGACTTTAGGAGTAGTTACAAATGTAGACCCTGCACAGTTTCTCTGGGAGCTAATATCTATAACATCCAAATAGAACTACATCATCATCTCCACCACCTCCAAGTTCATTCTCTAGGAAAGACAGAAGTAACTTAGACTTTTAAGAAGAAAATATACATAAACTTATAAATACATAGATTTGTGTGAATATGTAAATAATGTACAAATGAGTACATAAATGTATAAATTATGAAATACAATTCAAAATGAAGAAGACATATACAAATACTGCTTGTAAGCTCCAAGCACCCTCAGGCACAGATGTCCAAGAGGAGAATAGGAGAAAGGAGACAGACCACTAAACAAAATATTTTCTCCCCTACAAGACAAGTGCCTTCCTACAACAATGCGAAGGGACAATTGTCATCTGAGAAATCCATTTGTATAAAAAAATGAAAGCTTCTGAATCAACTCCCAGTTAATGGATATCTTGCATGTGAATTGTTTTCCTGCATTTTCACTAGCAATTGAGGGCAAAAGTCATTGACTTTATCATTAATCTTCTGTAGGGAGAATTAGAATTTCTGTATACTAAAAGCAATCATTTCCTGTATTGATTATTTAAACAGTATTCAGTATATCCGATCTGATAGAAGCACTCTGAAATTAAAAACTTATGTAACAATTTTTAGCAAAATATTGAAGTCTTCTACTCCTTGCAGCAACAGAACCTTTATATTTTTAGCAAATTCCATAAAAATGAATATGAAACTATTATAGAAAGTCTCTGTGTGAAGGGTTATAAACTCATCTCAGCAGCAACCTCTGAAGTTTCCTACTTTTAAAAACATTTCCTCCTATAGAGTTACAGTCTTTTATCTCTGCATTTGTTTTGAATAATTTAAGTATTTTAATAACATAGTGTCCAGAGAAAACACCAGCTATGACTGGGCAAAGACTAGGTAATTTTACAATGGTTGTGAAATTGAGATGAAACAAATTAAGGATAACCATTTTAAATGATTTATTTTTATTAGCATCAACAATTTCCACAATTCTTCATTTCCCTTCAATTATCCAGCTTAGGCATCGCATTCCTTCCACAATCTCTTCCTCTCCTTGGCAGGCTGACTCTATCGCCTATTACTTTGATCACAGGAAACAGAATCTCTGTCACTCATGACAGAAAATGTCCCTTGCTCACCCTCTGAATACTACCAATACAGTGTTAACAAATGAAACTAGAAGAGCTGATTTGAAGAATCTTGTAACACCTTAGAAGAAAGAAATGCAGTGGATTAACTGACAAAAAGCAGTACATCTGAAACAGCAAGAGGTAGAAATTCAGTATTCATAGAAAATTCTGCTTCTGTTTCCAAGAGACTGCAGAAGGAACACCAGGAAGTATAAAGGCACAGATGGAGATTTTTCACGGCCGAGCTGTATGAGGCAGGAATTCCTAAGTGAGGGAGTTACTGGCGTTTTTTCTCCTATTACGGTCTTCACGTTGTGTTAGAGCACATGATAAAGATGTGCTGTGGTCCTCCCTCGACTGGGACGTGCTAACCATTACCAGACAGTGCAGCACAGAGATCAAACTCATTGGTTCGGACTTAGATTGTTCATAAACCCATTTACCACATTTTGGCTATATGACTTGGACCAAGTTATTTCATTCATCTACACTCAATTTCTTCCTTTGTAAAGTGTTAATAATAATACTAATAGTAATGTTATGCTTTTCAGGCATATTTTGAAGCTTAAATTATATGATAAAAATATCATTAATGCAACAAAAACTATTGTTAGTATTAGGGATTTGTTGTTGTTCAGTCACTAAGTTGTGTCTGACTTTTTGTGACTCCATGGACTGCAGCACAGCAGGCTCCTCTGACTAAAACGTCCATTTTCTTTTTAACGTATCATCTCTATTTTACTAAAATTTTCTGGCTTTCTTTGTACTTTTATAGTTGACATTTCTCCCTGGCTCATTTGGTTTGGGTTTTTTCTGTAATGGGTCAGCTCTCCTATAACTGTTAATCTAACCTATTCATCATGGATTTTTGCCCAGTTACTAATAAAACGGACACCTCCCTGGATCATCTTTTTTTTGTCTGAAGTAGGTTTCAGTGGCTAGGCCTTCCTCATCAAATAGGTTTGACAAAAAGCAGCATCGGTTCTGCTAATGTCTGGCATTTTCAATGAGGATATAACTCTCAGTTTCTTACATCTATGCCTTGGTTTTAGGCAGCACCTTCTGTTAGCCTCATTGACTCATTGGAAAAGACCCTGATGCTGGAAAATATTGAAGGCAGGAGGAGAAGGGGACAACAGAGGATGAGATGGTTGGATGGCATCACCAACTCGATGGACATTAGTTTGAGTAAACTCCGGGAGTTGGTGATGGACAGGGAGGCCTAGCATGCTGCAGTCCATGGGGTCACGAAGAGTCAGACATAACTGAGTGACTGAACTGAACTGACTCCTTTTAGACTTCCTGTTGCAAATTTGAATGCTTGGGGGACTAAGATACTTTCATTATTACTAAATCAGTTCTCATTCTGATAATATATAAATAATTATTTTCTGTAAAATGACAGCTAAATTTCTATATTATTATTTCTTTCTATAATTTCCACAGCATAATAGAGTTCAAACAATGCCCATTTTTATTCGTAATGGTAAGAGGTATGTATATCCTTCATCCTTTTTACCAAAAAAATTAGCTAACTTTACTCATTCATTCATTCCTTCACATTATTCTAGGACTACTAGGAGCTTCCTTGATGCTGAGAACTTAGTTACAACACTCTATTGTTTTTCAAGGGAATAAATTTTAACACAAATACTTAGAAATTTAGATACATTTTAGAAGGCGATGGCTTTCATTGTGTCATACAGTTGACACAAACAACATGATTTGAACTGTGCAAGTCCACTTCTAAGCAGATTTGCTTCAGTAGGAAATATATAGCACTGTGGGGTTCGCTGGTGGCTTCAATGGTAAGAATCTGCCTGCCAGTGCAGGAGATGTGGATTTGATTCCTGGGTTGGAAGATCCTCTAGAGAAGGAAATGGCAACCCATGCTAGCATTCTAGCCTGGGAAATTCCATGGACAGAGGAGCCTGGTGGGCTACAGTCCATGGGGTCACAAAAGAGTTAGACACAATTTAAGCAACTGAACAACAACAGTACAATCCATGGTCAGTTGAATCCGAGAACGTAGAACTGTGAATATGAGGGTGACCAATTGCAGAGGGTTAGTGCCCTCAACCCCACCTTGTTCCAGGATTAACTGTATGCCAGATTATGAACTATTGATACTTTGTTCCCAGAAAAGTTGTTCAAAAACTGTGAATCCAAAGATACATTTAATAAAATAGTATCCTGATATTCTTTATATGTCACATACCTTCATTGTAGTAGTCACAATCAAGTGCTAAAAGGGTAAAAGAAGAAATGTTAAACTAAATAAGAATCTGACCACTTAGCTTGAATATGTACAAAATATGATTTACCAATAACCAGGTGAAAGAACTCAATGACATCATTATTTGGGAATTTTCTATGAGCTAAGAGGATTCTTTAAGAGTACTGTGTAATAATTTATTAAATTTCCTAAGATTATTTTATAAGTAGGCAAATATATTAGCCAATCTATAGTTTGCTGAAAGTGTTAAAATCATAAGCTGTTTATCAGATGGTGTACTATCTATAGGAGTAAACGAAAAGTTTAAAAGGTCAAATCTGAATACAAATTCAAAATGATGTTTTTAAAACAATGTTTCGTATCACTAGAACAGTGGAATTTCATAGCCATAGGAGAGAGAGAAACAATTTCTCCAAGGATGGTACATAATTTATAGTGCAAATGTTACAGTGATAAGTCAAACACAGAACAGAAAAACTTACTTCAAAGTTTCCTTTATAAATCCTTTAGCTATACTACAATTTATATACCTTGTCAAAAGAATATAAAATTTACTCATCTTAAATTTGATGTCCATGAGTTCCATGGTATCACTTCTAAGATAAGACAACATGAATCTCCTCATAAGCTTCCCACCTAATGATGATGTTCTAATTGGGGTACTCACAACAAACAGTAGATGATCTCCAATGAACAGAAACCCCTTCCTGGCAACACTTGTATGCATACGCTGCTACGCTTGTGCATAAACATTCACAGTCCCCACCAAGGTTACAGTTACATGTGTCTTCATGACAATTTTTAGCAAAGGAAGTGACATCAATCTGCAATGAAGTAAAAGATAAATTAATTTCAAAATGTACTAACTACAGTTGATTAAAATTCAGCCTTCTAAAAGAAAACTAACTGGTAGATTTTCAAAATTTGCTATAATCAGCTTAACACTGCCACCTAGAGAGTTCTAAATATCTCAAACCTCTATTTGCCCAAAAGAATTTATTAGGCAAATGTAAGATCAAAGAACTAGCAAAACAGGGAATAGGACTGACAAATACAATTTCAATATCTTCAATATTGAAGATCTTCTAATCTTCTATCAGATTAGACCTGATAGACAGAGTGCCTGAAAAACTATGGACAGAAGTTTGTAACACTATACAACAGATTCATATTTTGTAGAAGCTCATTGTTTCATTATTGGCATATTTGCATGGCATTAAAAGAATGTTCTGCTTCCAAATGTAGTTTGTTTTTAATAATATCTTAAACTACTTTTAAAACTTCTGTTGGGACCTAAAATTGTTATGTTGGAAAGACATTTAGAAAGTTAATTTCTAAATAAATTACATTCCATCTTTGGGATGTGCTTCTAAAAGTATTTTAAATGTGTCACTAATAATCATTTTAAACTATACTTTGGGTTAAGGAGAAAAATGCAATTTGTGTTGTTCTCTGAAGAAAACCAAGCATTTATAGCTTTGATAATGAACATAAAAATGTTTCGTAAGCTGAAAAAGACCATTAACAAATATGTACAAATGTACTTTGTTAATAAGATGGCATGAGGAAGAATGTAAATCACCTAATGTGCCAGTTCTACAGAAAAACAAATTACCAAATCGGTCTTCCTAATAAGGGTTAAGTAGTATACCTAAAAAACCAATGGGCATTTAAATAATTTGTCCAGTTAATCGCAATATTAACTGAAGTACTTGTTTAAGTCAGCAAGTTTAATAAAGTACTCACTTACCATATTGCGACAAGGAGCAAAAACATCACTGTACAAAATGGAACATTCTTTCTTGGCATAAGGAAATTTGTTTTGATGTGCCTCACAGGGTTTAAATGATTCAACTGGGGTTTCGCACTGTGGAAAAAGTTAAGGGAGAAAAGAAAGTTTTTAATGAGGAAATTTCTGAAGCTGAAACCAGAGTAACCTAGCCTGACTTCAACCACTACAATCATATCTAATATATTCTCATTCTTTTAGACAGACTTTACTGAAAGCACCTGTGCTCAGCCAGTTCATGTTAATAGCATATATTATTTTTGAAAGTAACTAAATTTACTATTAAAACCATGACAATATTAGAGAGTGACGTTAAATAATTTTTAAACTGTCAACTGTAGTGTTACATGACAAAAAAATTTTCATAAGCAAATTATTCCTTTCCTTTTAACTTGCACGTCTTTCATTTCTATCACAAGCCATCCTCTGAGGAGTCATATACTCAAGCAACTACAGCTTACCTCCCAGATACTCAGCAATTTGGTCCCTGCCTCTTCTAATCCACCTCCCTCAAACTGGCCTGGAAAAGGTGATCATTGATCTCCTCCTTACTAAATATAAAGGCAACTTTTCAGTCTCATCTCATCTGATCTCTCCCTATCTCTGACCCTGTGTAGTACTTTGCCCTTCTTACATGGCTCACGTGTTTCTGGCGGCAACATTTTCTGGTGGGTTTCCTCCTAATTCATTCGCTGCTATTCCCCTTCCTCATTCCACTTCCCTTCTCTGCAAGGCTTGACCTTCAAGTCTCTATTTTTTCCATTCTATACACTTCTCATGCCTTCAGCAGACTCTGTGACCCCATGGACTACACAGTCCATGGAATTCTGCAGGCCAGAATACTGGAGTGGGTAGCCTTTCCCTTCTCCAGGGGATCTTCCCAATCCAGGAATTGAACCCACGTCTCCTGCATTGTGGGTGGATTCTTTACCAGCTGAGCCACAAGGGAAGCTCCCTGTATATAATAGTAACTGCCAAATCCCAGATCTCTTTTCTGAAATCTCCAAACTTGGACATTTCCATATTTCCATCCCAGATCTCTTTTCTAAAATCTCATTTCCACATAAAATCTCTGTCACTTCTCTCTCAACATACCCTGACCTGTACTTTTCTTTACACCACTGTCTTGTCCCCACTGTTCCCTCCCACCAGCTTTCCTCTTTGCCCTGTCTAGTGGAAGGGCACCAGTGTCCAACCAGTAATCCAGGAAGATAGGAGACTTTCTTGAATTCTTCAGTTCAATACTTCATTTTGCAATCCTTTCAACAGAGCCTGATGTTTCAGGTGTCTCTCAAATTTGGACAGTTTGCTAAATCTTCTAAATGTAACATTTCTTAGTTGGATTATAAGGCCCTAGCTAGTTAAGAGACTTTGAGTCTAGATCCTAGCACACAAATATTGCAGCCCTATATTTTGCATTCCAGCCATTCCCTACTTCAGACCATTTACAACAGCCATAATGAATTGCATAAAATTCCTGTAAGGTACCATACTCAGATTATGAACTCCTTATTGCCAAATTCAGACTTAAATTGAAGAAAGTAGGGAAAACCACTAGGCCATTCAGGTTCGACCTAAATCAAACCCGTTAACGATTATACACTGGAAGTGACAAATATATTCAAGGGATTAGACCTGATAGACAGAGTGCCTGAAAAACTATGGACAGAAGTTTGTAACACTATACAAGAGGCAGTGATCAAAACCATCCCCAAAAAAAGAAATTCATAAGGGAAAAAGGTTGTCTGAGAAAGCCTTACAGCTAGCAGAGGAGAGAAGAGAAGCTAAAGGCAAAGGAGAAAAGGAAAGACATACCCATCTGACTGCAGAGTTCCAAAGAATAGCAAGGAGAGATAAGAAGGCCTTCCTCAGTGATCAGTGCAAAAAAAGAAAGGAAACAATAGAATGGGAAAGACTAGAGATCTCTTCAAGAAAATGAGAGATACCAAGGGAACATTTCATGCAAAGGTGGGCACAATAAAGAACAGAAACAGTATGGACCTAACAGAAGCAGAAGGTATTAAGAGGTGGCAAGAATACACAGAAGAACTATACAAAAAAGATCTTCATGACCCAGATAATCATGATGATGTGACAACTCACCTAGAGCCAGACATCCTGGAATGTGAAGTCAAGTGGGCCTTAGGAAGCATCACACGAACAAAGCTAGTGGAGGTGATGGAATTCTAGCTGAGCTATTTCAAATCCTAAAAGATGATGCTGTGAAAGTGCTACACTCAATATGCCAGTAAATTTGGAAAACTCAGCAGCAGCCACAGGACTGGAAAGGTCAGTTTTCATTCCAGTCCCAAAGAAGGGAAATGCCAAAAAATGTTCAAACTACCACACAATTGCACTCACTATATATGCTAACAAGTAATGTTCAAAATTCTCCAAGTTAGGCTTCAACATTACACGAACCAAGAACTTCCAGATGTTCAAGTTGGATTTAGAAAAGACAGAGGAATAAGAAATCAAATTGCCAACATCTGTTGGGTCATAGAGAAAGCAAGAGAATTCCAGAAAAACATCTACTTCTGCTTCATTGACTACCCTAAACCCTTTCACTGTGGGTCACAACAAACTGGAAAGCTCTTAAAGAGAAGGGGATACCAGACCACCTTACCTTCCTCCTGTGAAATTTGTATGCAGAACAAGAAGAAACAGTTAGAACCAGACATGGAACAATGGACTGGTTCAAAATTGGGAAAGGAGTATGTCAAGACTATATGTTGTTACCTTGTTTATTTAACTTCTATGCAGAGTCCATCATTTGAAATGCTGGGCTGGATGACTCACAAGCTGGAATCAAGATTATGGGGAGAAATATCAATAATCTCAGATATGCAGATGACAGCATCCTTATGGAAGAAAGCAAAGAGGAACTAAACTGTGAAGAGGAGCGTGAAAAAGCTGGCTTAAAACTCAACATTCAAAAAATGAAGATCATGGCATCCAGTCCCATCACTTCATGGCATATAGATGGGGAAACAGTGGAAACAGTGACAGATTTTATTTTCTTGGGCTTCAAAATCACTGCAGATGGTGACTGCATCCATGGGATTAAGATGCTTACTCCTTGGAAGAAAAACTATGACCAACCTAGAGAGCAAAGTACAGACATTACTTTGCCAGCAAAAATGTCTGCCTAGTCACAGCTATGGTTTTTCCAGTAGTCATGTATGGATGTGAGAGCTGGACCTTAAGAAGGCTGAGTGCTGAAGAATTGATGCTTTTGAACTGTGGTATTGGAGAAGACTCTCGAGAGTCCCTTGGACTGCAAGGAGATCAAATCAGTCCTGAATATTCATTGGAAGGACTGATGCTGAAGCTGAAGCTCCAATACTTTGACCACCTGTTGTGAAGAACTGACTCTTTAGAAAAGACCCTGACGCCATGAAAGCATCAGAAGCTGAAAGCAGAAGGAGAAGGGGACGACAGAGGACAAAATAGTTAGATGGCATGACCGACTCAATGGACATGAGTTTGAGCAGGCTCCAGGAGATGGTGAAGGACAGGGAAGCCTGGCGTGCTGCAGTCCGTGGGGTCACAGAGAGTCAGACACGACTGAGCGACTGAACAACCACCACCACTCTGCTCAGGCTTCCCAGGTGGCGCTAGTGGTAGAGAACCTGCCTGCCAATGTAGGAAACGTGAGAGACACGGGTTCAGTCCGTGGCTCGGGAAAATCCCCTGCAGGAGGCCATGACAACTCACTCCTGTATTCTCCCCTGGAAAATCCCGTGGAGAGAGGAGCCTGAAGGACTACAGTCCGTGGGCTCACACACACTCAGACACGACAGAAGCAACTTAGCACGCAGGCACCATACTCGCTCTAGTCTTCCTGGCACCTTCCAAAGGGCTGCTCCTTCCTTTGCCGCTACCCTCTTTCCCATCACCTTCAGTTTTATTGCTCCTGTGAGTCTTGTGAGAATCATCTCAATGGCATCTTCCTTTGACCACAAACTCCATGTTGTATGCACCTATATCAAAGCACCTGTCTCATAGTACTGTTGTTAATTTTTCTACCTCATCTGCTAAACTAAATTCCCAAGGGCAGTGGCTATGTTTTAATTATATTATGTGTTCATTTCTCTTGGAAAACATTAAGTGCTAAACAGAACTTACTGAATGAAATTTTTTTTCCAGCTTTGTCCATTAGGTATAAATGAGTTTAAAATTCTTTGACTAGTACAAATATTTAAGTATGATTATAAATTAAGTATTCCTTAATTCATTTTATATCAAAAAATAAAATCTTTATACTTTTTAATGTAGACCACAATGAAATATACTGCTTAAATTTTACTAAATTGGGTGAATGTTTAACCCTAATTCCCTTTTAACTTTTTAAAGAGATTTAGATATATTAGTAAACTAGGCAAAATAGTAAAACAACTAATCAAATAGTAACCAACCAGGAAATTGTAGTTGTAGACTCTATTTTTAGTTAAAAAAAATAGGTTTAAGAAAAAAGAAGAAAAGAGTAGAACAAATTTCCATTTTGACTATTTTCTTAGTTCAGCGTTTCTCAGATTGTATCCCATAGAAAACTATTTCTTTGAGAACTGATATACAAAAACATAAGCTCTGTGTCAGTAAATGTGGGAATTCCTTCAAACACATCCCTCCCCTGGAGGCATATAATGCCTCAGGAAATTCTTCAAAAAAGAAATATGCCTGACTTAATTCATCCTAACTGCTCCCTAAGGTAGTTGGCCAGGAATTCACTCTTTACCCCTCCCCACCTCACACACAGCCTTGTCTGGAGAACAAATGTTAAGAAATTTCGTCTTCATTTATTCATTACCTTGAGTTGACAAAAGATACATCATTAGAAATACAAATATATTGAAGCATTAGAAAGGAAAATCATGAGATTAGAAGATGAGAATTTGACCATCATCTCTGTGACTTTCTGGATACACAGTAGTAGACAAGTAATTTAACCTTCCTAAGCCTCGATTTCTTCATCTATAATATGCAGTCAATACCCTTTACATTAACAGATTGTCACAAGGATTGCATGAGAAATTAAATGTAAAAGAAGTTTGAGTTTGTCAACTATAAATTACTACACAAATATTACATAAAATAGTATTACCTAAATAAATTTTCCTGTAAAAATAAAATGTTTTAGTGGATAAATACTCCAGAAAATATTTGTTTTGTTCTAAAATATAATATGTATTCCACTTACCTGTCCTAATGCCCAACTATCTCCAAATACCTGGGCATTTCTCACTTCTAAGTTATTGGATGTGGTCATATCATTTGAAGTACATCTGTCAAAGTTTCCACATAATCCTGATAATTTGTTCTAAAGTAAAAGAAAATTACCATGAAATATTCTATATTCATTTCAACATTTAAGGACTAAAATTTTAAACATCTAAAACAATAAAAGTTTCTAATAATATTTAGTACAATATTTAATAATAAGCAATCATTAAAACAATGTAAAATATAAATTGAAAAGGACTGTAAACAATCCAGACTGAGTATTCAACTGGATAAACAACAGACTGAGTATTAATGGATAAAATAAACTAGTACATCCATACAACAAGAGCATCAACCAGCAGTAAACAGGAACAAACAATTAATTCATTCAAAAATATGAATGAATCTTGAATGTGTTCCATCAAGTCAAAGAAGCCAGACCCAAAAAACTATATATTGCATGATTTCATTTATCCTGTATCCAGAAAAGGCACAACTATACAGTGGTTGCCCAGGGTGAAGGGTAAGAAGTAGCAATTGACAATAAAAGGGCAACACAGAAGAAATTTGGAAGCTGACAGATCTGTTCTTTCTAGCACTGTGGTGGTGGATACACAACTCCATGCATGTGTTAAAATTCATAGAACTGCAGATCATAAAAATAAATTATTTTACATTTTTAAAGAATTTTACTGTATGTAAGCTTAAGAATATCCAGAAAGTAAATGAAAAGATGGATGTAAATTGTAATAAATCCAACTGTATTACAAACAATATCATATAACCATGCTGTAGGGAGTGGGAATAAAAGAAGCTGAACTAAGTAACTTTGGAAAACTGGATACTGTAAGGTTGAAGTTAAAAAGAATGGTATGCAACACTTGGTAAAGTTACTCTTCCCTGGGATCTGACTTAGTTATTCTAAAAATATAACATTTCTCAAAGGAAAACATCAATCATTTTATTTCCATAAAACATTAAAAAGTCAAATGTAATGTCATTTCTTGCATCTCATTTGGATTGACCTACAAAGTAGGTTGACTTACCTTCCACTGTGGTCCAACTTTGATATGGATGGTTGTCTTTTCATCCCAAAGAACAGTGATGTCTTTCTCTGGAAAGTATACCACCGTGTAGTACCCTGCCTTCCACAACTGATACATTGGTTTTTTTTCCAGAAAAAAACCCGATGGTTTCTTCAAAAAAAGAGAAAAAACATAATAAAGAAAAAAAGAATTTCTTATTTTCTCACCAAAATGCAAACATTAATTAAATTAACATCCATCAATAAGTATCTATGTACTAGCATTTTTGCTTAGCCCTATCTTTCCTTAATTTTATAATGAAAGACAAAACAAATGAATAAAATAGGAAAAACATAAAATTGATAACAAGACACAAACTGGTAGATAGGCTCAACATAGATAAATGGGCAAAGAGAAAAATGTATTTCAGTTATAGAGAAGAGCACAGACAAGGCATGGACATACAGTATATTAGGTGGCTATACCTGCTGAGCCAACAACTCTATATTGATGGTCAATAAATATGATTGAGTACCAAAAATGTCAATGGACATGAATCTGAGCAAACTCCAGGAGATAGTGAAGGACAGGGAAGCCTAATGTGCTGCAGTCCATGGGGCCACAAAGAGTCAGACAGGACTGAGAGACAACAACCACCAAAAATGTATGACTTTGCATAATTGAAAAACGTAAGCACAAAATGTGTGTGTGTCTGTCTATAGAGAAAGAGAAAGAGGTGGTAGGGAGGATGAGGAGATGAACTTCCATCAAAGGAACTTAGGAAGGCTTCTTGCAAAAGGTATGACATATATTATTGATCTGTAAGAGATCATAAATAGGAAAATAAAAAGGGATGGAAAATACAATGAGGAAAGAAATCATTGCAAGCAAAGGGAATCAGCTAAATAAAGGCTTGGGGGGGCAGGAAGGTCAAGATTTTTACAGAACTAGAGAAACCACAGATAGCTACAGCATGGATTCCATGACAAGCATAGTCTGAGACCCTTTGCCATCAACTTTCCCATTACAGTCAATGGCTGTTATTTCATATGCAAAATGCCCTCAACAGAGGATTTTTAATAGTAAAGTGACAGATGATGTTTGTGTACTAAAAGAAAATAATGTGTGTGCTAGAAAGGATGGAATCTATTGGGAAAATTTAGAGTACCTTCAACCTAAAGTGAGAATATGCAGTGTTCTTTATGGGTAAGAGCTATACCCTATAAAAGATTATGCTGACTCTAAACTGAAATTAACTCACATAATAATTTTTAAAATGCATGGTTAAATCAAAGCAAATAAAGCAAATTTTTAACCAGAAGCAAAATTAAAATTGTGAAGGAGATATGAAATCCTTTGGTTATTTTTCCTCCCAAGTAATAACAAAAGCATAGTTTGGGAAACACTGTACTAGAGTGTACATTTTATAAATCTTTCATATGGTAAATTATATAAACTCATATTCACAAGAAGTTTTCAGTCTCCTAGACAAACATCATACTTGCAAGTGCTCAGTATATTGTATAGGACAGTAAATATTTTGTTAGTGGACCCTACCTAACCTCATTTCTTTCTGCTTCCAAGTACCAAGTTGGAGTTATGGGCAATGTCCTCAGTACCTATAAGGGTCTGCGTTCAACCTGGAAGTATACTTGTGTCCAAGTAAGCAAGGCATTAA
Organism: Cervus elaphus; assembly: GCF_910594005.1. Lineage (NCBI taxonomy): Eukaryota > Metazoa > Chordata > Mammalia > Artiodactyla > Cervidae > Cervus > Cervus elaphus. Next base: position 11,050,618 of record NC_057817.1, on the reverse strand, counting down.
GTAATAAAGAAAAAACACTATGGCAAGTCAAGAAAGACTACAAAACAAAGGGAAAAAATTCCTGTTTTCATCAAGGGGGTATACATTTTCATTTCACAAGGTCCACAAAATGTAGCATACCAGTCCGCCATATCACTCTCTGCCATAGAATCTATTTTTATCATTTTGATTATACTTTTCAGGACCTTTTCATCATCTGATTTGTCTTTGGCTTTATTATCTGTCTTCCTCCCTTTGTGAATGTTAGCTCCTAGAAAGATGCACTTTGTCAAGTTTATGGCAGTATCTGCACCTTCCAGATCAAGGGTAACTCATATATTTTTAATACCTTCTTGCACTGGCCTACTCAGAGTTCCCGGCTTCCAGCCTGAGCAGCAATAATCAAAGGAAGTAAGTGAAATGCTTGTGGCTTAGAGCTCCTTTCCAATCCATGAAACACTTTGTCATGTATTTTCCTATTAAACTTCCCTCGGGCTGGTTGACATATCACTGGAACATAAAATAAATTTTTGGATAAGATTATCGGACTTCCTTCAGATTGGTTTTGTATTAGTTATCCTAATGTAAAAGCTCATCCTCTATATTTGCCTATAGAGCTAAATCCTTCATTTTTATTAGACAGGGCAGTTTGCTATAAGAGAACAATCCTCTTTGGTCAGAAAGAGATACTGTACTTCTTTTTTTTCAGATTAGGAAGCAAAGATGTTTCTTCTTATAAGGATGAAGTATTATGCATTGCCCAAAATAGAGACCTCCACTTCAGAGGAGAATTACAGCACTGTAAATACACTCGAGTGATGTTAGAAAATAAGTTATAAAAGTGAAGAATTAAAAATTTTAAAATACAGCTTAAATAAACTCATATTTATATCCTACATACTTGATAAAACTAGAATTGTATATTTATTGAAAAAATAACAGCTTTTTTTCCCTTCCCCTAAATGAGCAATCCATCTGCCATAAAATAAATGGTACTTATTTTCACTTTTGATGTTCAAGAAAACATATTAACCAGGGATTTGTTAGGGTCAAACTATTTTTATGATTTTTCTTCATCTTCCTTTATACTTCACAACTGATATGAAGGAGATTCATCAACAGCTCCATTCAGGTGAAAAATGCAAGATGAAAGTTACACAGAGCTGCAATTACCACTTCAAAAATGTGTCAAACAGTCTTTATAAGAGCATTTACTATTTTCAGTATTTCTTTTTTTTTTTAAACACATCCTTTTTCTTGGACTTCCCTGGTGGCTCAGACAGTGAAGTGTCTGCCTACAATGCGGGAGACCCAGTTTCAATCCCTGGGTTGGGAAGACCCTCTGGAAAAGGAAATGGCAACCCACTCCAGCATTCTTGCCTGGAAAATCCCATGGACAGAGGAGCCTGGTAGGCTACAGTCCATGGGGTCGCAAAGAGTCGGACAAACAGTCTTTGTAAGAGCATTTACTGTTTTCAGTTTTTCTCTTTTTTAAAACACATCCTTTTTCTTAGAGAAAACTTTCACCAGTAAATGAATATCCAGCTGAAGGCTACCCCAAACTGCAGTAATTATTTCAAAAAGATGTCAACATGACTTATACTGTTTTACTCAAATCTTGCTCACTGCCTGGTTGGTCTCAACATTTCTGACTAGGACATGAGCTCTGATCTAGGGCACCAATTCTCAAATGTTAGTGTACAGAAGAATTTGGGGTACCATTAAAATATTGATTGTCATCAGCTTCAGCCATTCTAATACCTGAGGTGGAGTTCACAAACCAGCTCTTATAATTAATATTCTAGGTGATTTGAATGCAGAATTTTTGCAAACCAGACTGAGAAATGCTCATCTAAAAATTCAGAAATAGGCCACTTTTAAAGGCCATATGTCAAATTATGTTGCTTAATTCCAAAATGTCTTCCTTGTAAAGTAAGTTCAAATATATTACACAGCCGTCCTATCGACTGCCCTTGTCCCTAAGCTTCCTGCATGAAGGTCAGTGTGGACACTCATCCCCAAATCTCTTTGCCTCACCCTTCCTCCACCATCCCTATCCACCTCCACCAAACTAGACTGCTTGAGTTCTCCAAACATGCCATTTTATCTTTCAACTCTGTTCCTTTCAACATGACTGTTCCTCTGTACTATCCTTCTATGTTCTCTCCTCACCTGGCTAACCTTTAAAGACTCGGTTCCAATCATTTTCCCCAAAGCATGTCTTCTGAGCCTTCAAAAATAAGGAGGATGAAGGTGAGGAGGAGAGGAATTTCCTGAAATACATCTTTCATTTAACTCTCATATGAACTTAGGAAGTGGGTTTCATAATCATCCCAAATTTACAAATGAGAAAGCTGCAGCTTGGAGGGGTTGCCCAAAGTGACGGAGTTAGCAGGTGACAGAGCAGGGGTTCTAAGTGAGTACTAACTGACTCCAAAGGCTATGCTCTTTACAACTACCCTCAACATCCCAAGTTGGCTTAGGTCTTCTTAGGGATTGTCCTGCTTTCCTAAGCACACTCCTACCATCGCATACCACACCGTACAGCCTCATTTACTTGAATGGATCCCTTAACTGAGTATAAGTACCTTAAGCAAAGCACAGTGTCTTTTCATTGTTGTGGCCACAATAATTAACACATATTTTGCTATAAAGTAAACATTTTGAATAAATGAATGAATGAATGAAATTTATTCATTCTTTCAAATTGCACTGGCTCCAAGTATACAAGAATGAACAAAGAAAACAGTGGTCTCAATTCTCACAGAACTCATAGACAAATAGAAAAGACAGACCACCTCACAAGTAATCTCACCAAAGTGTGATGCATGTGCTGACAGGGAGCTTGAGCACATGAGGAGGGTCTCCTTGAAGGAGATAAGATAAGACTTGTCACATAGGAGTAGGTTAAATGGAAAGGTTGATCCAGGTAGGAGCAATGGCATTCATGAATAGTCAGAGGTGAGAGAAAAATACAGAGCATTTGAAGAACTGATAAAAGCTCTGATTTCTAGAACATGGGCTCGAAGCAGAAACTGACAAGACATGCAGCAGGAGAGGTAGCCATGGCCAGGTTGGGGAGGCCTTGTAAGGGCAATGGGAGGTCATCTGAAAGTTTCAAAGCATAAGGGAGACAGGAGATGAGATATCCATCTTAGAAAAAATCACCCTGGCCACAGTCTGGCAAGATGGGTCAGAGGGGGAAAACTAAGACTGGAGGCTAGCTTGGATAGCTTGGATAACGTCGAGCTTGGATAATGTTGAAATACTCCAGGTAACTGATGGCAAAGAACCGGCAAATGGAGATGTGGAGTGTAAACAAAAGAGACAAATCAAGTATGATTTACTGAAGCCACATAAAATGACAAAGAAAAAAATTAAAATCTAGTAACCACTTACAAAGAAAAGTATCTCAAACTGCTTCTATTTTCTTTTCAGTATACTCAGGACAAGTTAAAATGATTTTACAAAAAATAATTCACTAACCTGTTTGTAAGGAGAATCATTCAGGTAAATCTCAGTGGCCCCAACAGAAATCAAAACACTTTTAGAACAAACAATATCGTTGTCAAAGCATTTCTTGTTCTGGGCAATGACAGATATATCTGAATCATCTGTACTCTGAAATGTCAAAAATATTATATTAATACAACTCTATATTATACATAATTTTTACTTATTTTTCATTAAATCTTAAAGAATTCTGAGATTTATAATGAAATATATTGAAAATGAAATACAACTTATTCCTAAAATAAAAATCATTTTTTATCTCATAATGTAAAGAATTTAATAAAAATATAGCAAGTTAACTCAATCTTTAAACTTTTATCTATAATATCTCCTCTTAAAATGTTGTTCCAAGAAAGCTTTCTTTCCATTTTATTATTTGTTGTGCTTGTTCAGTTGCTAGTCATGTATGACTCTTTATAGCCCCATGGACTGCAGCACGTCAGGCTTCCCTGCCCTTAACCATCTCCCAGAGCTTGATCAAACTCATGTCCATTGAGTTGGCAATGCCATCCAACCATCTCATCCTCTGCTGTCCCCTTCTCCTCCTAATCTTTCCCAGCATCAGGGTCTTTTCTAATGAGTCAGCTCTTCACATCATGTGGCCAAAGTGTTGGAGCTTCACCTTCAGCATCAGTCCTTCCAAACAATCTTCAGGATTGTATTCCTTTAGGATTGACTGATTTGATCTTGCAGCCCAAGAGACTCTCAAGAGCTGTCTGCAGCACCACAGTTTGAGAGCATTAATTCTTCAGCACTCAGCCTTCTTTATGGTCCAACTCTCACATCCATAAATGGCTATTGGGAAAACCATAGATTTGACTATGTGGACCTTTGATGGCAAAGTAATGTCTCTGCTTTTTAATATGCTGTCTAGGTTTGACATACCTTTTCTTCCAAGGAGCAAACGTCTTTTAATTTCATGGCTGCAGTCACCATCTGCTGTGATTTTGGAGTCTAAGAAAATTGTGCCATTGTCTGAACATTCTTTGGCATTGCTTTTCTTTAGAATCGGAATGAAAACTGATCTTTTCCAATCGTGTGGCCACTGCTGAGTTTTCCAAATTTGCTGACATAGTGAGTGCAGCACTTTCACAGAAGCATCTTTTAGGATTTGAGATAGCTCAGCTGGAATTCCATCACCTCCACTAGCTCTGTTTGTAGTGAAGCTTCCTAAGGCCCACTTGACTTCGCATTCCAGGATGTCTGGCTCTAGGTGAGTGATCACACCATTGTGGTTATCTGGGTTATGAAGATCTTTTTTGTATAGCTCTTCTGTGTATTCTTGCCACCTTTTCTTAATATATTCTGCTTCTGTTAGTTCCCTACCATTTCTGTCCTTTATTGAGCCCATCTTTGCATGAAGTGTTCCCTTGGTATCTCTAATTTTCTTGAAGAGATCTCTAGTCTTTCCCATTCTATTGTTTTCTTTGCATTGTTCACATAGGAAGACTTTCTTGTCTCTCCTCACTATTCTTTGGAACTCTGCATTCAGATGGGTATCTTTCCTTTTCTCCTTTGCATTTCTTCTTTACTCTGCTATTTGTAAAGCCTCCTCAGATGACTGTTTTGCCTTTTTGCATCTATTTTTCTTGGTGATGGTTTTGATCACTGCCTTCTGTACAATGTTATGAACATCCATCCATAGTTCTTCAGGCACTCTATCGGATCTAATCCTTTGAATCTATTAGTCAGTTACTGTATAATCATAATGAATTTGAATTAGGTTGTACCTGAATGGCCTAGTTGGAGAAGGAAATGGCAACCCACTCCAGTACTCTTGCCTGGAAAATCCCATGGATGGAAGAGCCTGGTAGGCTACAGTCCGTGGGGTCGCAAAGAGTCAGACACCACTGAGTGACTTCACCTTCTGTGGTTTTCCCTACTTTCTTCAATTTAATTCTGAATTTTGCAATAAGGAGTTCACGATCTGAGGCAGTCAGTTCCCCATCTTGTTTTTGCTGACTGTATAGAGCTTCTCCATCTTTGGCTGCAAAGAATATAATTCAATTTGATTTTGGTATTGACCATCCGGTGATGTCCATGTGTAGAGTCATCTTTTGTGTTGTTGGAAGAGGGTGTTTGTTATGACCAGTGCGTTCTTTGACAAAACTCTGTTAGCCTTTGCCCTGCTTCATTTTGTACTCCAAGACCAAATTTGCTTGTTACTCCAGATACCTCTTGACTTCCTACTTTTGCATTCCAGTCCCCTATAATGAAAAGGACATCTTTCGGGGGTGTTAGTCTAGAAGATCTTGTACGTCTTCATAGAACTTTTAAACTTCAGATTTTTTAGCATTACTGGTTGGGGCATATACTTATATTCAATGGTTTGCCTTGGAAACAAACCGAGATCATTCTGTTGTTTTTGAGATTGCAAGCATGTTCTGCATTTCAGACTCTTTGTTGTTGTTGTTGTTTTTCATTTATTTTTATTAGTTGGAGGCTAATTACTTTACAATATTGTAGTGGGTTTTGTCATACACTGACATGAACACGCATGGATCAGAGGGCTAGTCCATTTCTTCTAAGGGATTATTGCCCACAGTAGTAGATATAATGGTCATCTGAGTTCGCCCATTCCCTTCCAGTTTAGTTCACTGATCCCTAAAATGTCGATGTTCACTCTTGCCATCTCATGTTCGACCACATCCAATTTACTGTGATTCATGGACCTAACATTCCAGGTTCCTATGCAATATCATTCTTTACAGCATTGGACTTTATTTTCACCATCAGACACATCCACAACTGGGCATTGTCTCCACTTTGGCTTAGCCTTTTCATTCCTTCTGGAGCTATTTCTTCTCTCCTCTCCAGTAGCATACAGGGCACCTATTGACCAGGGAGTTCCTCTTTCAGTGTCATACCTTTTTGCCTTTTCATACTTTTCATTTATTATTACAGCTCAGATTTATCAACCAGTTTCTTCCCATCAAACATCCAATAAGATATGTCACTTAAGGAAATTTTAAAAGAGATATTTTCATTTAGACAATATTTTTTGCTGTATTTTAAGGAGTTCTCTGGCTAAATAATTATTTGCCTAAAGATAAAATCAAAATAAATGTAAAACTTTGATACTGTGTTAGTAAATAAAATAATGCATATGAGGGTTTACTTTGAACTTTACATGCATGATCTCATTTAAGTCTTATCACAGTTCTTGAATTATGCATTATCTCCATTTTATAGATAAAGAAACAGAGGTTAAGGATTAAATGAATGTCCAAAGTCACTTAGCTAAATAAGAACAGAGTTCAAAACTCTGTTTTTTCTTAATGCCACTTCTAGAGAAATTAGGAAGAGTTTAGAAATGGTTGAGGAGAAACTTCAATTTTAGGTTATAGGGAATGTTTAGTTTCAGAGAAGGTTATGTAATCCCTCACACTCTAAATCCAACCTGCTCTCCATACCCTCACCGCCACCTGCCTTCAGTCACTTCCCTCCCCAATCCACCAAGAACTCACTCTCTGGAAATACAGTTTCTGATTTTCTATCCCATTTTCATGAATTGGTTTCAACAGTTCTATAGATCCTGGAAGCTCATTGTAAAAGATTGTTTTGAGTATGTATAATGTTCTAGGAAGAGAGTCCATGGTTTTCACTACATCTTTGAAGTGGTCGTTATCGCTATGAAAGTTAAAGCCCCATTGCTCTGAGTCCTTCCACTAACTTGTGGAAGGTGGGATATCATAGAAAGGAAAGTGACAATTCTCTCAAACATCTGGAAATCATATAGGTCTTGATATAAATTCTCTATACTTAGTTTTTTATATCACCAACAATATGAATACTAGCACAACATATTTCTTGCTTTGGCCAAATTCTGTCTTATTAGTAATTACTGTAGCATGTTGCCTAGACAACAGGTTTACAATGAATGCTGTTGACAGAGTAATTAATGTGTCCCTTTGTGACCCAGTTTTCCTTACTTCATAGGAACTGAGAACTTTTTCTTCTTCTTAATAATTCTTTTCTAAAGTATTGCCTAAATTTTGAAAAGGAGAATAATAAGGGTCATTAAGATGATTATGGCATTGTATTACTCAAAAAAAAAAATAATGCCATACTTTTCTGCCCTTATGAATGATTTTCAAAGAAGAAATATATAAGTCAGGGTTTTGTTTTACTTTTCCTCTCTGTGATTATTCAGTCAGTCATGTCTGACTCTTTGTAACCCTATGGACTGCAACACTCCAGGCTTCCCTATCTTTCACTATCTTCCAGAGTTTGCTCAAACTCATGTCCATTGAATCAGTGATGCCATCCAATCATCTCATCCACTGCCATCCCCTTCTCCTCCTGCCTTCAATCTTTCCCAGCATCAGGGTCTTTTGCAATGAGTCAGTTCTTTGCATCTGGTGGCCAAAGTATTGGAGTTTCAGCTTCAGCATCAGTCCTTCCAATGAATATTCAGGACTGATTTCATTTAGGATTGACTGGTATGATCTCCTTGCTGTCCAAGGGACTCTCAAGAGTCTTCTCCAACAACACAGTTAGAAACCATCAATTCTTTGGTGCTCAGCTTTCTTTATGGTTCAACTCTCACATCCACACATGACTACTGGAAAAACCAAGATTTGGCTAGACAGACCTTTGTCAGCAAGAGTTATTAGATTAAGGGATCTGAAAAGCTGGCTGCAAGGATTTCTATTACCATTACATTTCTATTACTATTAATTAAAGTGCCTCAGTATTAGCTTTAGTCTGTATATTAACTCAGAAATGCCAAGAAGTAGTCTATATTGTATGGTCTGCCTGGTAATATTATATTATGCGGACAGTAACTTGAAACAATATCAATTCCTATGAGCCATGTTTCTCCAATTTCCATTTCTAATATATTTCAAGCTAATATTAGGTTTGAAGATAATGTTACAGAGTTGCTAAGCAACACAGTAAGAAATGATTATAAAACTAGAGTAAAAAGGTCAAGAGCCATGTGCCACATGGATTCCTCAAAACTTCTATGCTTAGGTACTGAAAACATTGATAGATAATATTCTCCCAAGTGATTCTGAACTATAAAACATCAGTATCTCTGAAGGTAATATATTATTTTACTTGACATGTCAGTTGAAGACTCGTCATAGTCCCAGCCCCATGAAGGGTAACTATACCACAGGGAGTCACTGCTGGTACAGCAGCTTCAGGCAGCCGTGGTTTACGTTCCGCAGCTGAAGGGCATCAAAGCAGCACCTTCTTTGATGGGCCAAGGGACTGTATTTCACACACCCACACACACATACACACACAAAGACAACTCTAGCCAATTATCTCTCACATTTGAACCAAAAGGAAGGGAAAGTAAGCAAAGGATCATATGCTTATTTTTTAAAAGAAATGCTTACATCTCAACTCTACAATGTGTTTTGGTCTGTAATTTGTTCTTTATTTTTATCATTTTCTTTTTCACTTACTTATATCCCCTGAATATACACTTAAAATTTTATTTGTTAATTCCATCATGTCTTTCATAACCTCTGGAAGGCAGAAAATATTTTTATTTTATGGGGAGATAAATGTTATTCACAGTGGAACTTTCACATAATGTTTACATGCTACTTCTTTCTCTCTCTCTCTCTTTTGAAGTGCCACACTATTTTATAATTACTGTGCCATTAATTTTCATTTTACTCTTATTTGACAGAGAAAGCTCTATCTAGATCTTTATATTTGCCTAAATAGAGTGTAATGATTTCCTTTGACTTCTTTTCCTCTCTGTTTTCATTTCCCTAGATAGAGAGACGGGTGGATGATGAATGGATAAATACACGCACACATATACAAATACATACAGGTCTATCCTTCAAGATATTATGAGATTACAGGCAACTAAGAATCTTATAGAGGAGACAGACATGAAAATATGGAACTTGTGAGACCCAGTGTTTTAAGAAAGAGTCCACCAGAAGAGACTGAGGAGGGGTCAAAGACAAAGACCAGCAGAGGCAGGAGGGATACCTCAGAGAATACAAAGCAAGAACTACTTCCAAAAAGGAACATAAACATTAAAAAGTTTCAACTGGATTTTGCAAATGTCATCATTAACTTTTACAGTTGCAATTTTATCTGAATCCTGTGATTTGGTGATTTAGACTCTCTCACACCAATCTAAATTGTGAAGGAGGAGGCGACTCATATCTATGCTGCGCATCCTTTATCTTCACTTTTCAGCATAGGTCCTGACACATAGAAATCACACAGAAAAATAATGATATGAAAAATGATGCAATGATATACATTTGAGAGTGATATTAGAAGGGTTTTCAGAGACTTAAGGAGAGCAGCAAACATTTGAGGTATCAACTGAACAGAATGTTGAAAAGTCAAATCTAGAACAAGCTATAGGAAGAAAACTAGCAGGGACTGGGGCTCGTCATAGGTAATGGAAGCAAGGTTTGACTCTGAAATCTGGGAGCTGGAATATTAAATTTCTCACTTTTGCTGAAAACACCCTATGTTCTCTTTCTCTGAGCTTATAGCACAGGTCAAGTTGCTGTTTGCTTTCTCAACTCTTTTTACTCTTAAAAAAGTCTTACCTCAGGAAATACAATGATGACTTTATCATAGGTTTGCTTCAATACACGTAAAAACTACTGGGCTATATTCCAAGCGCTATTTACAGTATAGTACAGTATAACATAAACAGCCTCAAAATGAATAAAATATCAGAGAACTTGAATTTTTACAGTTTGATAAACATAAACAAAGATAGGGTAAGTATTCGCTTGGAACTAAGTTTCCTAAGACTCCACAATCCAGAGATTAAAAAACAGGTTTACTATTCCTTTGAATGTCAGAGTCAAGTAACATTATACTTTAAGATAAAGTTGAGTAAGTATTAATTTTTAAAAGTCCAATTGGCAAATAAAAGCAAAATTTTTATGAATTATATTACTATATACTTCACAGGGCCCAAAAAAGTAAATGATAAGTTTTACCAAATAAAAATGCTTTACAAATGACAAAGATAAAGCCTAGAATTTGTAATCAAGACAGGGAGGAAAGAGAGCTGCTTGACAAAGAAGGAGGAATTAAATATGCTATCCACAGAAGTGGATCCTGCCTCCGAAAAAGCAGCAAGTCAATGAATGCTGCTAGCAGTCATTCTATCCTTCTCAAAGGAAATGCTGATTCTCAAAAAAAAAAAAAAAAAAAAAAAGACCTTGCCATGAAAAAGAGAAGCAGATGGAATAAGCAAAAATAATAATAATAATAACTATAAAACTATTGCAGTAGAACATCTCCAAGCATTGAAAAATTTACTATCTGACATGATAATATTTCAAAGCCATGACTATTAGGTTGCATTTGTTAATCACTAATTTGTCTTTGGTATGAAATCATTATCTACTCCATGGTCAAATAAAACATTTCTTGGCTTGTCAAGTATATGTTGGTCAAACTACCCCATCCATTCTGAGGTCCTGGTTCTGGCATATTGATTTCAATAATATGCTCATTAAAATACAATCAATAATTCACTAGTATAATTTTAATTAATTACTAACATAAGTTTTTTTTTTTAATTTTCAAAGATTATTCTTTGTAAGCACATTTTCTCTTTTTAAAGAACATTATTAAATAAAAAAGGATAATTCTGCTTTGGCAGAGAAAAAAAAACATATACAATTCTAAAACTTAAAACTTTAGATTTTTCGTACTCTTTATACCTAATTTTTGCCACTTGAACCCTAATGATAGATCTTAACCCAGATATTTAACATTTTATCCAAATGTTGGACTAATACTTCCTGCGACATGTCTTCTCATTTACAGGTAGGCATATCTCATTAAAACTTGAGACTGAATATGATGTATGTATTTTTACAGAAGAATATAGCAGCAAATTGAAGTGATGAGAGGAAATGAGGTTTACAAAGCCTGAAAACCAAACTTTAAAGGCTCTCGCCTGCCAAGTAACATGGCACTCTTATATTCAGTACCAATAAAAATGACTGTCATCATCATTCAGCATCAGACATGAGAAGATAATTTCATTTTGTCCGGAATCAGAGTTGAGACAAATATTCTACTTTCTGCACAATCACTTTTCTGTATACTTGAAACTAACATAATACTGTAAATTAATTATACTTCAACTAAGAAAAATCATTATTTGAAAATACAATGGAAAATACTATGATTTCTCTACAGCAAAGACAGATTATGAGTTAAGGAAGAGCCAGGCAGATCAAATAAGTAGTTATTAAGAGTTTGCTAAATGCCCAGAATTTTGCAAAACGATGGAGGGGAAGGATAAAAGAAATACAGAGTATGATCCCTGTTTTCAAAACTTCAGAATTTTCTTGGAGAAATCTATCCTAATATATAGAGAAGGAATGTCTTTGCTAACACAGTTTACATGTAATAGGCCCTGAAAATTGTGTATTAAATGAATGAAATGATAATGTGTGAGCAAAGACCACACATTGGAAAATGTTTACAAAGATGGTAATACATGGACAAGGTTTAAATGCTTTTAGTAAATACTTCTAAATAATTTTTCCATACACAAAGTGAAAACAAAGTTTGGCAGAATTTTTGCTTTGCTACTTAAAATGAAACCACAAAAAGCATCATTAATTAACCTTAATGATATATTCAATGTTTGATACAGCATCATTAATGATGGATAGTCATATTTGATACAGTATTGTCAAAGATACTTTGTTTTTTTCTAGATGTGACAAAGTTTACTATTCAGAAGAAGAGGAGAATTTTTAAAATAGTTAAAATTGGTGTTTTAAAGAAGGAAATGCTTTACATTCTTCCTATTCAAAGAGTAGACAATGGACATGAAACATCAAAGTAGTTTACTTAAAATTGCAGACTCCAAGATACTGCTCCAAACACATAAAATCAGAACCTAGATTTTAACAAGATTTCCAAGTTATATGCATACATACTAAAGTTTAAGAACACTGTTCTATATACTTCATGTTCAAGGCATGTGTATGCATTTATAACAAATATAAGATTACTAATTAAGTGTAACTTTTTGAATTCTACCCTCTAAAAAATGGTTAAAAACAGAGCAAGTAATTTTTTAGCTCTTAAAATACAACCATAATTGTGTTAGCCCTAGTGAGGAACTCGAAAGAAGTATAACAGAGAACTCTGACGTAAAATGACACACAATCTAATGGAGCACATATAAAATAATCAGAATGTAATGGGTTGCTTACTTTTGACATGAGGACTATCAAATACTATAAGATGTGTAAGAAAAGAACAGATAAATATGAACTAGAAAAGTCACTTTGAGGGAGTAGAGGCAATCAGGTACAGAAAAATACCCTGAGAAAAACCCTTGGATTATCCTGAGAAGTTCGATTTTATGGAAGCTGGTAAATGGGAGTCAGCTGCAGTTCTTAAAAAAGCAATGACATGATAGCAATGTGAGTCTTAGATTAACAGAACGAAAAATATGTATTATTATAGGGATGAACTTGAGTCAGAAGGCAGCCTAGAAGGTGAAGGTCAGAGCTGTCCATGTCAGTTTGGAACTCATCAGCTTGTAGGTGAGGTTAAGATTATAGAGGTGGATGACCTTACCACAAGCATTAGGAGCAAAGGAGAGAGACCCCAGCACAGACATCCAGTTCAGTAAACATTCAGCGGACAACTGTGTTCCCAGCATGGTGCTCAGCACTGCTAAAACAACGGTGACTAGGGTTTGGTCCTTGCCCTGAAGGGGCCAACTCAGTCATCTATGGTCTGGGATTTATGCAAAAAGAAAAGGTAACAAAGAGACACAGGAGAAACCAGAAGAGACAGTGAAGGACTACAAGAGCATAACAGCCAGAAATGCAAAGGAAGAGGGCTCTTAAGGAATATCAGAGACACCTAAATATCAAGGGAAGCAAGGATTTGGTATAAAATCAGTCTGAAACATTTTGAGGGGAAAAAAGTATCAGTTTATGCATTCAAATCTCTAAATTGTTTTTTACTTTTCCAGGCTTCTCAATTTACAAACTAAACTTCAAGAGGTAAGAAAATCCTCATGTAAAATTATTTGCAAAATAATACTTGTTTGAAGAGGACAAATACTCATAGAATGGATATGTATCACTGTGCCTTTCCTGTGCTCCAAGATGTATCAAAACACACACACACACACACACACACACACACACACACACACACACACACACACACACACACACCCTACGGGCACCTTGTCATCTTCTGTAATTATCTAACTGCCAAATCCATTCCCAGGGATTTATTCTTTAAGAAACTTAAAACTGTTCATAAAGGAGGCTAAAAGTAGTACTGAAAGGGAAACTCAATGGTTTCCCTTGAAACATAGCAGGAGCTTTGCTTAAGTTTGGAAGGCTATAGATTTACTGTTTGTTTAATAACTAATACAAAATGGGAAAGTGCCTACTTTCTTGACATATGCTAATAACATAAAAGCCTTACCCAGAAGAAAACACACATTCAAGAAAATCACAGGTTACCTTGCTGGATGAAAAGATGTTATTTTGCTTATTCTTGGGCAACTTCTTCCTAAAACTTATATTTTTCATTTAGAAATGTGATTCTGGGACTCAAAGATGTCTAAATAAAATTTAGGGATACAGAAAATCCAAATGCATTAAAGATATGAGAAATTTTAAGGATTCTATCAGATATACAAAGCCCAGGGTTTACCAAAACATATCAACAAAATAGCATGTCTAGAAATGAGGATAATGTCATTTTAATTGATACAATTATAAACAATACATGGTCCAATACATGATTTAATGTCCTATATTTACATTCACCAAATTAAACCAATAAAAATAAAAACAGTTGATATTTACTGAGCAGTTACCTAATAGTAAGTACTATGTGCATTTCATTTCATTTATTTGAATTCTATATTTATTTGTTTCATTTTATTTCATTTATTTTCATTTATTTCATTTATTTATTATATTTATTTCATTCAATCTTGAGAACTACCCCTGGGAGATAGGGACAATTATTATCCTCATTTTACAAATGAGAAGTCAGAGGCACAGAAAGGTTATGAAATCAGCTCATCACTTACAAATAATAAAACTTTACAATTAGTTAAGGAAATTAATTTAAAATTGCTATAAATTTTATAGGCTTTACTAAAGATATGTGGATGTGATATGTCATGGTCTACCATACTTGTTTTTTACATTGTCTCTATATAACTGTAACTAAAACAAGTAATTGTGACATTTGCTTCCCAGGTGGCTCAGCAGTAAAAAAAAAAAAAAAAAAACTGCCTGCAATGCAGGAGACCTGGGTTTGATCCCTGGGTCAGGAAGATCTCCTGGAGAAGGAAATGGCAACCTACTCCAGTATTCTTGCCTGGGAAATCCCATGGACAGAGGAGCCTGGCCGGCTCCATGGAGTGGCAAAGAGTTGGATAAGACTTAGCAACCAAACAGCATAACAACTGTGAACATACCTTTATCAAAAATACCTGGCAATCACTGATATAATCATATTCCAGTCCATCAAAAGAATGATAATGCCGGTCCCCATATATTGTGCACACTGCTGGGCATGGATAATATGTGCAATTGAACATTCCTCGTCGACAAACACTATTAGAAAATAATATCAACATTGTTACCTTTCTAAGAAACGTGGCTCTACTTAGTATTTTTCAGGGAGCATAAGTATTGGAAAGTTTGTATTCAAGGGTATTCACTGAGTCAATAGCTCTTATAAATATGGCAAATTCTTTCTGATAACATTGTATTACAGTGCTAGATAAGGCATATATTTATCATTCTGTCTTAAGACATCACAAACAAGCCTAGAAATTGTGCCTGGGTCACTTTGAAAACAGGTGATGGAACGAAAAACTAAACATACACCTGCCAGTCGCCAAAAGACTACAATGCTATCTCCTTTACTTGAGTCCATTTCAATACCTTTTGTTGTTGTTCAATCACAGACAGGACTTATTCACAAGCTTGAATTTTTATCCACATTTCAAGGAAACTGTATTTTAATTTTATTTTATGGAATTCTTTTGGATTATTTCCAAACAGAATACTTTCCATCAAATATGACCTTCTCTTAACATTTATTATTTATAAATTAGTGCTATGCTTTTCCTATTATATTTTCAAATTGTCATAGTTCATTTTTTACTTCTTGGTCGAACAAGTAGGCATAAAAATAATGATCCCCCTGTAGGTAGTAGCTTCTCATCAATTCCTGAAGGCCTTTAAAATCATATTTACTCAGATTTGGCTTGCTTTCTGATGAAATTCGTCACATTAAGTAAACACAAGATGACTGGAACTAGTACAGTTTCTTAGAGAAGTTGTGCAATAAACAGATTTCATTACCAGGTATAGCATGGTGTAGCAATCACTTCCCCTGAGAGGTACTCCCAATCTTTCCAGATACAGGGACAGCTTTCAGGAATGTAACACTTTCCTTTGTGCTCTGCCATCCTTTCAAGAAGAAGCAAATGCTATTTAATATCAACTACTAATTTCAGTTTTTAAAAAAATCAGCAATCTTGTCATATTCAAAACCATCTATATTTGTTACAACAGTTGTAAGCATATTCTATCTAAACCATGGAAGAGTCAAATCCAGTCTTTCTCCCCTATTTTACCACACAGTATCTTTCACATCACAGAAATAAAGGCCAGGCAAATGACTGGATGCAATATTTTAAACTTTTTGCTATTGCTTAGTACAATAAAAGGGAGACAGGAGCCTAAATTTCTGGGTAACATGAGATATTCTGAAAAGACAATTAAAGAGGAAGTAAGGTACCTTTCTTCAATATTTGCTTCAAATATTAACACAGAAGTCAGGGGTCCTGACTTCTTGCCTCCTCTCTCAAATATAAATAATCACATATGTTCCCCTAGTTCTCTGCTTCCTCACTCATAGTTCATCTAACACAGTAAAGTGAGTCTTTATTCAATGTGTATGTTGCCCACTTTAAGTTTCACTCCAAAAGACCATGAACATCCTGTCAATGGTTGTGTTCCAATGTCCAACACAGAGCAGACACAGTTGTTGAGTAAAGGTGAAGAAGTGAAACTGTCTATATAAAAATGCATCATCTCATTCAGTTTGCTTTCTTTCTGACAACAGTGTCCTAGAGCCCATAATTTCTCCCCTTAACCTTCCCAAACTTTCAGTCACTTTCGCTGAGGACAGTATCTTCTGCCTAGAAAACTAAAAGATTTTTTCTCATCACTAAAGATCCAATTTAGTGCAATCTTTTTAGTGCATTCTTTTATGTACCACAGTCCATATACGTAGCAATCTACACAAAACTTTATTGGAGGGTTCATCCAATGAACTGCAAGTAACTCATTAAGTGTCTTATAGAGAAAACAATAACAAAAACTAGTATTTTTGAGTGCTAATCATGGCCCAGCCATTGTTCCACTCACTTTACATGTATCATTGACTCATCTAATCCTAGTGACAATTCCGTAAGGTAGATTCTATTGTTTTCTTACATGTGTCTGTTCTAGTACTGTCTTCCCTATGTCTTAACAAAAGGTCCCACACATTAGGTAGTTTGTAAACATTAGATGTTGAATTGTTTAGATAAGGAATGCCTCATTGAACTGCACAATTTTTTTAAAATTCTCATTTCTTTTATTTCTTAAAGTATCATTCACTTCAGTTGTTAATTGAAGTATAGCTGATTTATTGGCCATCTGGTGATGTCCATGTGTAGAGTCATCTCTTGTGTTGTTAGAAGAGGGTGTTTGCTATGACCAGTGTGTTCTCCTGGCAAAACTCTGTTAGCGTTTGATTTGTAATAGTATATTAGCTTCTGGTGTAACAGCATAGTGATTCAGTATTTTTATAGATTATACTACATTAAATGTGGTAAGTACAATTCTTATATAACCAGCCAAAGCAGTGGTTTTAAATGGTTATGCTGATGACTGATGAGCTTTTCATAACTAATGCAAACTGGAAGAAGGAAGAAGACAGTTGTAAATCACTATGAATTGTCTGCTTTAAGCAGGTTTGGGAAGCGGGGTTAGTCATAAAATAAACATTTGCTGAGCACCTACCATATGCCTGGTGTGCTGCATATACTCAACCATCTATGAAGTAGATAGTACATTTGTTTTAAAAAAACAAAGTTGAGACTCCATGTGGTTAAGATTTACTCTGAGGTACTTTAGCTAATAAGAAGGAGGGTCAGCATTTTAACCCAGTTCTGTATGTCTCTTTCTGCTATATTACTTTACATTTATTTAATCCACAGTGATTTCTAAACTAAGGTATGATTTCTAAACTAAGGTTCATTTGTACTTGAAAAACTGCTGGGACTATAAGAAGCCCCACAAAAACAAGTGATATCAGGCTTATTGTCCTAAAATAAGCCACTCAGGTCACATGGAAGTCAATCCAAATCATAGTACCATAAGCAACTTTATAATAGAAAGTTCTATGTTACAAAATTATTTCCAGTCAGAAGACTCTTAGTCAATTCAAACTTTATTTATTTCAATAAAACAAGAGAAGGTGGAAGAAAATTACTTTAAGTTTTTATAACAAGATTTGACTAGCAAATTAATTAATCATCGTTGAAATAAAAGTCAAAGAGGACAGCAAATAGATATTTTCTAAAATAATAGCATCGACCACAAGCATATGAAACAAAATTAGGATGTAGTTTTATCTAATCAGCCATGCATCCCTGAGTCATAATCAAGTCAAATAAATCAAGTAATGTTGTAAGGTTCAATTCGTTTACTATAACAAAGGTTTTATTTCCTTTGTCCTTTTTACTAAATGCCTTCCTTGCTTGTCTGCTCTGTGGCCTGATTTCTACCTGCCTTTATTTTCCCATGCAAGGCTTTATTCTTTCACACTCCTTCTGTGTCCCTTCTTTAATAAAGAGATTGATACAGTCCCAAGTTACTTCTCTCTTCAACCTATTTCAGATGGGGACCATTTAGACAAATGTGACTCTCCTGGGAAACCGACCACAAAACCTCTCTCTTCTTTGCTCCCGACTGATATGAATTGAGCTCAGAAATCGCTCTGTGTGAATATGTTCATTGAGAAAGAATGCGTGACCTGTTTGCCTTAGGTGGCCCTCCCACTGTGCACTGCTTCCCTCCATCATCAGAAGAGGGAAGGCCGCTGAGGCCAGATTCCACGTGTGCCTACGAGGAAGTGAAGAGCCACCAGATTCTGTATTTACCTTCCACGAGTACTAGGGAAGGTACTGCTTTAGTACTGCTACTAAAGCAAATTTACAAAGGTAAAAGTAAATTATGCTGCCATAAAAGAAAAGTGAAAGAAAGTGAAAGTCACTCAGTCATGTATGACTCTTTGCAACCCCATGGAAGAATACTGGAGTGGGTAGCCTTTTCCTTCTCCAGGGGATCTTCCCAACCCAGGGGTTGAACCCAGGTCTCCTGTATTGCAGGCAGATTCTTTACCAGCTGACCACAAGGGAAGCTGCCATGAAATAGTCACCCATATTTAATGAGTATATACAAATGTGCACAAACACACACACACATGCCACATTTCACAATGCTTAGTTGGGTCTTTAAAGGAACTTGCAGAAAAAGCATTCAGCTAGCATCGACAGGGCTGGGATCTGAAATAGGTGTGTCTGAAGCCAGAGCTCCCACTGTTACCCACTGCCTAAATAACCTCAACACACCACTTTATGTAACATCCATTAGATAAGGAAACTGGTATTAACAACATAACATAACATCAACAACAGTAATAGCCAACAGAATATACAAAAGAGGGGCAGTCCCAAGATGGCGGAGGAATAGGATGGGGAGACCACTTCCTCCCACACAAATTCATCAAAAGATCATTCGAATGCTAAGCAACTTCCACAAAACAACTTCTGAATGCTGGCAGAGGATACCAGGCACCCAGAAAGGCAGGCCGTTCTCTTCAAAAGGAGGTAGGACAAAATATAAAAGACAAAAAGAGAGACAAAAGAGAGGGATGGAGACCCGTCCTCGGGAGGGAGTCGTGAAGGAGGACAAGTTTCCAAATAACAGGTAAACCCTCTCACCACGGGTCTATGGGGAGTTTTGGAATCTCAGAGGGCAACATAAACGGGGGTGGAGGGTGTGGGGGTGGAAAAAACACAAAACCCAGAAATTACGCACCTAACCACAACTCTCAGCAGAGAAGAAGCCCAGATGCTGGCATCCGCCACCCATGAGTGGGGACTGGACAGGGAGGCACCGGCTGCATCATTGGTGCTTAGGGCAAAGACTGGGCCTGAATCCCCTGAGGACAATCTGGGGGCGCTAACGTGAGATAGAAACCCAAACTGTGGGATAGCCAGAGAGAGAAAAAGACAGAGAGAGAACTTTCCTGCGAAAGGCTCTAAACTAACACTCAGCCTGACCGACTCGCAGAACAAAGGATTGAGCGAATACCAAAGGAGAGTTAGCCGGCTGCGTACAGCCCTCTCCCCCACAAGCCCTCTGCTGGAAGCAGAGAGGCAGGCGTGTGACAGCCAGAGCCGGAAGGCAAGGGGCAATCTCGGGGCCAGAGACCGGCATCCTCCACCAAACTGTGAGCAGGCTCCCAGTTGCTAACCCAATCTTCCTGGGATCCTGGACGGTTGACATCTGCCAGTAGGGTCGCAGCCTGAGATCAGCTCCCCAGAGGAGACACACGGCACTCCTGAGACGGCGCTCTCACAGCGCACCCAGGAAACCAACCGGCCAGGACCCGGGAGGTGATTAAGACGCACGGTCCTCCTGGGACAGGGTGCTCACAAAGCACCTGGTCGCCTGAGCTGCTCAAGCCTGGGAAAGGCACAAAACGCACGCCCAACCCAGTCTGCGCCCTTGTGAAGGACCCGAGAACCTGAACCTGAGCAGCTTAGACCTGGGAAGTGCATGAAGTGCTGGGTCTGCTTTGGACAGCACCCCTGCAGGGCAACCTGGAACCTGAGCAGTGTAGACTGGGAAAGCGCATGCTGCGGTGAGCTGGAGCAAACCCAGTGTGGTCCATAAACCGCGAGCACTCCCCACACACGCCAGTGATGTTTGTTTGCAGCGCCCCTCCCTCCCCATGGCCCGACTGAACAAGTGAGTCTAAATTAGTGACCACCTCCGCCCCTTGTGTCAGAGTGAAAATTAGACACTGAAGAGACTTGCAAAGAGAGGAACAGCTCTGGAAATGACAGGTGCAACAGATTAAAACCCTGTAGTTAACATTGACTAAGCATTAGAAGCGGCTTATAGACCTTGAGAAGTACAAGCTGGAAAAAGGAACTATCTGAAACTGAACTGACCCCACACTGCCCACAACAGATCCAAAGAAATTCCTAGACATATTTTTACTATTATCATATTTTATTTGTAAAAATTTTTTAATTTTTAAGTTCTTTATTACTCATTTTCATTTTTATAACCTATTATTACCTTGCAAAAAAAGGTCCTATTTTTAAAGCAAATTTCATATGTACATATTTTTATACTTTTTGTGATTGATTTTGTTTTGTATTTTTAATATTATATTTTTGAGAGTATAACCTCTAGATTTTTAATCTTTTCCTTTGTGGTATTTGGTATCAATTTTGTACCTTTAAGAATCAAATCTTCAGTATCCATTTTTACTCAGGGGTGTGATTACTGGCTTGATTGCTCTCTCCCCTTTTGACTTTCCCCCAGGTCACCTCTATCTCCTCGCTCCCACTTCTCTTCTCTACTTAACTCTGTGAATCTCTCTGGATGTTCCAGGCTGTGGAGAACACTTAGGGAACTGATTACTGGCTAGATTGGTCTCTTCCCTTTTGACTCCCCCTCTTAATTTATATGCAGAGTACATCGTGAGAAACGCTGGGCTGGAAGAAGCACAAGCTGGAATCAAGACTGCCAGGAGAAATATCAATAATCTCAGATATGCAGATGGCACCACCCTTATGGCAGAAAATGAAGAGGAACTAAAAAGCCTCTTGATGAAAGTGAAAGAGGAGAGTGAAAATATTGGCTTAAAGTTCAACATTCAGAAAACTAAGATCATGGCATCTGGTCCCATCACTTCATGGGAGATAGATGAGGAAACAGTGGAAACAGTGTCAGACTTTATTTTTTTGGGCTCCAAAATCACTGCAGATGGTGACTGCAGCCATGAAATTAAAAGATGCTTACTCCTTGGAAGGAAAGTTATGACCAACCTAGATAGCATATTAAAAAGCAGAGACATTACTTTGCCAACAAAGGTCCATCTAGTCAAGGCTGTGGTTTTTCCAGTGGTCATGTATGGATGTGAGAGTTGGACTGTGAAGAAAGCTGAGGGCTGAAGAATTGATGCTTTTGAACTGTGGTGTTGGAGAAGACTCTTGAGAGTCCCTTGGACTTCAAGGAGATCCAACCAGTCCATCCTGAAGGAGATAAGTCCTGGGTGTTCATTGGAAGGACTGACGCTAAAGCTGAAACTCCAATACTTTGACCAGCTCATGCGAAGAGTTGACTCATTGGAAAAGACCTTGATGGTGGGAGGGATTGGGGGCAGGAGGAGAAGGGGATGACAGAGGATGAGATGGCTGGATGGCATCACCGACTCAATGGACATGAGTTTGAGCAAACTCCGGGAGTTGGTGATGGACAGGGAGGCCTGGTGTGCTGCGATTCATGGGCTTGCAAAGAGTCGGACATGACTGAGCGACTGAACTGAACTAAACTTCTCCTCCTGGTCACCTGTATCTCCTTCCTCACTCTTCTCTTCTCTATGTAACTCCGTGAACATCTCTGAGGGGTCCAGACTGTGGGGAGCACATAGGGAAATGATTACTGGCTAGCTTGTTCTCTCCCCTTTTGATACCCGCTCTGCTCCTCCTGGTCACCTCTAACTCCCTCTCCCCTCTTCTCTTCTCCGTGTAACTCTGAGAACTTCTCTGGGTGTCTCTCACTGTGGAGAATCTTTTCACCATTAATCTAGATGTTTTATCATCTGTGCTGTATGGATGGAGAAGTCTTGAGGCTACTGTAAGAATAAGACTGAAAACCAGAGGCAGGAGGCTTAAATCCAAAACCTGAGAACACCAGAAAACTCCCAGTTCCAAGGAACATTAACTGACAAGAGCTTATCCAAAAGCCTCCATACCTACACTGAAACCAAGCTCCACCCAAGAGCCAACAAGTTCCAGAAAAAGACATACCATGCTGATTTTCCAGCAACACAGGAACATAGCCCTGAGCATTAATATACAGGCTGCCCAAAGTCACACCAAATGCACAGACACCTCAAAACTCACTACTGGACACTTCACTGCACTCCAGAGAGAAGAGATCCAACTCCATCCACCAGAACACCAACGCAAGCCTCCCTAACCAGGAAACCTTGACAAGCCACTAGTCCAACCCCACCCACGAGGAGGAACCTCCACAATAAAAAGGAACCACAAACTTCCAGCATACAGAAAGGCCACCCCAAACACAGCAATCTAAACAAAATGAAAAGGCAGAGAAATATTCAGCAGGTAAAGAATCATGATAAGTGTCCACCCAAACCAAACAAGAGGAGGAGATAGGGAGTCTACCTGAAAAAGAATTCAGAATAATGATAGTAAGAATGATCCAAAATCTTGAAATCAAAATGGAGTTACAGATAAATAGTCTGCAGACAAGGATTGAGAAGATGCAAGAAATGTTTGACAAGGACATAGAAGCAGTAAAAAAGAGTCAAGCAATAATGAATAATGCAATAATGAGATCAAAAACACTCTGGAGGGAACCAACAGTAGAATAACTGAAGCAGAAAATAGGCTAAGTGAGGTGGAAGATAGAATGGTGGAAATAAACAAAGCGGAGAGGAAAAAGAATTAAAAGAAATGAGGACAATCTCAGAGACCTCTGGGACAATGTTAAACACCCCAACATTCGAATCATAGGAGTCCCAGAAGAAGAAGACAAAAAGAAAGGCCATGAGAAAGTACTTGAGGAGATAATATTTGAAAACTTACTTAAAATGGGGAAGGAAACAGCCACACAAGTCCAAGAAACCCAGAGAGTCCCAAACAGGATAAACCCAAGGCAAAACACCCCAAGACACGTATTAATCAAATTAACAAACATCAAAAACAAAGAGCAAATATTAAAAGCAGCAAGGGAAAAGCAACAAATAACACACATGGGGATCCGCATAAGGATAACAGCTGATCTTTCAATAGAAACTCTTCAGGCCAGAAGAGAATGGCAGGACATACTTAAAGTGATGAAAAAGAAAAACCTACAAGCCAGATTACTATACCCATCAAGGATCTCATTCAAATATGAAGGAGAAATCAAAAGCTTTACAGACAAACAAAAGCTGAGAGAATTCAGCTCTTCAACAAATGCTAAAGGATCTTCTCTAGACATGGAACACAGAAAAGGTTTATAAACTCAAACCCAAAACAACAAAGTAAATGGCAATGGGATCACACTTATCAATAATTACCTTTAATGTAAAGGGGTTCACTGCCCCAACCAAAAGACAAAGACTGGCTGAATGGATACAAAAACAAGACCCCAATATATGCTGTCTACAAGAGACCCACCTCAAAATAAGGGACACATACAGACTGAAAGTGAAGGGCTGGAAAGATATTTCACGCAAATTGAGATCAAAAGAAAGCAGGAATAGCAATACTCACATCAGATAAAATAGACTTTGAAATAAAGGCTGTAAAAAGTGACAAAGAAGGACACTACATAATGATCAAAGGATCAATCCAAGAAGATATAACAATTATAAATATATGTGCACCCAACATAGGAGCACCGCAATATGTAAGGCAAATGCTAACAAGTATGAAAGGGGAAATTAACAATAGCACAATAATAGTGGGAGACTTTAATACCCCACTCACACCTGTGGGTAGATCATCCAAACAGAAAATTAGCAAGGAAACACAAACTTTAAATGATACAATGGACCAGTTAGACTTAATTGATATCTATAGGACGTTTCACCCCAAAACAATGAATTACACCTTTTCCTCAAGTGCACATGGAGCATTCTCCAGGATGGACCACATCCTGGGCCATAAATCCAGCCTTGGTAAATTCAAAAAAATTGAAATCATTTCAAGCATCTTTTCTGATCACAATGTGGTAAGATTAGATGTCATCCCAAGGAAAAGAAATACAAAAAGGCAAAATTTTTTGCCTTAGGAGGCCTTACAAATAGCTGTGAATAGAGAAGAGAAAGGCAAAGGAGAATGGGAAAGACATTCCCATTTGAATGCAGAGTTCCAACGAATAGCAAGGAGAGATAAGAAAGCCTTCCTCAGTGATCAATGCAAAGAAATAGAGGAAAACAATAGAATGGGAAAGACTAGAGATCTCTTCAAGAAAATTAGAGATACCAAGAGAACACTGCATGCAAAGATGGGCACAATAAAGGACAGAAATGGTATGAACCTAACAGAAGCAGAAGAGATTAAGAAGAGGTGGCAAGAATACACAGAAGAACTATACAAAAAGTTCTTCATGACCCAGATCATCATGATGGTGTGATCACCAACCTAGAGTGAGACATCCTGGAATGCGAAGTCAAATGGGCCTTAGGAAGCATCACTACGAACAAAGCTAGTGGAGGTGATGGAATTCCAGTTGAGCTATTTCAAATCCTGAAAGATGATGCTGTGAAAGTGCTGCATCCAATATGCCAGCAAATTTGGAAAACTCAGCAGTGGCCACAGGACTGGAAAAGGTCAGTTTTCATTCCAATCCCAAAGAAAGGCAATGCCAAAGAATGTTCAAACTACCACACAATTGCACTCATCTCACATACTAGTAAAGTAATGCTCAAAATTCTCCAAGCCAGGCTTCAATAGTACATGAACTGTGAACTTCCAGACGTACAAGCTGGATTTAGAAAAGGCAGAGGAATCAGAGATCAAATTGCCAACATCTGTTGGATCAACAAAAAAGCAACAGAGTTCCAGAAAAATATCTACTTCTGCTTTAATGACTATGCCAAAGCTTTTGACTGTGTGGACAACAATAAACTATGGAAAATTCTTCAAGAGATTGGAATACCAGACTACTTGACCTGCCTCTTGAAAAAAATGTATATAGGTCAGGAAGCAACAGTTAAAATCAGACATGGAACAACAGACTGGTTCCAAATTTGGAAAGGAGTACATCAAGATTGTATATTGTCACCCTGCTTATTTAACTTATATGCAGAGTACATCATGAGAAACGCTGGGCTGGATGAAGAACAAGCTGGAATCAAGATTGCTGGGAGAAATATCAATAACCTCAGAGATGTAGATGACACCACCCTTATGGAAGAAATGAACTAAATAGCCTCTTGATGTAAGTGAAAGAGGAGATGAAAAAGTTGACTCAAAACTCAACATTCAGAAAAAGAAGATCATGGCATCTGGTCTCATCAGCTCATGGCAAAGAGATGGGGAAACAATGGAAACAGTGACAGATTTTCTTTTGGGGGGCACCAAAATCACTGCAGACGTTGACTGCAACCATGAAATTAGAAGATGTTTGCTCCTTGGAAGAAAAGTTATGACAAACATAGACAGCATATTAAAAAGCAGAGACATTACTTTGCCAACAAATGTCGGTCTAGACAAAGCTATGGTTTTTCCAGTAGTCATATATGGATGTGAGAGTTGGACTGTAAAGTCAGCTGAGCACTGAAGAATTGATGCTTTTGAACTGTGGTGTTGGAGAAGACTTTTGAGAGTCCCTTGGACTGCAAGGAGATCCAACCAGTCCATCCTAAAGCAGATCAGTCCTAAGTATTCATTGGAAGGACTTATGTTGAAGCTGAAACTCCAATACTTGGCCACCTGAAGCAAAGAACTGACTCATTTGAAAAGACCCTGATACTGGGAAAGATTGAAGGCAGGAGGAGAAGGGGACGACAGAAAATGAGATGGTTGGATGGCATCACTGACTCCATGGACATGAGTTTGAGTAAACTCTGGAAGTTGGTGATGGACAGGGAGGCCTGGCGTGCTGCAGTCCATGGGGTTGTAAGAGTCAGACACAACTGAGCAACTGAACTGAACTTACAGGATAAAAACTATTACAAATACAAACATATGGAGGCTAAACAACACACTTCTGAACAACAAATCACAGAAGAAATCAAAAAAGAAATCAAAATATGCATAGAAACAGAGGAAAATGAAAACACAACAACCCAAAACCTATGGGATTCAGTAAAAGCAGTGCTAAGAGGAAGGTTCATAGCAATACAAGCTTACCTCAAGAAACAAGAGAAAAATCAAATAAATAACCTAACTTTATACCGAAAGCAACTAGAAAAAGAAGAAATGAAGAACCCCAGGGTTAGTAGAAGGAAAGAAATCATACAAATTAGGGCAGAAATAAATGAAAAAGAAACAAAGGAGACTATAGCAAAAATCAACAAAACTAAAAGCTGGTTCTTTGAGAAGATAAATAAAATAGACAAACCACTAGCCAGACTCATCAAAAAAAAAAGGGTGGGGGGAAGAAGAATCAAATCAACAAAATTGGAAATGAAAATGGAGAAATCATAATAGACAGCACAGTAATACAAAAGATCATAAGAGACTGCTATCAGCTACTATATGACAATAAAATGTACAACTTGGAAGAAATGGATGAATTCTTAGAAAAGTATAACCTTCCAAAACTGAAACAGGAAGAAATAGAAAATCTTAACAGATGCATTATAAGCATGGAAATCGACACTGTAATAAAAAATCTTCCAAAAGACAAAAGCCCAGGGCCAGATGGCTTCACAGGTGAATCCTACCAAAACTTTAGAGAAGCACTAACACAAATCCTACTCAAACTCTTCCAGAAAATTGCAGAGGAAGGTAAACTTTGAACTCATTCTATGAGGCCACCATCACCCTCATACCAAAACCAGACAAAGATGCAACAAAAAAAGAAAACTACAGGCCAATATCACTGATGAACATAAATGTAAAAATCCTCAAAAAAATTCTAGCAAACAGAATCCAACAACATATTAAAAAGATCATGCATCATGACTAAATGGGCTTTATCCCAGGGATGCAAGGATTCTTCACTATTCACATATCAATCAATGTGATACACCACATTAACAGATTGAAAGATAAAAACCATACAATTATCTCAATAGATGAAGCAAAAGCCCTTATAAAATTCAACATCCATTTGTGATAAAAACCCTCCAGAAAGCAGGCATAGAAGGAACATAGCTCAATGTAATAAAAGCCATATATGATAAACCCACAGCAAACTTTATCCTCAAGGGTGAAAAATTGAAAGCATTTCCCCTAAAGTCAGGAACAAGACAAGGGTGTCCACTCTCACCACTACTATTCAGCATAGTTTTAGAAGTTTTAGCCACAGCAGTCAGAACAGAAAAAGAAATAAAAGGAATCCAGATTGGAAAAGAAGAAGTAAAACTCTCACTGTTTGCAGATGACATGATCCTCTACATAGAAAACCCTAAAGACACCACCAGAAAATTACTAGAGCTAATCAATGAATATAGTAAAGTTGCAGGATATAAAATTAATACACAGAAATCCCTTGCATTCCTATACACTAACAATGAGAGAACAGAAAGAGAAATTAAGGGAAAAATTCCAATCACCATTGAGACAAAAGAATAAAATACTTAGGAATAAATCTACCTAAAGAAACATAAGACCTATATATAGAAAACTATAAAACACTTATGAAAGAAATCAAAGATGAAACAAATAGATGGACAAATATACCATGTTCATGGATCAGAAATACAGTGAAAATGAATATACCATCCAAAGCAATCTATAGATTCAATGCAATTCCTATCAAGCTACCAATGGTATTTTTCAGAGAACTAGAACAAATAATTTCACAATTTGTATGGAAATACAAAAAAAATCTCAAATAGCCAGAGCAATCTTGAGAAAAAAGAATGGAACTGGAGGAATCAACCTGCCCGACTTCAGACTATAGTACAAAACTACAGTCATCAAGATAGTATGGTACTGGCACAAAGACAGAAATATAGATCAATGGAACAAAATAGAAAGCCCAGAGATAAATCCATGCTCCTATGGACACCTCATATTTGACAAAGCAGGCAAGAATAAACAGTGGAGAAAAGATAACCTCTTTAACAAGTGGTGCTGGGAAAACTGGTCAACCACTTGTAAAAGAATGAAACTAGAACACTTTCAAACACCATACACAAAAATAAACTCAAAAAGGATTAAAGATCTAAATGTAAGACCAGAAACTATAAAACTCCTAGAGGAAAACATAGGCAAAACACTCTTTGACATAAATCACAGCAGGATCCTCTATGACTCACATCCCGGAGTAATGGAAATAGAAGCAAAAATAAACAAATGGGACCTAATTAAACTTAAAAGGTTTTGCACGACAAAGGAAACTATAAACAAGGTGAAAAGGACAGCTTTCAGAATGGGAGAAAATAATAGCAAATGAAGCAACTAACATATAATTAATCTCAAAAATATACAAGCAGCTCATGCAGCTTAATACCAGAAAAATAAATGACCCAATCAAAAAATGGGCGAAAGAACTAAACAGTCATTTCTCCAAAGAAGACATACAGATGGCTAACAAACACATGAAAGGATGCTCAACATCACTCATTATCAGAGAAATGCAAATCAAAACCACAATGAGGTACCATCTCACACCAGTCAGAATAGCTGCTATCAAAAAGTCAATAAATGCTGGAGAGGGTGCAGAGAAAAGGGAAGCCTGTTACATTGTTGGTGGGAATGCAAATTAGTACAGCCACTATAGAGAACAGTGTGGAAATTCCTTAAAAAACTGGAAATAGAACTGCCATTCGACCCAGCAATCCCACTGCTGGGCATACACACCGAGGAAACCAGAATTGAAAGAGACATGTGTATGCCAATGTTCATCACAACACTGTTTACAATAGCCAGGACATGGAAGCAACCTAGATGTCAATTGGCAGACGAATGGATTAGAAAGCCATGGTATATATACACTATGGAATATTACTCAGCTATTAAAAAGAACACATTTGAATCAGTTCTAATGAGGTGGATGAAACTAGAGCCTATTATATAGAGTGAAGTATGTCAGAAAGAAAAACACCAATACAGTATATTAACACATATATATGGAATTTAGAAAGATGATAATGATTAGCCCTATATGTGAGACAGCAAAAGAGACACAGATATATAGAACGTACTTTTGAACTCTGTGGGAGAAGGTGAGGGTGGGATGATTTGAGAGAATAGCATTGAAACATGAAACATGAAACTCTTTCACTCAGATGGTGAAAGAGATCACCAGTACAAGTTCGATGCATGAGACAGGGCAGTCTAAGCCGGTGCACTGGGACAATCCAGAGGGATGGGATGTGGGAGAGGGGTTTGGGATGGGGGGACATATGTACACCCATGGCTGATCCATGTCAAAGTATGGCAAAAACCACTACAATACTGTAAAGTAATTAGCCTCCAATTAAAATAAATAATTAATTTTTTAAAAAAGAATGTACAAAAGAAATGCACTTCGAGT
Source organism: Cervus elaphus (assembly GCF_910594005.1). Classification (NCBI taxonomy): domain Eukaryota; kingdom Metazoa; phylum Chordata; class Mammalia; order Artiodactyla; family Cervidae; genus Cervus; species Cervus elaphus. Next base: position 11,020,628 of record NC_057817.1, on the reverse strand, counting down.
ATTTTGAATGCAAAGTGGCTCACTATCATTTTCCCAGAATCACAGTTGGATCAGGGATAAATGCCAAGTCCATCCTGAAGTGAGTTCTCCCCTCAATTCACTGCATTACTTTAATTATATCATGTAGACAACATATTGTGACATTATTTAGCCATGTGTTCCATGTGGCATGCATCTCACACATATGTGATATGTCCCATAAGCACAGACAAATAACTACAGCAGTAATCCAGTTACCAGTTCAGAGCTAACCACCAATCAGAACACAATTTTAGCTATTTCTATAAATAATGTTTTTAAGTGCTTCTGTGCTTTCTATCAAATCCTAAACATTCTGTATTATCAAGAAAAATAATGTGCTTACCCTGGAGCACAAACACAGCCACTTATGCAGGGTGACGATGGGGCGCAAGTGAAGTTCATAGCCAAATTTGCACATGTAGTTTCACAATTTATACCACCAGCTGGTAATTCAGGGTCAGGAAACCTACAGTCGAAATACTGTTTTCCCTCAGGGCAGATGTGAACTTCAGGAACAAGGCACAGACAACATATGTTTAACTTTGTATTTGCTCCATATACACAATCACATTTACATGCGTTTGTCATCAAAACACAATTAACTATAGAACACAGTATATTTTACCAGTAATAACTGATGACCCCAGTAATAACTGATTTTACTCTGTGATGTTTGGTTCATGAGCTTAAACCGTTCTCTAGCCAGATTTCCTTTAATCACCTAAATTTCCAAAATCTATTTTGAGTTTGAAAATTTAAGCTGCCTTCCATAAGAAAACAACTCAACAACTAGTATATACCTTCCTGAGATCAAGAAACAGGGTATTTCGATTAATCTAAATATATATTATCATTTTTTGAGGACTGGACTGACAGTACCGTATATTTAAACTTTTACAAAGCTATGTGTTTACAACAAACACGTGATACTTTTAGATCTTGCTTCACCCCTGAGTCACTATTTATGTTACTCCTTCCTGGTGGCTTAGATGGTAAAGGATCTGCCTGCAATGCAGGAGACCCAGGGACCCCAGGATTGAACCTGGGGTCCCTGGGTCTCAAGATCCCCTGGAAGGGGCATGGCCACCCCCTTGCATCCTATCCAGTATTCTTGCCTGGAGAATTCCATGAACAGAGGAGCCTGGCAGGCTACAGTCTATGGGGCCACAAAGAGTCAGACATGACTGAGTGACTAACACCGTTCACTATAATGTGGAAGTGCAGAAAATGGGCATAATTACAGGGGCTACATATTGCTCCAGAAAGCTTTTGAGTTCAGAGGGATTACCACCTCTTATGTGGGGTCAAAAGGAAACTTGCGGATTCCTCTGCGACAAGCCTGGCCATCTGGGCTTCCTTTCCTTCAATACTGAGCCACCCAATGCAGATGAGTCAAGGCGGGGAGGGCCCCACAGCTCCCAAATATATGTGCAGTCCATGAACATACCCTGTAAATAAGCCCTAGACAGCCTGAATCCTGATAAATTGAATCAAGGGCATATAATTAATTCAAAGCTAATTTAGAAAATATATAACTGTGCAAATAAATAACAAAGCAATAGCTCACAATTGGTTTTATCAGCCTACACTCTTGCTATCCATTAAAATCAACATAAGGTAGCTTTGTTTAGTATTTGCCTAGACAAATTTGCCTCCACAGTGACATAAATTTGAGGCTTTCTGGGTGGTGAAAAATAAATAATATAAAAGGTCTCCTAATATATATGGTCTTCAGGAATGATATGCAATCATAATGTGATATTTTCAAAAGAATGGCAGTCGATGTCATTTTACATACCACTGTTAACTGATGGCTGCTAGTCCTAAAGCTTTGCTACTTAAAATGTAGCCCTGAACCCAGAAGCATTAGCATCACTTTGGCCACCAACAGAAATGTTGCAGGTATCACCCTCACCTACTGAATCAGAATCATTATTTAACAAGATCCCTAGGTTTTTATGTGTGTACACTCAGAATCTAAGAATTGCTGGTCTGGAGTAGGGTCTCCCAACTGCTGTTGCACAAGTGACTTCTAACAGGTGCCTGGATACATATCCCTAAAGCGTTTGGCGGACCTGAGGTGGTGCTGGGACAGGGAGCATCAGACAGCCTCCCTGGGTTGATCAGCTCTGCCCTAAGCAGCCTTACATGTTCACCCCACACTGTCCAACAAATATTATAATTCCGGAGGTGAAAAAGTTAGGAAGCACCAGAGCACCATGTAGAAAAGCATCCCTAAGGCTATTCCTCCATGTGCATTGGCAAGGAGGCCTGTGATGAATTCAAAACTTCTGCTCTAAGAGTAGGGACAGCACTAGAGCCTCCTTCTCTCTAAGGAAAACATCTATCTAGGTCTTACCAGTAGAGGGCGTTGCTAATTCATCACATTTCACGGTCCCATTTGAACACTGGCTAGAAGTAAACAGATAGTTAATTCATGAAACAAACCTCAAGATTTTTCTGTTTAAAAAACAATATACCATGCAAGAATTGACAAATAAGATTTTTTTCCCAGAAGTTTTTGTAAATAAGTTATTGGTTTAGAACTGATTTGAAGAGAGCTATTTCAGCTCAACACACTTTTATCAAACACTGATACATGTGTGAGGCACTGTGATTAGCATGGAGAATTCAAAGTCCAAAATTCTCAGTCTTTACCCAAATGCCTACTATGTTCCAGAAGGAGAGAAGACATACAAATAAGTAATTGAGCCAGTGTGACACGCAACATACAAATGTTTAAGATATATTAACACAAGTAAAGCATGTAACAATGTTTCAAAATCTGTTAGCAATTGACATTAGGGAAAGAAGATAGAGTCTGCAAAATTTTGAAGACAGGAAGGAGGTTACAATATAGATAAAGTAGGAATGTTGTCAGGCTGAGTGAAGATGTAGTAAAAAGTCACATAGGGGTGGAACAGCTTTCTATGTAACAGAGTGCCATGTGGGACATAACCGGAGAGGCCTATAGCAAAGTGTCAAAGGCCAGCTTCTATTAGGACACTAAGACTTTATCCCTGAAGTGAGTCACTAAAGACTTTAAACAGAGATGTGATATCGTTGGTTTGAATTCTAGAAAAGTCATTCTGGCAGCAACGTAGAAGAGACTGTGGACTCACATCTTACAACCTGAGTTCCAAAGTCAGGGCATAAAGCAAAAACCAAATTCAGGCAATATGAATCGTGAAAATCCCTTAAGGAGTTATCATGATAAAGAAAGATTTTTACACTAATTCTCAATAAGCCCAACATAAACAGTTTTGCCTCCAGCTCTGGACTAGATCATGCTTTCTATATTTGAGCCCAGATGAAGAAGCTGACTAACAGAGAAGGGCCATGTCATACAAAAAATATGCTTCTTCTTCGTCTAACACTAGGATGACCCTCAGAAATATGACTCACACTGCGAATGGCAGAGAGGAACCGAGACACAGGGATCTCAGGTCACAGAACCAGGGCTTTCATATCACACTGATTCTGGGACACGGGCTTTTTAAGAGGAATGGCAAATGAGACGATGAGACAAATGGAATTTTTTTCTCACTGAGGTGGGAAGGTTCCTTTGTTTTTGCCAAGTTTACTTAAATTCAATTATGTTAAGTTTAAGAGCAATATAAGATCTTGGTAGAATGGAAGGAGACAAAACTAAAGACAAGAAGATCATGTAGAAACGTCCAGGGAAGAGATGCTGAGAGACATTGCTAAGACAGAGGTGATAGAAAGGAGGAAATGGATTTCAACTGTATGGAGGAAATAAAATCTAAAGTCATTGGGAGTATACTGGGTGGGGGTGTTGAAGAGGAGGAAAGAGTCAAAGACAGCTCCCAGATTTATGGCTTGGGAAACTATGGCTAATAGTGCAACCTACTGTAGATAGAGCCAAGAGCTGGTTGCCTTTGCATCTCGATTGAGGGAAAGGAAGGGAGATGCACATAGCAGTAAATACAAATTGTGCATAAACAATACTCTGTCATGGATACAAAATAAGCTGCAAAGCAAAACAGACAGAGCAAGCACTGCAGAGCCAGGCTGTCCGGGAATGAATCCTGGCTTTGTTACCAAGGTGCTTAACTGTCCGTGCCTCATTTCCTCCCGTGTACACGGGACTGTAGCAACTGTACCTGCCTCTTAGGGTTACAGTGATGGGTGTTTTAACAGATGTAAAACTCCTAGAATGATACCAGGACTACAGAAAGTGCATAGTAAAGGACAGATATGATTATTGCAATGGTTATTATTACTATCCCCTTATGTCTGTCATTATCTGTGGGCTCCTATGTTGCAACTAAAAGGGGGTTAGGAGTTGGATATAGATCTATGAGGACTGCTGCATGGACATGTCTGCATTTTTAACAGGTTACAACTCGAAGGAGTATTTTCTTATGAACAAGCATTTTCTCACTAAAATGGTTGTCCTTTGGGAGGCAGCTCTCTGACTCCAGAGTGTGACATGGTGAATTCCAATTTGAAATTGCATTTTCTGAGCCAGTGGATAAGCCACAAAACTAAAACACCTCAGTAACTTACAGCATTTGACCATTCATCTCACCCTTAACTATTATTTGAGAACTAAGGTGAGAGCCATCTCACTCTTAACTATTGAGAACTGATCAAAGGCATTCTATTTCACTGTTTGACACTTTAACTCACAGCTCTTCTCTGCAGTTATGAGCACAAGACTTAGGCATTCCATGCTGAAATGAAATATATATATATATGTGTGTGTATATGTGTGTGTGTGTGTGTGGTTTAATGTATATATGTATATATTTGAGTTAAATATATATAAATATAATACATATGGTTTAACAGTTTATATATTAAGGTTCTGTATTTTTCAAATTACGGATGTCATATTTTAATTTATGGATTTGGTTAAGAAGTTATATCACTCCATGTTATTTGTCAAGAACAATCACCATTACTGAAACCTACCATAAGCCTGAGGGTGTTGGGATGAGCTCTCCGGGTTGGTAAATACTGCCTCTGTAATGACACCGGCAGTGAAATCTGTAAGGGGGGGAAAAAAAGGTTAAATTAACAAAATAGGATATATTTAAGAAAAAACAACACTGAAATTCATGCAAACCACATGCAGTATTGGTACTTTAAAGGCACAGTCTAGCAATGACATTACTGCACAAAATTCCATGCAATTCTGTTAAACAAATGTGAAATCTTGTGCAGCTTTAGATTTTGTTTCCCAAAACTCATACGCTGTATTGTTTTAGTCACACAAAGACTATGTTGTCTTTGTCACAAAAATGTCCCTGGAGGCACTTCAGAGAAACACAACCAATATATCATGTAACCCTATGTAGACAACAAAGTCTTTATGTCATGTGAGATTTGAGAAATTTCTGAATGCTAAGAGACATTACAATCCTGCTACTATAATTTGCCACATGACAGCGAAGCATAAACCTTGCTATTATTATTGATACAGCAAAACCACATAGGAATGAACTTGGGGATTATACATCAGATTCCTTAGCTCTTTCTGTAGCGATTTGTGAGCACATACAGGGTCAACAAGTAAGGATATTAAGAAATATTAAAGAAACAACTCACAAGCAGATCCTTGCATATATGCACACTTATTTTATGGAAAAAGTGACATTTAATAGTAGAAAAAATTTAGGGTTCCGAGTCGATTAGATTTTAAAAAAAAAAAAGAAAAAAGACAGGGAGAAAAGAAACAGGCATGACAGCCCATTGATCCTGTAAGGGAGACAAGAGATTAAAAACTGGATGCTGTCAACACATTTCTGGGACGTACATGGGCACACAGAAGCTAAGCGTGTCTTCATAGTATTTGCCTTCAGGACAGTTGCAGCCTTCAGCACAGTCATCGCTGCACTGCTCTGGGGAAGAGAGGGAGAGGCAGGAGCGGCGACAGAAGGAGGCGCAGTGATGGTACATCATGCCTTTCTGACACACCACCCCTGGGGACGAAGAAGCATCGGTTGAGAAAGATCTCCACAGCACCCAGAAGCACTGTATGCTGGGTGATAAGTCTATGATAGACACAAATCATGAAAAAAGAAGATCTTCCACCTCAATAAACCGAGAACATCACTGACTGCTATAACATAAATAAATAAACACACAATCCTTTGCCTCAACAGAACTTTAACCAAAGCAGAATACAATTTCTATGTGAACTATATTTAACTGTGCCATTTCATAACATTCTTTACAGCCTGTGCTACAGTTTTCTTAGTACATTTAAGGTATTTTATCTGTCTACATAAAGCTACTGTCCTCACATTTTAAACTTGTTTACTGCTATGTTGGCACCATCTTCTTTATGACATTATTTAATCCTAAGTAAACTTTGTCATCTACAAGTAACACAAAACTTGATTTTATTGATCTATGCTCACAGATCCTGTTTTTTGCCTTTTAAATCATGTTTATATCCTTTGCTAAATCCTTCCAATTTCTTTTTAGAAAAAACTGAATTGATCACAGTAGGCAAACTAAAATATTCTAAAATCACACTTGCACAGACACCTCAGAAATGCTGGGTAAAATAATTGAAATAATGTTAGTCATACAACAGATCTTGTGAGAAAAAAAAGAGAGGGGAGTGGAAGGTAACTTCTTAGGATGACAGAGGTTAAAAAAAAAAAATACAGAACTTTAAATAGAGAAAGTGAGAGTGGGTCGCAGTGATTTTCGACCTTATATTTAACTCTTAAGGAAATGAAAAATGAAAGTTCGTCCTTTTCAAGGCAAGGAACTGGTAGGCTCTTAACTAATACATCCAAAAAAATCACCTAACTCAGTTGAAAAGATGGCCTACAGCAGAGGTCAGCAAACATTTTTTGGAACGAGCTAAATGGTTCCAAAGAATGGCAAGGAAAAATAAGAAAGCCTTCCTCAGTTATCAATGCAAAGAAATAGAGGAAAACAATAGAATGGGAAAGACTAGAGATCTCTTCAAGAAAATTAGAGATACAAAGGGAACATTTCATGCAAAGATGCTAACAACAAAGGACAGAAACGGTATGAACCTAACAGAAGCAGAAGAGATTAAAAAGAGGTGGCAAGAATACACAGAAGAACTATACAAAAAGTTCTTCATGACCCAGATCATCATGATGGTGTGATCACCAACCTAGAGCGAGACATCCTGGGATGCAAAGTCAAGTGGGCCTTAGGAAGCATCACTATGAACAAAGCTAGTGAAGATGATGGAATTCCAGTTAAGCTATTTCAAATCCTGCACTCATCTCACACGCTAGTAAAGTAATGCTCAAAATTCTCCAAGCCAGGCTTCAACAGTACATGAACTCTGAACTTCCAGATGTTCAAGCTGGATTTAGAAAAGGTAGAGGGACCAGAGATCAAATTGCCAATATCTGTTGGATCATTGAAAAAGCAAGAGATTTCCGGAAAAACATCTCCTTCTGCTTTATTGACTACACCAAAGCCTTTCACTGCGTTGATCAAAACAAACTGGAAAATTCTTCGAGAGATGGGAATACCAGACCACCTTACCTGCCTCCTGAGAAATATGTATGCAGGTCAAGAAGCAACAGTTAGAACTGGACATGGAACAACAGACTGGTTCCAAATAGTGAAAGGAGTACGTCAAGGCTGTATATTGCCACCCTGCTTATTCAACTTCTATGCAGAGTGCATCATGCGAAATGCTGGGCTGGACGAAGCACAAGCTGGAATCAAGATTGCTGGGAGAAATATCAATAAACTTCAGATATGCAGACGACACCACCCTTATGGCAGAAAGTGAAGAAGAACAAAAGAGCCTCTTGATGAAAGTGAAAGAGGAAAATGAAAAAGTTGGCTTAAAACTCAACATTCAAAAAATGAAGATAAAGGCATCCAATCCCATCACTTCATGAAAAATAGATGGGGAAACAATGGAAACAGTGACAGACTTTGTTTTGGGGGGCTCCAAAATCACTGCAGATGGTGACTGCAGTCATGAACTTAAAAGACGCTTGCTCCTTGGAAGAAAAGTTATGACAAACCTAGATAGCATATTAAAAAGCAGAGACATTACTTTGCCAACAAAAGTCCATTTAGTCAAGACTATGGTTTTTCCAGTGGTCATGTATGGATGTGAGAGTTGGACTATAAAGAAAGCTGAGTGCTGAAGAATTGATGCTTTTGAACTGTGGTGCTGGAGAAGATTCTTGAGAGTCCCTTGGACTGCAAGGAGATCAAATCAGTTAATCTGAAAGGAAATAGTCCTGAATATTCATTGGAAGGACTGAGGATAAGCTGAAGCTCCAATACTTTGGCCACCTGATGCCAAGAACTGACTCATTTGAAAAGATCCTGATCCTGAGAAAGATTGAAGACAGGAGGAGAAGGGGACGACAGAGGATGAGATGGTGGATGGCCATCACCAACTCGAAAGACATGAGTTTGAGCAAGCTCTGGGAGTTGGTGATGGACAGGGAAGCCTGGCATTCTACAGTCCATGGGGTCACAAAAAGTTGGACACAACTGAGCAACTGAAATGGTGAATAGTTTCAACTTTCCAGGCCATACAGTCTCTGTTACAACTACCCAGCTCTGCCCTTGTAGCTAAATATGCAAACATATGGACAGTAAAATTTATTTACAAAATACAGGAAGCCCAAGGGTTTAATTTGCCAACTTCTAGATGAGAAGAAATCTGCTCATAATACAGGAGATGCCAGGATAGCTACACTAATTTTGCTTATGGTAAAAATAGTCAAAAGCTATTGTCTTATCTAACAGAGCTCCAAACTTAAGAAATACAGTAATCCCCCATTTTCTTCATGTTGACACATTATATTAGTATTTCAAATAACTTAAGCAAATGTTTACTTTTTACTGAAAAATAGCAGCAATTACAAATGCAAACATCTCTGAAGTGCTATTTGATCATCTTCATCAGTGCCACTGCCATCATACTCACCACAGAATGAAATCTGAGCTCTGAAATCGATGGGAATGCCACGCTGGCCACAGAGGTAGGCATAGTGGGCAAGAGCGTTGCACAGACAGGCGCTTCCACACTTGCATGCATCGTGGCGGCACAGCTGATAGTATAGCCCAGGGCTAATGTAGACGTGGCAAGGAGCAAAGAGCTCCTGGTGGATAACGTCACAGTGCGCTGCATATCCAACTAACAGACAAAGAACCCATTAGCACTTCATTTACTAGTCTAGCTAGTATCAAATACCCCTAAGTATCAAATTCCAGCACTAGCCAAGGCATCTTGCTTTCCTAGAAGTACACTGTACTGCACATTCAGTAAGCGTCAGTATTTTCAGCTTATACCTTTTTTGGGGGGAGGGGTTTGCTTTCAATAATATTGGTAACAGCACTTACTCCATATTTAATATTCTTTTATCAAAAAAAAGGTATTGTGTCATACCTGAATAACTCGAGTAACAGAAAGGTTAACTGATAGAAGTCTCCTCAATTACCCCATTGCCTGTGGATCATCTTGGGAAATCACCCCAATTTTGCTATAAATAATTGATGAGTATTAGAAGGTTTATCTCCAGACAACCATACAAAATCAAAGTAGTGCCAGATTATGGATGTTACAGCAACTCCCCAGGATACATTATCCAGGAAGGACTGGGAATCATCTCAGCCCAATGGAGTCTCTGAGTTAAATGGTAATGAGGTAGATGCCACATCATCATTGAATGCGATACACAAGGCACAGTGCGCAATGTCTGGTAAATATTAGGAGCTCAATACTGTTTGATAAATGAATCTGTGAATAAATGAATAATTAATAGAAGTTGATAATGGAGCATATGCTAAAGGCTCTGAGGTATCACTACCAAGTCATTTGAGGGGATCTGTGTAATCATTTTGAATTTGTTGATTTTTTCCCTTGAGAAGACTGATCAGATATAATTCTCAGTGGGAGTAACCAAGTTTGACAAAACAATCTAGATTTCATCTTTTTGAAAAAAGCCTAGTGTGATTTCTTGGTGTAATGGACCTTGATTGCATTGATTTCCTCATGGAAGAAAAATTAATTAGTCTTGGAGCTGTCATTGTCTTTGAGAGACAAGATGAGCTGCTAGAGTTTTAGAATTTTTTCATTATTAAGGGATTATGCTGAACCTATTTTGTGAAGTATTTTAAATATACTATTGGAAACACATGCTAATTATCAGTAATTACCTGAGTATTACATTTTTGTATTATTAAGCACATAATATGTGAAAATAAATGATTTAGACTATGTAACAGTATACTATTGGCATGCACACTTCCAATTACCAGGATCTCTAAGCAAAGAGTTAGTTGTATTATATGCTCTAAGGATTTGTAGATCAAAAATATTCCTACTGACATTAAGTGAAAGGGTGACTCAGAAAATCCTTGTTTAAAAATATCCTTCAGAATCCACATTAGAATTAACTTTTGTCTGTTTACTTTACTTTCTTTGGGGATGTTTTTGAATTTACCTATTTGAAATTTAAAAAAAAAGTTCAAGGCAAGCATGAAGAAAATATATAAGTCATAGAAGACATATGATACAAGGACAAAAGTGATAAATATATATATGTAACAAAATAGCAGGTAATAAAGGAAGTCATTAAAGAAACAACCAGAGAAAAACTGAATTTATCAACTGGACTCTACTCCAACTTTTACATGCTGTTTTTTTTTCAAGAGATCAAAAATAATTTAACGAAGAAAACTTGAAGTCTAGACAGATTCATTGGTAAATTCAATCAAAATTTCAATCAAATATGCTGGCCACTTAATTTTAGACTAGCATAACCCTGATACCACAAATCTCACAGACACTAAAAGAAAAATATAAACAAATATCCTTCATAATATAAGTAAAATATCTTCAACAAAATAATAGCAATCTAGTAATACATAAAAATGCTAATGATTATGCTAATTCATCATCACCAAATAAGGTTTATCCTATGAATGAAGTTTAGTTTAGTATTTGAAAATAATCAATGCAATGCAACATAGTAATGGAATAAAAGATAAGCTTAATAAATAAATAAAAGATACATCCTAATAAGAACATTAAAAATAAAATTATCAAAATATTAAGGAAGGAACTGAAAAATTTAGAAACAAACTGAGCAGGAAAAATGAAATGAGAAGGACTAAATCTATTAGTAAAAAGTTGAGGAGAGAATGGGAAGGAAAGTGTTGTTAAATGGAAATGAGGTTAAAATCATTAAATCATAGAAAGCAAAAGACTCAAGTCTATTCCTCTTACTACAGTCAGGAAAAATGACCCAAGATATTAACAAACTTCTTTAAGTTTAGAAGTTGACCTAGATAAAAATCCAGTACTAAAAGAAAATTCCTAGAGTAGGAAATGGCAAACCACTCCAGTATTCTTGCCTGGAAAAATTCCATGGACTGAGGGCTTTGCAGGCTACAGTCCATGGGATCGCCAAGAGTCGGACATGACTGAGCACCGCACCACCCCCCCCCCACACACACACAAAATCAAGATTATCTTGTGTTCTTGCCAGGACACTAAAATCACAATTTAATAATAAGGGCCACAGAACAATAAACAGAATCCCTCCAAACAACCACCACAAAATAACAGTAAACTAGCCAAAATTGTTAAAGGAACAATATTAAATTATAAAAATGTCTATTTAAGCATGTGCATCAACTTTTTTCACAAAGTGATTTTACCAAAAATAGTGCCTTATTTTATTGAATAGTAAACTGGCCTTTCCCATGGTCTGCTGTTGCTTTAGTAAAAAAAAAAAAAAAGTACATCCCCAAATTATCGGCATGTGAGTTGCACTATCACTGTAAACTGAAACTGGAGTGTGAGCGTCTCAGATTATTGCACACCTGATGGCACAAAGCTTTTCTGGATCACCGGCTTCCTGCTTATGAAGCAATAATATGTTCTGTGAGTAGGAACTCATCATGTGTCAGTAATAAACAGAAGAATTCACAGGCACGGTCATGCTATGGAACCAAAACTGAACATCCCAAGATTACATGAACATTATAATACTCCAGAGATTTTTCTTTAGCATTTAAAGAATCTGAAATATACAAAATGCTAGCTCACATTTGAGAACAACTGAGGGATTTCTGAGCACCTAAAACAAGGAAATTTATAAATGCAGAATAATAAATGAAATAGTCATTTTCTGGAGTTCTTTTTTTAAGTAACCTAGATTACATAAAGAGGCATATGTATTAAGCAAAAATACATAAGGAATGGCATTGATTTATCATAATGAAGAAAATGAGAATTTAAAATTGCTAATTTTACAAAATTACAGTAATAAAAAGAACGTTTTCCTGGGTTGACATGCAGAAAGACTCACTGTTTTGTTGATTAATGTTGCAGGGGTCCACCATAGGAACATGAACAGGTGCAAAACAAGTAGAAGAAACTCTCCAAGCATTTGCATGAAGCTGCGGGGTACCTTCTATCATGCCTGATGGAGAACTAGAAAGCAAATATTCTCTTAGTCTCTCCCATTTATTTCCTTCCTTCAGAGTCTTCAAATATTGAAAAAAGAATACTACTTTTTTAATCTACAAGAAATATCTTAGAGTTTGAAATGTTTTATTACATTTTTAAATATACATGGCTTTAGCTTCCTGTTATTAAGACTTTACAACATGTCAAATCTTGGATATGTATGATTTTATTTAATAATCACTTCAATAAGCCTTGGGCTTCCCTGGTGGCTCGGAGGTTAAAGCGTCTGCCCGCAATCCGGGAGACCTGGGTTCGATCCCTGGGTCGGGAAGATCCCCTGGAGAAGGAAATGGCAACCCACTCCAGGATTCTTGACTGGAGAATCCCATGAATGGAGGAGCCTGGTGGGCTAAAGTTCATGGGGTCACAAAGAGTCAGACACGACTTCACTTTCACTTTCAATAAGCCTTGTGAAGAAAACACCTTTATCCCCACTTTAGAGAGAAGGAAAAGCAGAAATTTAGAGAAATATTAACGTTCACTCAGCTGGTGACACTCAATGTTGAAAAGTGGAGATTCAAATGTAATTCACACCAATTTAATGAAAATGCAAACAACCAAAACATCAGTGTGTTTAGTGAGGCAGAGGTAGGGAGCTCACGTGATTCTTTTCAAGGTAAAGACAAATGTCCTAAACAATACATAGTCTATACTTCTGGGATACTTCAATTTTCATTATGAGGCCTGAAATAGGGAGGTTCCATTGTGAAGTTGGGCAAACAAACCAAATGAAAATTGAGGAGAAGTGGTATAAAAGGCACTCTTCATCGAAGTTTACTCAACAAACCAAAATGCAATAGAAATATCTACCCTTCAGGCTTCTAAACCACAACAATGTTTAAGGGCCTGACACTAAAACGCCCCCTCCAGCAGTCATCAAGATTTATTAACTCTTCAGACGATAGATACTGGGAGATAATCCCTACTAGAACTGTGTCAAATATTGTCAGAACCACTTAAAGAATCAGATTGGACTAGGTTTCCTGTAGGAAGATCTCACCAAGCAAAACTTTACTAATGCAAGCCATGCTGCTGCTGCTGCTGCTACTAAGTCGCTTCAGTCGTGTCTGACTCTGTGCAACCCCATAGACGGCAGCCCACCAGGCTCCCCCATCCCTGGGATTCTCCAGACAAGAATAATGGAGTGGGTTGCCATTTCCTTCTCCAATGCATGAAAGTGAAAAGTGAAAGTGAAGTCGCTCAGTCGTTTCCGACTCTTAGCTACCCCATGGTCTGCAGCCTACCAAGCTTCTCCGTCCATGGGATTTTCCAGGCAAGAGTACTGGAGTGGAGTGCCATTGCCTTCTCCAATGCAAGCCATAACTGCATTAATTGCTACAGCATGGCCAAATAGCAGACCAGCATTTATCTCGGCCCTTTTAGTGTCTTAGTAAGCATAACTACTTTGCTTACCATTCATTTCAATCACCATTATGAAGCTATACGGAGCTTCTCACCACAATGACTGAGACAGGAGAAGAAAAGGGAGCCACACAAGCCACTCCCCAATCCTCATTCCTTATCTCCATCCTTTCCTTCTTTTTAGTTTCCCTCATGGCTCAGATGACAAAAGCATCTGCTTGCAATGCAGGAGACCCGGGTTCAGTCCCTGGGTGGGGAAGATCCTCTGGAGAAGGAAGTGGCAACCCACTCCAGCACTCTTGCCTGGAAAATCCCATGGATGGAGGAGCCTTGTAGGCTACAGTCCATGGGGTCGCAGAGTCGGACACGACTGAGCTACTTCACTTTCCTTCTTTTTCCTATCCCGCAAAATGAAACTATTCTAAACTACATAGAATGATAACAAACACCCAATCCAAAATCTCATTTTGCTCCGACGAGAACACAAAGACTCCCAGAAATGGCATAACCTGAACTAGGTCTCCTTCCTTGCCTCTCCACTCCTCTCCACCCTACAAAGCACAATAAAATAACTGGTCAAGGTGACGGCTGTACTCAGGGGTCCCAGGAGGAACTGACTCAGAGCTTGGCTCTCTTATTTCACTTAATTCACTTAAAATAATAAACACCAAAAAATAGGAGCTAAAATGTCGACCCATTTATTTATGGCATCTCATTTTACAAAATAGCCTTTCAGTTCACCGTGGTTAACTTACTAAAACAAGGCATACAAAATAAACTTTCAAGCAATTAATATTTTACATTCCATTATGTTTGCAGATTCACATTAACTTTTGTGATGCAAGGAATTTTAACTGCGTATGCTGGAAAACTAAACAATGTTTGAAAATTATCTCTGAAATATTATCCATCACTGTTATCAGGCCTGAATGTTTATACATGGTGCCTTAGAAAGAGGCAGACAGATCTACCATCTGTTAAACATTGACTACTAACCCATTCTGACAAACAGGAGGAGAAAGAAAGCTTAATGCCGCCTCTGTACATCTTAACCAAGGCACTTAATATATTTCTGTTTCACAAATGTGATAAAGGTATCAATATTCTGACCTACCTATAAATGAAACAAAAACCTAAATGACCTAAAAGTAAATAAATTACACATGAGAAAAGATAAAAGAAGCTCTCTTTTGAAATTAAAAAAAAATGTTAAAGCTCTTTCTCTTTGCTGATCCAATTTTTATTCTTGGTACTGTATCAAAGGTCCTATCTCTATTCAGCTCAACTGTCTAAGGCATATAAGGTTCTATGCTAGTTAGAATAAAGAATTTATTAAGGATGTGGTCTTGACTCTCAAAGCTCTTGCAGTTTTAAGTAGAAATCAGACAAATCAATGACAGATGTTCATAGATAACAGAGTCAAAATTAACTTTGGTGGGATATAAACTCACTTTTTGAAGCAAATAATGACTGAGTTGGTTTGAAAAATAAATAGGAGTTAAGGAGGAACATTAGGAAGGGAAAAGAACCCAAAGCAGAAAGAATATACAGAAGTGCTTTTTTAAAAATGGCATTTGAAAAATGGCTCCTTCAGGAAATGTTCCCTGCCTACCCAATCCACACTTGCCTACTTAAAATTCTCCTGTGCTACTAGCCACAACCACACAGGTCAGCACTTAACTTTTTGAAATTACCTCAGGATTTATGTGTTTGTATGTGTGTGTGTGTGCATGATTAATACCTTGCCTAGAACAAATTGTTCCTTTTTTAAAAACTTTTTTACCTGGACCTTTTTAAAGTCTTTGTTGAATTTGTTACGATATTGCTTCTGGTTTATGTTTTGGTTTTTTTTGGCCATGAAGATGTGGCATATTAGCTCCCAGTTTGAGGATCAAACCCACATCCCCTGCACTGGGAGGCGAAGTCTTAACCACTGGACCACCAGGGAAGTTCTGAATAAATTATTTCTTAAAGATAGCTGTCCCCTCCCAGTCTGCAACATAAGCTCCTTGAGAATGGGGACCACATGTTACTACCTTAATTTTCCCACAGTGCTTAGCACAATAACAGGTGTGCAAAGCATTTATATTAAGCTATACGCTGGGCTTTTCTATATGCAGGTGAAAGTGCTTTGTCAATACAAGGGATATAAATGTATTTTATTGCTTTTTTTCCCTAATAAAACACCAACTATGACAAAATCCAATTAACTTAGATGCCACAATGTTGCTTTAGAGATATCACTCATACCAAGTGATATCAATATTATTAAAGTATAATTTACTGTCATTCACACCAAATGATATTAAGTTTTTTTTAAGGCAGCAGTTTTTAAAAAATAAAATACTGTTAAGCTTGATAGGTGGCAGGGAGAGAATAGTGGGAAGTTATTCCGTGGGTAGCCCTCAGGCTCTGAGTCTTGCTAACTAAATTCAGAGTCAGCTCCACTGTTTTTGAGCTAAGTGATTTTGAGCTATTTATTTGTCACTTTGGTGTCAGTTAGCTTCTTTATCTATAAAATGGAGTTACCAATCAGGGGGTTGCTACAATATTTAAATATGATGATCCATGTCAAGCTCTTGGAACAGCAATGACTAAGCTATTATTAGGTAAGTAAGCATTTTTAATGTGAGAATTTATATCCTCTAAATTACTAGTCATCACGTCATGTTCAGAGATCATACTTACAGAAAATCATCCCTTATGTTCCCGTTAAATGTGCCACACAGACCTAATGTTCTTCTTTTCCACGCACTAGACAGCTGAATATAAACTCTTTCCCCATCTACAGCGAACAGAATCTTTAAACCAAATGTGGTTTTTAGAAGAATAAATAAGGATGACAGAGTCTGAATTTCAACAATTCCTGCAGGAAAAGAACATACATAAATCAGCTCTGAGATTCACAGGCAACGCTCTGAAATGCTAATGTACAACATTAGGGATCTGCTTCCAAAGACTTCTTCCCAGTTCTCTGTGCCCCAGGGCCAATTTTTGCCACCCTGTGCCTACTTTCTTTTCTTCCATTTCCCTTCTGTCCTTCTTTCTGGAGGAGCAGATATTTTTAACAGAATGTCAGGTTTACATGTAATTTCAGTTGGCAAGCATCTCATACAGAGTGAGGACAGACAGTCAGACATTTAAAATCGGATCTATGGTCCTTTATGTGTGTGTGTGTGTGTGTGTGTGTGTGTGTGTGTGTGTGTGTGATGTCCCCCAAATTGGTCATGATTCAATAAGGAAGTGGCACTTTTTCAAAAATTCCCCACTCCCTCGAGACATTCAGTGAAAAAGAGATGCACAGCACTAGAGAAGCATCATTTCATGAGATATCTTTACAGAAGAGAAACTTGTGTTCAAGATTCATGTTGATGTATGGCAAAAACCATCACGATATTGTGGAGTAATTATCTTCCAATTAAAATAAATGAATTAGTTTTAAAAAGAAAGATTGAATATGACTTTTGCCACCATAAAAGTTCTTCCTGCACTCCCTATCACAATTTCTGTCATCAGTCTGTCACCAAACCCAGAAATCTGAGCATTATTCTTTGAACACATCATTTTTTTATTGCCCTTCCATCGCCGAGTAGATAACACTTTTTTTCCTAAATAAAAGTTCAACCTGTTTTCTTCTTTCCATCTCTACTGTCACTGCCTCGTATCGGTTCCTCCTCAAATCCTTACGCCCTACTCTAATAACGTCCTAACTATTCTCCATGTCTCCTTTCTAACACTTCTCAAATCCATGTCCATAGCGTTGTTATAGTAGTCTACCAAGACAAAAAGGACTCTCAGTCTCCCCATTTAAACTCACTTGCTTATTTGGTTGAAGCATATGAGATTGTCATCTTTGTACACGAACAAGGTCAAATGATAACAATTGCATATCAGTTTCATATCAAGTTCAATCAATACCCTTGGATGACACTGAGTGTGATCATGTAATTTTTAATACAAATCAAGTACTTCTGAAAGCAAAAGTGACTGTTATAAGTGACTACACTAGAACACGGGCCTGAACACAGCCTCCCAGGAAAATTACAAACTATTAATGCCCTGTATATAAAGCCTTCCCCATGAGATTAAGAGATATAAACTACTATGTATAAAATAGATAAGCAAGAAGGATGTATTGTACAGCAAAAGGAAATACAGCCATTGTTTTGGAATGGCTCTGATCTATTAAAATGTTGAAGCACTGTGTTGTATACTTGAAACTTATATTGTAAATTAACTATACTTCAATCAAAAAACTAAGACCCTCCTCATTCTCATGCCCGTCTCTTTCCTTATTTTGATCTCTGGACATTCTAGACTTAACTTCTTCATGCTGTAGCAATGCCAAGCTAGTTAAAGTTCCCCTTAACATACTACATAGTTCTCTTCTTTGCTAGGCCTAGAACACTTTCCCCATCTCCTTTATCCTGGCAATTCCTCAACTGTTAATGCTCAATTGGATATCCTTTCTTTAAGAAGAACTTCCTGACCACACCAGCACACCCAGTGCTGGGTGAGATATACCTAATCATTTAGACTCCCAAAGTCTCTATGCATATCTTTGAGTTTATCATATCTTTAAGTGGTCATTTACTTGCATCTTTCCTCTTCCAAACTCTAGGCCACTTGAAGTGAAGTGAAAGTTGCTCAGTCGTGTCTGACTCTTTGTGACCCCATGGACTATACAGTCCATGGAATTCTCCAGGCCAGAATACTGGAGTGGGTAGCCTTTCCCTTCTCCAGGGGATCTTCTCAACCCAGGGATCAAGCCCGGGTCTCCCACACTGCAGGCAGATTCTTTACCAGCTGAGCCACAGGGGAAGCCCAAGAATACTGGAATAGGTAGCCTATCCCTTTTCCAGCGGATCTTCTCAGCCCAGGAATTGAACCAGGACCTCCTGTATTGCAGGAGGATTCTTTACCAACTGAGCTATCACGGAAGCCGATCTTCAAAACCTCAAGTTATCTCCATTTTCATCTGAGATCCCTAGCCTCTTTCAGTGTTTTTCAGATGGCTACCACTGTTTCAGCATCAAATCCAAACTGAAAATGTCCAGGCACAGCATTACCCAATAGAACTTTCTGCAACAGTGGAAATATTCTGTGTCTGCACTGTCCCACACGACACTTGAGATAAACACTAATGCCACTTGAGATAAACACTAAGCCCCATAAACATGGTGGTCTCCACTAAGTTTGGCTGAGGACCTGGAAACACATAGGCACTCTATAAATGTTAGGTTAGTCAGTTAATGGAAGAAGACTCCATTTAGGTTGTGTTGTTACTGTTAATGTAAGAAAAGTATACCATTAGCATGGCTTCTTACCATTCAGGTTGAAGCCTTGGTTAGGACTGGTGAGGATCTGTCCTCCCCTACTGAGGGTCACTTGTTTGTTAAAATCATCCTCCAGAATCAGAGTTACAGACTGAAGGCAGACCAAGCCAAGGTTCTGCATAAAAATCAAATTATCAATTAAAGGAATGAGAGAGGAAAAGAGAGACCTAGTCAGGGGCAAGGACAGTGGAAGAGAGAAATGGAGAAGATGAAGGAGAGAAGAAAGGAGAGAGTGTGCAGAGGTAAAGATTTCTGGTATACAGAAGACTTGAGAATAAGCAATATTATAAAGTAGTTTCACATTTTATTGTGAATCTCATGTAGCCCCATTACTAACAAAATATATCTTTACATTAAATACACCATATGCATATATATGCCTTTCACAGGTTATTAAATAGAAATGTTTTCAATAAAGGGCCAATAATTATGTTTTCCATAGGACATAAAGTACCTTTCCAAATTCATCTGCGATATTTAGATGTAAAAAATTCAGTACAGAAAAGAACCAAGAGAATTAGAATTCCATGTAGAAAGCTAATTAAGACTCTGACATGCTGCACAGGAGAAAAAAAAAATCAAACTAAAAAAAGCTTATAAACTAGATTGGAATTTTGTTGGAAACAACCATTTTATGTTGGAATAAAAGTAGAATAAAAGATTTTGGCAAAACTGTGACTACTTGACTTAGAAAGAGAAATGAAAGACCTGTGTTTCTTTGTTTACAAATAATAGATGTGTTTATTTCAAGAAAAGATCTAAAATAAATATTCCCACATGCTAAAAAAAAAAGCCATCATATCTATTTAGAATGATGTGAAACTTGTTAAATTCTGTCAAAAATCATCTTTAAGATAGTAGTTTTGAGGCAACAAAATCTTATTATGCAGTCGTGCATGAAATGTTTCAAAAATCTGTACATACAAACACCATTTTTAAGAAAAAATCCAATAAACATACAATATTTAATCTAAGACTTTTTTATATTTTGCTATCTTTGAAATCAGGAGACATGATATAGTTAATAGCATACATAGATCAATCATCAACATGTTTTTTTCATTGTGGTATACAGAATAATGATGCATCTTAACAATCAATGGTGTCTGATTTTTGAAGAAAACAACTATACCTATTCATGT
The DNA here is from genome assembly GCF_910594005.1 of Cervus elaphus. NCBI lineage: Eukaryota > Metazoa > Chordata > Mammalia > Artiodactyla > Cervidae > Cervus > Cervus elaphus. The sequence goes on along the minus strand of NC_057817.1, from coordinate 11,000,292 downwards.
TACTATTTTTAACCTAGATAAGAAGTTTGAGCCAAAAAAAATGAACACTCCTCTGGTCATTTTGAAATGCTCTTACCTGTTCACAGTGAGCTTTCTGTAAAGTAATTGTGAATTTATCTTTTCCAGTTCCTTTTACAAGGATGTATTGGCACATTCCAATGAAAGAATAATGTCGACCATCAAAAGTAGTAAAATGGGAATCACCTACAACAGAGCACTGAACTAGAAGAAGGAGAAGCAGGGGTGGGTAGAGGAAGAGAAGAGGAAGAAAAATGGAGAAAAGGAGGAGGAAGAAATTATGTTTATTCTTAAAAAGCAGTAGGTCAAAAAAAAAGCAGTAGGCTGACTTAGAGTAACTATTCAGGTATCAAAAAGAATAGTTAGAGTGTTAAAAATTTACTAGTTTGACAAACTCGCTAAATTATATTATTTGATTAAATTTTAAATTTATTTAATTATAGCTGTTCCACATTTTTAGAGTTTATAATATTTGTACAATTTTCATAAATTTTTACCAAAGTTGTCTGCTCAGAGCTATCATTTATTCAATTTTCCACTTATCCTCTGAATATCTGGATTTAAAGAGCATTACATCTCTTGTTATATATGAGAAGACCTTATGAATATCAGTGCTAGCTTTCTCCTCAATTTCAAGAAAATCAAGACATTTTCTTTAAAAACATTTTAAAAGATTACCTGGGCAGTCATGCTCAGTGCAGTTCCAAACTCCACCAACACATACACTAAATAAAATGATAAAAATATTAATCTAATTGCACCGAAAAACTGTATGAATGTTTGCAATAATGTATTGGTTAATGTAGCGAATGTATCACGTTTCTTAGGTTCAGAATAATCTGACTTGAAAAATATCTCTCCAAAAGTTCAATTAACTGAACTTTTAGGCCAGCACCTAAATTATTATTTATTGCATGCCATATTTAAAAATCAATAAAGATGATACAACAGTAATACAGATTAGTCAAGAACAAAAGTACTAAGAGAACTTCTGTTTCTTTCCTTCCCTCACTGCTTAAACCAAAAGAAAGGCCACACACAATAAAGCATTTACCTGTATCATTAGAAAAATACAAATAACATGTTAAGATTAATAAGTCACTGCATCTACTTAAAACTTTTAAAGTTGGCTTTGAAGATCATCAGACATTAAAGAGAAAGAAAAGATGTCCCCTTTGTAAGATAAATTCTGCCTTCTACCATCAAACAGATAATGAATTTTGAAGGAAAGAATAATCTCTGAAAGGCAGGAATTCAAATCAGTATCTAAGAACAGGGTTGGTTTTCAACTGTATTTCATTTATATACACAGACAGCAAAGGGAAAATTGCCTAATGACATTTATACCTCTATTTCTTTTTAGACTGCCTGGAGGGATTTAATCTTTGGCTATAGTAGCTAACTAGTTAGCTAATTTAAGTGTTGAAAAGTCTCTAATCATGGCCCAGAATTGGTGATATGAAGAGTCACTTTTTAAAGTACTCAATACAGAAGGACAAGAGAACCGTCAAATTCTATGAGTAAAAGCATGTGCAAATTAGTGATTATTCAATAGTTCATCACATGGATATAAAAATTTATAGAATTACCAACGGAAGTGAGAAAAGTTACATCATCAAAGAAAACATAGACAGTCCCTCCTACCCCGATGTTGCTGTAAAGGCTTTAAATACAATGAAACTGAGTCTGGGAATTTTGGGAAGAAAAATCTGTAAAGAGTATATCTCTTTAAACATATGTCAAGGCAAAATTGTCCCTTAGTCAGGTACCCAGAAATAATTAGCTGTAATTGATCACATACCATTCAGTACATTCTTGTTCAATTTTTGAGCCAACTGAATATGCTAATCCATGAAAATTGCATGGGCAGTTTTCCAAGGAGATGCAAGTCCCATTTTCCATTATGAGGCCTATTTAAGAAAAATATATATCAAATGCACATAAGAAATAATAAGAATTATATTCTTCGAATAAAATAATTCGGCCAACTTTTATCAAACACTTGCTTTCACTAGGTGCTAGAAATACAAATTACTTTTAAGGAGCCTGGCTCTGTCTCAATCAGCAGCTACTATTTCAGCAGTTTTCGACTTTCTTATCCCATTACCTGCTATCAAAATGTTAAGATTCACAACACAGAAATAGGGCAACTAATGTCTCTTTGCTTTTGAGAGAAGAGGGGAGGAGAGGAGGGAGAAAGTATTGAATTTATCCTGTTTAATTTCTGTTTATGTGAAAGTGAGAGATTTACATTATCATCACACAGGTACTAAAGAGCCAGAAAATGCTTCTCAAAGTGCTAGTACAGTAGAACCACATTTGTTACTTCTTTCTAACGAGTAAAGGTGGTTGAACCAATGTTACTAAGCACATTCTTTGATGCAGCTGATCATTTTCCAGAGTAAGACTTTCTGGTCAAGGGAATTATATTCTGGTGCATGGATTTATGTTCTGGTGCAAAGGCCTTATCACATCATTGACTGGGAGCAAACAGTTCAGGCCTGGCATTGGTCCAACGGACTTTGAGGAGCATTGACAGAACAGTGGACCGAGGTCAACAGATCTGATTTTAAGTAGTCCTCACTCGTATTAAGTACACGACAGTAGGAAAATACTCAACATCTCTGGGATTGTATTTTTTAATCTGCAAAAATAAAAGCGTTTGAGTAAATCCTCAACGTTCTTATAAATATCTATTAATTTGTATTGCGGATTTAAATCCCATCTCTATCATTTGCTATGTCACTTCTAATTACAAATATTAAAACTACATCAGGACTAAAATCTTGTACTACCAAGATATGAAGACTTCTTTCTGAATTTGATTTTGTCTTTAAAAAATGAAAACATATAAATTATTGTTGCTGTTGTTTAGTCGCTGCCATGTCCAACTCTTTTGTGACCCCATGGACTGCAGCCCACCAGGTTCCTCTGTCCATGGGATTTCCCAGGCAAAAATACTGGAGTGGGTTGCCATTTCCTTCTCCAGGGGATCTTCCTGATCCAGGGATCAAAGCCTTTAATTAAAGCAAAGCATCCATTCCTTGTAGTCACTTCAAGGATCAAATCCTACAAGGGGAGAAAGTTTGCAATAGCCCTAACATCCTGAGACAGGACACTAAGGCATGGCTCTTGGATCACAGGGTTCCAGCCACAGCGAGCGTAGACACGGTTTCTTTCAGGAAGCACTTACCATCCGGGCAGTAACATCCATCGAGACAATGGAGATTGCTCCCAAGACACTGTTTCTCGAATGTGCAGGTTGGTGGGCAACAGCTGATACAATCCCGATGGACAAAGCTGTCATCACATTTATCAACTAAAACGGGCAAACAGGTGAGCAGGATGTCAACGCTACTCAATGCTCTTTGAAAAAGATTGCAGTGTTTTTTTGTCTTTTTTGATTTTTTTATTGAAGTATAGCTGATTTACAATACTGTGTAGGTTTCAGGTGTACGGCACAGTGATTCAGTTATATATATATATATATAAAATATATGTCATACATAGTTTATATATACAAGTTATTTTTCAGATTATTTTCCCTTATACATTATATCATAATATTGAGTATGGTTCCCTGTACTATACTGTAGGTCCCTATTGGTCATCTACTTTATACCTAGTAGTGTATGTATTTTAATCTCAGCCTCCTAGTTTATTCTTCCCCCCACCTCTCTTCTCCCCTTGGTTTGTTTTCTGTGTCTGTGAGCCTCTTTCTATTTTGGAAATAAGTTCTTTAGTTTCTTTTTATCTTTAGATTCCACATGTATGCATTATCATATGGTATTTATTTTAGAATATTACTCAGTCATAAAAAGAATGAAATAATGCTATTTGCAGCAACATATGTGAGAGACTATCATAATAAGTGAAGAAAGTCAGATAAAGACAAAGATTAGAGTGCTTTAAAAGTAGTCAAAGGTTTACCAATATTATTGCATCAATAACAAGTCTTTGCAGTTCACTAGTTTTGAACAGTAGGGTAAGTTTTGAGTACTAGGATAAGCCTAAAATTAACAGAAGTACACAGACATGGCTGGAAACTAAGGAAACATACTGCATGCTGGAAAGTCATCTCTCCAATCTTGAATAGGGTATCCCGCATGGGAACAGGCTCTAGCATACTCCGTGGCCGCTCGACAATAGGTCTCATCATCATGAGTTCTGGAAAGTGAAAAGACAGATCAAAACTCATACAGGAAATATTGACAGTAACTATGCCATTGAGCTCTTGTTCTGGAGAAATGCTGACTACGTGGTGAATATTCTAATATTAGTTGATGTCAGCTTATGTATATGTATATAATGTATAATAATGCAGAAAACACATAAACTTGGGATCCCAGATTTAAAAGACTAAGTAAATTGTTTCATTTAAGTCTTTCAATAATTTGGCCATTTTTCTTTGGACTCAAAGGAGTACCATACTGAAAAAGATTTCTATTTTAATTATGACATTTGTTCTAGAATCTTTGTATTATTTTGCTCCCATACAAAGCATCCTAGACCTTTAAAAATTTAATAAATCCTATCAATATTATTATTAATTAATCCTATTTAATAATTCTATCACAACAAAAACATCAAATATGAAAATGATTTCTAAGATACCATGCTTTTGATAGTTTACATGCTGGAATAAAATCAATACTAATAATAAGCTCTTGTGAAGGATTAAATAAATAGCATTTCATTTGAGATTTAGAAGATTTTTAATTCTTTCAGGTTTAAATTACTAAAGCCAGTTACTTTGCTAATGTTGCCAAGAGTGAATAATCCCTAAGTATTTTTTTATAATCACCTTAGAAACTCCCCCAAACAAATATAAGAGGTCAGCCAATTCCCAAAGCAGATTAACAAGGCATCTATAAAATCAACAGTGTTTATAAGGTAGTGGGCTTGTTTTTCAACCCAACTGAAAGTCTAAATAGCTAAATATCTTTACAACCTTAAGAATGTTGTATTTTGTGAACCTTAGCATTTTCAGTATTTCTATTGTAAAAACCACTGATCTCAAATTGCCCTTATCCTGTGTTACTGTAATTGGAGTCATGCAGATTATCTAGTCCAATTAACTAAGCTTTAGAAGAAAAAAAAGGACTGAAGACTTCAGAAGCATAGAAAATATTCTAATCTCCAAACAAGTCTCTGAAAAACAGGGTACGTTAAAACTGTTGAATTCTTAGAAAGATGTTAAGTTTATGATTTACTTTAAACATATGCATTTTTCCTACAATTAAGGGAGGCTTTGAAAGCTAATAAAGTAACTGAATATTGGTTTTCCAACATAACGCAACTATTATTCTAATTGTTTATTGTGTCTATGTTACACTAGGAACTGTACTAGGCACTTTACATATGGCATTGCATAAAAACAACAGTTGGGCAACAAATTATTTACTGACAGGAAAATTAGCTTACTTTTCCATTTTGGATGTTAACTTTAATAAGGAAAATAAGCATTAAGTAACAGTTGTTTTTAAATCAATTGACTTGGGTGTGGCAAGATTAGCAGCATTTCCTTGCTGCTAAGTTTAGCACTATTAGAAGCAGAATGAGAAGGACCTGAGTTCAAGGACTGGTATTGTATCATCCTTCAAATTCCAACTCAGCTATCATTTTCTCTAGGCACTCCCTGGTAAGGCTAGTAGTTCTCTCCTCCACACTCACTGTACTTTGCATTTAAAGCAGGTACAATTGCTGAGAACCTGTTTTTCTGCCCCATGGGCATCTGAGTTCCTAGGACAGGGACTATTTCTAAAGTGTTTCTGTTTCCACGGCCAACAGACACATGAAAGGATGCTCAATGTCACTAATCATCAGGGAAATACAAATCAAAACCACAATGAGATATCACTGCGCACCTGTCAGAATGGATGTTGTCAAAAAAAAAAAAAACAACAAATAACAAATCGCTGATGAAGAGGTGGAGAAAAAGGAACTCAAGTGAACTGCTGGTGGGAATGGAAAATGGTGTAGCCACTATGGGAAAGAGAATGAAAATTCCTCAAAAAACTAAAAATAGAATTACCCTACGATCAAGCAGTTCCACTCTTGGGTATGTATCTGAAGAATGCAAAAGCACTGACTTGAAAAGATACATGCTTATTATCAATGTTCACAGCAGCATTATTTTTTCATCAGTAGAAGGCATTCATTTTTTTCAAGCAAAATTTACCAACATCAGAACCAGCTTCCTGGGAACGTGACCTGTGCAGTCAGTCACACAGGCCCTGCTCTCAAACAGGCCGTCACTTAGCTGGACCTGCACTCGTTTCATGCTGTGCTATCACTATCTTGAACACTTAGCAATTTTTTTTTAACAAGGGGCCTTGTGTTTTCACTTTGTACTACCCCCTCCCCCCTTGATTTATTACATTATAAACAAATTAACTGACATTCTGACATAATCCAGGCTAAAACACAGTCAACCTACCTGGAATAAGCAGAAGTTAAGAAACTAAGCAAAAGGCAAATTCAGTTCTCCTGAGAATAGTCAGGTTATATGAAATAAGATCAAGCAAAAATTCATACTCCTTACTCTGAGCCCTAAGACTCTAGGTAATCTGGATCTAGACCCTGCCTACTTCTCTAACTTCATCTCCTCTCTCTCTCTTCCATTCACCATGCTCCAGCCACACTTTTTGTGTTCTGTAAACACCCCAAATTTGTTTTGCCATCCTTCCCAGGAGGCACTAAAAATGAAAGCGTTAGTTGCTCAGTCGTGTCTGACTTTGTGACCTCAGGGACTATAGCCTGCCAGGCTCCTCTGTCCACGGGATTTTCCTGGCAAGCATACTGGAGTGAGTTGCCATTTCCTTCTCCAGGGGATCTTCCTGACTCAGGGATTGAACACAGATCTTCTGTACTGAAGGCGGTTTTTTTACATCTGAGCCATCAGAGGAGTTAGTAGTAAAGAACTCAACTGACAATACGGGAGATATGATAGATACGAGTTCGATCCCTGGGTTGAGAAGACTCCCTGAAGGAGGGCACGGCAACCCACTCCAGTATTCTTGCCTGGAGAATCCCATGGTCAGAGGACCTGGCAGGCTTCAGTCCAGAGAGTCGCAAAGAGTCAGACATGACCGAAGTGACTTAGCACATAGCGTTACTTGTAACAGTCAAGATGTGGAAGCAACCTAAGTGTCCATCAACAGGTGAATGGATAAAGACCATATTATAAATGGAATATTACACAGTCAAAACAGGGAACACAATTTTGCCATTTGCAGAAACATGGATGGGCCTGAAGAGTATTATGCTTAGTAAGGAAGCAAATACTGTGTGTTTTCACTTATAGGTCAAATTTTTAAAAAATAAAATGAATGAATATAGCAAAAGAAACAAAACTAGTGATTATCAAACTAGTAGGGAGAGGGAGTGGGGTGGGACAAAATACGAGAAAATAGGGGTTAAGAGGTGCAAACTACTAGGTATAAAATAAACAAGATACAAACATGTAATGTGCAGCATAGAGAATATAGTCAATATTTTAAAATAACTCTAAATAGAAAATAATCCATAAACATATGGAATCACTGTTATATACCTGAAACTAATATAATATTGTAAATCAATTGTACTTCACAAAAAATGTTTAAAGTAAAATAAAATAAATTAAAAATCAACATAATAAATTGTTTCTATTGCACCAAGATGTGACATAATGTGACATAATGCTCAGCTCAGAATAGACACCCAGGAAATATGTATTAAATTGAATTCAATATACTATCCTAGTCCAAGCAGGAAATTTGTATTCAACAGATTCATAATTATATAATCATGGTATAGGATCCCTGTGAGGCAGTCCTTTAATATAAGAAGTGAACAGAATCTCCTTTAGGGGAAAAAGAATGTTGGCAGGTGTAGTCCTGGATGGACTACTGAAGAGAGTAAAAGGCCAACTCTGGTACCTTCCCTCTTCCATTTTATCAATGCACACTTATTCACTTGCATAGTCTTTTTTTTTTTTTTTGGTTTACATGCCTGCTTTACCTGGCTTCTTTAGCTCAAATACATATCTTAAGGTGTCAGTTGATTTCAACCAGTAAAGGTGTTTCACTATTCTGCTGTTTTTATTTGCCCTAAAGAAAGCAACTATGTTTTAAAATTCAAAGCGTAAACACAACAAAATTTCAAGAGACAAAAATGTGAACTTCTTAATGATGAAATTTCAGATGAAGCAGGTACAGCAGGCTACATTTTGTGCCCAGGTCCCTCTTCTTTTTAATATTAGAACCTGCAAGTTTTTGCTGGGCATATGGCTACCCAGCCAAAGACAACATTTCCCAGCTGTCCTTACTTCTAGGGGTGGCCATGTTTCTAAGTTTTGGCCAAAGGGTTAAAAGTGAAAACGTTCATGAAACTTCTAGATCTCTTCCTTAAAAGTGCTGGTGGTGGTGGTTTAGTCACTAAGTCGTGTCCGACTCTTGTGACCCCATGGGCTATAGCCCACCGGGCTCCTCTGTCCATGGGATTTTCCAGGCAAGAATACTGGAATGGGTTTGCCATTTCCCTCTCCAGGGGATCTTCCCGACCCAGAGATTGAACCCAGGTCTCCTGCACCACAGGCAGATTCTTTACTGACAGCTATGACAGCTCTTTATTTCCTTTTTTCCCTCCCTAAGGGCTAAAAGATGGACATGGCAGTGGTGAGACGGTTTTTGACAATGAAATTGAGAATAATACCCTAGGCCCTGGGAGATGGCATAGCCAAGAGTATCACTGAGTCAATGGAAAACTCGGGGAGCAGACACACACTATGAACCCAAGACCACTTGCCAGCCTGGACTTCACATGAGAGAAATACAAGCATTCAATTTAATTGAAGTCCCTGATATTCTGCCAATTGAAGCAGCCTAACAGTATCCCAACTAATAAATGGAGAATGACTTTTCTGGATCTGCCAGAAATAAGGGCAATGGACTACTTACAGAACCCTCCAAAAGGGACTGATAGAACAGAGATATAACAATACAGCATTTAAATGAAAAGTAAAACCAAATAGAGAACAGAATCTTGTTAAATATAAAGAAAGGTCAGTACTCAGTATTTTGGGCAAAGGGAATATTCTTTCAAAGCTCCTGGATTAATTAAAAAATCCCTGAAATTTAGACTATACATACAAATAAAGTTATAACTGTACTTAACTCAAAATTAACAAATATCCCAAACAACCTCATTTTCATATCTGGAAAATGTCATTGCATTCATTATTTTTATAATTATCTTAATCTAATTAAAGGCAGAGTGATTATAAGTAACATAATTTCACACTGCCTCAAACTTCCCTGTTTGTTTTCACCTTTGGTAAACTTAAGCCTAACAAGCTACCAGGATTTAATTTCAGAGGTTTTATTCAAACAAAAATTAGTCTGGTCTTTCATAACAATGTTTCCATATACCATTCATACTTCTGGGAATACTTAAAAAATAAAAGCATATTAAAAATTTCTTGAGATACTCTCTAACATTCAAGATAGCTAATCACATACATTTGGTAATTTTTTTTCAAATAGAAGTATAATTGATTTACAGTGTTGTGTTAGTTTCTGGTGTATAGCAAAGTGATTCAGTTATACATATATACACATTCTTTTTCATTTTCTTTTCCATTATGTTTTATTACAAGATATTGAATACAGTTCCCTGCTCTATTCAGTAGGACTTTGTTCTTTATCTATTCTATATACAGTAGTTTGTATCTGCTAGTCCCAAACTCCTAATTTATCTCTCCCCACAGCTCTTCCCCTTTGGTAACATAAGCTTGTCTTCTATGATTGTCTGCTTCTATTTAATAAATAAGCTAATTTGCATAGTATTTTAGATTTCATATTTAAGTGATAGCATATGGTATTTGTCTCTCTCTTTCTGACTTGGCCTGATAATCTCTAGGTTCATCCATGTTGCTGCAAATGGCATTATTTCATTCTTTTTATGACTGAGTAGTATTTCATTGTATATATAGATATGTCACATCTTCTTTCTTAATTTAGTTTGACTCCAAGGATATTTGCTTTACAATATTGTGCTGGTTTTTGCCATACATCAACATGACTCTGCCACATATATACATATGTCCCCTTATGCCACATCCTCTTTATCCATTTATCTGTTCATGGACACTTAAATTGTTTCCATATCTTGGCTATTGTTAATAGTGCTGCTATGAATACTGGTGTGCATGTATCTTTTACTTGTTAAATTTTTGAAAAAATAAAAAGACTTCAATACTGGTAATCTATATTGATGAACATACTATGAGTCTCACTGAATTTACTCCCTAGACAACCACCTTTGTCTGGTGTTCTTAACCCAGGAGGGAATGCAGGAGCCTGTATCCTTGGTGTGAAAAATATTACATGTTTATTTTCCCTAATTTTCTGCTTATATTTAGCATTTCTTTCAGTTACACACATAGGCAATACATAAAGCAATGTTCTTAGCAGAATCTGTAACTTTATCATCAATATAACTCATGTCTCATTTTTTCATATTTTCATTATTGTTTATACTCTTTTTTTTAGTTGGAGTTTCAATATCAAACTCTCAAAAATTAATAGAATGAATATACAGAAAAGTAGAAGGATATGGTAGGCCTGGATAACACCATGAACCAATGAAAAATAATTAAGACTTACACAATTTTCATACAAAGTAGGATACAAATTCTATTCAAGTTCCCATAGACTATAAACTAGGAGACACTGGAACATATCCAGGGACATAAAACAAGATGCCAAACTTTCATGGCCTAAAGGTATTGAAATCATACAGAGTCTGTTCTCTATCACTGTGGAATTATGTGAGAAATCAATATCAAAAGGTATTTGAAAACAACCCACATATTTTCGGGCTTCCCTCGTGGCTCAGCTGGTAAAGAATTTGCCTGCAATGCAGGAGACCTGGGTTTGATCCCTGGGTTGGGAAGATCCCCTGGAGAAGGTAAAGGCTACCCACTCCAGTATTCTGGCCTGGAGAATTTCATGGACTGTACAGCCCATGGGGTCACAAAGAGTCAGACATGACTGAGCAACTTTCATCACCATCATCATCATTATCATCACATATTTTCAAGTGCAATGTGACTATTATCCAGTAAATTTTTAATAGCTGTTAGTACAGCTTATGTTTTACATTTCCCACTACATCCCAACTGCTGAGATCGTAAAGTCATAGAATGGTTTTTGCTCTTCTTTTTGGATAAAAGAATTTCATTATAAATACTAATTATTTCACTTACTTGCAAAGATCATTAACACAGCTGGCAATATATAAATATGGATCAATATATTCATGGCAGCTCAAAAAGGGAAATTGCAACAGGATCTGACACTTGAAGAAGATTGCCTATGCAGAAAAAGATGGTAGTTACTAGAACATACTAAATGATATGCATGTACTCTCATTTCGTTCTGTTGATCTATTTGCAAGATTCTCTGATCTTACTAGGAAAGAGAAGGTATGTAAGCTTGTAACTTTAAACAACATTTTCTAACTATTTTCATAATGAGCACCACTTTTATGAAGCTCATTGCATTCATCATTTTGAAAGTAAACACAAATTTATTCTTCTTGCATTACATTTCTGGAATTTAATAGCATCTAATTATGTTGTGTTTACACTAAAAATGCTTAGTGTGAAATATACAAATACAATTATACATGTGCTGTATCCAACATGCCAAGGTTTTTCACATCATATTTACCTCAAATGCTGGCATTCCGCTGGAGCAAGGATTTGGAAAATCTGAGGGTGTGGGTACACATTTGGTGTCATCTGCAGTTTGCACCGACCAATTATTTGCAAACACAGCGATGTCTTCTGTATAGTCCTCTAATACACACAAACACACACACACACACAAATATGTGTAATGGCATCACTTTCCACAAACACACAGTTCACCAACATAAAATTTCTGGTCAAAAAGCTAAACTCAGTAACTTTATAATTACCAATGATAATAGACTATAGAACTGCTTTAGCATAATATCCATACAAATAAATTGAACAAAATTTAAGTACCAAATACCAATAATACCCTTGGAGTAGAAAAGCAAGCTTCGTTGAAGGAGCATGGGGGAGGGCTGAAAGTGAGTAGCACCGGAAAAGTACTAATTAGCCTGCAGTGTATACGGCAAAGAGGAGGAAAATATGCATAAAACTGAAAACATAAGTAAACGTTTGGCATAAAAATTTTCAGACAGCCCTTTCATTCTACTTGACATTAGTCAGAACCTTACTAAAATTGTAGCTCCCTTTAGGGGTACCTAGAGCCCTCGTGGAGATTTCAGAGGATGGACAGACAATGAAAAAATGGAAAAGACAGCTGGAGAAGAGGTGACTAAGAAGTGAATTAATTTCATGTGACTATGCTGAATAGTGTTTCTAAAGATGCTCAGGACAGATTAAGAATCCAGATACCATCCCAGCAGTATTCTGAAGCAAGATTCAGGAACTAATGTACTGCAGCAACAAGCGGACAGTCGCTGGAGAGCACTCTGGGCCTTCTGCCCATCCGAGGACAAGTCCAGGGCCTGACATTAACATGAATTCTGCCCCACATTCAGACAAGGGCTGAATCTGAAACCATGGTTCCTTAGCAGATCCAAACAAGACGACATCTTGAAGTTCCATCTAACAACTAGCCTTCATGTCTGAGTTAGCTTCTCCACCAATGACATATACACAGCCACAGGTCTACCATACAACACGTTACTGCACCACAAGAATCATATATAGCAAGTCAAATGGTTCACTACTCTCTGTTTCTTCCAGATAGGAAGATGTCTACTTACTACTACCAATTGTTGGAAAGATCGTGGAAGTTAACCCATTAGAAAGCTTTGCTCTGTTAGGATAAAATCCCAAACTTTACTGGGGCCTGAAAGACTTTCTGATCTGGCCTCTGCACTTCCCCGACTCCCCACCTCCTCATCCACTCTATCCCACCCCACCTCTCTTACATCTTCCACTCCTATTCTTGGTCAACCAACTCCAATCATTCGGGCTTTACACCATTCTTCACTCATGCTCATTCCCACCCTGCTTCTGCTTTTGCTTTTGCATTTCCTCCTTCAATATCACTCTTCCCCCCAACCTTCCCTCTGCTCTCTCCCTGACTTCATGCAGAATTCTATTCAGTATGACCTCCTCAGAGAAGCTTTCTCTGGCACGTGATCTAGACCCTCTAAACAAACACTGTTCTATCAGTCTCCTTTCCCCCTTGTTTTTCACGGCTGCTATTGCTCACAAAAAATTGTGTTTTAATTTGTCTCTTTATTCATTTTGCCTTCTACTAAATGAAGGGGGAGAGCTTGTCTAAGCTATCCTATTGCTGGATCCCTAGTTTACTATCTTGTGGGTGGGTGCTCAAAATATATTTGCTAAATGAGGGAACAAATAAATACAAGGAAGTTTTCCATGTTTATTAAATAGATTATTAGAATCCTAGATGTTTGGTCCACCTCATTCTCTGATAGTGTTGGAAATGTGTCACACTCAGCAAAGCATAGGTTGGATCTAACATACTTAATTTTTAAAAGGGAAAACTAATGTTCCTTTTAAATACATTTGTAGTCACATTTCATTTCAAAGCATCATCATAAGTTTTTCTTTCAAAGGTCCTTTTGAAAATATGTATTCGTTTATTTGGCTGCTCTGGGTTTCTGTGCTGCCCTCAGGACCTTTGTTGAGTCCTGCAGATCTTTCGCTGTCGTGCATGGACACTCTAGTTGTGATGCACCAGCATAGCTGCCGCACGTGGAGGACCTTAGTTCACCCACTCAGGATCGAATCTGCACCTCTGCACCGCACTGTGGTTCCTTTTTTTTTTTTTACAAAGTGGATTCTTAATCACCGGACAACCAGGGAAGTCTCCAGCATATTTTAAAGGTCTGACGAATCAAAAATATTTCCTAGAGGCCCACTTTTTCCCATATATATACACAAATTTTAATGTAACTAAACAACCTGGGCAATCCTGTAGAGGTCACTTTAATTCCAACTTTTAACCACATATTTAGCTATTTTTGTTACACTGCACAGCATTACTATGAGACTTTAAATTCATACCAACTGGTGGTCCTGGAGCCTGCAAAACTAAAATTAAAATGCTTCATATAAAATGTGCTACAAATGAAGTAATTTATTGTCCATATTGGGACACTTCTGAGAGTGAAAGAGAGACACTATTAATTACTATGCTGGGAAAAACAAGAGAAAATCAGGGGTTCTATGATGTGTGTAGCTAACTATAGACATGAATTATGGAATAAGAATCTCAACTAGTCAACAAACTTAAATCTTTCTATATCTACAGAAATTCTGAAAAGGCTCGTTTCTTTGTGAAATCATGCCTGAAGAATGCATAGGAATGCACAGAGAAATACAATTTTAATCACTGTTAAGAAACAATGAATTCAATGGCATTCAGTCAAACTATTGCTCTGCCTCTAAAGATTTATCTAATCAGCAAAGTACAGACTTTGCTGATTAGTTTCAAGGAAATACTAGGCATTTTATTTATTTATTTTTTATTGAAGGATAATTGCTTTACACAATTTTCTTGTTTTCTGTCAAACCCCAACATGAATCAGCTATAGGTATACATTTGGGAGATAGGAGGAAGGTTCAAAAGGGAGGGGATATATGAATACTAGGCATCTTTAAGCTAAAGGTAATACAGCTCAACTGTGGACATCTTCTTGCAGTATTACAGTATGGAAGAAAATCAAAAGGCAGTTTCTAGTCACATCCTTATAAATTATTGTAAGTTAGTTCTTTAAATCATTCTGCTTTACACTATGTACAGGCATGCTAAGTCACTTCAGTCATATTCAACTCTTTGCGACCCTATGGACTGTAGCCCACCAGGCTCCTCTGTCCATGAGATTCTCTAGGCAAGAGTACTGGAGTGGGTTGCCATGTCCTCCTCCAGGGAATCTTCCCGACCCAGGGATCAAACCCGCATCTCCTGTATCTCCTGCATTGGCAGGTGGGTTCTTTACCACTAGGGCCACCTGGGAAGCCTGCTTTACAGTATACACTAAATAAAATTGTGAAAAAGCTGAAATCTCTCTTCCACATACTTTCCAAGATCCTTCTTGCCAACTGCCAGCTCAGCCATAATTCAGTCGAATTTCCTCCTTTTGGTCTTTCCCACAAATAACCTGCTAACAGTCCTTTACATGCAGCCCAATTATGTCACTGCGAGCAATCATCCCATGTTCCAGGTTATCAAAGTCTGTCTGACTTTTAACTCAAACCCTAATCTGAATCTCTCTGCCTCTAACAAGAGCAGATGCTATTTTCTATCCGCATTTCTGTACCATGCTCCCTAAACATCCCCAGGGAAGTTACCCATAGCAGTCTTCTTTAACTCTTTTCTAGCTCTCAATAATACTCATAAAACTTTGATACAGAAGAAAAAAAAATCAATAATTAACATCTGATTGGTTCTGTCTGGGTCCAAAACCCTACTTCCTAATATAGTCTCAACACGCAAACTTTGCGAACTCTCTCATTTCTAAATACCCAACTGGATGCAAAACACCATTTCAGGATGATCTCTAAGCTGCATATTTGTATTGTGCTCACTTTTAAACACTTTCATTTACATTTTCTCATTAGATCCTCACAATCTGGGAAAGCCTCAGGGTTATTATTATTATCTCCATTCTTTATGTAAGAAAATTGACTCCTTGAAGCCCTGCTCTTTAGCTACTAGTAAACTAACACTGACAAATCAGTATCCATACAGGGAAAATGTTAGCATATTAACAAGGACCTCTTAAAGCAATGTCTTTAATCAAACATTCTCCTGTTGGCTCCATTACAGGCTTATTGAGAGCACTTGGAGATGACTATAAATTAGCCAGTAATTAACAATAATTAATAATTACAGTAAATAATTAACAATAATTAACAGTAAATAATTCAGTAATTAACAATGTGCCAAGCCAGGCACTGTACTAAGTATTTTACACAGATTATCTCATTTAAACCTTGCAACTCTATGAAGTATACACTACTAGTATACCATTAAACTTAGAAAGTTTAATAAGTGGCAAAGCAGAATTTGATTCCAGAACTCACACTCTAAGTAGGACTTTCATTCCCTTAAAACACAACATATGGGAATCTCTTCTCATTAATTTTATAATGTAAAACAAAAAGTATTATATAGCACTTTACAGATTAAAGTAAACATCTCTCATATTTATCTAGGCATAGCACTGGGAGCGAGTTGGAGCTATAACTCAATTCTGATAGCACCATTTGTAAGCTATGTTACATCGGGCACATAACCTTGTGTCCTCATCGTAAAATTAAGAAAATACCACCCACCTTACATGGCTCAGCTGGTAAAGAATCCGCCTCAGTGCAAGAGACCTGGGTTCAATCCCTGGGTTGGGAAGATCCCCTGGAGATGGGAAAGGCTACCCACTCCAGTATCCTGGCCTAGAGAATTCCACGGACTGTAGAGTCCATGGCGTCACAAAGAGTCAGACATCACTGAGTGACTTTCACTTACATGAATGATGTAAGAGATGGGGATAACATAGCTATGTAGTCATATTGTTATTGTTGTGTAGTCGCTAAGTCATGTCCAATTTTTTCTGACCCCATGGACTGTAGCCTGCCAGGCTCCTATGTCCAAGGGATTTCCCAGGCAGGAATATTGGAGTGGGTTACCATTTCCTTCTCCAGGGGATCTTCTTGCTCCAGGGATCAAACTCACGTCCTCTGCTTAGCAGGTAGATTTTTGAGCCATCTGGGAAGCCCATGTACTCATATTAACTATTACTATAAATAGTATGAATCCATGTTATGATTATTAATAACACTGTGAGTTCCAAATTATTTTAATTCCTATTTTACAGCTGAAGAAACTGAGTATCAGAGAGATTAATTGAGATGCCTCAAGTTATAAAACTTGTAAGACTTAGAACAAGATGCAAAGCCAGGTCTGCTGGTACTAAGCACAGAATTCTTTTTTATTACACATTTATATACGGTTGTAAATCATGAGTGAGTCCTGTTATTCTCTTATTTTGTTGCCACTGCACACTAGTACCCATACTAAAACAAAACCTATTTTTAATAGCTCACTGAGATTAGTTTCATGACTTAGAATGAAGTTGAGTGAATGATGTATACATCATCATACATGATAAAAAAAAAACCTTTCCAAGTTATTTTTCAACTTTTATAAATTCTGCTTACATTTTATTACATTCACAAAACTATTGTGTGGCAGTCATTTAATTTATTCCTATCCAGACTAGAAGCAAAATATGTTTTGCCCAAAAGTAGACAAGTTTGCCCCAAATGGGTTTGAATCACTAAAATATAAGCCCCAAGAAGGGAGGAGTTTTTGCTTTGCTCCCTGACATATCCCAAGCTCCTACAACAGGGCCAGACACAAAGTAAATGCTCACTTAGTATTCATTACATGAGTAACACCTGATTTGCATTAATTTAACAAATGTAAATTAGCTCATGGATTTCAAGAATGACACAAAAACCTTTTCCTGTTCAAACATCACTTAAAATCATGTAAGCAGGCAAGTAATAGCTACCATTTTTTACCCAACCTAGAACAAGTTTTGTACCCTTCTGGGTATATAAACAGAGTGATCAGTGCAGAAAGAAGACCTCAGAGGTACCCACCCATTTCTTCTCCTCCACCTGCTCACCTTGCTGAATGATGAAATCATCAGACTGAATGCCATTGTAGTTTGCACATAGGCCACATGATTTCCCTTTATGCTCCTCAGACAGCTTCAAGTAAATTCCAGATATTCCATCCCAAGCCAATGAAAAACCAAAGGTTGTTTTCACCAGAATATAGTCAGCTAGTTTCTCAATGAAAACCTGTCCAATTGTCTGAGGTAATGTTAAACTTGAAAAACAGAACACAGGCAATCTAAGAATTATGATGAAACATCAATTACAGATGATCTATTTCTTTCTTGAAGTGACGGAGAAATAAGAGATAATTATTATTCAAAATTGTTGAATAAACCATGCAATTAGATTTCCCAAGGAAGCACCCTATAGAAAATCTCAACATTTTTGAAATTTTAATATTGAAATAAATGCAGGAAAAATTATACCTATTTCTGCATACTTATTTAGATTTTACACTTATAGAGAGTTTAAGATCATCTGAAAACACTGCTCAACAATTTTGAAGTAAAAACAAACAACGCTCAAAATGTGTAAACACGTTGCGTCAGTGGTGATTTTGTTTAATTTTGTTTTAAAATTGGCTAAAAGGAATTAAGAGCTCCTATCCTCAAAATGTCACCTGGATACAAATCATCATTTTCCCACAAAAAAAGTCTAGGCATCCTTAATTATGATTTACAGCTTTAATGCTGCAAAGTATATCTTTAAGAACAAAGATACTTTCCATGCAGTATTGCATGGGGATTATATTCATAATTTTTAAGTTGCATACAATCTGATCTATTTAAGCAAGGGTCACACTGAATAGTTAAACTCCTGATCCAATGTCTAGTCTTTCCACTTTTCACAAACACGTACACATACAAGAGAATTGACAGACATAAGAGAATTGAAGAAAACGAAACAGTTAGGCACTTTAAAATCACAGTAAGTCACCCAGAATGCTTTTGAAAGAACACTGTCCTCCTTCCATCAGAAAGTATTACAGGAAAAAGCAGGTGTTAGTAATTAAGGAAATGAGAGGAAAAAAATTATTTTTACTAAAATAGCCATGCTAACTGAAAATAAAGTGAGTAAAATAAACAATAAAGTGAGTAAAATGAGAGGTTAGTAGGTAAGTTCATATATTTCTCTCAAAAATTTTGAATTATTGAGTTCCTCTCCAGGAAGTGAACATGGCTACATGAAATAAAAACTATAAGATTAAGAATACTCATTAACAAAGGGATAGTCCCCAAAGAAACGATTCAAATGTCAATAATCATTTGCACAAGGATGTTTGCGAATAATTATCTAGTCATAAGATTTCATTTTAAGAATAAGAAAATAACTAAAATTTACATTGGAGAATAAATAAGAAGACTTTCCTGTCATAATCTATACTTATTAAAATTGAAAACACAAGAAATTCATTTTAAATTGAAGGTAAAAGTTAGTATGAATAATATTTTTTAAGTTTGCGAGTTTACAAAAGCTATACTTGAGAAAAGTGAGTCATGTTTTATGAAGATATTCCATTGCAATGGGATGTTCACTGCAGGGAGGTACAGTTGCTCTGTTGTGGGTATTCCTTGGTTTAGTCATTTGTCACATCATCTCTTTCACAATAAATTTGATTAAGTACACAATTTTTGAAAATAAAATAAAAGATGCTAGTAGAGATGAGTGGTGATTCTAAAAATTTGATAATCTCCCATAAATTTAAGAAAAACCCCATGCAACCCAGGCAGGAAACAATAACAATGTAAACTAAATGAATGCACAGATTCAGTCTGAAAATTATTCACAGGTTCATATGTACCAAAACCCTTCATTTCACAGGGGAGGCAACTGAAATCGAGAAAGGTAAAATATGAGGTGCAGAGTCTCACACATTTGATTTCCTTTTGGTAAACATTTCTCTAGCACCTGCTATGAGACAGGTCCTAGGCCAAGAAGAGCATTATTATAAGCAATTTAGCTGAATAATAAGGAAACCATCTTTTTATTATACAAATGGAAATCTTTGAAAAAATATTTTCTCTGACTTAAAATTTAAATGTGATCTCCTATTTTTAACAAAGGGTTAGTATTCTTGAAAATCTAATTGAATGACACTTTTGTTGTATAAAACCATAATTTTAGGTGCCCACTATGCTACCCCAAATTCCATATAAAAATCCTAAACCACTATTTAAATTGAGCTCCAAGAAATATATACATAAATATATTACCTTCCCATTCAAATGGATAAGCTTTCTTTCATAAGAAATTGGAAAGTACAGAACCCAATTGATCAAGAAAATAAGCCCAAGAGGGGCTGCTTGGGGTTGCTTGACTATGACAAAGCCTGGGTCAGAGCCTGCCTCCCCTGGTGCTTCACCTAAAGCCTTTCTGCTGTCACCTGCTGCCTCTTGAGGAATCTAAATTGAGAAAGCATAGCTTGCTACAGCTATTGTACCAGAAAGAATTCCCATCGTTCAGACACTTGCTGGTGAATTCTGAATGATGGACAGAACTGTTCTATCAGATAATTACTTTTCTTGACAAAGTAATGTCAGCCAAAACAGAAAAAAAAAAAAAAAACCTGCCATCATAAAATAAGCCCTATTAGAGGAAAACAGTTAATAAAATTTATGACAAAATGTAACTAAAACATATACTATGCTTGATGACATGAAAGAGAAATATTAAGCAGAGAAAACGAGTGTGTCAAGGGTTGAGAGGCAACTTAAAATTGAGTATTTCTATACTTATTAAGCTTGGAAGATAGATTATTACACTGTACTTCTAGTTTAAAATGTAAAACCTTCTATCAACTAAATTAACATCCATTTCCCCAAAAGTTTCAATTCTAGAAGTGAGCCCCTCTCTTATCTATTCAAGACCAGTTATTTATTGCAGGTAACTCTAACAGAAAATGCTAAGTGATACCTAAAGTTCATTTACACAAATTTGGAGTGGATTTTCAGAGGTTGAGTTTTAATTTGATTGTTTAAAAAAGAAGAAAAGATTTATGAAAGACAGCAAAAAATAAAGAGTTGAATTATGAGGATTTTTCCTTAATCTCTCTTACAAGTAGATGTAACAATCTTATTTCTACCAATAAAGGTGTATGTGTATCCTGCACAAACATTAGGGAGGCTAAACTGTTCAGATTTCTTGTTACCTGGCTAGCTTTGGAGCTACTGAAATTTTGATGTCTGCATGCTCTAATTCAGGGCTTCCCTGGTGGCTCAGTGATAAAGAATCCACCGGCTACTGCAGGCAACATGAGTTCAATCCCTGGTCAGGAAAATCCCTAGAGAAGGAAATAGCAATCTACTCCAGTATTCCTGCCTGGGAAATTCCATGGATGGAGCAGCCTGGTAGGCTATAGTCCATGGGGGTGCAAAAGACTTGACTTAGCAACTAAAGGACAACAGCAAATGCTGTAACTTAAAGGTTGTTGTTGTGTTCGACTCTTTGCGACCCCATGGACCATAGTTCACCATGCTCCTCTGTCCATGGAATTCTCCATGCATTTCCTTCTGCAGGAGATCCTCCTAACCCAGGGATTGGATCTGTGTCTCATATGTCTCCTGCATTGGCAGGAGAGTTCTTTACCACTAGCACCACCTGGGAAGCCCAACTCAAAGGTTACCGCTGAAGAAATCCTCTCTTCCTACTCTCCACATTCAGTTCCAGAGTGAGATATTTAGAAATTCTGTTAATCTGTGATGTTTTCATTATATCATTTATCATATCTTACCTGATTCCATTCTTTTTTATTTCATGCCCATAAATTCGAATTTCTTCTTGGTTTGAAAAGAACAAGCTGATCGAGCGATAACAGTAATACACTGAACCAAGGCACTTAGGGCTATTATGAACCTTAAAGGGAGAAAAACAAGAGGAAGCACAGAAACCAACAACAGCACATATACATGTTTTCATTTGAGTTATTAAGTCCACAACGCATGTCTTCAGTTTTAAAGCATTAGTTCCATGACCCTTTAAAAATTATAACTACATTTAGGATTTCCAAGAGAAAAAAAGATATTGACCTCAGGAATTGGACAATAGAATTAACTTCATAAAGCACAAGTTATTCTAGCTTATTTATTTAAATGAGCTGAATCTTCAGATGCAGGCAGGATGTAATAGTCTAAAACTATGTGGTATGTATCAGAAGAAAAAAAAAGTTCTGATAGGAAGACAGTACAGCACCACAAAGAAACACATTTGTAATTTTCGTGTCCATAATTTTTACCTGTTCATGAAACAGAAAATCACGAAATAGAGTTTCAAATGGAGTTCTACATAGAGTAATGTTTAAAGGTTGCAAAAGTAACTAAAACTCTCTAAAAATAAAATTGTGCAGGCACTTTAGGGAAGAATGATTATCAAAAATTTGATGAGAAAATTAGTTTACCAGTAAAAAAAAAAAAATTAAGTAAGGAAGAAAAGAGGAGAGGAAGAAAGGAGAAGAGGAATATCAGATCCTCTTACTCCACCAACATAAATCTCAAAAGGTCCAAATAATGACACCAGAAAATAACTGAAAAAAATATAGATAACTACATAGATAGAAAAGAACTTTCAAAGCATAAAATTGATAAGGAAAATCACCAATGATAATATAAAATTTTAATATTGCAAGAATGTAATATACATTAATTTAGTGATTAATAGGCAAATTTTACTGATCACTTATGTACTGAGGACTGTTCTAGATTCTGGAGATAGATTAGTCAAACAAAATAGACAAAAATACCTGCCCTCATGAAACAAATTTCATTAGAGGAAAACAGTTAATAAAAAATAAAATTACATGTAACTGAAATATATACTAGGCTAAATGACATGGTGAAATATTAAATGGAGACAGAGAGTGTGTGTATCAAGGGTTGTTGGCAGTCAGGGTAGGGGGGAGTTTAGGTTGAATGGCCAACAAAAGCCTCACTGAGAAGAGGAAATTCTAGTAATAAGGATGAAGGAAATACAAGAGCAAGCCATGTGGACATTTAGACCATTCCAGGCAAAAGGAATAGCAAATGCAAAAGTCTAAAGTAGAAGTATAACTAAAATGTTCTCGGTATCCAGGAATCCAGACATAGGACCTCAGACAGGATAGTGGAAGATTTTCCTTGAAGAAACAAAATGGAAAAAGATGTACAGATACTAATGAAGTGAAAGTAAAAGTTGCTCAGTCATGTCTGACTCTTTGCAACCCCATGGACTGTACAGGCTCCTCTGTCCATGGAATTTTCCAGGTAAGAATCCTGGAGTGGGTAGCCATTTCCTTCTCCAGAGGATCTCGCCAACTCAGGGATTGAACCTGGGTTTTCCAATTGCAGGCAGACTCTACCATTGACGACACCAGGGAAGCCCCACGGATATCAATATCTGGGGCTTATTTAATGAAACTAGAGGTTTCCTGCTCAAGTTCCCACTAGGCAAGAAAGTCCCCATCCACATATTCAGAGCTTCTAACCAGCTTTTAGAACCTAATACTCAAATGTGAATAAACATTCATGGATCATTTGATGAAAGCCTGCAACATGAAAGGCAGATGCCAAATAAACCAAAAAAAAAAAAGAAAAAAAAGGAGATTAAAGGAGTCAAAAACAATTCAGAAAAATAAACTTCCAAAAATCTGTAATTGGTATCTTTAGGGAGAAAAGTGAGAAAATGCCATTCATGAAACAAGAAAAAATGATGCTAAAAGTGAAATTCAAGGAATAAAAATAAGCTATTGGATACTGATAATATGATAGGAAAAACTTATAACTGAAATAGAATTCTGGAAAATAAATACCTAATAGTTGGAAAGAAATATCAAAACAAAAAAGCAAAAAGATGGAAAAAAGAAATGAATCAATGAGAAAATTAAGGAATCACTTGGGACAGGAGCTCCAATATCTGAGTTACAGAATTACTGAAAGAGAGGAAATTAAGAAATAAATATTATTCCAAAACTAAATTGTTTGAAATGCTAGAAAGGGCTCATCAAGTACCCAGCACAATATATGGGGGAAAAAAGCAACTCACGTGACATCTCAGAATATTGGAGATAAAGAGAACTAAAAATTTTTGTAAAGAGAGGGTGAATTTTAAAAGATCATATGCAAAATGATCAGAAATCAGGATGAATTGAATTTTAAAATTCTGAAAGTGATTTCCAAACTATAACCGACTTCAAAAATTTACCTCCTATGCACTCTTGAGATATGAATAACCACTAGTCAAATCCATTTCACGTGCCTTCACTAATCAAGGTCATCTTAATTGTTGCAACAAAAGATAGGCATGTACTCCAAGGAGCAGGTAGTCTAAGTTGCCCAAGTTGTTTTCCAGGAACTTGAAGTCAGAGGAGTCTAGTTTGAGTTAAACTGGTTAAGACTGGAAAGGACTCCTGCCCCTTCAACTGGCCACACACAAGCGTCTCAATCCAGAAAGCACTACATACAAGCACTGCCCACATGAGCAGAGCACCCAGTGAGCTTTCAGAGCCTGTGTCTCAATTATAAACAAAAACTCAAGAACTGCTAGACATCTCACAGGACCTAAGAAACAAGGGTGGCTCTAGGGGTAAAGAATCTGCCTGTCAATGCAGGAGATGTAACATATGCAGGTTCTATTCCTGGGTCAGGAAGATCCTCTGGTGTAGGAAATGGCAGCCTGCTCCAGTATTCTTGCCTGGAAAATTCCATGGACAGAGGAGGCTGGTAGGCTACAGTCCATAGAGCCGCAGAGAGTCAAACATGCCTGAGTGACTAAGTACAAGAAACAGGGAAACCAATCCAGGAAAGAGAAGAATGAAACTCACCAGGAAAATGTGAAAGAAATTCCCAACGCTAGGTGTACAGTAGGCTCAAAAGCAATCAGTCCCAATTGGAACAGGAGGATGAAAAACTGAGAAAGGGATAACTCATGGGAAGGAAAGAGAAATCGAGACTGCCAGATTTATCTGGCCATACTGAGAGGAGTTGAAGGAAAAAAATGATTAAAGTATAGAAAATGCAGCAAACAAAAAATGCGATAACTTAATTCTATAAAATTGTACAAAGAGAAATGAAATCACAATAACATTAGGCTCAGCTCTCAACAATACTTATATAGCTGTTGTTCATATATGTAATATATATAAATGAAAATAATGTAAAAACCACATATGATGTAACCAATAACAGTGATGTAATTCCATTAACAAGAGGAAAGGAAAGTGTGAGTGTGTGTGTGCATGTGTGTGTTTGTGTAGAAGCAGGAAGGATGATGTGACAGATGACTTCCCATTTTCCACAGTAAAAAGTGAATAAATAAGTCCTAACTCTGAAAAATAAAGAAATAATAGCACATTTTAATGTGTTAGGTAAAAACAAGAAGAAATACCTAAAAAATTGAAGTAATTGCGTTTGGAGAATCAGATTTTAGCTGGGGTCAAGGAGTGAAGGAAAGACGGGCTATTTACCTTCATGTATCTTGATCAGATCTTTTAAACTAAATATATGTATTCTTTTCATAAAAATAAAATTGAATTTAAAGAAAAAGAGTCAAAAATATAAAAGTATATATGCATAAAGATATTTATAAATACATGTCTTTTAAAATACTGAAATATTTTAAAATCTAAATATCTAAAACAGAATATAATTAAATAATTTCAATACTCCATAGTTGGAACAAGTACAGCTAACAAAATTTGTGTTTGTCAAAAACATTTGATGTGGAAAATAGTTCTTGATATAATATTAGGTGAAATTGTGGGGAAGAAAATTATACACGGTAAAGTTTCAACTTTATAAGTGTGTATAAAGTCCAGAGGAAAAATTTAGAGGGAAATATATGAAGCCATTAGCACTAGTGAGTCTTGACTGATAACTCTAATAGTATTTTTAGACTTTGAATTTTTTCAATTTTCTACAAAAGAGGTGAACAACTTTACAATCAGAGAAAAGATGACATTTCAAATAAATGGATTTGTTGATGTGAAAACAAATTCCACCAACCAAACTGAGCCAAGTAGAAACAATATCTATTAACTCTGAAAGCACAGCTGAGCTTTGTGTGTTATCTCCCAATTATCTAGTTGACACCTCAGTCCTCAAAAGGGCCAGACACTGGACAAGAACATTTCAATGAAAGAGTCAGAAGGTGTTTGAGTGATAAAGTCAGTAACTCCTTCCCAGAGTGGAGGAGTAAAGGACAACAGTGAACTGAGAACAGGAGCCCTGTGTGAACTAAAAATGCATATCCCTAACTTCCCTATCTAAAGAGACCTCCAATTTTTTACCCTTATGTCCCATAAGTTAACTTTCAATAGTCTTCATTTTCTTTTGAGGTCACAGGGATTTGTTGCCATTAAAAAGCATCAGGACTGAATTTTTAACATTTCCCTCATCTAAGAGAGGAGGAGAGTTAGGCAACTCCAACATGTCAGAGAGATTCAAAAAGAGATTCAAACAAATGATGGTTATGGAGGGCTTTAGCTTTAGAACAGGACAGCACCGCAGTTTTCTGGTTTTGCTTTGAGGTATCAGAAAATTCAGAAAACGCAGGCAGGGGAAAAGGTCCCTTCCTGACGTCCTTACATCAGCCAGAGGCACTCTGAAGCTTACATTTCAAGATGTTTCTCCTATGAATTCTTCTGAAGCAAGAATGCTGCAACTAAGAACTAACTCTGAGTTCAATCATATAGTATAAATCTACCTAGAAATTAGCTACCTGTCCCCATATCCTCTAGCTTGTGTTTATGCAATTCATACATTCCATTTCATAAACTCCAGTCCCCAGTTCACACTGAGATATGTCTTTTAAGAAACTCCAGGAGGGAGCGGGTAGAGAGGGAGGTGGGAGAGGGGATCGGGATGGGGAATACATGTAAAACCATGGCTGATTCATGTCAATGTATGACAAAACCCACTACAATATTGTAAAGTAATTAGCCTCCAACTAATAAAAATAAATGAAAAAAAAAAAAACAACTCCAGATGACCATCACAAATAGAATGATTGATGCTTGAAGCTAAATAAAAATTGAAAAATGAGTATATCAACTGGAGTTGACATTACTATATCCATGATACAGACATTCCTGCTTTGCCTACATGTCCCTACCTTATGGATCCAAACCAGTCTTCTCCCAGTCCTGGGCCCCATCTTCATAGAAACATGCTCAAAATAGTTAGAGATTTGGCCCATCCCATTCAGAATCAGCCCCCTCCTTCCCTAATAAGAGCTCTAAGTATTCATGCTATGATTACTATATATTTTTCATCATTTGTCTAGTACTTTAAAAATACAGACTTGGCCAGAAAGAATTAATTATGTCCTAGGATCACCTACCCACACAGTATACCGAGGTTCCAAATTACCACAGTCCTTTGCAAAAATGTAAGAACAGTTTCCCGGGAAATAATAGTAGATGCCATCAAAAGTTTCAAAGTGGTATTGTCCCCAGGTTTTGCAAATCCCATCTCTGCCATTGCCCATGTTTGGCACTGAAAAGAAAGAGGATAATATTCAGTAGAATAAAACAAATGATAGCTGTTTCTTACAAAGTTCAGTTCAGTTCAGTCGCTGAGTCATGTCCGACTCTTTGAGACCCCATGAACCGCAGCACGCCAGGCCTCCCTGTCCATCACCAACTCCCGGAGTTTAATCAAACTCATGCCCATAGAGTCGGTGATGCCATCCAGCCATCTCATCCTCTGTCATCCCCTTCTCCTCCTGCCCCCAATTCCTCCCAGCATCAGGGTTTTTTCAAATGAGTCAACTCTTCGCACAAGGTGGCCAAAGTATTGAAGTTTCAGCTTCAGCGTCAGTCCTTCCAATGAACACCCAGAACTGATCTCCTTCAGGATGGACTGGTTGGATCTCCTTGCAGTCCAAGGGACTCTCAAGTCTTCTCCAACACCACAGTTCAAAAGCATCAATTCTTTGTCGCTCAGTTTTCTTTATAGTCCAACTCTCACATCCATAGATGACCACTGGAAAAACCACAGCCTTGACCAGACGGACCTTTGTTGGCAAAGTAATGTCTCTGCTTTTTAATATGCTATCTAGGTTGGTCATAACTTTCCTTCCAAGGAGTAAGCGTCTTTTAATTTCATGGCTGCAGTCACCATCTGCATGGTAGGTGATTCTAATTTTCATTAAAGTAAATGCTTACTTCTTTGGTGGACAATATCACAGAGATAAATACCTAACATCAAATTACCAGCAGCTCTCAAAACTGAGTTCCCCTGAAGAAAAACATGGTCTTCAAGTTGAAGAAAGGATTTATGTTAGAAACTTCCTTAATTTTTGCTTTCAAACAAAGACTTTGGAGGAGAGAAAGAGAGGGAAGAATGATACAGTAAAAGAAGGTGACAGTGATAAAGCAAATATAATGGCTCTAAAAAAGAGGAATGTCACCACAAAGTATCCTAAAAATTTACACTGGCAGCATCAAAATGTTCTGGTCTCTGCAGTTCTTTGAAAGTAACTTAGGATCCACAGAGAAAACTAACCATTGGCCAAAAAGTCATGTTTATAAGTCTGGGACCTGGGAATGGGGAGCATTAGTCATCCAAATTCCAAAGAATTTCGGAATTCATGACCTCAAACTGGTCACATTGTAAGCAGTGTTTGTCTTAGAGCATGCAGAGTCATCTCCTGTTGCCTCCATGTCTATCTCCCTTTACACCTTTGTGGATGGCCCATTTTTATTTTCTCTACCCTTCTTTCTCAATTAATATGGGAATCAGTGACATTTACTGAGCATTCATTGATTAAGACATTAGAGTATGTTAATATACTCCATAGGTAGCATAGAGAGAAGGCACAATCATATCTTTTCTTTTTGTAATTTACGTAAACGGATTAACTTTGGCCAACTTAGACCTTTCCAGGAAAAAATACAGAGCTAGTTATTCATTATTCTGGCAGTCTTTTCTGATAGTATGCCTTATGTCTGTTGCATATTTTCATAAAATCTTGCACTTTATAGCACATCATAATGTAATTACTGTTATCTTATATCCTGGTCCTCTCCTCTAGACTGTAATCTCCATCAGGGCAGAAACATATCTATATTATTCACTGTTCCCAGTGTCCAGCCTGGGATCTAGTAGATGCTCAGTAAATACTCATTAAACAAATGGATTTTATTATTTATTATTGATGTAGGGTCCTATATTAGATACTGTGGTTAAAAAAATGTTTAAGAACCCTCTGCTCTGGAGAGTTCTCAGTACTATTTCTCTCTCTAAAAAAGTGTAAGTGTTAGTTGCTCAGTCATATCCAGCTCTTTGTGACCCTATGGACTGTAGCCCATAAGGCTCCTCTGTCCATGGGATTCTCCAGGCAAGAATATTGGAGTGAGTAGCCATTCCCTTCTCCAGGAAATCTTCCTGACCCAGGAATCAAACCTGGGTCTCTGGAATTGCAGGCAGATTCTTTACTGTCTGAGCTGCCAGAAAAGCCCATGTTAAGAATATTCCATTAATTCAAAGTCAAAAAAGAATGAGTGGCTCCAAATAACAAATCTAATTTATACAACAAAAGAAAGATGAATGGAAACCTGGTTTTAATAGGCAAATACAATTTAAAATGGAGAAAAAAAAAAAACTTGAATCACATTTTTAAAAAGTTCTTTAGGAATAAACCTGACCAAGGAAGTTTAAGACTCATACCCTGAGAACTATAAGATACTGATATAGGAAATTGAAGACGATTTAAAGAAATGGAAAAATATCCCATACTCTGGGGTTCGAAGAATTAATATTATTAAAATGGCCATACTACCCAAAGTGAAATACCAATTTAATGCAATCCCTATCAAATTACCCATGACATTTTTCACAGAACTAGAAAAAATAATCCTCAAATTTATATGAACCATAAAAGTCCCAGGATTGACAAAGCAATCCTGAGGAAAAATAACGAAGCAGGAAGCCTAGCCCTCCCAGACTTCAGATAATACTACAAAGCTACAGTAATCAAATCAGTGTGGTGCTGGAATAAAAACAGACATATGGATCAATAAAACAGAATAGATAGCCCAGAAATAAACCCACACACCTATGGTCAATTAATCTTTATCAAAGGAGACAAGAATATACAATGGGGAAAAGACAGGCTCTTCAGCAAGTGGTATTGGGAAAGCTGGACAGCCACATGTAAATCTATGAAGTTAGAACACTCCATACCACCTACAAAAATGAGCTCAAAATGGCTTAAAGACTCACATATAAGATATGACATCATGAAATTCCTAAAAGAACACAGGCAAAGCTTTACTTTACATAAATCATACCAATATTTCCTTAGATCAGTCTCCCAAGGCAACAGAAATTAAAGCAAAAAATAAACAAGTGGGACCTAACCAAACATAAGCGTTTGCACAGCAAAGGAAAGCTTAGAAAGAAAAGACAACTTATGGACTGAGAGAAAATATTTGCAAGTGATGTGAGAAACAAAAGCTTAATTCCAAAAATGTACAGTCAGCTCACACAGCTCAATAACAACAAAACAAAACAAACAACGTGATTAAAAAAATGAGAAGACCCAAATAAACATTTTTCTAAAGAAGACATACAAAAATCACTAATTATCAGAGAAATGCAAATCAAAACTACAATGAGGTACCATCTCACACTGGTCAGAATGGTTATCATGTAAAAGTCTACAAATAGCAAATATGCAGGAGAGGATGTGGAGAAAAGAGAACCCTCCTACTCCATTGGTGGGAAAGTAAATAGGTACAGCCATCATGGAAAACAGTATGGAGGTTCCTCAAAAAACTAAAAGCCCACTCCTGGGCATATATCTGGACAAAACTATAATTCAAAAAGATACATGCTCTTCTATGTTCGTAGCAGCAACTATTCACAAGAGCCGAGACATGGAGACAACCTAATGTCCATTGACAGATGAATGGATAAAGTTGTGATACATACATACAATGGCATACTCCTCAGCCATAAAAAAAAAAGAATAAAATAATGCTATTTACAGCTACATGGATGGACCCAGAGATTATCACACTAAGCAAAGTAAGTCAGAAAGAGAAAGACAAATATCACATGATATCACTCATATGTAGAATCTAAACTATGACACAAATGAACCTATCTTCAAAACAGAAATAGATTCATAGACTTACAGAGCAGACTTGTGGCTGCCAAGGTGGTTGGGAATGGGAAAGGGTTGGATTGGGAGTCTGGGACCAGCAGATGCAAACTGTTATATATAGATGGGTAAACTAAAAGGTCCTATTGTATAGCACAGAGAACTATATTCAATATCCTTGAACCATGATAGAGAAAAATATGAAAAAAATAATATAATACTGTAAGTCAACTATACTTTAAAAATTAAATTAAAAAATCTAAAACCAGAAAAAATACTTGAACTAGTAGAGTTCAATGAAAAGTGAAAGAGGACATACCCATTTTCTTTCTCATTGTTTCAAAATTACTGGAAATAAATCGTGGATACTCTAGTTAATACACAATATGATTGTCCCAAATCCCAAAGGATGAACACTAATACAGCAAATTATGCCTTCATGCTCTCTGTAGCACCTCATAATTCTCTCATAAGTATCCCTGAAACTTACCAATCTGGCACCGTGTCCCAAGAGCCTGAAATATTTGACAGTCACATGTACCAGCCTTAGAACAGAAAGCTCCGTTAAGGCATTCATGAGGACAAGAACCTGGAGGGCAAAAACAATCAGTTATCTTCTGGCATGCATCAGTTTTTATAAACACAATCTGTCAAGATTTAGCTTGGACTAACTGTAACCTCTGTTAACTCAAACAGAACCCTGGGCCTACTGCCTTGATAAGCTAAAGAATTAAGCTCCTCAAGTCTCTATCTAATTCATTTCATTATGTGTGCTGTGAAACAAGAAAGACAGGCTTTCACATCTCAAACTACCCTGAGAGCAAAGGTTAGCCTTCTTCAGGCAATTGAAAGGTCAAGTTCCCATGTAAGGAATCCCTGTCCCCGATGATGAGAACCAGAAACACACAGGCTGCAGATGATTCCCTTGACAGAGTTTGGCACCAGCTGCAGGACTGATCAGCTACCTCTCCAGGAGCAAGTGTGGCGTTAAAGACAAACGTCCATCATTAGCTCAAGGGATGAGGCACAGTATAGAACTCGAAAAGAAATTCTTATTTTTTAAGAGAACGATTAAACATTCTATTTGAAGTTGTGCATTAATCCTCAGGCTTAATTGCAAATGACGCATCCTTTCTGACCCATAGCTAATTTTAATGGGGCAGAAGCCAAAGCTGCTGCTGGTTGTCACCAAAAATATTTTTTTCTTTCACGGGAAGAAAAATCACCCCGAAGGATTATGTTGGAAAGAGAAAGAAAGAAACTATGAACTCCTGAGTGAGTTTGAAAGCTGCAAATGAATCACAGTGAAAATCCCTCCTCTATTAAGGAGAGGACAAGAAACACTGGCAAACCTCAACAGGAAGGATTTAAGCAACACATCAAGAGAACTAGAGAACATCTTTGAGTGACCATAAAGTGTTTACTAAAGACTGGCTCTCTTTGGAGTATGGTAAGGTCATGAAAGGCACTAGTCTAATTGTGGTATTTTAACCACAGTTCTGCAGAAGGCAAGAATTTAAAACTCTATTATCCTTGCACCTTAAGATCCATTGATCTTTAAAGGCATACAACTCTCTAATTATATCTTAACTGACAAGAAATGAGCTGTTTTAATTTTGATCATAAATATAGATAAAAATGACATTTGTCATAAATTTAAATGCAGTTCTCTTTTTCTGGTGGGGGTACATATATATATATATCTTTGAATTTTATCTTAGGTCACAATATTGTATTTTTCCAGTCAATAAATGTCAAAGTAATTACATAAGCATACATAATTATCGCCTTCAAAAATTTATTTACAACCCTGTTTATTCTCCTGAAAACAGATACCAAAACAAAACTGGTCAGAAACCCCTGTTTTTTTAAAATACAAAAAAAAAAAAAATCAAATTGAATTTCAAACTACCACTAGCATTCTGCTAAATGAGAAATTGGTAATCGAAAAGAACAATGTCAAAGAATCAATTGATTCAGAAAAAAAAAAAAAAGGCTGATATCCAGTGATATCTTTCCTGGTCATGCAGCTATGAGCTTTGTCTGTTTAACCTTGCTTGTTCCCAAATATAATTCATATTTGTATGTGAAGTAAACCTAAACTAATACTAAATACTATTACCACCCTAGTTCAGGTTCCTTCACGCATTATACGGAAATTACAGAGTTCATTCACTATACTCCCCAAAGGGGTCTTTTGAGAAAGCAAATACAAAACCACAGATTTAGCACTGACCTTTTATTTTGCTCTCACCCCAATTAATAGCTTCATGGAAGAAGTATCTTGGAGAAGTTGCTTCAAACTTTAAAAGAAAGAAATCAGAATTTAAGAGAATTAAATTATTTCATTCAAGACAAACATGCAAATTGGAAAACCTGGAAAACAGCCTCAAACACAGAAATCATAAAGATTTCTGACTGATTCCATATTTCCTTGGACTACTAAGGCAAAATCTTGGAGCGGCATAAAGGGTTCCTCCTGGGTTGTAGTTAGATTTGACTTCAAGGTTTGGTTTTGTTTCCTGAATCTGACAAGTCCTTCATCCTCTCTGACCTCAGTTCTGCCTCCCTGCCCTCTTTGGAAAAGAGCCTGGTCGGAATCTAATCTTTGCATTAGCTGACTGCCTTGCCTGCAGAAGTAGCAGTTTTTAAATATTTCCAAGTACAGATGAGTTTGGAGAAAATGCACAGGATGGAAGGACCAACAGACAGAGGTGTACCCGCTGTCTGCAGCCCATCTGGGCAAGACACCGTCCACAGGAGCCTCAGCCACGGAAGTGGGAGCGTGGCATCCTGAGTCTCCAAAGAGCTGCCTAAAGTTCATATGCTCTAAAGTTCATAGAGCAGTTAAATGTATCTTTTCATAGAGCCCAAAGGACATCAGGGTCTTCATTAAGAGCATGAATTATAGAATCAAAAGGTTCTGGATTAGAGGCCTGATTCTGCCACTATTTACTCTAAGGCAAATTTCTTAACTGCTTAGCACCTTCTTTTACTTGTCTGTAAAATGGGAACAATGATACATACTTCACTGTGTAGCTGTAACAATGAATTTTAATAAATGTATATAAAGATTCCAGCATAACATCTCACATATAGATTAGCAAAAAAGAGGTACATATTAATCTAAGGAACTCAGATAAAATTATAAGATTTAGAGAGGCTAATACAGAGTAGTAGTAAATAATTGTGGATTATTAAAACTAATCAATTATGGCTTCTTATTCCAATTTAATGCCAATCTAGTGTATGATCTGGGGCAATATGTCCTTTCCAATAGGATTTTTACATTCACTAGAAGAATACATATTCCCCAGATTTGACCATAATAGTTAAATTGACTACCAGAGGACGTTAGAAAAACTGGAAAGAGTGAAGGATAAGAAGAAAGGAGGATAAAGAATGTGATTTCAGGTACAAAGCCCTTTTTCAACAGATTCTGGTCTCCTTTCTACACGGTAACGTTTTCTTTTAACAGGCAAAGCTGCCCCATGGCAGACAAAAGGACACCCCCACTCACCTCTTCAAGGCTCTTTTCTAAAGTCTTTGGCCCATATCATGGCTCACTGTGGTCTGCTTTCATTCCTCCAAGATTTTGTCCTCACTGTCCAACCTCCTCTTTTTGCCCTTTCCTCTCTCTTCAAACTAAGTCAGACTCACAACAGTCTATGACCTGGATTCCCCCAAGACAAGGCTTACTCTCTCTTTAGCTATATTGTCCGGGGCTGCCCAAACCTGACACAACCTCCGGTGTTACCGGGCACCAAATGCATCTCGTGCTGGTGCTAATGAGTCATTGCTGGTGATCACTAACGGTATATATTGACTTCAGCTCTGGCTCATACAGGCCCATTAATGAGAACAAATTATTTAATCTGCTCAGTCTCAGTTTCCCAATCTGTAAAATGGAATAACAATAACTGTCTCACAGAATTGTGAGAATTAAATGAAATGAGATAAGTAAAGCACCAAGAATGGTGCTAGGCTCATAATAAGTTTTTGTAAATATGTTACCTACTTATATTATTAAGCAAAAACTGATTAAAGTTCACTAACTATACTGGATAATACTAGACCAAGACAAAAATGTATAATTTGTTTTTCACTCAACTTAGGCTGCACCTCCTCCATGGAAACCACAGTGACTACTTAGGACACCAACCTCCTGGTCACCACAATATCCTATTCACTGTGACATTCTATGCATCATATTATAATGTTTCACTAATGCTAAGACATGACACACAGCTTTTATTTTTACAACAGATCTGAACTCAGAATGGCATATCTTATGTTTATAATTGGAGGTTTTTTTCATTTTTCATGTTATACAAACAATAGGAAATAATCGGTGGTGCCTTAGATTCAATGAACAAGTCACACAGAAAGGACTTCTTTACAGGTCTGCCTCCACTAGCCGCTGAGTTTCTAGAAAACAAGCACTGCTGTTCATGCTTCTATCTCTAGCAAGGCCCCTTTTAAGTTGTCAACAAATACCAACTAAACCAAAAATAGACCTCACGCAAATGGGAGTGATCTGCCTCCCAAAGCTGTTTAGAACCATGACTACAAAACGTTCTGTTGATGCCCCTCCTCACATCCTCTTAGCCCATCTTGAACTTTGCCTGCATCTGGGGGTTTGAGCACCCTGAAACTCTCAAGCACCAGCTTCTTTTTGTCTCTGCCTTAGGGTAGAGTCCAAGCAGAACAGACAGGAGAAATGCCTTTCAGGAGATTTAAGTGCCCCCAGAAGCTGCCCTCCACCAGTGAGAGGCAGGTGTGGGTGGATAAGTATCCCAGCTACGCGATTCCTTGGAGAAACAATTCTAAAACACTCTACACAGTTCCTTGGAGGGATGCCCACAAGACTGAGACCCAGATGTTTAAAGCAGGACGACCCCTCATTAACAGAGATGTGCTGGATTGTCTCCCTTCCTTGGCTCCCTTTCCTCCCCTCACCCCACTCCGGCACATGCAAATTATCCCTACCCTCTAATAAACAATTTGCCTCTGCTTTCAGGGAAGAATTTTGAAATGTGACACAAATGCAAAAAAAGTTACAAGCTTCGGGTGCATATATTCACATAACTGAGGAAAGAGGACAGCCTGCTCCTCCTCAGCGCCGATTACAGATCCACAGGAGGGCAAGGAGCACAGAGAAATCCTGCAATACACAGTCACGGGGAGAGTGGCACAGAGACAGTCAGAGATGGTCAGAGACAGTCAGAGACAGTCACAGATGGTCAGAGACAGTCAGAGACAGTGCAGAGACAGGACAGAGACAGTCAGAGACAGTGCAGAGATGGTCAGAGACAGTCAGAGACAGTGCAGAGACGGTCAGAGACAGGACAGAGACAGTCAGAAACAGTTAGAGACGGTCAGACATGGTCAGAGACAGTCAGAGACAGTCAGAGATGGTCAGAGACAGTCAGAGACAGTGCAGAGACAGGACAGAGACAGTCAGAGACAGTGCAGAGATGGTCAGAGACAGTCAGAGACAGTGCAGAGACAGTCAGAGACAGGACAGAGACAGTCAGAGACAGCAGAGAGACAGTCAGAGACGGTACAGAGACAGGACAGAGACAGTCAGAGAGACAGGACAGAGACAGTCAGAGACAGTACAGAGACGGGACAGAGACAGCAGAGAGACAGGACAGAGACAGTCGGAGACAGCACAGAGACAGTCAGAGACAGCACAGAGACAGTCAGAGACAGGGCACAGTGATAGGGACGTTGGCAGAAGTACGTATCTGCCCTTCTCCGCTCACTGGTAACTCATCGTCGGCGTATTCCTGAGTCCTTAGGTGCACAGATCAGTCTGTTTTCCTAGACTGGGGAAGTGAATCTGTGCATGCCCTTTGTCACAGATGAAATTTCAGTCCTAAGCTGTGCAAGGCATCATTGCAACCTCATTGCCCTTCTTTAACATTTCTTCTCTTAAAGTGTGTTCAGATGTTAAGTAATGTTGGTGCATGTTCTTCAGCTGCAGGAAACAGAAGTGTCTAGCTCTTCAGTCTCTCTAAAAGGAATCAAGACAAGTGCATTTCTCACTTATTAACAAAAGGCAGGCATTAACATAACTCTGGGGGTAAATTATACAAATTCTAAAAACATCCAAATGGTCAATAGTATAAGCCCATCCATAGGTTGCTTAACATGACAACTGTGGGGTATTTCACAGGTCCTCCAATCTAGTAGTTTCTATCAGAATGAAGTTTTTCTCACAATTGAATTTTCTACTGAGTCGTGTGGATGTCTTTTTGTGGCTACCATGGTCTACTGGTAAACATATACTGAACATTTCTCAGAGAAAAACCATTTTAACCACTTCACATGATACATTAAGTACTTAAGAACACAAAATACTTTTTAAGAAAAAAGTGTTTCCCTTTCATAGACAATTCTTTGCCTATTCTAGTACAAAGATCGTCATTCTTTTTGAGGATAAATTAGTTCTGTCTTCTGACTTGTCACAACAGCATATCAGATCTCTTTTTTTTCCAATTATCTTTAATTAAGTTAAATTATATGTTAAATATATTTAATATACAATATATAATAAAATATATAATATATTTAATATATAAATATATTAAAGATATATTTATATCTTTAAACATAAAATAATCAGGCATCCATCAGAAAATGCTAATAGAAATTGATTACAATTCAGCATTTGACAAAGACCTTGAATATATAAGCTGTCTGCTACATAAATACTCAAGTCATATTATTTTCCAAAGAAATGCCTTTATTGAGTTAGGATTCTTTATCTTACCATCCATCTTTAACGGAGAAATATTTTTAAAAATCCACCCATTTAAACTGTCCAACCATAATTTGAAGATACTATGATTATGTAATGCAATATCGTTTAGATAAAAGGACCCAAGCAAAAAGGTGTCCTCAAATTCAGTGCTACTGAACCCCTCTAAAAAAAGAAAAGTCACTTCTTCATCAGTGCCTGTAATTTAGATTAATTAGATAATATAAAACCTGTTTGTCAGGACACTAGGACACCTCTGGTGCCCTTTTGTGGTACTTAACTCAGATCGTGTACACCTTTCTCTGCTCCTGTTTGTTCGCATCTGTCCTATTTTCATTGTCCTCTGATATTGTACTTAATTTTTAACCCAATTAAAATATTCTGGCAAGTAATGAAATTAAATCACAAACTGTGGTAACCTATCAGTAGGGAACTGAGGTGAACAGCAAAAAAGCATTTGACCACAAACAAGTAATTGTGAGCTAAGCCTCAGCTGGAGGGTCGCAGAACAGCGCTAGAGAAGTTACTTTGCCTCTTCCTCCTCCTTCTTGTCTTGTTTTCAGCATTTTATTTGCCTCCACAAAGGTCTCATTGTTAAAGGGACAGCAGAGCCCAAAGCAGAATGGATTATTTCTCGGCTTCTCTCTCCATCTGAGGCATAACCTACCTGGGCTGCTAAAAGAGCTCTTTTCTGTCCATTTTCATTAAACCCGTTTCTGGAAGAAAACAAAAAGAACTTGTATAGTCAAAGGCCCCTAGGCAACCTGAACAAGCCTTTCCCAAGAGAGAGCTGATGTTTTCCTCCCGATTTCCATCACTTTATCAAAGAGCTCTTTCTTGGTTTAACACTGAAAAGGTCCCCCTCCCCCTTTTGGAGGGGTTAGATTTGTGTGGTGGCGCTGTCTCATTTTACAAAATTCGGGAGTGTGCCCAGATCTCTTCAGTCTCTGATGTAAACTGCATTTTAGGAAGGAACTTTGAGATAGAGAAATAAACAAAATAGTGTAACACTGTAGCACCAACATGCACGATAATTGCTCCACATGCCTTCATAAAATACTTCATAAGTATCTGACAAGTGCAGGTTCACTTTTTTGAAATGGAATACTCAATTCTCTCTCTTTTCCATGTCTTCAGATTAACATTACTGTGAGTAAGCACACCAAACCGAATTATCAGAATCAATGGGTAGAATTCTGCTTTTCATCAAACAGATCAGTCTAGTCCAAAAAATAATTTTCATTACTGACTGCTAGAACCATTTTATTCTCTTTATCATTAAAAACTGCTTTAATCTGTTAAGACTATTGCACATTTCTAATCAATGATGCATACTAATGATAACAATAGGAAATTACTGAATATATTAATAACTTCTTTTGGAATGAAAGTAATGTCTCCTTAGTATCCACAGTCATTGGATACCGCCAAAAATTCCTCTTATAATTAAAATAAAAGGAAATAATTTTGTTCCATTGATAAGGAAGTAAATGCTTAATAATTTTTAATTTGTGGAAATGTTTAAAGAACTACATCTCATGCCCTTGTTTTGTAAAGTATTTCATTGATTTTTTTGAAACCAGATACACAATCTGCTGAGCTTTGCTCATTTCCATTATCTTTATGTTTCAGAGGACATAAAGAACAAGAAATACTCACTTTGATGTTCCCGTCAAGATGGATGATGTACAAATATAGCCTGCCAGAGATAAATATATGTGATA
This sequence comes from Cervus elaphus, assembly GCF_910594005.1. Taxonomy (NCBI): domain Eukaryota; kingdom Metazoa; phylum Chordata; class Mammalia; order Artiodactyla; family Cervidae; genus Cervus; species Cervus elaphus. The sequence goes on along the minus strand of NC_057817.1, from coordinate 10,961,003 downwards.
AGAATGAAAAAAATTATCCAAATATCTTGGCTATGTGTTCTGATTATAAAACAAGTTTAAATGTAATTCTCAAATACAGACTGAGATTTTGACCAGCAAATTCCTTATGAACCATCAGGGTGACCAGTAACCCAGAAAGAATGGGCAGTGTACATACAGGGACATGATACAGTAGAATAAGCACTAGTCTTGAAGACAGCGATCCAAGCTTTAGTCCCATCCTACCACTTAGCAAATACCAAAGTTCAGCAAGCACATCGCAAAATGATGGTGGAGGCCAAGTCCATGTTCAAAGTCCCCCCCAACTCTCAACACTCTAAGACTACTTCTCCTTGGAGTTTCAGTCACTACTAGGATTGGAAGATAGTATCTGTAACCATGCTAGCTTTTTACACTTCAGTAATTTTTCCCACTTCCTCTACAAGTCCCAAAATATACAGCCTTTTTCAATGATTAAATGTAAATAAATGTATGGCTAAATGTACATAAATGCTTTCTGCCATAAAAATACTTTATAAAAATTAATTTATAAATATCTTGCTATAATTGAAAATCAGTTCTTAGTTTCAAATGTTAAATCCTTCTTAAAACAGTCTTTTGCCATTCTTTGACTTGATGACATCAAGAAAGTTTAAGTACTCAATGTCTTCTTGTCTACTATAAAATTTCAAATACTTAATTTATACAAATATTTTTAATCAGAGCTTCTTCTAGTACAGTTTTATATCATAATAAAATCATGGTTTTAACATTTAAAAAAGAGACTCATAAATTTAAAACTAAAAGTTCCAAATTATCTACATTATTAAAAATTTTCCCATAAAATGATCTGAGTGTCATTTAGTATATACCCATTCTAACGACTTCAAAGTGCTTTACAGTATAAGAGGAAGCAGTTTCCACCATTTACAAGAAAGACTAAAAAACAGTAAAATAAGGTAAAAGTTTAATATGAGTTCTTACCTTGTAATGAAAACAGCAGTATATGAAGCAAGAATATACTCCAAGGTATCATTAAATTGCGTTTTCTCACAATGTTCATTTCAGTATAGCCTTTTCCCCTGAAATGTAACTAAATTGTTGGTCTTTACTATGATGGCATCTTAGTATGAGTATTTGTAGAGTGCTCTAATTCTTATAAATATAGCTTTGTAATACAGGAATTCAGAAAGGAATTCCAGCCTTTCTAACCACATACAGCATCTGAAGCTTTGGAACTTGCAGGCAACCCTTTGGCTGAGTCTCTCATTAGCAATGCATGGCAGCTTCTTACCTGAGCCTGTATTAGTTACACCCTATCTACTCCTGCACATCATACCCTTTGTGGCCTATATTATTAGCCTTTTATGACTTCTAAAGACAGTAGCATCAAACAAACAAAAAACACTATTATCTCCTGATGTCATAAGAGATAAACATTATTCCTAACTGTTGATCTCTTCCATGTTTTATTCATGAAATAATTACTGTCCTTTGAAGGAAGATGAAATAAAATCCTATCAATCATTCCCTGAATGTCTAGATGTTCTCATAAACTTTTCTTTAAGATTTAGAAGTAAACTAAAATTATGTGCATATGTTTTCAACTCTAGTCTCATTACAGTGTAGTTTAAGTTGACCTGTTCATGAGCCCACAGATCATTCTGTTAAACATTCTTCAATTGAAGCAGAAAATAATACAAAAAGATGATAGTCTAATATTTGATTTTAAAAAGAAAATAAAGTAACTCACCTAATCCCGAAAACCTGCCTTCACACACTGTTTTTCCATCCTCTATGACATGTACCCAATTAGACAACAAGGAAGGACTTCTTAATTCAGCAGAAAGTGTACTCTTCTCTGGAAGTGACTGATTACCTGGATTAGTATCAGAGAACAGCTCTAATATTTCACAATGAACTCCAAAGAAATGAGCTAAGCCCCATAAACGAGTGAAGGCCATGATTGTACAATGAGTGCACATTTCCATGACAGATCCCCTCAGTTACCTGCACAAGTATCAGACTCACTTAGCAGATGGGGACACAGTAGTAAAGAATCTCTAACCAGGCAAGAACTACCTTGAGACAAAAACACACAGCAGTTCTTAATATCTTGCTGTACTCAGACACTTTCTTTGCAGTGACTTCCTGGTCTTTTCTGTGAAAATACCCTTGATATCCTGATACACTGCATGCCCAACACCTATTATATAAACAGTTTCCTGTCTATGTCTCAAACTTAATAATCTTTTACTCTTGTTTTACATGATTTTAATGCCTTTCCATTGCCTATATAATTGCTAATTCTATGAGCCAAGAGAAGATGCTTCCCTATAAATTCATATTTTAAGCATGAAGAAACACATAAACTCCCTCAAAATATAAGTAGCTCTATGTCTACACACACACACATATGTGTATACTCATTTTAAAATTTTGATGAATTAGTTTAAATAATTTAAGTGTAGTATGTGTTTAATAAATATTTATTAAAAGGTTATTGGTCATTACTCAAACTACTTAGACAATAAATTGATATAATTCTAAACGATAGGCCTAGTTATTTATAGTTACATGCTAATTATTGGTCTAAGAATATGTATCTACTCAACCACAATTAAAATTAATATTCTACACACTTAAGATGTGAATACAGAATAAATTAAATTTAAAAGCATGAAATTAGTTTAGAGAACAATAATTTTCCTACAAAAAAATTTTTAATTCAATGCACCAAATTTATTTACAACAGAATATTTGTTACCTCTTTCTGAAAAGCATGAAAATGTATCTAACAAATACACATTACTAAGTCCCCCCCTTAATTTAAAACAGTTTCTCTTAGCTTCATAATTTCCTATAAAAATCAACCTAAAATGTGAAGACTCTATAAATCATATTTTAGGATTATTTTTTCCTCAATCTGGTAACTGCTTGACTTAAAACTTTCACAAGTGACATACTTATAGAAAAATCAAAAATGGCAGCCAAAGTTGAATTTCATGAATTTTGAAAATGTTTACAGTTATTTCTAAATACTGCCAGAACTTGGTGAGGAAGGATAAGTAAACAGCAATATAAAGCCTGAGAAAAGTATTTACTTCTAATACAATACTTAGATACTTTATGTACTTAATTCAAATGTAAGAACTCTCAACTTTTCACCTCAAATTTCATACAGTATCTTTAAACGCTCAATTCAAAAGCATCGCAACTATTTTCACAAGTTCAAGTTGAAAATTCCAAGGCTATATCATCTGGCATTTTTATTACTCTTATTCTATTTTGAACTCTATGTATTTAAAACCTATAAATTAATTTGTCTGGTAAAGAAAACAGTAGAAATTACAGTGGCACTTCTCAGGGTGACCATTCCTTTATAGCTAGAGGTTTAGAGTGTGCTGGCTTTCCATTCCTCCTGCATCCAGGTTTAGAGTAGGTGGGAGATTAGGAAAGAATGAACAATGGCAGAGGAAACAATACCAGAAATTCCAAGTTCTTTTTCAAATGACTGTTTTATGAAGTCATTACAGTAAATGGTAGGCTGCATGAAATAAGCAAAACAGACTTCCATGAATAGCTACAATAGAGAGCTTAGATGAAAGATTAAACCCAGAACCACACAAAAAAGAAATTTATGACTGCTGCCACTTGAAGTTATTACTGTCAAAATTTAGTTGACAGCTTTTATAATTCATTCTACCCTGACAAAGGAACTCTGGCAAAGAGTGAGTCAGTCGCCAGCTTGTGAAGAGATATTAAGTTCATAAAAAGTCTGAGGCGACTACATAATGCATGGGATAAGTAGTTCCCTTTCTGCTACAAGAACACTGCACATTTTCCCACATGGAATATGATCTTTAGAAAGTTGACACCTGACAAACTATTGGCTTCAACACATCACATTAAAAACAACTGGCAGGTATGGGAAATTGTTGAGCTTACAGTTATACATCAATAACAGAGGAATATTTTTAATTAAGTTTATCATCTTTAAGAAAAATTAACTTCTTTGGTGATTTGTATCACACTCATTTTTCATTCATTGAATTCAAATCTAAAATAGATAACATTTGATTCCCATCATATCACATTCTACTAGTGAAATGCAATTATTCCTCACTTGCTTTACTAAACCTAACACATTTCAGGTTAGTGATTTTATCCAGAATTATGTTATCATTGAGCAGCAAAAAGAATCCTGTATCTTTGATGTAATTTTAACCACTCTGAATTTAACTGCCTTATTATAAAGTAGTTTTTCAATGTTCTATTTATGCTTTCACGAGGTGTGTTGCTTGGCACTTTCTGGTATTTCATGTAAATTAATTTGCAGATGACATCTATCTTAGCTTTCCTAAATACAGACTGTGTGTCATAAGTAGATCTATATTGGCCATAACTTCAATTTAAAGTTCACCCACAGAAGTTAATGTATTATTTTATAGGGACATTCACTTTTCAAGTTGCTATGGTGCCACTATCTTTCATCTTGAAAGAAGTAATGTTCCTACAACTAAAGTTTCATCTTGCCAACATTTAAGCATCAAGTTCAAGATATAAAACCAGTATTTCCTATAGTTCTCTTTTTTCTAAAGTACTTACATACTATAGCACATTGCATGTGCATTTATAATATATCATGTAATACACAATGCACTGTATGTATATATAACAATATAAATTAAGTTGGTTTCTCATGTTTTCAATTCTGTTTTAATCTTTGATCATTTTGGATTTACATTTTACAGTTGCTGAGGGATAAAGTTACCTGAATTTCTCAAGGGGAAGAGGTTTCTAACCTTGTTCCTGGTTATGTTTGCTTCTCAAACGTAGGGTAAACTACCTCACAGATTTTGTCATTTTGAATTTGGGGTCCATGTGTGGTACAACATTTTCTATGATGATACTTCACTGCCAAGGGTGAAAATGTGCTCCTCCAAAAAAGAGTTTCTATCTCCTTCTGCCAATTGCTGTAAGGAATTTCATGCAAATTTCTCAACTTGAGAGTTCCCAATGTACTGAGTAAAAATTCAGATCCCAGACTCAAAGTGAGGGAATGCCAAATCTAGTTTCTGCTTTGTTTTTGGCCCCTGGTGATATTCCCTACTTCCATCCAACCACTTAAATAGATGACTATTTTTCTTTTCAGCATGCCCAGGCATTTAGTAGCTGACAAATTTTTAGGTCGTTTAATCGGCTGTACTGCCAAAAACAGAACCACCAACAATCAATAATTACATGCTCTTATTTTCTAGGCTATTACATACATTCTCTCTAGGCAACATACATTCTCAACTGAATTAGACTTTAGTATAGAGCCATCTATGACTTTACTTTTCTGGGCTCCAAAATCACTGCAGATGGTGACTGCAGCCATGAAATTAAAAGACGCTCACTCCTTGGAAGGAAAGTTATGACCAACCTAGACAGCATATTAAAAAGCAGAGACATTACTTTGCCAACAAAGGTCCGTCTAGTCAAGGCTATGGTTTTTCCAGTGGTCATGTATGGATGTGAGAGTTGGACTATAAAGAAAACTGAGTGTCAAAGAATTGATGCTTTTGAACTGTGGTGTTGGAGAAGACTCTTGAGAGTCCCTTGGACTGCAAGGAGATCCAACCAGTCCATCCTAAAGGAAATCAGACCTGGGTGTTCATTGGAAGGACTGTTGCTGAAGCTGAAACTCCGATACTTCGGCCACCTGATGTGAAGAGCTGACTCATTTGAAAAGACCCTGATGTTGGGAAAGATTGAGGGCAGGAGGAGAAGGGGACAACAGAGGATAAGATGGTTGGATGGCATCACCGACTCAATGGACATGGGTTTGGGTGAACTCTGGGAGTTGGTGATGGACAGGGAGGCCTGGCGTGCTATGGTTCATGGGGTCGCAAAGAGTCGGACACGGCTGAGCGACTGAACTGAACTTAACTGATGATTCACAGGTAAATATTTACCTCATTAACTCTTGTATTAATGATATCCAAGTTATTCAAAACAAACAACTACAAACTCATAAAGAAAGCATATCAAAACATCTCATACTTAGATCAAACTATTTAAAATATATCAAAACCTGTCAGATCCCTAAATGTCATGGTCGGGATGGCTTCATATAACACCAAGATTTCAACTCAGTCACCTGATGAAAATTTATGACAATAGCCACTGCAACTTGCAGCCTGGAGAGTCAAACATCAGCTTATCATCTTCTACCTTTACAATGTTGGCAAGGTTAACACAGAAAAACTGCCTTTAGAGACGGCATCATTGTGGTTTTCAGCAGAGCACAAATCAATATGAAAACATAACTCAAAAAAAAAACTAAGCCCTTCATTGTGATTTGAGAGTCACATGAAGGTCAGATCAGCCCCAAAAAGTGTTTCCCCTTTATCTTGACATGACCTCTTCTCTGGCTCCCAACCTGAATTAGTCTTACTGACTTACATGCAAAATTGTTATCATTGTCTCCCAAAAGCTGCAGTGAAAACATACTAGTTCCCTTAGAAGGTTTTTTTCAGTCTTCTCTTCTAACAAGATAAGTTTATCAACTTTGCTGTAGAATACAGAGGTGGTTCTCAAACTTTGGTGTATGCAAGACAATCACCTAGGGAGTATATTATAAAAACAGATTCCAAAGCCCAGCTCCATCACATTCAGTGTTTCCTGAACCATGAATCTAAGGAGTTAGGCATTTGTGTTGTAAAAGGGAATCTAGCTTTGGGGAGATTAAATACCAAACTAGTCCATTCTATTCCAAAAAAAGAAATGCAAGTGAATTACAAATATGGAGACACTGACAGATCCCCTGGAGGAGAACAAAACGGAGGTTGGAAAAATTAAGTGGAGGTGGAGGGCCAGCCTCATCACCTGCTAGTAAACAGTCCCTTGTTTGGGAAGATGAAATGGGTCTGTTATTTAATTTGCTAATTTGCTTCCTTCTCTTTCCACACTTCTTATGCAGAGGAATTCCTCCCAGAGGCTACATAGCTTCTGCTCCATTGGAATCACATCTTTGCAACTCTCACTATGATAGGTGGAATAATGGCTCCCCAAAGACATCCATGTCCTAATTTCCAGAGCGTGTGTATTTTGCCTTACACCGCAAAAGAGATTTATGGATGAAATTAAGTTAACTAATTTAATTCCCTGTGGGCCCAGTGTAACCACTGAGTCCTTATCAGTGAAAGCAGAAATCAAAAGAAATCAAAAGAGTGCAAGAGAGATTCAAAGATGGATGAAGCAGCCATAAGCCATGGATTTCAAGGAGCTTCTAGAAGCAGGCAATGGAAAAGATTCTCTCCTAAAGCTTCCAGAAGGAATGCAGTTCTGTCAACATCTTGATTCTAGCCCAGTGAAACTCATTTCAGATTTCTGACCTCCAGAACCAAAAGATAACAAACTTGTGTTGTTTTTAGCCATTAAGTCTGTGGTCATTTGTTACAGCAGCAATAGGAACTAACATGCACTTACATTCTCTGGCCAAAAGCTTTAACCTCTGAGCCACCAGGGAAGCCCAACTAGGGACAGGCACTGGATGTTAAACAAAATAACACATGGTGGTCCTACAATGGATCCAATTCTTTCTCAGTTGTTGAAACACAAATCATAAAGACAAAAGTCACATATTGTCATTAGGCTGTGGGCCCTGGAACATTTTGGTCACACAGAATTAGAGATGGCAGCTATTTTCCAGTCATGTACATGTTGTTATATAAGCAAAGAAAGCTATTCTGCAAAAAGAAATAGGAGAATGGAACAGATGTTCCAAAGGAAGCAGAAAAAGTGATGGCAAGGATGCTTCACCACATTTTTAGTTTCCACGACATCTACCCAATCACTTCCTTTTTACTTGAGTTAACTTGGTTAGCGTTTTATTCCTTGACATGCAATGATCCATAACTGAAACAGAGGAACTAAGAAAATGGAGGATGACCATAGCTGATTTTATGTGTTAACTTGACAGAACCACTGGATGCCCAGATATTCAGTTAAATATCAATAGTATTTGGAATGTGTCTGTGAAGGTATTTCTGGATGAGATTAACATGTGAATTGGTAGACTGAACAAAGCAGATTGCCCTCCCCAGTGTGGGTGGGCCTCATCCAACCCACTGGAGAACTGCATAGAATAAAAAGGTAAGTAAGGAAGGATTCATTGACTCTACCTGCCTGTTTTGAACTGGGACATGTGTCCTCTTCTGCCTTCGGATTCAGAATTGGACAAGAACTATACCATTGGCCCTCCCAGGTCTCTAGCTTTCCAACTACAGATCTTGGGAAAGACCTCCTATTAGCTGTTCAGTTCAGTTCAGTTCAGTTCAGTCGCTCAGTCGTGTCTGACTCTTTGCAACCCCATGGACTGCAGCACACCAGGCCTCCCTGTCCATCACCAACTCACAGAGTTTACTCAAACTTATGTCCATTGAGTCAGTGATGCCATCCAACCATCTCATCCTCTGTCGTCCCCTTCTCCTCCTGCCCTCAATCTTTCCCAGCATCAGGGTCTTTTCAAGTGAGTTAGTTCTTCGCATCAGGTGGCCAAAGTATCAGAGTTTCAGCTTCAACATCAGTCCTTCCAATGAATATTCAGGACTGATTTCCTTTAGGATGGACTGGTTGGAACTCCTTGTAGTCCAAGGAACTCACAAGAGTCTTTCCCAACACCACAGTTCAAAAGCATCAATTCTTTGGCACTCAGCTTTCTTTATAGTCCAACTCTCACATCCATACATGACCACTGGAAAAACCATAGCCTTGACTAAATGGATCTTTGTTGGCAAAGTAATGTTTCTGCTTTTCAATATGCTGTCTAGGTTGGTCATAACTTTTCTTCCAAGGAGTAAGGGTCTTTTTATTTCATGGCTGCAGTCACCATCTTCAGTGACTTTGGAGCCCCAAAAAATAAAGTCTGCCTGTTTCCACTGTTTCTCCATCTATTTTCCATGAAGTGACAGGACTGGATGCCATGATCTTAGTTTTCTGAATGTTGAGCTTTAAGCCAACTTTTTCACTCTCCTCTTTCACTTTCATCAAGAGTCTCTAGCTCTTCTTCACTTTCTGCCATAACTGTAAGAGATACTAAAATTAGGTGTGGTTTACTATTCCAAGGTTCCCAAATTATCTGTTTAGACAGGAAAAAACTTGAGAACTAGGATGTACATATACCCAAAGATGTTACATTTCCCCCAAAAAGCTTTCTTGAAAAACATTAGATAAGAGAGGAAGATGAAAGTTATCTTGGAGTGATAACTCCAAGAGAAACAGAAGTAACGCAACATGAAATAGTCTTCACCAAGCAGTGTGCTGAATACAGCTATTCTCCTGCTATCTGAGGGTCAGATCCAGGAGAACCCCTAGGTTATACTTCTTTTACAGTATTCTACTGGTAGGAGTCGTGGCAACTTCAATGACACAGGGAATTTGTGACAAGACTGGGGATTTGAGAGACATTTTTCAGCACTGTAGCTTAGAGATGAAGGCTTTCATCTAAAAATTATGTGGTATATGCAGACAACAGGTAGGAACACCCTTGGGCAGATTATTGTTTCCAGTTCTTCATTCATATTCTCCGAGTTACAGAATCATATGTCTTAACCTCTTTAACAAGTGGTGCTGGGAAAACTGGTCAACCACTTGCAAAAGAATGAAACTAGAACACTTTCTAACACCATACACAAAAATAAACTCAAAATGGATTAAAGATCTAAATGTAAGACCAGAAACTATAAAACTCCTAGAGGAGAACATAGGCAAAACACTCTCCGACATAAATCACAGCAAGATCCTCTATGACCCACCTCCCAGAATATTGGAAATAAAAGCAAAACTAAACAAATGGGATCTAATGAAACTTAAAAGCTTTTGCACTACAAAAGAAACTATAAGTAAGGTGAAAAGACAGCCCTCAGATTGGGAGAAAATAATAGCAAATGAAGAAACAGACAAAGGATTAATCTCAAAAATATACAAGCAACTCCTGCAGCTCAATTCCAGAAAAATAAATGACCCAATCAAAAAATGGGCCAGAGAACTAAACAGACATTTCTCCAAAGAAGACATACAGATGGCTAACAAACACATGAAAAGGTGCTCAACATCACTCATTATTAGAGAAATGCAAATCAAAACCACAATGAGGTACCATTACACACCAGTCAGGATGGCTGCTATCCAAAAGTCTACAAGCAATAAATGCTGGAGAGGCTGTGGAGAAAAGGGAACCCTCTTACACTGTTGGTGGGAATGCAAACTAGTACAGCCACTATGGAAAACAGTGTGGAGATTCCTTAAAAAACTGGAAATAGAACTGCCATATGACCCAGCAATCCCACTTCTGGGCATACACACTGAGGAAACCAGATCTGAAAGAGACACGTGCACCCCAATGTTCATCGCAGCACTGTTTATAATAGCCAGGACATGGAAGCAACCTAGATGCCCATCAGCAGATGAATGGATAAGGAAGCTGTGGTACATATACACCATGGAATTTTACTCAGCCGTCAAAAAGAATTCATTTGAACCAGTCCTAATGAGATGGATGAAACTGGAGCCCCTTATACAGAGTGAAGTAAGCCAGAAAGATAAAGAACATTACAGCATACTAACACATATATATGGAATTTAGAAAGATGGTAACGATAACCCTATATGCAAAACAGAAAAAGAGACACAGAAATACAGAACAGACTTTTGAACTCTGTGGGAGAAGGTGAGGGTGGGATGTTTCAAAAGAACAGCATGTATACTATCTATGGTGAAACAGATCACCAGCCCAGGTGGGATGCATGAGACAAGTGCTTGGGCCTGGTGCACTGGGAAGACCCAGAGGAATCGGGTGGAGAGGGAGATGGGAGGGGCGATCGGGATGGGGAATAAGTGTAAATCTATGGCTGATTCATATCAATGTATGACAAAACCCACTGAAATGTTGTGAAGCAATTAGCCTCCAACTAATAAAAAAATTAAAAAAAAAAAAAAGAATCATATGTCTTCTCTTTTCTGTGTGTTTTTGCAGGACCTCTCACTGGAGTAGTAGAAGTGTATTTCCCCTTGCCATTGATGTTTGAATTGGTCACATGACTCTTTGGCCAATATAATGTTAGCAGACATAACTCCAGCTGAGATGTTACATGTGCTTCAGAGTTTTGGATTGTTCCCTTGCATTTGCACCATCCCTCAGACAAAGAATCTGTCCTGGGTTGCCACTAGTCCAGGGAGAATGAGGAAATGTGTAGAGAAGATTCCAGTGTAAAATGGCCTCAAAGAGCTGATTCACATGGTCCAAAAAAATAAATACATACTGTGCCATAAGATTTGGGGTTGTTGGTTTTATGCAACAATATTAGAGCATCATTTAAAAGAATTAGTAAAAGCTCAGTGCTTCAGTAGAGCAATCAGAGGTGGTAATATGGTCTGTCCTTGGCTGGCACTTGGGAGGGCTTCCTCTTCAGGGTGGTCTTTCACCAGGCCCAGAAGAAAGCATCCAGTTTCACTTTTCTTCACAGGTTATGCCTAAGAACTACTCCTTCTGGGAAAACAGATGGGAAAATACACAGGATTAGACATAGGAGACCTAATATTCACTCTTTTCTGGTAGAGCAAAGTTAATTCTTGAGTTTTTTTCCCCCCACACCACACAGCTTATGGGATCTTAGTTCCCCAACCAGAGAATTTGGGCCCTTGGCAGTGAAATTATAGAGTTGTCACCACTGGACCACCAGGGAATTCCCAAAGCTAATTCTCACTCATCTTCTAGACTAAATTTAAACCTCACCTCTACTGTGTAGCCTTTCTCCAGTAATAAGGTGCTCAGTCCTATCATCCATACCACTGTCATTGCTCTCAGAACAATATATTATTATTTATTTACTGGTCTGTCTCACCTACTGTGGGGTTTTGAGGGCATGAAACACATTTTAATCACTTCCTTTCCTCCTTGTCTCACAACTAATTGTTAATTAATATATGCCTCTGCTATAATACCCTTAGGGAAGTAGGGTTTTCAAAGGCTCTTTTCTTTTGTATTTTAATGCATGGCGTTATCCAATGGATCATGTTAACTCCACCACGTGAACGAATCCAAGCACTGCTCTCCACATATAAGTGGAGTTCGTAAAGTTAGTGAGTCAAGGGCTCAAGGAGACTTGGATGAGGTCCCGTTGGTCACTGACAAATATCTGTTCCTTTGTATCCTGAATTCAGACTATGATTACAATAATTTTGAAGATGAGGAAGAAGGAAGATTACACAAAGGAGTGGATAAATCATAGGACTTATCTTCGAAGAGATGGGCAGAACGTTAAGTATCTCTTCCCAGAGTCACATTTACTTGAAGAAAGATAAAACCAAAGCAGAGCACTCTTTAGCATCTCAGGAAATTGCACTCCTGCTGTCGACCACTATTTGGCACTTGCTATTCAACTAATTAATATTGCAATTTATCGTTCATATTTGTCACTTCTATTAGATTAATAGGTGATTGAGAGCTGTGATTCTGACTTACATCTTTGTATGTCCCCACAAGCGCTCACAGAGTGTTTGATATAAACTAATTCCTAATAAATATTGTTAGTGGGGATGGTAATAATGATGTTGATGATCATCTCCCTTTCCTGATGCGTGGGTCTAGTAGGTAGGATTGGTGGGTAGGATGAAGTGTGATGAAAATGAGGTGAGGAAGGGAGGCAAAGTCCAGATCATGGAAAGCCTTATGTTCCACGCTAAATATAAGGGACTTGCTCCTGGAGGCAACTTAGATCCATCAGAAGGTCCAAAGGACATTTTCTTTAAAAGTCTCTGATAGCAAACTGCTACATGAAGTTGAATTCAATATTTCAGAATCTAACACCTGACTTACTTCTTGATTTGAGTTTGATTGCTTTGATCTTCAGAAATATCTCACAAAGAACTCTCCTTTTCTTATGGAAGAGAAGATAGCAAGAGACAGAGGGGAAAAATATAGAGAAAATAATTATTTATTGGTATAAGTTTTAGGACATTTACTCGGGGTAAAACACTATGTTAGCTAGTATGAAGATGAAACATATAAAAATAAAACACTCAAAGCATCTCTTCATTGATGGGCACTATAATTAAAAGGGCACTATAATTCTAGGCAAAAAAAACCAGAAAAATGAATATGATAGTCTCTTTCTTCAGTGAGGTAAAAAACATTAAAATAATTATGAAATTATTTGATTGCACTATGTGTTCTTAAAGAAAGTACAAGATGTCTTGAAAGAGACTTGCAGGAAAGGGGAGGGTCAGAAGGGACTTCTAAGAGAAGATTACTTTTAAACTGAGAACCGGAGTTAACCAGAGAGAACCAAGGCTTTACCAAGCAGGAAAAAAACAGCTTATGTAGATGCCTTAAGAAGGAGCGAGAACAGGAAATTTGAAGAAATAAAAGGCTTAGTGCCTCTGTAGCAGAGTGAGCCAGGGAGAGAAGAAAGCAAGGTTGGGATTTGGGAGCCGCAAAGCGAGGTCATTCAAGTGCTTTGGGAGGAAGAAAGAATTTTTACACTTTCGAACTGTGGTGTTGGAGAACACTCTTGAGAGTCCCTTGGACAGCAAGGAGATCAAACCAGTCCATCCTAAAAGAAATTAACATTACATATTCATTGGAAGGACTGATGCTGAAGCTGAAGCTCCAATACTTCAGCCATCTGATGCAAAGAGCCAGGTCACTGGAAAAGTCCCTGGTGCTGGGAAAGATTGAGGGCAGGAGAAGGGGATGATAGAGCATGAGATGGTTAGATAGCATCATCGACTCAATGGACATGAGTTTGAGCAAACTCTGGGAGATGGTGAAGGACAGGGAAGCCTGGCATGCTGCAGTCCATGGGGTCGCAGAGTTGGACACGACTGAGTGACTGAACAACAATAAAGAATTTTTAACTTTATCTTCAGAAGAATAGAAGGTAGTGGAGAGTTTGAAGCAAAGGAGTAACATAAACAGGATTTTATATATATATGTATGTGTATGTATACATATGTATGTATTTATACACATTTATTAATCTATACACAAAAATATACACACATGCATACAATAAATTGTTTTTTTTATTTATCTGTTTGTTTTAAGATTACTCTACATTCATTGGGAATGAAAGAAAATGTAGGAAAACAGCTGCAAGAGACCAATGTTAAGAAATGGTTAAGAGATGATAGTAATTTGGACTAGGGTGAAAGATGTGAGAAGTGAGAAAAAGAAATTAATTCGAGAAACATTTGTAAGTAGAGAAATAGAATTTGCTAGTTAATCAGCCATGGGGCAGGAGAGGAAAGACGGTGTAAAGGATGATGTTATCTGGCAAGATTGAGTGGGTGGTGATGTCACTAGAGATAGGAAACACTAGAGGAAAAGCAAGTTTGGCCCTATGCGAAGCCCACGTAGAGTTTCTTGTTTGCTTATTTAAAGGGATACAATTACTTATGTAAGAATTGATAGGGATAAAACCACAAAGAGGGAGTTACTAAAAACACAAACCCTAAGAGGCTGCTCAAAAGAGAACAGCTCTTGGGGAGTACCCTGGGGTCCAATGGTTAGGCACCTTCACTGCTGTGGGCCCAGGCTCAATCCCTGGTCAGGGAACCAAGACCCTACAAGCCATTCAGTGTGGCCAAAAGAAAAAAATTTTTAATTAAAAAAAAAAGGAGAAAAAAAAAAAAAAAAAAAAAGGAGAAAACTGTTCTTGAGCCATAAGAGAGCCTTCTTGCATAAAGTGTATAACCCAGAGGGTGAGTGAAGTGACAATTACATAATGGGGACAATGTTTTAAATATGCTATCAATAATATGTTTTACTCTTTTTCAATTTTATGTGTATGACCCTTCCCAAGTTAGAAGGAGGCATACATCCGCGTTTGGGATTTCAAATTATTCAGAGGGAAAAGGGGAAAATACAATATTCAGTTTCAAACCTACAAAATAGGATATTTTGTCTGCAAAAAGATAATAAATTTAAAAGCCAAGCTTTTCCAACAAAGAAGGAGATTTTCTACAGTATAGACACTTATCTCCCACTGTTACATATTAAGAGGCAGGACTAAGGAACTGGGTCATAGAGGTTTTTTTATTGTCGGGGGGAAATTGGGTCATAGAATTTTATAAAGGGTTCCCAATGTGGCAAGAGGAAGAAGTTACAGGTCATCACGCATATCCAGAAAGACTGTGGGGAGCAGAAATAATCAATGGTAGGAAAGAAGGTGGCTCCACAAAGGACATGCTGAAGGTAGACGCCAAGCTGGAATAAGTCAAGGGAGGACCTAAGTGGAGGTCTCCCAGCCACTGGATAGATGCCACTTGACAGATGAGACCAGGCCTCCACGGGAATGCTGCAGAAGGTTGTTGAGGGGCTGACTTCAGAACCTTCAAGACGGTAGCTATCTGAACTACCTCAGAAGTAGAAGTCTGCGGGTTGGATTGCATGACCAAGTATTCAGACTTTAAAGTATTCCACAAAGCCAGTGAGAGCTGAGGGAGAGCCCAGTACCATCAGAGAAAACAGCCGAGGAATGAGGCAAGAGTTACAGAAGCCGCCATCAGCAGCTGCAAACATCGGAAAAACACTAGGGAGAAGGTTGATTGTCTAGCAAAGATTGCTGAGAAGTCTAGACCAGCGACTCCCAGCAGAGACCAACAGGAATTCAGAGAATGCTGCACAAATCTCAGAGTCAGTGTCCCAAATACAGTCCAAGACAAGTGCACCCCACACCCAGATGCCAGCTGGGGAAGGAACTGGAATTCTAAAGGACATTAACCTAAGCCAACCAAGCGGAGGCCCTGGATGGTGGTCATAATAAGGTCAGCTACAGAAAAAAATAAAGAAATTAATTTTTTATTGCACATCTGTGTCTGGTGTTCATAAAACTGAGGCCCCACCACATTTATAAATACTATGATTACATCAATGCCAAATGGCATGTGAAGTGTGAAGCAGAAAGGCTACAGCATTTTACAAGACAGAGCTAAGACAGGTTAACCTCACTTGGGACAATCTCATTTACTACATCCGGCGAAAGATCAGAGGGGAGAAAATAAACAACGGATGAAGAGAGAGGGGCTACAGTCCAGTGCTCATAGACACACGGAGGTCTGCACTCACTGTCTCACCCGCCCAGCCCCCTCCCCACCAAACCCCAGAGGTATTCCAGAGCCATCTCCAGACCCCACCTACTTGATGGTGGAGCAAGAGCCAAACTGACCTCCCAATGCTGAAGGCACTGAAACCAAACCTTCAGGAACGACTTTCTGTGCATTCAGCCAAGCTGGACAGAGGTGGCATGTATGGGCATGAAAATGGTATGAGATGGCATGATTCTCGAGAAAATCTCCCCCTTTTTCAAATCAATATATCCCGTGATGTGCTGGTGAATGTATATCAACCAGCTGGGGGGGAAAGAGGGCCCAGATTTAGAGTGTTTGAAGATTTCCATCATGTAAATACTCCCACCATCTCAGTTTTGAGCTACAAATGTGAAACCAACTGACTCATTTTTGTCATTATGTTGCTACATCGTGTCAGACTCTGCAACCCCATGGACTGCAACAGGCCAGGCTTCCCTCTCCTACACTCTCTCCCTGAGTTTGCTCAAACACATGGCTATTGAGTCGGTGATGCCATCCAACCATCTCATCCTCTGTCACCCCCTATTCCTCCTGCCTTCAATCTTTCCCAGCACCAGGATCTTTTCTAATAAGTCAGCTATTCGCATCATATGGCCGAAGTGTTGGAATTTCAGCTTCAGCATCAGTCCTTCCCAGCAAATAATCACTCACTTCCACCCCTAGTATCTCAGAATACAACTTTTTAAAGGAGTTTGATGTTTATAAAAGTTTCTTAGGCTATTATAACTAATCTTTGGAATAATGCACTATGATATGATTTATAAACAGACATGTCATGTTTTAACAATGAAATCTACTGGAAACAGGCCATTCTTATCTTAATGACGTTTTAAGACAAAATTTGCAGTTTGGCTCAGGTTGTGAAAGGGGGGAAAAGAATGCTCCAAAGCCTGAGAGCAGGCACACTGGCTTTCAAAAGTGAGCCAGCAGAGGGTGAATATTCAGTGAATATTCAGGTTTGATTTCCTTTAGGATTGACTGGTTTGATCTCCTTGCAGACCAACGAACTCTCAAGAGTCTTCTCCAGCACCACACTTCAGAAGCTTCAATTCTTCAGTGCTCAGCCTTCTTTACAGTCCAACTCTCACATCCGTACATAACTATTGGAAAAACCATAGCTTTGACCATATGGACCATTGTCAGCAAAGTGATGTCTCTGCTTTTTAATATGCTGTCGAGATTTGTCATAACTTTTCTTCCAAGGATCGAGTGTCTTTTAACTTCATGTCTGACTCATTAAATTCCTGCAAATTTAATAATAGTCTTTCATGAGTCAGTAGGACCCAGCTCCAGAGCCACGACAGTGCAGCCCAATTAAAGTCACAGCAAGACACCACCTGTATCAAAATCTAATAGAAGTGGACCTCACAATGTACACTTCTACGTGATTAACACACACTGCGACCTTCAAAAGAATGTTACATTAAAAAGTCAAACATTAGGTTGAAATAAATCATATAAATTTCGATCTACAACCAGCCTTTCTATCTAATTAGGTAGCTTATATCTAGGAAATTGATTTCCCTTTAATCTGAGTTTATATTTTAGCAGGTAATTTTTCTTCAATGGCACTGTAAATGTGCCATTAACAAGGCACGCGCAGCAAGCCCAGAAAGCCCTCTGCTGGCGTGCTTGGAGGCCCGTGTGCCTGCTCTCAGGCTTTGCAGCATTCTAATCCCCTGTTTCACAACCTGAGCCAAATTGCAAATATTGTCTTAAAATGTCATTACGATAAGAATGGCCTGTTTCCAGTAGATTTCATTGTTAAAACATGACACTTGTCAGGTTATAACTCATATCATACTGCATCATTCCAAAGATTAGTTATAATAGCCTAAGAAACTTTTATAAACATCAAACTCCTTTTAAAAAATTATATTCTGAGATACTAGCCAATGGGGGGTGGGGGTGGAAGTGAGTGATTATTTGCTGGGTATATGAAAAGAAATTACATTAGAAAGAAAAATGAGGTTTTTATACACATTTTTGACATAGCAGGGTTAAGCCAAATGCTTTTGAGAAGGAATCTGAATGAGGAAAATATCTCAACAGCCATAATATTTCACTGTTATTTTAGTCTGACTCACATACTTCTATAGCCTACTATTTGTACAACTTTACCAGTTTGGAGAATTTTTTTTCTCATTTCTAACAGAAAAAGAAGCAATATTCATTTTAAGTAATTTTTAAGTTTAGGAAAAAGCCTGAGCAAAATAAATCTGTATTACTTTTATCATCAGGAAAGAATGTAAATGCTATCTTAAATATAATTTTAGAGCTTTCTCTAGTATAATAGTACATAAGGGAAAACTCGTCTTACTGAGGAAACAAGTATTTACTGCAATAGTGTTGTCAGGTTAATGACTAGAATTCAACTTTTACCATTGTTCAAAAGATCTAGAACATAATATTCCGATTATGTTTCTGGTCAAGGCAATTAGATAAGAGTGCTTTTAGGTTTCCTATACAAATCAGTCTTAAATACTCTTAAATTATGTAGTTAAGGCAACTCTGCTGGGTGATTTAAATTTAAAAAATCTTGCTTCATTATTGAGTAGATGGCAATTGCTGGAATCACAAGGTTCTTTAGTTGCAAGTATCAGAAACTAACTCTGGCCAACCTAAGCAAAAGGATTATTGGACAAATCACAGAACTAATAGGAAGGTTGAAGAATCATGCTTAGATTTCACAATGTATACGGATTTCAAATCATCATGCTGTGCACCTTAAGCTTACACAATAAGTCAATAATATCTCAGTAAAGCTAGGGGAAAAAAGAATCATGCTTAGTAAAATGGATATTAGATTATAAGGCTACCTAAGAAATGAATTCACACTGTTTCCTATCTTCTTAAAAAAAAAAAAAAAACACTCTACTCAAGATTTAAGTTCCTCAAAAATTAGGTCACATGACTAAACCTTGGCTATACAGAAGGAATTTCCTGGTACATGTAAGTTTCCATCGTGAGAGTCCATACACTTCTGGGAACATAATTCCCAAAGGAAAATGTGTTTTAGAAGAAAACATGTTTTTAAACATCTAAAACCACAAAGCTTCATTCAATTTTATCTGTGATATCATTAATTCAGTTCAGTTCAGTCGCTCAGTTGTGTCCGACTCTGCGACCCCATGGACTGCAGCACACCAGGCTTCCCTATCTATCACCAACTCCCAGAGCTTGCTCAAACTCATGTCCATCGAATCAGTGATGCCATCCAACCATCTCATCCACTGCCATCCCCTTCTCCTCGCACCTTCGATCTTTCCTAGCATCAGGATCTTTTTCCAATGAGTCAGTTCTTTGCATCAGGTGGCCAAAGTACTGGAGTTTCAGCTTCAGCATCAAGTCCTTCCAATGAACACTCAGGACTGATCTCCTTTAGGATGGACTGGTTTGATCTCCTTGCAGTCCAAGGGACTCTCAAGAGTCTTCTCCAACACCACAGTTCAAAAGCATCAATTCTTCGGTGCTCAGCTTTCTTTATAGTCCAACTCTCACATCCATACATGACTACTGGAAAAAAACATAGCTTTGACTAGATGGACCTTTGTTGGCAAAGTAATGTCTCTGCTTTTTAATATGCTGTCTAGGTTGGTCATAGCTTTTCTTCCAAGGAGCAAATGTCTTTTAATTTCATGGTTGCAGTCACCATCTGCAATGATTTTGGAGCCCAAGAAAATAAAGTCTGTTACTGTTTTCATTGTTTCCCCATCTACTTGCATCAGGCTAAAAGAAAGACATCTGCTTCTCTAGGTCTCAATTTCCTCTTTGGCAAAATGAGAAGACTGCGTTAGGTGACTTCTACCTTTCTTTCTATGTTTCACATTCATGCTTACTTCTTCGATAGACATTGCAGTTACCTTTGGAGATAGGTAGACATTGCAGCCACCTTTGGAGATGCTTCTGTCTAGTAAAGGGCCGTTTCCTGACCCCTGTGGCTCTAAGCCCTCACCGTCCCCCTCTCATACTCACCCTCAAGTCTTTAGAGAACATGTGCAGCTTTTCTGGCTCACGCACATGCCAGAACTCAGTGGATCTCACTTAGAGAATTAAAAATCAAACACATTTTACATGTAAGGATAAATTGCCTGAAATATAACATTTCCTTCATCTAATAGCAGGTTTTCCAGGTAATACAGGCCAAAGTTAAGAAAAAGTTCCTTATTTTCTGTTTAATATGAAGTCCTGGGGTTCCTTTTACAAAAATAAGACTTCCTTATCTTAACAAAGGAAAGTCTTGGTGCTCCATCTAGAGGACATTTTATGTTTTCCAGATTAAGGGGGTTGGAGGGTCCATTACAGATATCCAATTCTCTAAATCTTGCTGCTATAACCCTACCAAAAATTTTCTAAAACTCAACAGATATGTTTAAAAAATCATATTGAATAAGCCCATACTGTGTAACAGTGAAGAGGACATTTTCTCCAATTTCAACTGCTTATCAAAGTAATAACTTTCTTTTTATTCATGAAATATTGATATATACTATATACTCACTGTGCTTACTTTTAGAAGTTTAATGGTTAAAATTTTTTAAACATAATTTCTAACAGCCACTTACTAGGTTTTAATTATTTTCATCAATTATCAAAGCTTTTTATTTGACAGCTGTTTCCCTCATTTAAAATGTAGTAATACATTGGACAAAAATACACATATCCTTTTCCACATAGGATTGCACAGCATTTTCCATTCAAAAAGACCTGTCTATTAAGAGAACAGGCTATTTTTATTTTAAGCGACAAGAGTTTCAGTTGGGTAATGCTTCACAGAATCTTGGAGAAACTTCCCTTTTTATGTTAAACCCAGGACCTTATTTTAGACAAAGCAACATTTCCTGCATGGAAATTCACTTTTAACCAAGTGGAGCACACACGTAGCCTCTATTTTCCCATAGAGCTCTGTGAGAAAGTAAGGTCATGTGGCTCAGCAAAGAAGGAGGGACTAAGAATACGGCTCTGAGAGAGAATTCTGTGGGTGGGGGAGGCGGGTGGCCGGCTGGTCTTGGACCGAGGCCATCCCAGTCAGGCCAGCGCGGCGACAGTGACCGGACATGCAGGCCGGGGCCCCGCGTTACTGCGCGGGCTTTGCTGGAGGTGGAAGACCAGCTGCAGAGCAAGGTCTGTGAGAACGGAAACCATCGCCAAGCAGAACGTCTGGCTCTGGAGTCTGACTTGTCACACTAGTTTCATCAAAAAGTTTACCACATGACATGTCCTGAGAGTATCCAAGAGAGACAAAATCATGTATCAGAACTTCCAGAGACACAGGCCAGGAAAGTTTGAGCTTTCCCATAGAAGGAAAGAGCGAGGGTTGGGCAGAGGGTCGGCGGGGGTCCATCTTGCTACCTCTTTCACAAATAATTTGGTACGTATTCTTGAGTATAAATTGTGGTTCTTCTAAGTGATGACTAATGTCATAATTTACACAGAGATGAATTTTTTGAAATCAAATCTGTATGAAATTTCATTTTAGAATTTCTTCAATGAAATGCAAACAGTGGTTGAGGGCACCATAGTATTTAAAGCTGGTGTAGAAGTCCCGGTGCATTCTACAGCTCTAGGAACAGAGATCAAGATGATTTGCTGATAATGTCACAGACCTAGTGAGAAGAGGAGCTGGGACCAGACCTCACTCACACTAGCAGGCCCTGAGCATCACTCTTTTATGTTATGTGTTACAACGAATCTTTAGAAACTAGTTTAACAGCAAAGCCTTTAAAGAACCAATTGTCAAAAAAGGTTCCTAATATGCCATCTCAATCACAGGTTAACTGTTTGGATGTGGCATTCTCATTTTGAAGGAGAAATAACAAACAACAAATCTTTAGGAATTAAATTTGAGTAAATTTAAATGTATTAAGCAACACATTGAGTGGTTTTTAAAAAAAAAAAAAAATCACTTGGCACTTCCCTGCCTTGTTCTAAAGTAGCAGGTATCTGGCAATATTCAATATTTATAAGGCCATAATATAAATATAAACTTAAAGTGTGTCTTATGGCCAGAACGGATCTATCCTGAAAAGTGAAGAGATAGTGGTCTCACGCCTATGGATGAAACTACCCCCAGGGCAGTCTTCCCAGCGCAGTCCGTATGCTCACAGAGTCTCTGGCAGAGAACTGGCTGCCTTAGGCAGACAGCTGTCCTTTCGCTGTTTGCCGTAGCCTCACCAGACCCCTTCGCCCCAGCTTGGGAAAAGTAAAGGAAGAACTGCTCTTAAAGAGGAACCACTAAGAATACTAACACTAAACAACACTTGAATTAACTCTCATACCGAGCTTCAAGGGTTCACTCTGCACATGCTTCTGGCATTAGATAAACTCCTGAATAGCTTCTTACCAAACTGCAATCATTGACCTGATGCCACTGATACCTTCTTGTCCAGAAGAAAAAGTACACATCAGCTTTAACTATTTTTTTATACTCCTTTGAATATCTTTGTATTATTTCTAAGCATTAAGGTATTTAAAAATTGTACTAGTTGAAGTATATGTTTTACTGGACCCGGGAGATTCTTTTATGGGTCACTTAAGACGCAGGGCACATTCTGTTCCCAAACAAATAGCTCAGCAGATAATAGTGTGTACATAAGTCACATCCAAATATAATTTCAGAGAATACTTGCTATTAGTGCCATTGTGTGCCAAAATAAATCATAAAAACAACAGCATTGTTACACTGTTGCTGTTTAATTGCTCAGTCGTGTCCGACTCTTTGCAACCCCATGGACTGTAGCCTGCCAGGCTCCGCAGTCCATCGGATTCCCCAGGCAAGAATACTGGAGTGGGTTGCCATTTCCTTCTCCAGGGGATCTTTCCAACCCAGGGATCCAACACTCATATCCTGCATTGGCAGGTGGCCTCTCTGCCACTGAGCCACCTGGAATGCCCCCAGCATTGTTATGCATCCAAATTTAAAAGGTAGAGTCCATAGTATTTCAACTTGCTATGAAAATGGTGCTGGAGGACCTGGGGCAGTTCTGGCAGGGGCCATGCTCAGAAGACCCTGCCAATCTATGTTCCTTCCATACTTCCAACCACCCAGGCTTTACTGGAGGTCTAGTCAAACCTAAGGGAAAAAGTGGAAACAGGTTTTAAGGAGTCTTTTCACTACATTCAGCTGTTTTCTATCCCTCCGGAGCCTCATTCCATATTGCTATCTGATTTCTTAGCTTCACTTAAAATTATTCCTCAGAAGACCACCCTAGCAGAAAGACTGGAATCCACAAGCTCACTGTCCCTATGGAATAAGGGGCATCAAATTGTAGCTCTCAAACCTGGCCTGCATGTTTAGAACTATTTTAGAGAGCCCCACCCTGACCAAAGAAATGTTACTTTCGGGGTGTGGGGCCAGGCAGTAGTGTTCATGTTTAAGATTCTAATACAGCTTTGTGGATTGAGTCACTCTCTGGCCAGCATTCAGTGATAAGACTTTTGTGATCAATCCCTTTTGGTCTTCTAGACAAACATATTCTAGTTTCAGAAGCCTCCCAGAAATTCATTTCTTCCATGAAATGAAACAATACTAAACAATTTCTACTAAAGAGTGCAGGAGAGGTTAAAGAAAAAAGAAAAGCAGAATAAAGCTAATTTCACTTTTATGAGACAGCCAGTTTCCCAGCTGGTGTGTCTTATTTGGTCAACTGGTCAAAGATTGGATTTTCTTTGTTTTACTAAGAGACATGCTTGATATTCATCCCTCAAAGAAAATAAACATCAAGTTGAAGACAGTGTTAAGTAAAAAAGATTATTCAACTGGGATTCACAAAATCTGGATCACGTTTAGCAGTTAATAGTTGTGGTACGTGGGACCTTGAACTTACCCCTTCTATGTCTCATTTTCCCATCAGAAAAATGGAATAATATACTTCCGTCTTCCAAACTCTCTTAATTTGAATATCTGTGATCCATTAAATACCTGAAAAGATGCATTTTTCTTTACATTACCAAAAGTGGTGGGGTAGACTTTTTCCTTATATACCCACAATAAAACATTAGATTAGAGAGACCAAATTATCAAGCCCTTAGAAGATTAAAACCAGATAAAATGATTAAAGTAGTGCTGTGGGAAAGCATCACTCAAACTAACATACTGAAATTTCTGGGAGGATCGATTGTTTATGATCCTGTTCTCTAGAGACTGAAATTCCTTGGATACACCAGATGTCTTTATTTATATAGCAAAAGTTCAACTCTAGTGAGGTGCTGCTTGAAAATTCACACAGAAATAAAAGAAACTGTATTTATGGCTGTGTACATATCCTTGTTCACAAGAAGGATTTTCCATTGTTTCATATAGACCTTTGAACAAATTTTAAATTTACAATGTTAAAGAGAAGGTCCACTGCATTGGAAAGAGACAGCAGCCTCCCAAGACAGCACAGTAACCCACAACCTAAAATTTAACATGGAAAGGGGGCAGACTTTTGTGGATCTCCTCCTCTACCCAAATGTAAGACAAATCTCATTTATCAACAATTTACTCTTTGATGTTCGTATACAATCCTATCTCCTCAAATAGCATTCTTGAAAATGAAAAAGAACCCGACCCACTTTCCATCTGAATATTTCAAGCTGCATCCTGTGTCTGCTCCTGGCACCGAGTCAGCCTTGTCAGCCCAATTTAGAACATGTGGCAGTGATCCAACTCTTTGTGGCTGTTTGTGGTCCCCAGATCAGGTTTCAAAAAAGAAGGGGCAGCAATCCGGTGACCTTCTCAAGATAGTAAGGAATAACTCTTGTCATGACTGACACCTGATCTTTCTGCTAACATTAGCTCCTCATCAAAGATGGTGCCAAGATTGCACCAGGCACCAGCCCACAACATTTCCATCCTCCTCCGAGAGGTGTGGAGCATCCTGTCACCCACTGAGTTTCAGTTTTAGAAGGCCTTTCCCTTTCAGATCCAAGGAAGTTTGGTTTTACTGACATCTCAGATAAAGCTGAAGGCCTGCCTTAATTGAGATTTCCTGTTCTTTACAGTGCATGCTTATCTGCTATTGGTATTCTGTATACCTAGTGAGGGTCAATCTGATTCATAACAAAGACATGGTTACAAAGCTCTAAAATTAATAGCCCTAGACATTCATATCATAATCAAGAGGCCTTATTCACTTGGGATCTTTTTCCTGTGCATCTATTATCCTGTCATCCCTTATTTAAAATATGACCATCTTTCTTACTAGACTTGGAGTCATTCTCCCTCTCTACTTCTTCTGGGTCTTCAAGACAGGCTCAGGTGAGGTCACAAACTGGGAACCCAGCAAGGCCCTGCAGAAGTACTCTTGATCCACAAGAACCTACTGGATAGCTCAGGGAACTCTACTCACTACTCATATGACCTATATGGGAACAGAATCTAAAAAAGAGTGGGTGTATGTATATGCATAACTGACTCACTGGACAGCAGAGACTATCACATTGCAAATCAGCTATACTCCAATGAAAAAAGTTAATTTAAAGAAATAAGGAGAAATACTGTTTATCTTCTAAGGCAGGTCACATTATTTCTTACTTGACCAAACACCAAGTATCAGTGTGAAAAACTCACCTTGCTACTCACCTCAGTATCCTTTTAATCCACAGCCTCTCCTTAACCTTACAAAGTCTTTAGGGAATATATGTTCTTTGATTATCCCCTAATCTTTACATAAAAGTCTATGTTAAAATCTGAATATTCTTGGACTTCTGGAAATGTTCAAAGTACTACTGGCTTTATTCCAGCTCTGAGTTTACATATAATACATGATTTTGAATCAGTAGAGGTCCAAGTTTTCTATACAGAATTTTATCTTCTTTCTATCTTCCTAAACAAACAATCTGTGAAGCCAGATAAAATGAGAAAAGAGGATGGAATTATTTCACCCTGCCTTATTTGTTTCCATGAGGGTTCTAACCGAAAGGAAAAGATGAGTCATTCAGCATCATGCCCTATTTGGTGCTTTGGACTCTGGCCTAGTGTAACCAAAAGAGGGCAGCACTCCATGGGTTTTGAATTCACAGAAAACAAAACTCCAGCTTTTAGCTGAACTCTCTACCTTAAGCAAGGCATTCTGCTCTGTGCTTCACAGAGCACAGAGACCATTAAGACCTTGCTCTTAACACGCAGGGAAAGGAAAGAAGAAAGCACTGGGGTAGTAATTAGAACACAGCTATGTGTTGGAACATGGTAAAAGATAAATCTGGAAATAAAAAGTGGATTAGACTGTGAGCATCCCTTGAACATCAGGTGTTTATCTTCTACTTGGAGTGCGATAGGGAGCCACTCAAAGCTTTTGAGCAAGTGGATAATAGCATTAGAGCTGTTTGGGGAAGCTACATCTGGTAGGGATGTTTTTATCAGAGATAAAACATAGGGTGAGATCAAATGGGAGAGGGGGAAAAAACAGGGAAATAATATAAAGGACATCCAGGAAGTTATGAAGATCTAAACCAGAGGGATGACGGTGAGAATGGAAAGGTGAAATCTGATGGGAGAGGCACTGCAAAGGAGGAAGACATGGAGGAGATATAGGGAGAAAGGAGCCAAGATATGCCCAAAGTTTTACTTCTGAGTTGGGCATATGGTAGAACACATAATCAAAACTGGGAAGACCAGAGAAAAGAACTTTCTGAAAACATTTTCTCTTAAGAAGAGTGAAACATTACTGCCAAGATGCAAGGAGTGCAGAGTGAAAATATACAAATGGCATAACCCCAGGAACTATCTTGGAAAGAAGGAACAGCCCAAAACCTATCCTCCACTCTTTTTACTTTGATAAGTTGAATTATGGCCACTTGCAGATATACTATTGGACTTTATGGCATGTGCTTCTATGTCGCCTTGGCTTTATATGACTCAACTTATTTGTCCTTTTCTTCTGATCTCTTTATATTTGTATCTAATGATAATGCCACATCAAATCCTTTTATGAATAAATTAGAAAAAGTATCAATTAAGTAATTATAGTTACATTTTCCATACAGACTGTAAAGACACAGCCACCGACAGCAAGCACATAATTCCTTATATAAAATGCACATCACGAGCACTTGCTAAAGACAAATGTGGTAGGCACTAAATTAAAAGTTTTATACACATCACTTCATTGAATCTTATGATTAATAAAACTATTCTATGGGGTCATTGCATTATTGTCCCATCTTACAGATGAGGAAATTGACTCAATGAGATGAATTAACATGTGAATATAGCAAGTAAAGGGCAGAGCTTGCATTATAACCCAGGCAATCTGATCTCAGAGTCAAGGTCCCTAACCACCTCACCCACTGCTTCTCTATGCCGAGTTCCCTTATCATTGTGTTATCCCCATTTTGCTGGCTCTTCTCTATACGTGCCATGTTCCACTTTAGGATCCCACATTCTCATGCTGAAGGAGCACTGGCCTCCAGAGCCAGGGTCTTCAACCAGGAAGTTTTGTCCCCTCTACATAGAGAGTATGAATCAGTAGATTCAAGAAAAGGCAGAGGGCTTCATGTCTCTAAAGCTGAATTAAATCTCTCTCCAAGTTCCCACACATCAGGGCAGAAGAATGAATATCCAATACCAGTTGTTTGGGAGACTCAATTTCTCCCTGGATGAAATCATACAAGAACCTGAGACAATATCAGAAAAAAACTGGAAGAAAGAGATGATGGAACCATGCTTTGATTCTTTCAGCCATGCAATTTCTTGTAATTAAGCATGACATATTATCATGTCTTTTATGACTGCCAATATGTTGGTGACTATTTAATCTGTGATTTAAATCTACTTTTTTTGAGTTCCAAATCAACATATCTAACTGCCTCTCCACGTGCGCAAAGTCATTTCAGTTGTGTCTGACTCTGCAACTCTATGAACTGTAGCCTGCCAGGCTCCCCTGTCCATGGGATTCTCCAAGCGAGCATACTATGCCCTCCTCCAGGGAATCTTCCTGAACCAGGGATCAAGCCTGCATCTCTTATGTCTCCTTCACTAGCAGGCAGGTTCTTTACCCCTAGCATCACCTGGGAAGCCCCTAACTGCCTATAGGTAAATTCAAAAACACTACAAATTTCGTACGTCTAAAACTAAGCCAAACAATCATTTCCTAAAATATCTCCTCCAACTACCACCCTGTTTCCTTTTTTATTACTCATTTTAGTAGATGACACAATTAGTCACCCATTTCCCAAGGGACAGGAGCCTTCTTAAGAGTCCTACTCCTTTTTCAAATTTTACATCTAGAATTTCAAGTCTGAATAATCATAGATCATCAAGCCCTTGGATTATATCATCTTATGGTGTTGCTACTGGCTTTGACAGATGATAGCTATGCAGGCTTGCACAGTTTGTGCTCTGCACATTCACCACACTTGAGATTGTTGATAAAGGCACCATTTACTTTATGAGCATTATACATTTATATGTTTTTTTACAAAAGTTTTTCACTTCACAGTAAAACATCCACTGTAATCAGTAATATGAATTTTCTAACAAATAAGTTACCTTGAGGAAGGATTATTGTTGTTCAGTCACTAAGTTGTATCCAACTCTTTGCAACCCCATGGACTGCAGCACGCCAGGCTTCCCTGTCCTTCAGGGAGAGACCCTGAGTTTGCTCAAACTCATGTCTATGGATGGCATCATATACCATCCAACCAACTCATCCTCTGGCACCCCTTTCTCCTCTTGCCCTCAATCTTTCCCAGCATCAGGGTCTTTTCCAACAAGTCGGCTCTTCACATCAGGTGGCCAAAGTATTGGAGCTTCAGCTTCAACATCAGTCTTTCCAATGAATATTCAGGACTGATTTCCTTTAGGATTAACTGGTTTGATATCCTTGCAGTCCAAGGGACTCTCAAGAGTCTTCTCCAGCACGATAGTTGGAAAGTATAAATTCTTTAGCACTCAGCCTTCTTTATGGTCCAACTCTGACATTCATACATGAATACTGGAAAAACCATAGCTTTGACCAGATGGATCTTTGTCAGCAAAGTGATGTCTCTGCCTTTCAATATGTTGTCCAGGTTTGTCATAGCTTTTCTTCCAAGGAGTAGGCGTTTTTAAATTTTATGCCTGCATCATTGTCTGCAGTCATTTTGAAGCCCAAGTAAATAAAATCTGTCACTGTTTCCATTTTTTCCCCATCTATTTGCCATGAAGTGATGGGAGTGGATGCCATGATCTTAGTTTTTTGAATGCTGAGTTTTAAGCCAACTTTTTCACACTCATCTTTCACCTTCATCAAGAGGTTCTTTAGTTCCTCTTCACTTTCTGCCATTAAAGTAGTGTCAACTCTATACTTGAGGTTGTGGATATTTCTCCGGGCAATCTTGATTCCAGCTTGTGAGTCGTCCAGCCTGGCATTTCACATGATGTACTCTGCATAGATGTTAAATAAGAAATAAGCAGGGTGACAATATACAGCCTTGACATACTCCTTTCCCAATTTTGAACCAGTCCATTGTTCCATGTCTGGTTCTAACTGTTGCTTCTTGACCTGAGTACAGGTTTCTCAGGAGACAGGTAAGGTGGTCTGGTATTCCCCTCTCTTTAATAATTGTCCACAGTTTGCTGTGTTCCAGGATACCATTATCTAATTTGCATAAAAGTTTCACATGGGCTAATAATAGCCTTGGGCCTCCCTGCTTCTAGACATTTCACCTAAGGCATTCATATACTGCTGCAGTACTGATCTTCCAAATGCAAATTTTAATGTGATTTTCCTTCAGTGAAACATAAAGCTCTCCATTTTCTGCTTTAGCCTAACTACTGTTGTGAATGGTCTGCTTCAACCATCCTGAGATTCTTATAATTATTTAAAGGTACTATTGCACATTTTTGCAGGTACAATTCTTTCAGCTTATAATACCAATCCACCCCATCCCTACTCCACCAGTTTTCCACCTGGCAAACTCCTAATCTTCCTTCCAGACCAACTCAAGTGTCCCCTTCTTTTTAAATCCTTCTCTACCCTAGAAAAGATGGTTACACTCTCTTTTGTGCCTTCATCCTACTTCCATGTGTACCAGCCACACTGTAATATAGTTATTTTTTAACTGATATACTAAATCAAGAGCTCTTTGTTTTAGTATAACCATGTACTATTTACTTTTCTTTTCCTATGCTGATGCAAATTGGTATAAAGGGAATGTATTGGATCAAGCAACTGGCTCTGCTGCCTGCTTTCTAGAATGTTCTTTGAGCTTTGCAGCTGCATGTTGGCAAGCTTGCAGTTTGAGCTGTGCTGCTCTGTGCTGCATTTGCCGTGTCCTGCTGAACCTCTCGATTTAACTAACCTCAGCAGAGTTTTCAAAACTAACATTTAAGAGACAGGAGTATAAGTTCGGAGTCTTCCTTAAAGAGACCCTGGGTCATGTGACCTGGACCAAATCTGTGTATCTCAGACTGAATCATGAGTTTGATTCCAGCATAAGTTGTGACTGACTCTAAACTCAGGAGAATGACTCTTACCCTGTGACCACCGGATGTATGTCTCAACCAGGCATGGGCCCTAATTTTAGACAGCACTCAGGAGGAAGACTGATATGTTGTGGACTATACAGGCCCACTCCTGTTGTATACAGACTACCTACGGTCGGTCACTTATGTGAGAAAGAGTCGTCACTGTGGTACCCACAGCTGTCACGTTCCTAAAAGCCACTCCATCCCAGCACTGTCAAGAAACAGCTGTCAACCCTCTAGGCACCCACCGTGCTAAAACAAGCTCAACATCTTTCAAGCCTAGTTAGGTTCTGATGGTGTTCCTCACTTAAATCTTTCTTAATCTCATCTATGTTGTTTTTCCCAAATTGACCCACCTTGAATGAGAATCCTCACACTAAAGGCTCTAGAATCTGTCCAAATAACAATACTAGAGCACTATCCTGAGTGTTCCCCCAGAGACTCTGCCATATTGAGGCTTTAGCAACTCCCTCTATTGCCTGTTGAAGTCTATGGACCATCCATGATGGCCATAAGTTGCCGACAGACTTCTGGAGTAAAATATTGCCCTCCTCAGCCATATCAGATTGCCCCGTTAAAGGGACAATCATTGACCATATTCTAGGTCATCCTGGAAACTAAAGCTCTCACAGGCCTTGACCATGGTCCTCCACACCCAGCTGCCCATTATGCTTTGGGTTATGAATACAGTGCTCTGCAAGCTCAACGAGGCCCCCAAGGCCTCTCTGCTAAAATAGAAATGGTCTCCACAGGATAGAGACAAACCTGGCCTTTCTGGAATGTCTTACCCCCAGGAGGAGCTGTCTTACCTACAGCTCTTATCCTTCAGTACCTGGCCATATAAATATGCCTTATTTCCAGACAAAGTCAGCCCTCTAAAAGATCCCTTTGCTATCTGAGGAGGCCCTTGGGAACTCAGTTCAGTTCAGTCGCTCAGTCGTGTCCAACTCCTTGTGACCCCATGGACTGCAGCATGCCAGGCCTCCCTGTCCATCACCAACTCCCAGAGCTTACTCAAACTCATGTCCATAGAGTCACTGATACCATCCAGCCATCTAATCCTCTGTTGTCCCCTTCTCCTCCCACCTTCAATCTTTCCCAGCATCAAGATCTTTTCCCATGAGTCAGTTCTTCATATTAGGTAGCCAAAGTATTGGAGTTTCAGCTTCAACATCAGTCCTTCCAATGAATATACAGGACTGATTTCCTTTAGGATTGACTAAAGATTGGATCTCCTTGCAGTCCAAGGGACTCTCAAGAGTCTTCTCCAACACCACATTTCAAAAGCATCAATTCTTCGACACTCAGCTTTCTTTATAGTCCAACTCTCACATCCATACATGATTGCTGGAAAAACCATAGCTTTGACTAGATGGACCTTTGTTGGCAAAGTAATGTCTCTGCTTTTTAATATGATGTCTAGGTTGGTCACAGCTTTTCTTCCAAGGAGCAAGTGTCTTTTATTTTCATGACTGCAATCACCATCTGCAGTGATTTTGGAGCCCAAGAAAATAAAGTATCTCACTGTTTCCATTGTTTCCCCATCTATTTGCCATGAAATGATGAGACCAGATGCCATGATCTTTGTTTTCTTAAATAGTGAGTTTTAGGCCAACTTTTAACTCTCTTCTTTCACCTTCATCAAGAGGCTCTTTAGTTCTTCTTCATTTTCTGCCATAAGGGTGGTGTCATCTGCATATCTGAGGTTATTGATATTTCTTCCAGCAATCTTGATTCCAGCTTGTGCTTCATCCAGCCTAGCACTTCACATGATGTACTCTACATATAAGTTAAATAAGCAGGGTGACAATATACTGCGTTGACATACTCCTTTCCCGATTTGGAACCAGTCTGTTGTTCCATGTCCAGTTCTAACAGCTGAGGGAATAGCAAAGGAGGTGGGTTTTTTTGTACTTTATGAACAGTGCTTTATGAATACCAACACGTGATGGATGTTCACTGAAGGGCTGCTGCTTTAACTAGGATGTCTCAAAGCATGGATGGAACCCAAAAGCCGACACAATCAAAAACTTCATGAACAGGATGCCCTGGCAAAATTTTGGCACCATTTGTATATTTCTCGCTCAGTCGTGTCTGACTCTTTCTGACCCCATGGACTGTAGCCTGCCAGGCTCCTCCATCCATGGGATTTTCCAGGCAAGAATACTGGAGTGGGTTGCCATTTCCTTCTCCAGGGGATCTTCCTGACCCAGCAATCGAACCAGGGTCTCCCGCACTGCAGGCAGACTCTTTACCATCTGAGCCACCAGGGAAGCCCAAAAAACCTATTTAGTCAATATCATTAGTCTGTTCATCTAGTCCAGCAAGAACAATTTCTTACTCTAGGTTACTTTCTTTATTTAGAGTAAAGAGCTTTGGAAATATCTTGCCTTGTATATACCCAAAATATAAACTAAGATTTCACATGTTCTGCACATACTTAAAGCTACGGTACAAGGCCTCACTCCCTAGCCCCATCAGAGTTCCAAACATTACTGAAAGTGATCAAGATGCTCATTTCCCTTCTCAAAATCACAATGCTGGGCTCTTGCTGGGCATTTAATAAAGCTTTTACCTCCCTTACTGACGTTGGGCTACAAGACTTACATAGAGCCATAATGACTTACTTTAAAAAGGTCAAGTTCAATTAAATGAAACATGACTCTTTGACTCTTTTCAGTCATCAGCCAAATATGAGAGTGAGTTGTAAATTAAGAGTATGACTCCATTTCTGATGTTTGAGTGTTGACAGCTTTCAAGCTTCGCCACTCCCACTTCTTCTTCTGTACTGCATGTGAGCAAGCTGATAAGAGAGCTCTCCTCTGGCTCCAGCACAAGTTCAAACCATGTAAGCCTGCCCCAGGGTGAATAGTCCCACCCCCTAATCAAAGTAAAAGCCAAGCCCATCTCCTTTCCCTGCTGGCTCAGGGTATTTTCAGACCTACTTGGCGCCTGCTTTACTCTTCTTAGAAAGCCACGTTTTGTGATTTTTAAGCCTTCAAATGCACAACCGTTTCTATATCTCAGTTCTCTACTGGGATTCAAGTTTTACCTAAAACTCCCACCTCAAAAGCAATAGTTAAAATTAAAAAGTCATAATTTACATACTAGGCAGAGAGATATAACTTTCAAAATAAAGACGTACAAATGCTTCTTTGTAGTGCAGGAATAGAGTCACAGATATATAGAATGGACTTGTGGACGGGCAGGGGAAGGACAGGGTGGGACGAATTGAGACAGCAGTACTGACTTATATATCCGACCATGTGGAAACTAGACACTGAGCAGGAAGCGAGTGTATAGTACGGGGAACTCAGCTCGGGCTCTGTGATGACTTAGGGGGTGGGAAGGGGGTGGGTTGGAGGGAAGCTCATAGGAAGGGGTTATATGTACACTCACAGCTGATTCTCATTGTTATATAGCAGA
Source organism: Cervus elaphus (assembly GCF_910594005.1). Lineage (NCBI taxonomy): Eukaryota > Metazoa > Chordata > Mammalia > Artiodactyla > Cervidae > Cervus > Cervus elaphus. Next base: position 10,927,027 of record NC_057817.1, on the reverse strand, counting down.
AACCAACACAACATTTGTAAAGCAATTATCTGCCAATTAAAATAACAAAAATTTCTTAAATGTACAAATGCTAAAAGACAAGGGGTAGAAGGAATATCTTAGAAGTAATATTACTTCTGTTTCTCGCAAAACTGGAGTAACAGGGACCAGATTTAACTTCCCAACTGAAAGAACCAAAAACCTGTACAAAATGTATGAAACAATGGTTTTCAGATACTGGATGTCAGGTAACACTGAAAGTGATCACTGAGAGAAACAGTATTGAGCATTTCGATTGCCCCAGTCTAGTGTCTGAGTAGAGACGGGAATCCCAGGCAAAGACTGGTGATCTCTTTGAGTTCAGAGGACAAGCTGAGAGATGCAGCAGGCCGAGACAGGCAGAGTTTGCAAGACAAAGAACTGAAGACTGGGGAGCATTCCTGAGACCTGCAGAAAGCCCCCCTTAAAAATGCACTTGAGTATTGCTGAGTATATGCATGTAAGTATAAACCATCTGATGCCAGCAACAACAACAACAACAACAAATACAACCCACCTAGGGCTAGGAATAGTTCAAGTTCCCATAAGACATAGTGGAAAACTTTGTAATTCACAGGGTACTGGGTAAAGTATTCAGAAGAGTATTACTTTGGTAGTGAAGCAAACTAACCTCAGACTAAAAGTTGCTCTGATTTATTCTAACAAAACTTAAGAGCAACCTTAAAGAACAAACATAATAAGGGTAAGCCCTGTATACTAAAAATTCAAAATATTCTGCAAAAATTAAAAGACCTAAGTAAATGGAGACATGCACCATATTCATGGATTAGAAGACTTAATATTGTTTGGATGTCATTTTTCCCCAAATTGACCTATATATTAAACGGAATCCCAAACAAAGTCTCTATAGACTTTTTTTTAGAACTTCAAAGGACAAAGAACCACGAAAACAATTTTAATAAAGAATGTTAAACATAATAAAAGTTATATATGACAAACCCACAGAAAACATTATCCTCAAAGGTGAAAAATTGAAAGCATTTCCCCTAAAATCAGGAACAAGACAAGGGTGCCCATTCTCACCACTGCTATTCAACATAGTTTTGGAAGTTTTGGCCACAGCAATCAGAGCAGAAAGAGAAATAAAAGGAATCCAGATAGGAAAAGAAGAAGTAAAACTCTCACTGTTTGCAGATGACATGATCCTCTACATAGAAAACCCTAAAGACTCTACCAGAAAATTACTAGAGCTAATCAATGAATATAGCAAAGTTGCAGGATATAAAATTAATACACAGAAATCTCTTGCATTCCTATACACTAACAATGAGAACACAGAAAGAGAAATTAAGGAAACAATACCATTCACCACTGCAACAAAAAAAATAATAAAATACTTAGGAGTATATCTACCTAAAGAAACAAAACACCTATATATAGAAAACTATAAAACATTGATGAAAGAAATCAAAAAGGACACAAATAGATGGAGAAATATACCATGTTCATGGATCGGAAGAATCAATATTGTGAAAATGATTATACTATCCAAAGCAATCTATAGAGTCAATGCAATCCCTATCAAGCTACCAATGGTATTCTTCACAGAACTAGAACAAATAATTTCACAATTTGTATGGAAATACAAAAAACCTTCAATAGCCAAAGCAATCTTGAGATAGAAGAAAGGAACTGGAGGAATCAACCTGCCTGACTTCAGGCTCTACTACAAAGCCACAGTCATCAAGATAGTATGGTACTTGCACAAAGACAGAAATATATATCAATGGAACAAAATAGAAAGCCCAGAGATAAATCCACGTACCTTTGGACACCTTATCTTCAACAAAGGAGGCAAGAATATACAATGGAAAAAAGACAACCTCTTTAGCAAGTGGTGCTGGGAAAACTGGTCAACCACTTGTAAAAGAATGAAACTAGAACATTTTCTAACATGATACACAAAAATAAACTCAAAACAGATTAAAGATCTAAATGTAATACCAGTTGGATGCATGAGCCAAGTGCTCAGGGCTGGTGCACTGGGAAGATGCAGAGGGATGGGATGGAGAGGGAGGTGGGAGGGGGGATTGGGATGGGGAACACATGTAAATCCATGGCTGATTTATGTCAATGTATGGCAAAAACCACCACAATATTGTAAAGTAATTAGCCTCCAACTAATAAAAATAAATGGGAAAAAAAAAAAAGGAAAGGCCAGATGAGGATACAGCAAGAAGATAGTCATCTACAAGCCAGGAAGAGAGATCTCACCAGAACCCAAATTTGCTAAAACCATGATCTTAGACTTTCCAGCCTCAATGACTGTGAGAAAATGAATTTCTGTTCTTTAAGCCACCTAGTCTGTGGTATTTTGCTATAGCAGCCCAAGCAGGCTAGTACCCCATGAAGACCCTCATCATCACCTATGCTATAGATGAGAAAACTTCGAGAAAAATTAATAATGTGTAGAAGGTCACACAGTAAGCAGTAACCACCTTTTAAATTCACCTCTCTCTGATGCTCGTGTTCTATCTGGTTTATCCCTTTGATTCTCCAGTAGGAAAAATTGGTGACTATCCTCCAAGAGTGACTTGAGACACTCAATTCAGTCATTTTAGAATCACGAAAGTGTCAATAGTCGTCTGTCTCTGTTCCTCTAAAAAGCCAGATGGAGTGGAAGGTGGGAGGGAGACTCAAGAGGGAGGTGCCATGTGTATAACTGTGGGTGATTCATATTTTGATGTATGGCAAAAATTAACACAATATTAAAAATAAATTATCCTCCAATTAAAATTTTTTTAAATAAATAAATAAATAAATGTAAGACCAGAAACTATAAAACTCCTAGAGGAGATATAGGCAAAACACTCTCTGACATAAATCACAGCAGGATCCTCTATGACCCACCTCCCAGAATATTGGAAATAAAAGCAAAATTAAACAAATGGGACCTAATTAAATTTAAAAGCTTTTGCACAACAAAGGAGACTATAAGCAAGGTGAAAAGACAGCCCTCAGATTGGGAGAAAATAATAGCAAATGAAGAAACAGACAAAGGATTAATCTCAAAAATATACAAGCAACTCCTGCAGCTCAATTCCAGAAAAATAAATGACCCAATCAAAAAATGGGCCAAAGAACTAAACAGACATTTCTCCAAAGAAGACATACAGATGGCTAACAAACACATGAAAAGATGCTCAACATCACTCATTATCAGAGAAATGCAAATTGAAACCACAGTGAGGTACCATTACACCCCAGTCAGAATGGCTGCTATCCAAAAGTCTACAAGCAATAAATGCTGGAGAGGGTGTGGAGAAAAGGGAACCCTCTTACACTGTTGGTGGGAATGCAAACTAGTACAGCCACTATGGAAAACAGTGTGCAGATTCCTTAAAAAACTGGAAATAGAACTGCCATATGACCCAGCAATCCCACTTCTGGGCATACACACTGAGGAAACCAGAACTGAAAGAGACACGTGTACCCCAATGTTCATCACAACACTGTTTACAATAGCCAGGATATGGAAGCAACCTAGATGCCCATCAGCAGACAAACGGATAAGGAAGCTGTGGTACATATACACCATGGAATATTACTCAGCCGTTAAAAAGAATTCATTTGAATCAGTTCTAATGAGATGGATGAAACTGGAGCCCATTATACAGAGTGAAGTAAGCCAGAAAGATAAAGAACATTACAGCATACTAACACATATATATGGAATTTAGAAAGATGGTAATGATAACCCTATATGCAAGACAGAAAAATAGACACAGATGTATAGAACAGAATTTTGGACTCTATGGGAGAAGGCGAGGGTGGGATGATCTGAGAGAATAGCATTGAAACAAGTATACTATCAAGGGTGAAACAGATCACCAGCCCAGGTTGGATGCATGAGACAAGTGCTCAGGGCTGGTGCACTGGGAAGACCTAGAGGGATGGGATGGGGAGGGAGGTGGGAGGGGGGTTCAGGATGGGGAATACATGTAAATCCATGGCTGATTCATGTCAATGTATGGCAAAAACCACCACAATATTGTAAAGTAATTAGCCTCCAACTAATAAAAAATAAAGGAAAAATACATAAAATAAAACTGCAAAGACTTCAGCAAAGTAAAAAAAAAAAAAGAATGTTAAAAAAATGTAGTTGAGGGATCTATCTTTTCAATTTCAAGGCCTATTATAAAGTTACAATAAATAACAAGATAGTATTAATGAAAACACAATGAGCTCAGAAAAATGAAATAGAGAATACAGAAATAGATCAGTACATATATGATCAGCTTGTTTTCTACAACTGTACTAATGTAATGCAATTCAATAGGGAAATGAAAATCTTCCTAACAAATGGTGCTGGGACAACTGGATAGCCACATGGTTAGGGAACTTATATAAAATCAACTTGAAATGGATCATGAACCTTAAATTAAGAGCAAAAATTTCTAGCAGAAAATTCAAGAGATCTTCATCACCTTGTTTTTGCAAAGATTTTTTAATATAATACAAAAGACACAAACTATAAAAACATCACATTTTATTCCATTAAATTTAGAAACTTTTACTCTTCAAAGACTATTTGGAGAAAACATTTTTCCAATAAAGGATTGATCTAGAATGAAAACATATATGCGTGTGCATATATACATATACGTATTTCTTATAACTCAATAAAACAAACAACCCAATTTTTAAAGATGGAGTAAAAAACCGAATAGACAGTTCACCGAGAAAGATAAAGGAAGGTATGCTGATGGCAAATAAGCACATCAAAAGATGCTCAACATCATTTGTCACTAGGGGAAGACAGATTAACATTAAAATTTCCAGAACAACTGGAATTATCACACACTTGTACTAGAAATGTAAAATGGCACAATTACTTTGAAAAAAAGTTTGACAATTTCTTTAAAAGGTATCTTATACCTACTATATGATAGAAAAATTCTATTTACAGGTTTTAATAAAGAGATATGAAAGTATCAATCCACACATAAACTTACACATAGATGTCTATGGAAGTTAGACTTATTTATAATAGCAGGAAACTAAAAACAATCCAAAGTTTTTCTCTTCTCTAATAAAGAGTGATTATTAAGTACACATATTGTAACTGGGAAAGGAGTATTTCAAGGCTGTATATCACCCTGCTTATTTAACTTATATGCACAGTACATCATAAGAAATGTTGGGCTGGATGAAGCACAGCTGGAATCAAGATTGCCAGGAGAAATATCAACAACCTCAGATATGCAGATGACAACACTTTAATGGCAGAAAGTGAAGAGGAACTAAAGAGCCTCTTGATGAAGGTGAAAGAGGAGAGTGAAAAAGTTTGCTTAAAACTCAACATTCAGAAAATGAAGACCATGGCATCTGGTCCCATCACTTCATGGCAAATAGATGGGGAAACAATGGAAACAGTGACAGACTTTATTTTCTTGGGCTCCAAAATCACTGCAGATGGTGACTGCAGTCATGAAATTAAAAGATGCTTGCTCCTTGGAAGAAAAACTGTGACCAACCTAGACAACATATTAAAAAGCAGAGATATAAACAGTGCTGCGATGAACATTGGGGTACACGTGTCTCTTTCAGATCTGGTTTCCTTGGTGTGTATGCCCAGGAGTGGGATTGCTGGATCATATGGCAGTTCTATTTCCAGTTTTTTTAAACCACTACAATATTGTAAAGTAATTAGCCTCCAACTAATAAAAATAAATGGGGAAAAAAGAATAAAAATAAAAAGCAGAGACATTACTTTGCCAACAAAATTCATATAGTCAAAGCTATGGTTTTTCCAGTAGTCTTGTAGAGATGTGAGAGTTGGACTATAAAGAAAGCTGAGTGCTAAAGAAGTGATGTTTTTGAACTGTGGTGTTAGAGAAGATTCTTAAGAGTCCCTTGGGCTGCAAGGAAATCAAACCAGTCAATCCTAAAGGAAATCGGTCCTGAATATTCATTGGAAGGACTGATGTTGAAGCTGAAACTCAAATTCTTTGGCCACCTCATGCGAAGAACTAACTCCTGTTGGGGTCCTTTAATGGACTGGAACCTGGTGGTACAGAGTCGACGATAAGAAAGTAAAAGAGAGAAAGAGAGAGAGAGAAAAAAAAAGACCCGGGGACCTAAGCTCTGATGGAGCAAAGGTGCTTTAATGATTTTTCTATGAGTATATATAGGCTGTGGTACAAGAAACTTCTTTCGGGAATGATAGAAATCAGAAAACCAAACGTACATCAACCGTTACCAAGGGAACAAGGGGTAATGTTAGTCACAAGGTCAGGAGGCAATCCATATCTCAAGAAAGGGGAACGAGACTAAGCAGTTTTGTCCTAAAGAGAATGTTTACTAAAGGAGACCCAAGCTTGCCTCACACAATGACCTCAGTCCCTGGGAGCAGCGTGCTGTTCCGCTTGAAGAGGGACAAAGGACTCATGAGAGACAGCACGTAGGAATCCTCCCGTCAAACATTCCCTGACAACTCCTTAGAAAAGACCCTGATGCTGGGAAAGATTGCAGGAAGGAGGAGAAGGGAACAACAGAGGATGAGATGGCTGGATGGCATCACTGACTCAATGGACATGAGTTTGAGTAAGCTCTGGGAGTTGGTGATGGACAGGGAAGCCTGGTGTCCATGAGGTCGTAAAGAGTCAGACGTGACTGAACGACTGAACTGAACTGATTGTAATTTGTCACTTATAGGCCTATATTTACTATTTTAAAACTTATCTTTAAATTACTGATAGCTTTATTTTGTGTTTTCAGAATTTACCTCAATTATTCCAAGTCTTATTTTAAAGCAACTTCATTTGCCCATTGTTAAAATAGATAAATGTGTCTGGGTTGTTGAAATGAAACTTCAATCTTCATCTCGGTATGGACAAAAGCTAAAAGAGCAAGCCAGGATAATAGTCACCTTGATATCGGTCCCATCATTACCCCCAGACAAGGACCACACCTGAAGTGGAGTTACCAATCTACCCAGTCTGACACATGGTATGAAAGAAGTGTTCAATGTGGAAAAAAAACTTAGAGGCAGAACCTAAGGACGCATGAAAAGAAGGATTTGCCTTCCTAGCTGAAGGAACACAAGTTCCCCTGAGTAAAAATGTGAATCATGCTTATTCCTTTCAGCTCTATAATCTCACTGAAGAGTCTTAATCTGAGAGGCTTCTAACAGAGTAATGCAATGCTCAAAGTAACTTTAGTTAAGTCTTCTTGGACCAACACTGATTCGCTTTTAAAAACACAAGTCAGCACATTTTCCTGAATAAAAAGTTTTTGTTTTAAATAATTTTCTGAGTCATTTTAATATGCCAATTTATTTTCAACTTGATTCATCTGAGAGCTTCATACCTAAAACTGAGAAATTTGTATCTAACACTTTGATGATAGGTGTGTTTTGAAAGCCTTAATTCTCATAAATAGATATTAAATTAAGCACTGCATATCACCTAATTCTACCATATATATCTATATGAGTGACTTAAATACTTCTTGTTTTATTTCCACTGAGAATATATTTGGTGAATAGAAAATAGAGTTATAACATTTTGGATAAGTACTGTACTTCTTTCATGCATTCTATGCATTTGGAGCCAAATTTGTATTTTTAATAAGGCATCCTTCTGTATTGTTTGCCTCAACAGGTTGGCAAATCTGATTAGATTTTCTTCATTTTGAAACTTTACCAGGTATTTTACTTGTTTTTTTTTGTTTTTTTTTTTTTTCAGTGGGTTTCGTCATACATTGATATGAATCAGCCATAGATTTACACGTATTCCCCATCCCGGTCCCCCCTCCCACCTCCCTCTCCACCCGATTCCTCTGGGTCGTCCCAGTGCACCAGGCCCGAGCACTTGTCTCATGCCTCCCACCTGGGCTGGTGATCTGTTTCACCTTAGACAGTATACATGCTGTTCTTTTGAAACATCCCACCCTCACCTTCTCCCACAGAGTTCAAAAGTCTGTTCTGTAATTCTGTGTCTCTTTTTCTGTTTTGCATATAGGGTTATCATTACCATCTTTCTAAATTCCATATATATGTGTTAGTATGCTGTAATGTTCTTTATCTTTCTGGCTTACTTCACTCTGTATAATGGGCTCCAGTTTCATCCATCTCATTAGGACTGATTCAAATGAATTCTTTTTAATGGCTGAGTAATATTCCATGGTGTATATGTACCACAGCTTCCTTATCCATTCATCTGCTGATGGGCATCTAGGTTGCTTCCATGTCCTGGCTATTATAAACAGTGCTGTGATGAACATTGGGGTGCACGTGTCTCTTTCAGATCTGGTTTCCTCAGTGTGTATGCCCAGAAATGGGATTGCTGGGTCATATGGCAGTTCTATTTCCAGTTTTTTAAGGAATCTGCACACTGTTTTCCATAGTGGCTGTACTAGTTTGCATTCCCACCAACAGTGTAAGAGGGTTCCCTTTTCTCCACACCCTCTCCAGCATTTATTGCTTGTAGACTTTTGGATAGCAGCCATTCTGACTGGGGTGTAATGGTACCTCATTGTGGTTTCAATTTGCATTTCTCTGATAATGAGTGATGTTGAGCATCTTTTCATGTGTTTGTTAGCCATCTGTATGTCTTCTTTGGAGAAATGTCTGTTTAGTTCTTTGGCCCATTTTTTGATTGGGTCATTTATTTTTCTGGAATTGAGCTGCAGGAGTTGCTTGTATATTTTTGAGATTAATCCTTTGTCTGTTTCTTCATCTGCTATTATTTTCTCCCATTCTGAGGGCTGTCTTTTCACCTTACTTATAGTTTTCTTTGTTGTGCAAAAGCTTTTAAGTTTCATTAGGTCCCATTTGTTTAATTTTGCTTTTATTTCCAATATTCTGGGAGGTGGGTCATAGAGGATCTTGCTGTGATTTATGTCGGAGAGTGTTTTGCCTATATCTCCTCTAGGAGTTTTATAGTTTCTGGTCTTACAATTAGATCTTTAATCCATTTTGAGTTTATTTTTGTGTATGGTGTTAGAAAGTGTTCTAGTTTCATTCTTTTACAAGTGGTTGACCAGTTTTCCCAGCACCACTTGTTAAAGAGGTTGTCTTTTTTCCATTGTATATCCTTGCCTCCTTTGTCAAAGATAAGGTGTCCATAGGTTCGTGGATTTATCTCTGGGCTTTCTATTCTGTTCCATTGATCTATATTTCTGTCTTTGTGCCAGTACCATACTGTCTTGATGACTGTGGCTTTGTAGTAGAGTTTGAAGTACTTGTTTTTTTATTAAACTGTGTCTTAACCAAACTCATTCATTTTCAATATTATTCATTAAAATGTCCAGCACCATGGTAAGTAATGATAAGTGGGCAACACATGAATAAAAATGTATATGTGTGTATACAAACATATCAAATGTGATGAAGAGCCTTTCCTTCTGCTCACTATAGTCAATGGGTAGGAGAAAAGAAACACAGACATTTAGAAAAAGTAATTAGATGATGTATCTTCCAAGACTAAGCTAATAGAATTGGGAGATACATAAAAGAGAGTATATATATCTTAAAAGATAGCTATTGATAAGAACTCAACATGAATGATGTTAGATCACATCTTTTTAAAAATACTCAAGGAAGGCAGAAAAAATTAAGCCAGGGAGAAACAAATGCAAGTCAATGTAAAAGGCAAGTCTGGCTCAATCTCTGTGGGGTTCTGGGTGATGATGCACAGGAGGTTTTGCTTGCACCCTCTGGACATCTCTGGCGGGTATGGGGTTTTGATTCTAAATGAGATTTCGCCTCTCCTACCATCTTGTTGGGGCTTCTCCTTTGCCCTTTGACATGGGGTATCTTTTTTTGGTGGGACCCAGGTGGACTCCTGTCAATGGTTGTTCAGCAGTGAGTTGCAATTTTGGAGTTCTTGCAGGAGAAGATGAGCACACATCCTTCTACTCCACCATCTTACTGATATATCTTACTGATAGAGTTGCCATATGATCCAGCAATCCCATTCCTGAGAATCTTGGTTTGGATCTGGGACAGAGTTTCATGCACAGAGCTAAGACGGAGAGCCAATTCTTATCCAAGAGCTTTCCTGGTCGACTGAACCCAGAAGTGTCTTGGCAACCAGGGCAGATGGCCCGCCCGGGCAGTCCCCTGGTGAGCGCAGTTAGCACGTGCCAGCTGGGCAGCCCAGCTGAGGAACGTGCCAGGATGCACAGGGCATCTCATGGAGCTGTCGCCTGGGGGAGCGGTGCCCCAGGGCTTCTCAGAGACCCAAGGGACAGCATGGCGGGAGGCAGCAAGTGGCACCACGGTGGGGGCACTGGAGCTCGGGGGCTGCAGGTGCAGATCCAACCAGCTGCCTGCTTCACCGAGGGCACAGAGAAACTAAAACTCTAAGACTCTGGTAGAAGGCTAACAGCTCTTTGCCAAGAAAATAGCAAACACCCTCTTCCAAAAACACAAGAGAGGACTCTACACAAGGACATCACCAGATGGTCAATACTGAAATCATATGGATTATATTCTTTGCAGCCAAAGATGGAGAAGCTCTATACAGTCAGCAAAAACAAGACCAGAAGCTGACTGTGGCTCAGATCACGAACTGCTTATTGCCAAATTCAGACTTAAATTGAAGAAAGTAGGGAAAACCACTAGGCATTCAGGTATGAACTAATTCAAATCTCTTACAATAATACAGTGGAAGTTACAAATAGATTCAGGGGATTATAACTGATAGAGTGCCTGAAGAACTATGGATGGAGGTTCGTGACATTGTACAAGAGGTGGTGATCAAAACCATCCCCCCAAAAAGAAAGGCAAAATGGTTGTCTGACGAGGCCTTACAAATAGCAGAGGAAAGAAGAGAAGTGAAAGGCAAAAGAGAAATGGAAAAATATATCCATTTGAATGCAGAGTTCCAAAGAATAGCAAGGAGAAATAAGAAAGCCTTCCTAAATGATCCATGCAAAGAAATAGACAAAAACAATAGAATGGGAAAGACTAGAGATCTCTTCAAGAAACTTAGAGATACCAAGGGAACATTTCATGCACAGATGGGCACAATAAAGGACAAAAATGGTACAGACCTAACAGAAGCAGAAAATATTAAGAGGTGGCAAGAATACACAGAAGAACTATACAAAAAGATCTTAATGACCCAGGTAACCACAAAGGTGTGATCACTCACCTAGAGCCAGACATCCTGGAATGCCAAGTCAAGTGGGCCTTAGGAAGCATCACTACGAACAAAGCTAGTGAAGGTGATGGAATTCCAGTAGAGCTATTTCAAATCCTAAAAGGTGATCCTGTGAAAGTGTTGTGTTCAATATGCCAGCAAATTTGGAAAACTCAGCAGTGGCCACAGGACTAGAAAAGGTCAGTTTTCATTCCAATCCCATAGAAAGGCAATGCCAAAGAATGTTCAAACTACAGCACAATTGCACTCATCTCACACGCTAGCAAAGTAATTATCAAAATTCTCCAAGCTAGGCTTAACAGTACATGAACCGAGAACTTCCAGATGTTCAAGCTGGATTTAGAAAAGGCAGAGGAAATCAAATGGCCAACATCCACTGGATAATCAAAACAGCAAGAGAGTTTCAAGAAAACACCTACTTCTGCTTTATTAACTATGTCTGAGCCTTTGACTGTGTGGATCACAACAAATTGCGAAAAATTCTTCAAGAGATGGGAATACCAGACCACCTTACCTACCTCCTGAGAAACCTATATGTAGGTCAAGAAGCAACAGTTAGAACCGGACATGAACAATGGACTGGTTCCAAACTGGGAAAGGAGTATGTCAAGGCCGTATATTGTCACCCTGCTTATTTAACTTCTATGCAGAGTACATCATGTGAAATGCCGGGCTGAATGAAGCACAAGCTGGAAGCTGCCAGGAGAAATATGAATAACCTCAGATACGTAGATGACACTACCCTTATAGCAGAAAGTGAAGAGGAACAAAAAAGCCTCTTGATGAAGGTGAAAGAGGAGAGTGAAAAAGCTAGCTTAAAACTCATCATTCAAAAAATGACGATCATGGTGTCCAGTCTCATCTCTTCATGGCGAATAGATGGGGGAACAGTGGAAACAGTGACAGACTTTATTTTCTTAGGCTTCAAAATCACTGTAGATGGTGACTGCACCCATGAAATTAAAAGATGCTTGCTTCTTGGAAGAAAAGCTATGACAAACCTAGACAGCATATTAAAAATCAGAGACATTATTTTTCCAACAAAGGTCCATCCAGTCAAAGCTATGGTTTTTCCAGAAGTCATGTATAGCTGTGAAATTTGGACTATAAAGAAACCTGAGTGCTGAAGAATAGATGCTTTTGAACTGTGGTGTTGGAATAGACTTTGAGAGTCTCTTGAACAGCAAGGAGATCAAATCACTCAATTCTAAAGGAAATCAGTCCTGAATATTCATTGGAAGGACTGATGCTGAAGCTGAACCTCCAATACTTTGGCCACCTGATGTGAAGAACTGACTCCTTAGAAAAGGCCTCGATACAGGGAAAGATTGAAGGCAGGAGAAGAAAGGGAAGACAGAGGATGAGATGGTTGGATGGCATCACCAACTCAACGGACATGAGTTTGAGCAAGCTCCAGGAGTTGGTGATAGACAGGGAAGCCTTGCATCCTGCAGTCCATGGGGTCTCAAAGAGTCGGACATGACTGAGTGACTGAACTGAACTGAATGTACGAGGCAATCCACCACCCTTCTCCACCTCTTGAGCTAACATCTACCTCTCCAGAACCAGTCATAAGAAGAACAATGAGTTACATTGCCAAATCTTCATTCATATGATTTGGTGTTTTTTTTTTCCAGCTTTATTTTTTTTTTTATTAAAGTATAGTTGATTTACAGTGTTGTATTAGTTTCAGGTGGAAAGCAAAGTGATTCAGTTTTACATACATACATATTGTTTTTCAGATTCTTTTCTCCTATAGGTTATTATGAAATATTGAGCATAGCTCCCTGTACCGTACATTACATCCTTATTGGTTATCTATTTCATATACAGTAGTGTATGATTTTGGAGAAGGCAATGGCACCCCACTCCAGTACTCTTGCCTGGAAAATCCCATGGATGGAGGAGCCTGGTAGGCTGCAGCCCATGGGGTCGCGAAGAGTCGGACATGACTGAGCGACTTCACTTTCACTTTTCACTTTTATGCATTAGAGAAGGAAATGGCAACCCACTCCAGTGTTCTTGCCTGGAGAATCCCAGAGATGGGGTCGCACAGAGTCGGACACAACTGAAGTGACTTAGCAGTGTATGATTTGAAAGAAATAAGACAAGGGCCTTGTTAACTCCTGGGAGTAGGGCTATGACTTGAACAGGCAGGAAGGTAGAGACTTGGAGCTAGACAAAAGAAGGAATAAAAAGGACAAAAGCAGAGTGTGTTGGAGGGAAGGGCAGTGGTAGAGGAAGAAAGAGAAGTCTTGAGGTACATGGGATGAGTCAGACTACCGGTGCAACACATAATTTTTCACAAACATGCCAAATGTGTACACTCTAGATTTTTTATCACTGGAAACCCTAAGCAAAGAACAGGGTAAATATTCTTCTGCATTCTGGGTGTAAGTTTAGCTGGCAAAGAAGAGTCAGTAGATGCTGCCTCTATCATCACCACATAATTAGGTATTTGGCACTTGTAGGAGTAATCAAGTACACAAAGAAACCATTTAGGGAAATTCTGCAATCAAAAAAACCTGGAAAACTGTTTTCTCTGACCACAGTTTGCCTTACTCAGAGTAAAGCTACCAATATCCTCTAGAGCAAGGGTTCCCAACCTCCGGGCCACGAACCAGTACCTCCTGTTAGATCAATGGCAGCATTACATTAGAAATAAAGAGTACAATAAATTTAATGTGCCTGTATCATCCGGAAACCATTCCCACCCCAGCCCCAGTCCATGGAATAATTGTCTTCCACGAAACCAGTCCCTAGTGCCAAAAAGATTGGGGACCACTGCTCTGGAGCCAAAGAAAATGGGTAACTCTAAGGAAATAAGTATTAAATGACATAAGCAAGGCATAATATACTCCAGGAACTCAAAAGAGATATCGCTTCACCAGAAAGTGATCAGAGAAAGCATGTAACATTTGAGGAGGATAAGACTGACAGATTGAACTAAGAAAAAGGATATTCACAGTAACAGAAACATCAAAAGCAAAGGAACAAAAGCATAAAATCAAACAAGTATATAAAGTGCCTACTTCATCAGCTGACAAAACAGTGTTTTAGAAAAAGTTCTAAAAATTTTTTAAGTTCTCTTTACTAAAGTATTCTCTTTACTAAAATACCTGCAACACAAGGTATTTAATACATGAGGGATGTGTTAGAAGATGAGGCTGCAAAGGGAGGTTGGATTAGAAAATATTTTTAACAAAATAAAAATGAAAATAAATAAAATATATCAAAATTTGTGCGATTCAATCAAAGCATTTCTTGAAGAAAGACTTACAGCATTAGATGCCTATCTTGGAAAAGAAGAAAGGTCTAGTGTCTATCTTAAGAGACTTGAAGAGCAAACTAAATCCAAAACAAGTAGAGGAAAGGAAATGATAAAGAGCAGAAAGCAATGAAATTCAAAAGCGAAAAACAATGCAGGACATTTATAGAACAAAAAAATGATTCTTTGAAAAAAAATCAAAGAAATTGATAAACCACTAGCCAAACTGATGAATAATAAAAAAGAGAAACACAAACCATTAATATAAATAATGGAAGAGGGATTTCAATACAGCCCTCATTGACCTTCAAAGAATATTAATAGTAAAGGAATATTATGAGCAAGTTGATGTCCTAAAATTCAACAATTTAGCTAAAATGGGCTAATTTCTTGAAAATAATTTCTTGAAATAAGAAATATACTAAAACTCACTCAAAAAGAAATAGCTAACCTGGATAGTCATACAATTATTAAATAAAATTAAAAAACATTCCAACAAAGCAGATTCTAGGCACAAATGGTTTCACTGTCAAATTCTGCCAAATCTCTGAGGAACAAATAATACCATTTCTCCACAGTCTTTTCCAGAAAATAAAAGTAGAGATAATACTTTCAAGCTAATTTAAGTGGGCCACATTATTCTTATACCAAAGTACAAAACATAAAATTATAGAACTATATGCCTCATGAATGTAGATATAAATACCTTAGGAAATTGAATCTAGCAATATTTTAAAAAGATAATACATCATGACTATGATTTATCCAGGGAATTCAATGCTGGATCAACATTCAAAAATCAATGTAATGTATCTTATTAGCACACTAAAGAAGAATAACCATGCAATCATATAAATATATGCAGGAAAGCCTTCCACAAAATTAAAATTTATTCATGATATTTTAAAAAAATCTTTAAAAAGTAGAAATGGAAGGAAACTTTCTTAATCTGATTATGGAATCTGCAAAATACCAAGTAATATAATACTTAGTGGTAAAAAACTGAATGTGCTCTAAGATAAGGAATAAGGCAAAGATATCTGCTCTCACCATTCCTTTTCAATATTCCTGGAGATTCCAGCCATAGCAAAAAAGCAGGAGAGGAAAAAACAAAAGGTATGCACTTAGTTTGGAAAGAAAGAGATAAAACAACCCCTATTAGCAGAGTACATGATTTTGTACATAGAAAATCCCAAGGTATATTTAAAGAAAGCTTCTGGAATTAAGAGTGAGTTTAGCAGTGTCACATCAATATAAAAACCCATCCCTGTTTCTATATACTATGAATGTACAAATAAAAACTAAATCTTTAAAAAGTACTATTTACAACAACTCCAAAAAAGAGGAAATACTAAGGTGTAAATCTGATAAATACGTGCATGACACATATGCTGAAGACTTCAAAACATAGATGAAAGAAATCAAAGAAGATATAAAAAAATGGAGATACACAGTATCCATGTGTTGGAAGACAGAATACTGTTAAGATGAGTAATCTCCCTTAATTGATCTATTTATTGATCTAAATTTAATAAAATCCCAATTAAAAACCCAGAAGAAGCATGATTCTTCTTCCCAGACAATATAAACAAGCTGATTTTAAAAGCTTTCGAGGAAGTAAAAGAACTAAAATAACCAAAACAATTAAAAACCAAAGGAAGATCAAAGTTGGAGGAATCACAGTGTCTGATTTTTCAAACTTACTATATAAAGCTTCAATGATCAAAACAGAGTAACGGTGAAAGAGCAAAGGTCAGTGAAACTGAATAATAAACACAAGTATAGTCATCTGGTATTTGGCAATGTGTAAACAATTCAATGGAGAAAGGATTTCTTTTCAACAAATGGTGCAAGAACAACTGGACATTCATATGCAAAACAAAAACAAAAACAAAAATTACCTTAACCTGAACTTTGACTTTATACAAAAAAAAACTCAAGATGGATCATAGACCTAAATGTAAAATATAAAACTATAAAAGGGTGAAAGAAAACAAAGGAGAAAAGGGGAGGGAAGATGATCACAGAGCCAAACTAACATCTGCTACAGATACATATTCATTTTCCTAATTGCTTAAAGATGGTCTGTTTACCAAACTAGAGAGGGGCTTCTCAACAACTATTTCTCTGGCCACTGAAAAAAGAGATGATAACATCCAAGATATGGCACTTAGCACTGAGGTTCATGATGAAAATCTATCAAGAAAACTTAGAAAAATCTATTAAACAATATCCTTCAGGTCAGCCAGAAGTTACTACCAAACTAAAGTTACTTATTACCTTCCAGAGTAATTTTTAATTACAATATAAGATCATATTACTCCCAATTCATAACTATCTTTTAGACTTTTATTTAAATTTTTAATATTAATCTTATTTGATGAAACCAACTGTTAATTTATTGCCATGTTCAAATCTTGCCCCCTCCACTGAGTAATCTATAAAGAGATTTTCCAAAGTTTAAATCTGATTTTACCACTCTCAATTTTTACAAAAACTTCCAACGACTATTGAAAAAAATCAAAATCAGAATTTGTAATCTGTTACTCAGTCACACAATCCAGCAGGTACCCTATCTTTGGACAGTCTCCAATTCCCCATCACTGATACCAATTCTCACTTTTCACTCTACCAAACCTAAACTGTCATCTTTCACTGGAAAACTTACTTCAAACACAAAGTTTAAAGGGGCACCAAAAAAAAACTAAAAACTCAAGACAAGTACTTTAATGTAACATTTTTAAAAATCTAAGTCAAGGAACTTCCCTGGTGGTCCAGGGGTTGAGAATCCGCATTCCAGGGCAGGGGATTCAGTTTCCATCCCTGGTTGGAGAACTAAGAGCCCGCCTCAACAAAGATCCTGTGTGCCACAAGTGAGACCCAACGCAGCCAAATAAGTAAATGCTTTCTTAAATGGAAGTCAATGCATAATAAACAAACTACCAAAATTTTAAATAAAGTACCATCTGCCTGAATTTCATTCAGCTTAGGAAAGGCTTACTTACATTTAAAGATTAACTGGAATGTTACCTCTCTTGGGGGTATTCTTATACCTTCCCAGAGGGCGGGCACTTTTCCTTTTCTCTACCTCTAATTCTACTGCCATTTAATTCTTCTCTAGTTGTTGGGCTTATCTCTCCACATATGCACCATTTCCACTGAACTATGAGAATTTTTAAACTGTCTCTGTATACCAGTGATTTATACCTACGAGGAGTTCCACAAATATCTGCTACATGAATAAATAGGTTATGGTAAGTAGAGAGTGAGACACAATATTTAGTCAGAAGCAGAAATTTCAATTCCATTTGCACAACTCACATATTTATCAATTTTATGATCCTGAGTATATGTCTGAACATCAGGTTCTCCACTTTTGGAATGGGAATAACTTCCCTTCCATAGGATTTTTGTAAACTAGGTATTTATTGAATTTTCTGAAAGAGAGATCAAATAAAGAGACTAGATTTTTGTTCATTCACGTGCATCAATGAGTGATGAGACAGAAAGGGGGACCTGGTTTACTCAGCTGAAAGAACCACATGTTTGAAAGCAGAGGCAGGGACAGCACTGTTTGAGGAACTGCAAATGGCTCAGCCTGGCCCCATGTGACTGAACATCAGAGGATGAGACAGGAAACAAGGCAGGCAGAATCTAGACCCCAGAGGAGGCTCTTGTCTGACATCCCATCCAGGAATATATGGCGTAACTGCATTACCCTTGAATTTAAGAATGAGTTTCTGCTAGACTTGTACATGGGATTGGTAGGCTAAGTTGAGTTTGGCTATGAAGAAAAAAAACTAATTAAGTCATCATACATTCAAGTTTGTGTCTATTTCAAGTGGACCATAGAATAAGATTTTAAGATGAATGTAGATATAGAATCAAAGAAAATCAGTTTTTAAGATATCGTGGACTACAGCCCACCAGGCTCCTCTGTCCATGGATTCTAAGGCAAGAATACTAGAGTGGGTTGCCATCTTCTCCTCCAGGGGATCTTCCCAAACCAGGGATCAAATCCAGGTCTCTTACATCTACCTGCATTGGCAGGGAGGTTCTTTACCACTAGCTCCACCTGGGAAGCCCTGAGATATTATAAAAGTAATATGTGTATAAAATTTGGCAACAGACTGCAAGGGGGCAAGGAGGTCATTGAGAGTGAGGTATTTAGGTTAGAAGTATGTCATAAACAGTATAATGCATAAATAGAAATACCAGCACTTAAAATTTTCCTAATATAAAATGGGAACCTAATTATCTGACATTTTCCCACAAAACACCAGCTCTATAGTTTTGTACAAACATTGCTTAGATTTCAAATGTCATCTCTTTTATCTTTCTGCACATAGCAAGTAAACAGAAGAAGAAAGGAAGGAAGGAGAAAGGGAGGGTAGAAAGAAGGAAGGAAAGAAAGGTAGAGGAGGGGAAGCGAAAAGCCACTATAAGACACAGTACCTGCTATCTTCTGTCAGAGAATACAAATAGCCCTGGTGAAAGCATTTTCCAGGCAAAAAGGCAAATGTATGAAATATATTTTTAAAAAATAGGATATCACTAATTCAGCAAAGCTTCCTTCTGGAAACAGCACATTGGCACCACCTGTCTCTCATACTGACTTTACAGTAGAAAGGTGTATTGGTCAGGGTCCTGAGGGACCCTGACATAATCAGAAGTGAAGAAGGTTAGTGAAGGGGCATCTGCAAAGGTATGGGTGGATTAACCAACAAGTACTGATGAAGCACCCCAGGATTAGTAACACTGAGAAATATCACCAGCTTTAGGTCTAAAAGGCTAAGAAGGAGCAATTACCAGAACTCAGGAGAAGCTGGATACACACCTCCTAGGAAAGGGAACAGGAGCTCTGACTTTAAGGAGTGTGCTCAGTCATTACACTTGCGTCTGACTCTTTGTGACCCTATAAACTGTAGCCCACCAGGGCCCTCTGTCCATGGGATTTTCCCAGCAAGGTTGCCATTTCCCCCTCCAGGGGATCTTCCCAACCCAGGGATTGAACCTATGTCTCCTGGGTCTCCTTCATCGCAGGTGGATTCTTTACCGCTGGGTCACCAGGGAAGCCCTGTTAGGGGTGTAGCCAAAGCCAACTGACAAGGCTGTAGAACAGGAACCAAACTCTCTTATCTCCCAGTCTCTGACCTCTTGCTAATAGGTTATTGACTGAACTCCATTGGAGGCCAGAAAGCAAGGGACATCAGTCTTAGAGACAGTGCAGGGGAAAGAGTGGAGATTATCGGCAGGGGGCGGGGGCGGGGCAGGGGGGAAATGGAGAATATGCAGCCCCTGATAGCAGAAACCATTTTCATCAGTTCAGTTCAGTGGCTCAGTCATGTCCAACTCTTTGCGACCCCATGAATCGCAGCACACCAGCCCTCCCTGTCCATCACTAACTCCCAGAGTTTACTCAAACTCATGTCCATCGAGTTGGTGATGCCATCCAGCCATCTCATCCTCTGTCGTCCCCTTCTCCTCCTGCCCCCAGTCCCTCCTGGCATCAGGGCCTTTTTCAATGAGTCAACTCTTCACATGAGGTGGCCAAAGTATTGGAGTTTCAGCTTCAGCATCAGTCCTTCCAATGAACACCCAGGACTGATCTCCTTCAGGATGGACTGGTTGGATCTCCTTGCAGTCCAAGGGACTCTCAAGAGTCTTCTCCAACACCACATTTTCAGACATCTCTGTAAATATGTCCTCCAGCACACCACTACTCCATCACCTCTACTCAGCATTAGGTACAAGGCCTGGCACCGAGCCAGTCATCGATAAATGCTTTACAAATAAAAACAAATAATGCCACACTCATTCTTAGCAAGGATTAAAATAAGCAGTGAGAAAAGATCAGCAGACAGGAGAGAAACAAAGCACATCAGAGCCCAGCCTCCTTGAGTCCTCTCTTCATATTCACAAATCCCTAAAAAATCCTAGGAGAGGAAAGGAAGAGACCAGAGGAAGTGAGAGAATTTTTTCAAACATTTTCAAGGACCCACCTGGGACTGGCCTCTTTCTCTAGTCTCCCACATGGGGGAAAACACTGGAGTGAGACCATCTTGGAAATACGTTCATTTTGACATAATCCCCACATTTTGTTTTATCGTCCTCAACCCTTGGAATACCCTCTCCAGTCCTCTCTGTTCATCTTCACTGAATGTCTTCTTCAGGCTAAGAAAATGTTCTCCTGTTTTGTTCCTCTTCTGTATTAAAGCACTACTGTACATTGGTACCTTGTGTGTCTATTTGCCTTTTGCTTTGTAATGGTCTTTTTGGTTTTTAGGGATGGACACCCCTAATTTACCCTGAAAAGGAGGGAAGGGACCTTCAAAATATACTACATGATGAATGTTTTATAAGTGCTTCCTCTTTATTTTTTACAATTATCCAATAATAACAGATATCATTAATCCCTGCTTATAGATAAAGAAACTGAGGACAGCAAATTTTCTCAAAAATGTGCAGTAAAGCCAAGATTGCATGTACCTTATTCTTAGCCAAAAAAAAAGTCACGAACTCCCACCCTCTATTTCACCCTCCCCAACATTCATCACTTGCAGTAATTTAAAGCCTCAATTCTTCACAACACCCCCATATCCATGGCCTTTGCCATGTAACTTCACAGCTCCTTTCACTGAAGAAGGGAAATACATCCCATCCCTTCACCTTGAGCTCAGCCCTTTGACTTCACCAATGGAATATTAGCAACATGACCTAACCAAAAGCTTGAAAGAGCTTGCACAATTGGGCTTTCTCCTCTTCTGTCATTGCCATGAGAACATACTCAAGTTTGCTAGGAGAAAAATGAGAGACACAGAGAGCAAAGTCAAATCAAAGTCAAGTGCAGCCTAGCTCAGCTGACTTCCAGATGTGTGAACAGAGCCCAGACTGTCTCAACAGAGCCACCAACCATGTCCAGCTGAGAGCAGTCAACCCTCAGTTGACCTACAAATCTTGAAAATAAATGATTACCGGTTAAAAAAAAACACAGCAACAGCAAAAACTGATTTCAAAATGCCTGCACCACACTACTAACTTGGTCTCAGAAACACTGACATCTTTGAACCTCAATTTTCCATTATAAAAGGAGGAAATAAACTTTCCACTTACAAAGATCTCCAAAACCTCTAAGTTATAATGTTCTATGATATTTTAATTCTATTTATATGGGATTCTATTATTCATTTTTTATTTCCTCTTCCTTATTCTTCCCCCAAATGATAATGCAGTGCTATATAACAATGTCATTTGTTCATTAGTTTACTCATTCACTTGACAAACTCACTGCATTTCAAGTATAAGACAAAGCCCTGTCAATAGGAACTTACAATTAACAAAATAAAAAGTTAAGACAAATACTTAAATGAGATAAAAGTACCTCTCAAAAACTTTTCCACATCAAAGTTATTGCTTTTAATCATAGGTAGATAATTATGTTGTATCCAGGCTCTAATTTTTTGAAGATAATATCTTTATTCTAAAAGTAAAGCAGACTCATTGAGCAAATAATCATCTTTCAATTATTATCAATTTTCCTCCTTGAAAGAGCTGTGCCTGCCTACCAACCAGGAGATCCTTACATCTGCTCAGCAGCAAGCTTTCTATCTGGTTCTCAAGAAATTCCAGAGCCTTTCTCTAATATTTCTCTATATTAAAGTGGGATTTAGGAGCACTTGAGTCATAGGAATATACCTTACTTATGAGGAAGCATTCTTACAGGTTGAATTGTATCCCCCCCCCCCAAAAAAAAGATACGGTAGACCCTTAACTCTCGGTGTCTCAAAATGTGACCTTATTTGGAGATAGGGTCTTTAAGAGGTAATCAGATTAAAATGAGATCATAAAAGTACTTTCCAATCCAGTATGACTGATACTCTCATGAAAGGGGATATCTGGACACAGATAGACATGCATAAGGAAGATAGTCATCTATAAGCCAAGAAGAGAAGCCTGGAACAAATCCTTCCCTCACAGACCTCAAGTGGAACTGACCCTGCTCATACCTTGATTTGGTCTTACAGCCTCCAAACACGTGAGACAGTAAATTTCTGTTGCTTCGGCCACTCCATCTGGGGTATTTTGTTATGGCATCTCTAAAGACGCTAATACAGGTGTCTTTGTGTGTATTTACCACAGTTAATTCCACTCTAGCCACAAGGAGACCCACTAAATTAAAAGGAGCTAGATGTAAATTTGAAGACTGTTTGCCTTTAAGCAAGGCACTTTCTCTATAATTAGAGAAGGCCATCTGTTTCTGCGACAATGCAGTTTCAGTGGTACTTGAGCAATGATGAAATATGCTTGTGGTTTTGTGACTGACATGTCACAGAAAAGGTGATGAATGTCCACTTTACAAACTACTTTAAAATAATAAGAATTTTCATATCACCTTAAAATGGTAATTCCACATTCACAAGAAGTGAAAATCATGAATGTCACTCTGGAATTTTTTTCATAATTATGGGTTCATTGAATCTGTAATTCTGGAACTGTGGCACATTTGCTAGAAAAGTGGATTGTTACCATCAGAATGTAAATTTCTAGTTTTACCTGAAGTATATATATATATATTTAAATTCTATCATTGCCAAGGCTTTTGTTTTGAAGAGCTTTACCAAAGCAAATCCATCAGTTCAGCAGTCAGATTTCTACATGTTAATTTCAAATGAAAAACATACTCAAAATTGATTTTCTTAAAATCTCATGAATCCACAAATGACTCTACCAAAATTGATATTTACTTGCCATCTTCATAAACATCCTATCATTTCCAAATTGCTTTAATATTTGAGTCTCTCAATATGTCATAACTTAAACATACTACTTCCACAAAAACTTGCTCCTCTTTCTGCCTCGTGTATGTATACCTGCTAAGTCAAAGTCCGACTCTTTGCTACCTCAGGGACTGTAGCCTGCCAGACTCCTCTGTCCATGGAATTCTCCAGGCCAGAGTACTGGAGTGGGTAGTGGTTTCCTTCTCCAGGGGATCTTCCCAACCCAGGGATTGAACCCAGATTTCCCACATTGCAGGCAGATTCTTCACTGCTTGAGCCACCAGAGAAGCCCAAGAATACTGGAGTGGGTAGCCTATCCCTTCTAACAGCAGCACTGTTCTTTCAATTGCCCACACAAACACTTAATTATTCTATATACCCTTCTGTAGTAGTCAAGATTCTCCAGAGAAACAGAATCAATAGGATATATAAAGGTATACAGAAAGAAATCAATTATAGAAAGTCCACAATCTGCAGTCTGCAAACTGGAGGGCCAGGAAAGTCAGTGGTAAGATCCAACTCAAACCCAAAGTTCTGAGAACCAAGACAGCAGGTCAGTCCTGGCCCAAGTATAAAGGCCTACTGATTGGGAGCGCAAATGTCCAAGGGCAGGAGAAGATGGATGTCCCAGGTCATGCCCTTTCTTGGTCTTTCTGTTCTATTTGATCTTCAGTGGACTGGATGACACCCACACATATTGGTGAGGGCAATCTTCTATGCTCAATCTACTGGTTCATATACTAATCTCTTCTGGAAATATCCTCACAAAAATAAAGTTTTATCAGCTATGTGTGCATCCTTTAGCCCAGTCAAGCTGACACATAAAATTAACCGTGATGCTTTCTCTTCCCCCATATCCAATTACTTATCAAGTCCTATAGAGTCTATATTTGTACTTTGTTTGACATGCCACTGTGTCACTTCAGTTGCACTTACTCATCCTGTTAAATTAGCCTGTTAAATGCATCTCCATCTCTAAAAGTTTTTTTCTTTATGCCGGCCTACCTAGATAAATACTTATTTAAATACAACGTTTATTTAAGTCACTCTTCTGCTCAAAATTCAATGACTCTCTGTTTCTTAACAATAAAATCCAACATTTGAAGAGTTTTTTATAATCTGTATCCTATTTACTCTCTCTTTTTTCCTCCTCCTTCTTCTACTTACTATTTTTCACATTCACCTCATTTTTTTTCTTTTTTCCACATTTTTCTTTAGAATTGCCTTTTTACTCAGAATTCCCCATCTCCTGTCACCTCCATTCTTCAAAGCCACTTCAATTTTTTCTTTTTCTGAAATCTGATATGACCACACAATCCCCTATTCCAAATCCTTGGGTCTAATGAATTTCTGAATTCAGAATTTTGGGGAGTTTATATAAAGAATATATGCACATACCATTTATTACATAACATTCCCAGTGGAGCCTGATCGGTCTTCTGAGATAAAACACTCCCATGTCATGCAATGAAACATGTCAGTTCATTGTAATCAAATGAATTTGCCATAAGCTTATTTTCTAAAAACTCATATTTTCAGAGATTTTACAGACTTTGGAACTGTGGAAAAGTATGCTGTGGGTTTTTTTTCCTTATACTTAAACTGCTTACAGATTCCCTCATTTCTACTTGGTTTGTATTTGTTTATACCTATCATCTAAGGATAAAATACTATTGGCCAGGCAGTACACTAAATATTTTATATACATGTGAAAAATCTAGCAGGAAAGCAGAAACCATGTTAAGAATTTATGACAGATAAATTAATCTAGGGAACTGGTTCTACAAGTGATTGGAGGGACTGAAACTCAAACAGGGAAGAGTGAGGTAAAGTCAGAGAGCAGTAGTGGCAGGAGGCCACCATAACCCATAGGATGGAGAGAAAAAGGAGGAAGGAGCCTAGAAGCTAGGGACACCTGAAGGAAGTAGGAAGCAAGATGCATCTGTCCAGCAGGGGCTGGTGCCATGGAAAAGATATAGCTGTTGCCCGAGAATATCCCTGAAACAAAGAGTGTTATCACTCAGTCGTATCAGACTCTTTGCAGCCTGATGGACTGAAGCCCGCAAGGCTCCTCTGTCCATGGAATTCTCCAGGCAAGAACACTGGAGTGGGTTGCCATTCCCTTCTCCAGGGGATCTTCCTGACCCAGGGACTGAACCTGGGTCTCCTGCTTTGCTGGCAGATTCTTTACCATCTGAGCCACCAGGGAAGGGGAAATGCCTTGGCCTCTCCCTTCTCTGGGAACATGATGTGAAAGTCGCTCAGTCATGTCTGGCTCTTTGCGACCTCATGGACCATACAGTCCATGGAATTCTCCAGGCCAAAATACTGGAGAGGGTACCCTTTCCCTTCTCCAGGGCTCCCTTCTTTCCACCCCCTCAATTTTTTAGCGGCCAGCAGTCTGCTGACACAGGAGCCTGGGGAAATGTAGCTCCCAGGAGTCAGCCTCTTTAGGACACAAAGTAGAACTGGGGAAGGGCAAGGAATAGATCTGAACACAGACAGTTCCCAGACTAGCCTGATACATTAGGTTCCTTAACTCTATAAGGAAGGCACTAATATTATATTTTACACATGAATTTAAGCAAACTCCAGGAGATAGTGGAGGACAGGGAAGCCTGGTGTGCTGCCATGGGTTCACAAAGAGTTGGACATGACATGTGACTGAACAACATCTTCCTAAACATCACAATGTCCCAGATCTTAATAGATGCTCAAGATGTTTGTTTGTAGAGTCTGGAGATACAATATGAACAAAAGCCTGAAGTTGGAATACTATTCAACTCATCACAATTCAGCTCAACCAGCACTTACTTCAGAAAGCAGAAAAAGACAAATGTTGGCCCTCCGTAATTTTGACAGTAGTTCCAAAGAAGAGCACATTCATAAACTCCGTCTTCATGTTACATTTAGACATAATGTTGACTCCTTATTCCTTGTGAGGAAAATTTCCAGATAACTAGCAGCAATTTCTGAGGAACACATTAATTTCTCACTCAAAGACCAGCACTAATTTATAGGTAGATATAAGAAAAGCTTTATTTACCATCTATAAAATACAGGTCTCTAAGAATGACTATAATTTAGGAAGGTCAAACACAACCTCCTCTAACCTCTTGAGGTCTAACTTTCTTCTCTTTACAACAACAACAAAAAAACCTCACTTCTTCAACCAGGTAATATATATAATGAAAAGATAAAATAGAAAGGAATCTTACTATTAAATGACCCACCATTACATGAAGCTTTCTAGGAATGTATAATCATACTATGTCGTCCAAAATTAAAAGATATACAAATATGTTGCAGACTCATTACTACTACCCTGGTCCTAGCAACAGTCAGGGGGCTACAATGCAATTAATATTAAGAACAGCCAGGTGTGACTCTTTCTTTTCCTCCCTCTTCTTTCCCATAGGTCCTCTGTCTTCCCTTAACATTTGAGTTATGGAAAGATGGAGCCAGGAGCAGAAATCCAGCTGTCTTTTACAGGTTAGTATTATTTAAAGATTAAAAAAAAAGTTTGCAACTTCTATAGCCAAAAGTATTGCCTTAATTGCTGCATTTTAAAAGCCATCAGCAAAAGTACCTTTTCACCTATATACTGCTTATCTTTGGGTCAATATCTCCACTGTTAAAGATGCTATCAGAGTTCTTTTTTCTGATAGTTTTGTAAGTTGACTGAAAAGTGTGGAATAAAAGAACTTAAAAGTATCAACCCAAAGTCATTCTAACCTTCTATTAAAAAAAATCCAGAGAAGCATTTCTAGTTTAGCAGGACAGAAAATAAATAAACATACACTTTCCTGTAATCCTCATTCAAAAACCTCATTTCTATTTAGAAAAAGTCCATAAAACATCATCTGTTAAATTACTTGAAAGAAAACTAATTTTGTTCAACTATATTATGGGTTTTGGGTATTGGTCTGTGATTTTCTTTTCCTAAACTAGTGGTATTTAACATATAATAGATTAAAGTCCTGAATACGCAGGCTGCTAGCTATATCTGTAAGAATTCTTGTGAAATGTCTGGGTATTGGTTGAGCTTTCTGGAAATCTAGTAAAAGTCAATCTGAAAGGTCAAAAACATAATAAGTCATAATGTCTAACACAAAATACTCAATGAACACTTGTGAGTTGATGGCTTTAAGTTGAAATAAAAATAAATCAGCAACAAATGTTGAATTTTTTGTTAACAGGGAACTGGATTTGTTACCTGTCCTCAAACTCTGGAACACGCAAGGGTCATCCGTGACTATAAATTGCGTTAGACCCGCAGACTATTTTACTCTCGTGTTCCTTCGGGACTCTTGGATGAGTGCCCTCCAGTTCCTGCTGTTTATCTGCATCTACTTTGTCATGAGGTTTAGAACATACTGTGCCTTGGTCACTATTTGTTCTAGTGCCTCTGGCCTTTCAGCTTCAAGCTGGAAGTGGGGAGGGAAAAGCTTCCCAGCATCTTCTTTAGTAAAGAATGAAGCACACGGTTGACTGGGTCTCTGCTTTTTATTTTTTTTTCTCATTTCTAAAGACCCCTTTCACCTCATCATCAAACTGTGCTATGTTGGAGTAGGCTGAGAGAACTGAGAAGTAAGGATTCTATTTTCTTTTCTTTTTTTTTTTTTAGGATTCTATTTTCTATGTTTTTTGCTACCAAATCCCAAGAGCCACTATTCTCTATCGCCCATGCCACAATGATCCATGCTTCTTGGAGCTTAGCACACTTGTGTGGCCCTGATCCTTCCTGCCCTAGAAGAACTCACTTTCATTTTGCAAATTCTCACTGATAGTGATAACCAGACCAATGCCTGGAAGTGTCACTATGTGGAATGTATTGTTCTTCATTGAGTCAAAAGAAGGGAAATCAAAAACTTGAAGTCCCAGATTTATCAAAACAAGGATGTGGGGGCAAGTTATTTGACCTCTATGCCCTTCATTTCCTCATCCAAAAAATAAGAATGGTAATAATAATCACCATGTGCATGCATGCTAAGTCACTTCAGACATGTCTGATTCTTTGTGACCCTATGGCTCCTCTGTCCGTGGGGTTCTCCAGGCAAGAATACTGGAGCAGGTTGCCATGCCCTCCTCCAGGGGATCTTCCCAATGCAGGGATCGAAGCCATGTTGCTTGCTTTGGTAGGTGGGTTCTTTATCACTAGTGCCCCCTGAGAAGCCCAGTAATAATCACCATACCTGGTTGCAAAGAGAATAAAATATGAGTCATTTTGTGGAGTCGCTAAGTCACATCCAACTCTTTTGTGACCCCATGGACTGTAGCCCACTAGGCTCCTCTGTCCATGGAATTCCCCAGATAAGAATACTAAAGTGAAGACCCACTGAAATGTTGTGAAGTAATTAGCCTCCAACTAATAAAAAAATTTAAAAAAAAAAAAAAAAGAATACTAAAGTGGATTACCATTTCCTTTCCTAGGGGATCTTCCCAACCCAGAAATTGAACCAGTGTCTCCTGTATTGCAGGCAGATTCTTGACCATTGAGCCACTGGAGCAGCCCAAAAAGGGAGACAAGGACAAAAGCTACGAAAACTGCCCAGAAAGTGAATTTCAAGGCCCTAGAAAGTTAGCATTTAGACAGTGTTGCTGGATTCCATAAGGCATGGAATTCAGTATGCTCCTAGTTAACAGTAATTCTTTAATGTCTTTTAAGTTGGAGACCATTCACAGAGATGTCACTGCCTGGTTAACTGCTGCCCTGACCTCTCAGCCCCATTATTCCCCCCACTCTGCAGCATACACCATCCACAGGAAGCGCATCTAAAGGAGACCCTGAATATTCAAAGGTCCAAACTCATGCTGCGGAGCGGCAGCATTAATTCAAGTATAAGGAAGGTGGTACTACTCCCACAGAGCCTCTTTTGATAGAATTCTTTCAGTGTCTCCAGATAAATTGACACCTTAGTCCTTGGAAAAATCCCCAGATGGTCTGTCCTGCCAGGATTTTGAAATTAATCTTATTGTGATTCCTATTGTCTATTATTTCAGTCACTTACAATTCCAGAATTAAATAACTGACCATTACTTTTTCTTAGTAATTTCTTTAAGATACCGATACAAAACAAAGCATTATAATCAAGAACAGAGTTTAAAAGTAAAAAAAAAAAAAAAAAAAACAATTAAAAAATATATTTATACTTGCTTTCTATGCTTTTCTCTTTCTAGAATTACTCTGGGGTACAGACATAGGCTTCAGAGAATCCATACACTAATACCTAAATTGTGTAAAACTGTGTGTGCATGCGTCTTTCTGGAGAAAGGGTCCTTACTCTTCTGTGGTGATATGACTCAACATAGGCCAATAACTACTGCTCTGTCTGGTCTCTGACTGAAAACCAATCACGGTAGTTGTCTGTAAACTGAAGGCCAACTTTAGAGTTTTCTTTTATCAACCACAAGGCTGCAGGTCTTTTCTCCAGTTACTATAATATTTGTTTGCTGCCTTAGAAACAGTAAAAGGCCAATGACTGGCACATTATTTGCTGCCCAGATGAAAGATAAATGCAAATGGATGAGTCCTGAATGTTACCCTTTGATCTCCCAGCTTGCTGGCGTATCTTGCTGGTAGAGTTTTCTTTGCAGGCCATTTGGAAGTTTCTTCTGAACAGCTTCATTTTTTCATTTTTATTGGATAAGAAATTACTCAGCATTCTGTTCAGCAAGGAACACATTATTCTGTCATTGCCACATAGAAAGAGAAGCATTTTCAAAATGAATATCACATAGAAGAGATATAATTCTTGAAAGAAGTTTGGCTTGGTAAGATAAACAGAAAAAAATAATCTGAAGAGATTTGTGGGGAACAAAGACTTTTGGTCATGCGGGACTCTCAATTTGAGAGAGCACAAACTCCTTCCTAGAGTTTGCATCAGGCATTATATAAAGAAAGATACAAAATATCAGAGTATTGCGGATGCCTCTGAATATAGCCAAGAAATAGACACATCTCTCCGGCCATGTATCAATAAATTATTCTCTGGGTATATAACAGATTAGCCCCAGCTAATCACTTATTTATGGAATCTAAAATATGACATAAATGAACTTACCCACAAAACAGAAACAGACTCACAGACATAAGAACAGACTTGTGGTTGCCAAGGGGGTGGGGAAGGAATGGACTGAGAGTCTGGGATTAACAGGTGCAAGCTATTAGATATAGAATGGATAAACTACCAGGTCTTACTGTATAGCTCAGGAAACCATATTCAATATTCTGTGATAAACCATAATGGAAAAGAATATGAAAAAGAATGCATATATTAGTACATATTTATGTACATGCATTTTTTTTTTCCCAGTAGTCATGTACAGATGTGAGAGTGAGACCAGAAAGAAGGCTAAGCACTGGAGAATTGATGCTTTCCAATGGGGAACTGGAGAAGACTTCTAAGAGTTCCTTGGACAGAAAGGAGATCAAACCAGTCAATCCTAAAGGAAGCCAACCCTGAATATTCACTGGAAGGACTGATGCTGAAGTTGAAGCTCCAATACTTTGGCCACCTGATTCGAAGAGCTAAGTCACTGGAAAAGACCCTGATGCTGGGAAAGACTGAGGCCAGTAGAAGGTGGCGACAGAGGACGAAATCATTGAATACCATCACCAACTCAATGGACATGAGTTTGAGCAAACTCAGGGAGACAGTGAAGGACAGGGAAGCCTGGTGTGTTGCAGTTCATGGGGTCGCAAAGAGTAGGACACAACTTAGTGACTGAATAACAGCAGCAATGTATATGTATGTATATAACTGAGTCACTTTGCTATACGGTATAAATTAATACTGTAAATCAATTGTACTTCAATTACTTAAAAAAAACACACACACAAATTAGTAGCCCCATCTAGAGAGCAGTTAACTCTTATAGATGAAAGAATCTCTAGATTTAGATAGTATACCTGAATAGCATACTCCATGAGCTGCTTACTCTTCCAAAAGGATTAGAATCACTATGCTATATATAAAATAGTGACCGATGCATAACATTAGGCATATATTTACTGCCCATGTCCTGCTTTCTACATGCCTTCAAGATCAAGCAACACATTCAAACATAATCAACCTGAGTCAATCTTATCTTTTGCATCAAAAAAATTCTGAAGTGAACTTCTGATTAACAGCAACTCTTATTTGAGACTCAAGAGTTTTTCCTAACTATCCAACACTGCTAGAATTTTATGTGGAGAACTATACACAGCCCTATAGGACTTCAGAGGAAGACAAACAACAAAGAATGAAAGATATGAGGCTGCTAAGGAAAAGAGAGAAAGAATATTTGTTCTATCACCATGGAAGAAGGGGTGTGTCTGTAAGCAGAAAGCTGGCAAGTCAAGGCTGTGATGTGAGGCATTTTAGGAAAGCTTTTCCCATTCCTCCTCCCCCTGCCCTCACCCCACCTTCAATCCAAATTCAGGTCGACAGTCCCTTACCAGAAACTCAAGAGGCCACCTGGAATTTGGGATTCTAAATCTTGAGGACTTCAAAAAGTAAAAAGTGCATATACTTTATATAATGTCACATCCAAACATGGGGTTTGAGGGAGCACCCCATTATACATTAATATTCCTGCTATAAAGTATATGTTAGTCATCTTAAATGTGAAAACAAAGACTATAAATAACCATATGTCAATACCAGTTTTGTATCCAAACCTGTACTATACCATATTGTTGACCTGTAATTTAGTTCTGGTCAGCAAATTACTTTCCCAAGATAGAATATTGCTATGTTAATTCATCCTAGGTAGCCTTTCTCAGATCTCACACCTATGCCTTCCCATAAAAATTACTGCTTGTTTGAACGGTATGAACTTCTCCAAAATTTTAATTTAATTTTAATTTTAGTACTTGAATAAAAATGAGTCAAGCTCCCATCCAATGCAGAGTGGGAAACTTGCCATATCTCTAAGCCTTCTCTGATTTGTCCTTTCAGTTGGGTTTTTGTGAGGTTTCCTTATAGCCCAGATGGTAAAGAATCTTCCTGCAAGGCAGGAGACCTGGGTTCAACCCCTGGGTCAGGAAGATCCCCTGGAAAAAAGGAAATGGCAACCCACTCCAGTATTCGTGCCTGGAGAATTCCATGGACAGAGGAGCCTGGCGGGCTACAGTCCATGGGGTCGCAAAGAGTCAGACATGAGGTTGGGTTCTTACCTCACTCACATCTGTTTTCTGATGGCTGTTTTATTTCTCTGCCTTGTGTAATCCAACTGTGGAATGCAGCCCCTTTTCTTTTTAGCGTACAGTGCAAACAAAGCAAAGTGGAGATAGGAGGAGAGGAATACAGGAGATGTTAAGGCTGTAGAATGAATGAGACTTGGCTTTATCAGGCTTCTGGAAATGAGGGAGAGACATTATGTTCCTGGCTTGGGTGAATACTTAAGAAACTGTATTCCTGCCAATACAGATAAAAATAAGTTTCAAAAAATACTCTACATACAATTACAGCACTTTACTGAAGACACAGCGATGGCAGAGAGGGGGTTAAATCTTGGCATAACACAGAAAATGAATGAAAAGTTTTAAATTAAGAACCCTCATCTGTTCCCACAACTCAGAACTTGATGCTAGGGCTCCTCTCACTATATTGTGCTGCCCAATATAGTAACCACTAGCCACATGGGCCACTGAGCTCTTGAAATCTGGCTAGTCCAAATTGGGACATGCTGTTAGTGTAAAATATATTATTAAAATTAACGTCACCATTTTCTTTTTAAGCCTTCCCACTGGAAAATTTTAAATTATATATCTGTATGACACATTATATTTTATACATTAAATAATTTCATATATAAATAATACATAAATATTATATATATATATATAGTGGTGATCTAAATCTTTCTCTTATCTTCCTCCTTCTAAGAGCTCTTTCCTTGTCTCGCTTGATCTTCTCTCAGAAACACAAAAGTTCTCCTATCCTTATATGAAGTGAGCAGTGCAGTCCTCCTGATCTCAGTCAATCCTACCTTGACCAAGCCCACAGGAGAAAAAAGGAGAGCGAAAAAAGTGAAAGCTGGGTGTGTCAGGGGCAGTTTCTCAGATCATTCTCACAGTGACCATAAGGGTAATTTCTTTAACAGAGTCTATCCTTCCCCCCAATGAATTCTGCAGCAAACTGTAAAATATAAATATTCTTTCTACTACAAATCTATATATATATATTGGTAGATATATTTATCAGTCATTAACTTTGAATAGTCTACCTAGAATGTGAGCAACCCGAAATTCTTGACTTTTATGTCCCTTTGTTGAATTTACATAAAAAGTCTTGACTGGTGGCTGACCCTTTCCTTGAGTCTCAGAGATCCTAGAAACAGACTGGAAAAGGAAAGCAAAGGCAGCTGACATCCTTGAAGAAGATCAGGGCATGGCAAGACCTGATACCGCAAGCCTGCCTGTTGTTGGAGAGCCTCTGCGCTCATCAGCGAACATGTGGTGAGCACCTGGAGGAGTGGAGCGGAGTGAGTGCTGAGCAGGGGGCTCGGAACAGCCAGGTTCTCTGGAGGCAGTGTTCTTCACCCTTGCACACCACACGCCAACAAAGAAGCACCTGATTTCCTGCGTATCCATACCTGAGCACTTTCACCTTCTGATCATGTATCCTGATGTTTGAAAAATGAAACATTAACAGTCACCTTTCCATTAGAGGAGGAAAAATAAAGATACTATAGATGTTAATGTTCCACAAATAGGCTCACCGATGCAAAAGAGAAGATTCATTCCATAGCCTACTTTTACCTCTATAGCTAACAAAAAATATCTTGACTTTCTTTCTTTGAAATCATCACCCTACTTTAAACAATTTAAGAACCCAGGAAATGTGACAGAGTATTAATTATCTACTGCTTCCTTTTCAAGAAAAAATTATAAGAATAAAAAGATCATTAGGTTCCAATAAACATCTGTAAGACCTACAGAAAGATCACTTTTTTATTTCTCTCATGGAGCAAACTATGTTATATTAACAATTATCTGAATAATCTATGTACACTGTTTTTATTAGGTGAACTCAAAAAAGCTATTCTGTGTATGTTTATTTCACAAAAGTGGAAAAAAAATATTCAGTTACTAAAATCACTGAAGTCCACATGTTTTTCCAGAAATACTAGTTGTTCTCTTTTAATAAGTCAGAATTTCACCTCATTTAGACATTTTAATGCTCAAATTCACATTTAACAAATTGGAAAGATATTAATAACAGCTGATGCCATATATGTACCACAAGCAAGGTACCTTTCTAAGCACTTTATGTATACTGACCATTCAATCTTTACAACAACATTCAGAGGAAGATATTATTACCCACATTTTCCAAATGAAGAAACTGATACACAGAGAAATGAAGAAACTTGCCAAAGGTCACCAGGCTGTTAGTGGCAGAGCCTGGGTGATCCCAACTCAGTTATGAATGTGGAAAAATGTGCTCATTTTTCAACATTGTACTCTGCTTCTTAACAAAGGAATAACAATAATAGTAATAGTTGCAATTTGATGTGATTTATTTGTTTAATTAATGATGGTAAGACTGTCTGAAAATGCACACCTTGCTGGCAAAACTGGGCACAAATAATTAACAGAGCAGACATCAAAATCAACCTTAAAACTGAACTCTAGGAGCAGCCACTTTCAAGGCCAGACCCAGTGCCATCCACCTCTACAGCAATCTCAACCAGAAAAATGGATACTCTTGCTCTTCTTTTCATGGCATAATTCAGGTGCAAATTCAAATCTTATACAAGTTCAGCTGACTAATAAGACCTAAATGACACCTGGCACTCTCATTATTAAAGGAGTTGAGGAGAAATGGTTTTTAGCTTCCAATCTCTGCAATACAAAAGGACACATTAAGAGAAAGTTGGAAAAGATATAGGTAAGACAATCTATATGTCTGCCACATTGGACATCTTCATAGACTTGTAATTAGGCTAGGTAGCAACCTTCTTCCCACCAAACAATTTACTCATTCACCTCCCCCAAAATTTCTGTTAGTCATGTGCCACCTGTTAACACTAGTTTTAGACTGCTACCTTCACTCTAACTTCTATTTTCTGAGTTCACATCAATTAACTATTCAACTAGAGTCTGTTATTACACTCTTACCACTTTTAAAATCTAAGTAAAAATGACCTAGTATTTTCTCGACATTTGCTTTTATTGTTTTAAAATTCTAATTTAGCTGCTGACTTTCCATGTTGGAGTTATCCACTAAAGTAGTTGATGTTCTTGCATCTGATAGCAAAAGATCTCATAGCCAATCTTTGAAATATAGGGGATGAAAAGAATTCCTCACTATCTCCACTGTCTTCATCTGGAGAACATATGTTCTCATCTTCATTTAATAATCATCATCATTTAATAATGGCTATGAGGAAAATGAGAAGAATGACAACACAGTCTTTTAGTACTTGGCCTGTGCCAAGCACTGCTTCAAACATTCAACCTGAGATTATTGTATTTAATTCTTATAACAACTTTGTTAGAGAGAGTCTGCAATGATTGCTATTGTACAGATGAGGAAATTAAGAATATGAAAGAATAAAAAAAGAGTTTTATCAACCAATTGGCAGTTTTAACCAAGTATAATTATACTTCTAAGCCCCTCTTTCTAATATAAAGAAAGGAGTCCTTGCCCAAGGACAAGATACAGTAATAATCCCTTATACCCAAAAAGGAACACATGGATTTTGATACACAACAAGCTACTCCACATATCTATAACTGAGTGTGTGGTTGTCTAGCAAAGTGATACCTAACTTGACTCTATTCTCCTGGAGAAGAAAATTCTAACTCTATAAACTACTCCATTGTAATAACATCAGAACATGTGGAACTCTTTATTTTTCCATTAAGCATATTATTTTAGACCCTCTATCTATAAAGTTGGGGAAACACCAAAAAGATACTTCTTCCTAAAAGATAGAAACACACGTTCAGTATCAGTATCAATTCAGCCACTCAGTAGTGTCCGACTCTCTGCAACCCGATGAACTGCAGCATGCCAGGCCTCCCTACCATTACCAACTCCCAGAGTTTACCCAAAACCATGTCCATTGAGTCAGCGATGCCATCCAGCCATCTCATCCTCCGTCATCTCCTTCTCCTCCTGCCCTCAATCTTTCCCAGCACCAGGGTCTTTTCAAATGAGTCAGCTCTTTGCATCAGGTGGCCAAAGTATCAGAGTTTCAGCTTCAGCATCAGTCCTTCCAATGAATATTCAGGACTGATCTCTTAAGGATGGACTGGTTCGATCTCCTTGCCATCCAAGGGACTCTCAAGAGTCTTCTCCAACACCACAGTTCAAAAGGATCAATTCTTTGGCGCTCAGTTTTCTTTATAGTCCAACTCTCACATCCATACATGACCACTGGAAAAACCATAGCCTTGACCAGATGGACATTTGTTGACAAAGTAATGTCTCTGCTTTTCAATATGCTGTCTAGGTTGGTCATAACTTTCCTTCCAAGGAGTAAGCGTCTTTTAATTTCATGGCTGCAATCACCATTTGCAGTGATTTGGGAGCCCAGAAAAATTAAGTCAGCCACTGTTTCCACTGTTTCCCCATCTATTTGCCGTGAAGTGATGGGACCAGATGCCATGATCTTAGTTTTATGAATGTGGAGCTCTAAGCCAATTTTTTCACTCTCCTCTTTCACTTTCATCAAGAGGCTCTTTAGTTCTTCTTCACTTTCTGCTATAGGGTGGTGTTATCTGCATATCTGAGGTTATTGATATTTCTCCCGGCAATCTTGATTTCAGCTTGTGCTAAATCCTTATTGCCAAATTCAGACTGAAATTGAAGAAAGTGGAGAAAACCACTACACCATTCAGGTATGACCTAAATCAAATCCTTTATGACTATACAGTGGAAGTGAGAAATAGATTTAAGGGACTAGATCTGATAGACAGAGTGCCTGATGAACTATGGATGGAGGTTCATGACATTGTACAGGAGACAGGAATCAAGACCATCTCCAAGAAAAAGAAACGCAAAAAAGCAAAATGGCTGTCTGAGGAGGCCTTACAAACAGCTGTGAAAAGAAGGGAAGTGAAAAGCAAAGGAGAAAAGGAAAGATACCCATTTGAATGCAGAGTTACAAAGAATAGCAAGGAGAGATAAGAAAGCCTTCCTAAGTGAACAATGCAAAGAAATAGAGGAAAACAATAGAATGGGAAAGACTAGAGATCTCTTCAAGAAAATTAAAGATACCAAGAGAACATTTTATGCAAAGATTGGCACAATAAAGGACAGAAATGGTAGGGACCTAACAGAAGCAGAAGATATTAAGAAGAGGTGGCAAGAATAAACAGAAGAACTGTGCAAAAAAGATCTTCAAGACACAGATAATAATGATGGTGTGATCACTCACCTAGAGCCAGACATCCTGGAATGTGAAGTCAAGTGGGCCTTAGGAAGCATCATTACAAACAAAGCTAGTGGATGTGATGGAATTCCAGTTGAGCTATTTCAAATCCTGAAAGATGATGCTGTGAAAGTGCTGTGTTCAATATGCCAGCAAATTTGGAAAACTCAGCAGTGGCCACAGGACTGGAAAAGGCTAGTTTTCATTCCAATCCCAAAGAAAGGCAATGCCAAAGAATGCTCAAACTACCACACAATTGTACTCATCTTACACACTAGTAAAGTAATGCTCAAAGTTCTCTAAGCCAGGTTTCAGCAATACGAGAACGATGAACTTCCAGATGTTCAAGATGGTTTTAGAAAAGGCAGAGGAACAAGAGATCAAATTGCCAACATCCAATGGATCATCGAAAAAACAAGAGAATTCCAGAAAAACATCGTCTATTTCTGCTTTGTTGACTATGCCAAAGCCTTTGACTGTGTGGATCACAATAAACTGTGGAAAATTCTGAAAGAGATGGGCATACCAGACCACCTGACCTGTCTCTTGAGAAACCTATATGAAGGTCAGGAAGCAACAGTTAGAACTGGACACGGAACAACAGACTGGTTCCAAATAGGAAAAGGAGTACATCAAGACTGTATATTTTCACCCTGCTTATTTAACTCATATGCAGAAACACACATTAGAGCTCCACTGTTTATCAGTGTGAACCAGGTCTAGTTTCAGACCCTGGATTTTAACAGGGAAGTCTCCAGTCATCACAACAGCATCCCTAGAAGATAAATTATGTTCCTCAGGCCTAGATTCCTGGATTATGCTGGCATCAAATCATGACATTAATAAACTTAGAAACATGAGACAAGAGTGCCTGGCACAAAGTCCCAGTGTGCTGTTAATCTGTGACACAGCTTTAAATAAGCCATTTAACTTCTTCCCCATTTGCTTCCTCATCTGTAAAATCAGGATTAAAAATAAATTCTCAGAATTTGGTTAGCAGTTAATGTTTTGAAAGCCTATTAAGGTATGAGCAGTGAGTAGAATAATATTAAAACATCTAACTCAGTGTCCTGATGTGTCCTGGCTCAAATATGTAATTTGGCAAGAGATTTTGGTCACCGCCATTTCTCAGAAGTTCATCAGAGTACTGTCCAGGCAGATTAAATTGGTCTGTGTGAAACACCACACCAATGCCTTTCACTGTGTGAACACAAAAATAATACTCACAATTGATTGTGCCAGAAGCATAGAGAAGCAGATGGTAATTGAATTTTCAGTATATATCAATTCAGTGACATCTTTTAATTTGCTGCCTCAAAATTCCTTTATAACATAAAACTAGAGTAACCACTGGCATTTCATTATAAACTGGACAGCTACAATCAACTTAATAGGATAAAGTTTGAGGGATTAAATACTTCTTGTTGATTATATTTTAAGCAATCTTGTTTCGTTGCCCCAAAGGGAAACAGCCTTTTTGCATTAATAAGATTTCAGTTCTGAAAATGACCACAAATGTGTACTTTTTTTCTCTGACTGGGAACATTTACTCAGTTAACAAATACTTATTTAACATTATCATGTGCCATGCAATATATTCTTGGTGTTGGGAGTTTGTTAGTAAGGAAAATAGATCAAGATCTTTGTGAAGCTTATAATTTAATGGAATGGAAGGAGAGACAGAAAAATAAGAAGTAAACATAAAGAAATAAAATAGTATTGCATAGGATGATAAAGGCTATTTAAAAAATAAAGCAGGAGAACTCTTACAGGGAATGATGAGATATTGGGAAGGATTAGAGTAGGGTGAAGATGACAACTGTAAGCAGGGATGTCAGAAAAAGCCTCCCTGATAGGGTCATTTGAAAAAAAGACCCACAGTTTCCTTTGCGGCTGTCTGAAGAAAATATAGTCCAGGTAGAGGGGTGAGCACATCCGAGAGCCTGAAGCATTCCTGGAATGTTTGAAAACCAGCTAAGAACTAGGAACCAAGTAGCAGAAGAGGTCAAAAATATACCATGCGGCATAGCTCATGAGGTCCAAAAGGTATCTTACTCTCTATGTGGATGCAGGGAAACCTGATAGAAGGCAATGATACTAATCCACTATAAGTGCTGTGACCTGGTCACCAGCTGTGACCAGAGCAATATTGCTGAAGGTGAAACATATTTTAACTTTAAAATTAAACGAATTTACCAAATGATTTGCAAGAGAATGTGAAAGGTAAAGAAGGATGGTGTTACGATTTTTAGACAAAGTATACAGGATAGATCTTCCATCAACAGAGATTGGAAAGATTTCAAGAAGAGCAGACTTTGGGGAAAAGCTGGAGTTTATTTTCAGACAGGTTTGATTTGAAAATGTTGTTAAATATCTGAATTGAGACAACAGAGTAGACACTGGATATACAAAGACTGGAATTCAAGGGAAACATCCAGGGTTAAGAAACAAATTCAAGCCTCACAAATGTATACGTAGAGAATGTTTAAAGTCATGAGATTTTATAAAATTGCATAAGAGTGAGAATAACAAGAAAGTAAACAAAATAATTCTTTCGCTAAAATGTAAATGCTGGGACTGCCCTGGTGGTCCAGTGGTTAAGAATTCACCTTCTAATGCAAGGATCCAGTGCAGCCAGGGATGTGAGTTCAAACCCTGGTCAGGGAACTAAGATTCCACATGGCGCAGGGCAACTAAGTTTGCATGCCACAACTAGGGAGAAGTCCGCAGGATGCAGCAAAAGATTTGGCATGCTGTAAATAAGACCAATGCAACCAAATAAATAAATACATACTTTTAAAGTAAATTCTTATCTATTATAAAAACATGCATATCTTCAGAAAAGCATCAAAGATTCTGACTTCAAATTATTTGAGTAATCCAGAAAAATCTCAATACTGACTCTGAATTAAGGAGATCCTAGATTGCTAGTGCCCTCGGGAACTTCATAAAAACTATTAGAGCCTATATGGAAGAACATAATATATGTGTCGGCCTCAAAGTATTCTACAACCAACTTCAAATACAATATCTGATATGCAATCAAAGATACTAAAGTAGACAAGGTGACATGGCAGAAACAGCACACAGTTGAGAGATCCACCAGGGTCCCAGATGTTGACATTTCCATAATTAGACTTTGAGACAATCATGTTTACTTTATTCATAGAAAGCTGACAGCTGGAAACCATAAAAAGAAATCACAGTATATTTGAAAACAGCTAAAATTGTAATTGCCAAGATTAAGAAATCATGGAAGGATATAAAAGAAAACTATATCAGACTGAAAAGAAAAATAGAAAACTGGAAAATTTCACAAAAAATAAACTAGAAAACAAAAATCAAGGCATGTGGTAATAGGGCTACACTGCACTGTGAAAGCTAACATATATAACTGCATTTATAAAAAGAAGAGGACAGAGGCAATAGTTGAAGAGATGATAACCAATAATTTTTCAAACCTAATGAAATATATCAATCCATAAATTCAAGAAAATGAAATACTCTAAGCTGAATAAACAAAAATAGAGTTTTCACTGACTAAATGCTGGAGAACTTCAATATTTAGAAGTTGGAGATATCAACAGATGAATGAATAAAGGGGATGTGTGTGTGTATATATGTATTTATATGTATACATATATTTGCTTCAAAAAAGTGGAAATCAAGCCATTTGGACAACACAGATGGACCTTGAGGGCATTATGCTTGAAGAAATAAGCCAAACAGATAAAGATAAATGTTGTATGATATCACATATCACGCAATATCACATATCACGTGCTTTTCTGTATATAGAATCTAAAAAACCAAACAGGGAACAGAAGGCTGGTCACCAGGGGCTGAGGCATGGGAGAATAGGAGAGATGCTAAAGTCCTTGGGAGAAACCAGAGCCCATCAGTTGGAAGGAAGACAGTAGGTGTCTAAAGAAAGTGACATTTGAGATGGACGTTGAAGGACAAATAGAATTTCAACAAATGGAGACAGACTACTTACCTGGACTTTATTTGAAGAATAATATGAAACCATTGAACGGTTTAGAACAGGAAGATTAATCTGATGTAGTACATAAAGTAAGTTGAAAGGAAAAGAAATTAAAGGTTGGAAGACTTTTCTCAGTGGTCCACAGCAATACTACAGGTGAGTAATAAAAGAAAGAGGATGGTAGCATTGAGAATGGAAGGGAAAGAAAGAAAGGAACTGATTTTATCAGTCAGCTATTGCTGCGATAACTCTATTTAACAAACAATGCTGAAATTCAGTGGTTCTAAAAAGCAGTATTTTTTTTCTTGATCACACATCTGTGCATTGTCTGTGGGCTGGCTCATCTAGCCTAAGCTTTACTGGGTTTAGGTCCAAGCTATAAGTTGAAACCAGGGATTCTCCATATGCCTCTCATCTTCTTGGACTACTGGGATATGAAGGAATGTCAGAAATAGAAAGTATTTTACTATGAGTAACAAAAAATAAAAAAATCACAAGCCAAGTAAAAATTGATTGAATGATTAGGCTGTGGAGAGACCAAGGACAGGTGATCACAGATTCTGTAAAGTTGCATTAATTTTCAGATAAATTTCATATGTAAATATCTTCAATATTTTATCTCAAAGTACAGAACTTGAAAATTCAGCAAAGATATAATGATATTTCATTGATTTAAAGGATATTCTTTCATTCATATATTCAATAAGCACTGAGTAAAACACTACATATAGGATGCTAGTATAGGCAGTTACAGCAAGAATAAAAGTAAGATAATGAACATTTTTTGAAAAATCCATAGTTCAAAAGAAAAGGCAGACATGTAAATAAATACTTATAATGTAATATGACAATATGGGCTTCCCAGGTGGTGCCAGTGGTAAAGAACCTGCCTGCCAATGCAGGAGACATAAGAGACATGGATTCGACCCCTGGGTTGGGAAGATCCCATGGAGGGGGGCATGGTAACCCACTCCAGTATTCTTGCCTGAAGAAAGCCATGAACAAAGGACCCTGGTGGGCGACAGCACAAAATGCTGCAATAACAGGGAAAACCAAATATTTAACTTGGGTGGAGGGATGGGAGAAACATGGTATTCTTAAAAGAATGTTTTGTGTGGTTGAGGTACATGTGAACAGTTGAGGTTGAGTCGAAGAGAAAAGACATTCCTAAAATAGGGATCATCAGAAGAAAAGGAAGAAAAAGCAAGAGAACATATGTTCCAAAATCAATAGCAGGAGAAGGGGAAATAAAAGGGGGAAAATGGTAATAAAGTTGGTAAGATAAGAAAAGAGTCAGCTTGTAGAGTCAGAGCTATCTATGTTGATGTTTTATCTTTTTCCTAGAAAGAATGAGGAACCATTAACAAGATTTGTTAATGACAATCCTAACCAGCATGTTAAAAAGCAGAGACATTACTTTGCCTACAAAGGTCCGTATAGTCAAAGCTATGGTTTTTCCAGTAGTCATGTATGAATGTGAGAGCTGGACAATAAAGGCTAAGTGCTGAAGAACTGATGCCTTTGAATTGTGGTGCTGGAGAAGACTCCTGACTCTTGGACAGCAAGGAGATCAAACCACTCAGTCCGAAAGAAATCAACCCTGAATATTCATTGGAAGGACTGAGGCTGAAGCTGAAGCTCCAATACTTTGGCCACCTGATGGAAAGAACCAACTCATTGGAAAAGACCCTGATGCTGGGAAAGATTGAAGGCAGGAGGAGAAGAGGGTGGCAGAGGATGAGATGGTTGGATGGCATCACCGACTCAATGGACATGAGTTTCAGCAAACTCCAGGAGATGGTGAAGGACAGGGAAGCCTGGTGTGCTGCAGTCCATGGGGTCACAAAGAGTCGGACACAACTGAGCAACTGGACAACATTAACAAGTTTTAAGTATGGGGGGAGTAGTGTCTATGTTATGGCCAAGTTGGAATTTATCTGGAGAGCCATCCTTGATTCTATTTCCTCACTCACTCTCACTACCATCTAGTCAACACCATATCCTAAAGATTTTAATTCCTATGCATTTCTTATGTCCATATCTTTCTCTCCATCTCTGTACCTACCAATCTAGTCCAAATTTTCTTTATACTATTTTTGTAAACAGCCCTTCAGTTCCTGCATTTATTGTCGCATAATATACTATCCCCCAAATTAGGAGC
Organism: Cervus elaphus; assembly: GCF_910594005.1. Lineage (NCBI taxonomy): Eukaryota > Metazoa > Chordata > Mammalia > Artiodactyla > Cervidae > Cervus > Cervus elaphus. The sequence goes on along the minus strand of NC_057817.1, from coordinate 10,883,313 downwards.
TTAAACTAACAATAAACAGAGTTTCTTTAGTTCTGAAAACATCAAGCTCTTTCATTTTTGTTGCCTTTGCTTAAGATTACCCCTGGTAATCTTTTTCTCTAGCATCCATGTCCAGCCTAACCTGCATCTTCTTCCCTAAATTATCTTCTATTCATCTTTCAAGATGCCTTTCAGGATATTATTTTGCCCAACAAGTTGTTCCTAAATCTCTCTACCAACTCACTGCTCAAGACTCATTTTTCCTTCTTTAATACTGTGCACATATTTTTATCCTTTTACATATCACATTCCATAATAATTGTCCAATTATTCGTCTGTCTCTTCTGCCAAATAGGAATATTTTGAGGTTTTAGACCTTGCCATATTCAAAGAAATATTCACAGCACAAAGCATCTGGGAAAACAGTAGACACACAATAAATTTTTGCTGAATTAATCACTGACTAGATTTGCATGTTGGAAAGATCATTTTGATAGTGATAAAAAATACATATGCACTAAAGGCTGGAGAAAATGAGGTCAGGGAAACCAATTAAGGGTTCTGTTAGATACTTAGGCTGAAAGATGAGTAAGTCAGTGATGACAGAGTGGTAAGGATAGATTTAAGGGAGGTTTATGAAGCTGAGTCAATAGAAATAGGTGACACATTGTCTAGAGAATGAAAGTCTCAGTAGAAAAATGATTGTTGAACCAGTGGGAGTAGGAAATATTACCATGAATAAAATAGTTTGAAAAAAGAATCTGAAGAAGTAAGTACAGTTCCTGGGACAGAATAAATGTTCAACAAATGTTTGTCGGCTTTTCTTTTCTTTTTTCATAATTAAAGTGGAGCTGGGAGCTGCAGGAGGAGGGAGGGGAGGGGTGATGATGGAGGAGAGACACAGGGAAGAGAAAGAAGATCTTTTTATTAAGTACATTTTAAATATAGAAGCAAGATCCAAGTGATAAACATTAGGGTCATTTCCCTTAAAGACACAAGAAAAAGAAGCAACTAAAACCTAATCTAGGCGATGTAAACTAGTTTACTCACTTTACTTGTATTTTAAACTCAAAAATCAGAATAAATGAACTGAATTAGACTCAAGTGAAGTACACTTTTATTATAAATGTAACAGGAGAGCTGCATAAAGAGAAGGGAAATTAACTATTCACTTTTCCATTTCCGACTCATTTCCCTGTTGAAAATGGGAGAAAACATTCATAAATCCTAACATTATCTTCAAAACCAACTCCATAAGGTTCAATGTGTTTGATACGCAGGTGAGAAGAGCAGGGCAGGAAACATTCATTCATTTGGAATAGACACCTGGTCCTGAAAAGTGTGATGGCTAAAATGACCAGCAGACAACCATTATGTTTTAGAGAAGAGAGGATGAATATTTAACTCGTGCATCATCAAATCTTGAGCATCTGGGCAGATTTCCAGTGAATCCCAGGGAGACTTGAGAGATGTGGAAACATAATTTATACGCTGCCATCCTTACTGATGCCCCAGCAAAGCTTGGAAGATAAGGCAATGTAAAATCAATGACCAAAATGTTTAGCTCCTCTGACAAAGGGCATAACGTGGCAGAGATAAATCTTGCCTGAATGGATGAAGTTTTGTTTCTCATTGTGCTTCCCTCCCAGTAGATACAAAATGTCCAGGATCCTGGGAAAACAGATCTGAGGCTTATCCTGAAATATAGTAACTGGCATTCACATAAGTACACTCAACATATAATATTTTTGTACTTTTTATGTGAGGCCTCATTCACCAAGAGCAGCCTCCAGGAATACACAAGACAAATTAAAAATAGGAACTGGAAAATATAAAGGAAAATTCAAATACAGTTTAATTATGGCATAAATAAAGTACAATGCATAGACTACAGGCATTCAGCATGACTTATAAGTAAGTATGGAGCCACTAAAGATATCGACAGGGAGACAGAAGACAAGCGAGCCGTTCTCAAGCCTCAACGTTCATCAGAGTCATCCAGATCTTCTTTAAAAGAAATTTGGGGGTCCCACTTGTAGAGTGTTTGATTCAGCAGGTCTGTTGTCGGGTCTGCAAAACAGTATTTCAAACAATTTTCCAAGTGATACTGAGAAACCCAAGTAGTTAATGAAGAAAGATGAAATGTTTATTGAAATTGCATGTTCATTCAACATTTATTCTCGCAGTTTAAGCAATGCAATATCGTAAAAGCATCTAACCAGGTCATCCTCTGTCGTCCCCTTCTCCTCCTGCCCTCAATCTTTCCCAACATCAGGGTCTTTTCAAATGAGTCAGCTCTTCACATCAGGTGGCCAAAATATTGGAGTGTCAGCTTCAATATCAGTCCTTCCAATGAACACCCAGGACTGATCTCCTTTATGATAGACTGGTTGGATCTCCTTTGCAGTCCAAGGGACTCTCAAGTCTTCTCCAACACCACAGTTTAAAAGCATCAATTCTTCGGTGCTCAGCTTTCTTTATAGTCCAACTCTCACATCCATACCTGACTACTGGAAAAATCATACCCTTGACCAGACAGACTTTGTTGGCAAAGTAATGTCTCTGCTTTTTAATATGCTATCTAGGTTGGTCATAACTTTCCTTCCAAGGAGTAAGTGCCTTTTAATTTCATGGCTGCAATCACCATCTGCAGTGATTTTGGAGCCCAAAAAAATAAAGTCTGACACTGTTTCCACATCTATTTGCCATGAAGTGATGGGACCAGATGCCATGATCTTAGTTTTCTGAATGTTGAGGTTTAAGACAACTTTTTCACTCTCCTCTTTCATCAAGAGGCTCTTTAGTTCTTCTTTAAGGTCTTTACACCTTCTTAAAAAAAGGAGGTGGGAGGGGGGATCAGGATGGGGAACACATGTACATCCATGGCTGATTCATGTCAATGTATGGCAAAAATCACTACAATATCGTAAAGTAATTAGCCTCCAACTAATAAAAATAAATGAAAAAAGAAAAAAAAAGGATATATTGTAACAGAATTAACTGTTGGGGATTACACACCAAATGAGCAGCAGAAGGGAGATAAAAGCTTTAAGGAGCAGTAGTAGGCACTTTGAGCTGGCATATATAGGAACAGTTAGTGGAGGAAGTTGATAGTGGGAATACATCACTTGGGGGCTCTCCAGCATCTGACCCTCCATTTCCTAGCAATATTCATTTTTTTCATGGGGAAAGTCCCCACTGTGTATGCTCTTGGTTGGTGCTACTATTCTCCGTACCCTGGGAAAACAGAGACCAAACTAGAACAAACACCTGGATGCTGTATATCAGGTCTTGGAATTTTGCTGTTCAGTCACTAAGTCATGTATGACTCTTTGCGACCCCATAGACTGCAGCAGGCCGAGCTTCCCTGTCCTTCACTATCTCCCAGAGTTTGCTCAAACTCATGTCCATTGGAATTCTGATGCAATAACAAGGCACAGTCGGAGGTCACGATTGTGGCGGCAGCAGTAGCAGGGATGGAGTCCTTACCAGGCTATTTTTTGCCGTAAGATGCTTGCTATGTCTCTTGCTTCCTGCCCTTCCAGTTTCCTTAGCTCCAGCTGCCCTAGTCCTTGCCATCTAGCCTAGTATGGTTTCTATGAGTTCTAATAAATTCTAACTCCCCATCCTTTTTGGGTGGGAGGGGAAGGGATGGATGACTTAAGCTAGCCATTGTTCACTGTCATTTCTTTGAACAAAGAAGTAACTGACAGCAGATAAAACACAGGTTGATTTTTAAAGGAAAGGTGGAATCCGTGGAAGAAGAGGAGAACGATCACAGCCTGACAGACAGAACACGGCAGAGGTGTGAGAATGGGCTGTGCGTGCGGTGCTCTGCTCTGCTTAGTCGCTCAGTCGAGTCCTGAGTCTTTGCAACCCGATGGACTGTAACCCTCCAGGCTCCTCTGACCATGGGATTCTCCAGGCAAGAATACTGGAGTGGGTTTCCTCGCCCTCCTCCGAGGGATGCTCCTGACCCAGGGACAAACTCATGTCTCTTCTGTCTCCTGCACTGGCAGGCGGGTTCTTGACCACTAGAGCTACCTGAAAAGCCCCTAGAATGGGCTGGGGGACAATTAATTACATTCATTTGGTTAAAACAATTGGTCCATATAAAGGAACTCATGGAAGAATCACCCTCCTGCAAATCAGCCTAGGAAATCCTTAGCCTATTTCTTTAGACTCTTTCTCAAACAATTGAACACAACTTTACTCCATAAGCAAGAATCACAGCAGATAGTGGGAAGTTACTATAAAACACAGGGAGTTCAGCCCATTGCTATGTGACCGTCTAGATGGTGGGACGGGGTGGGGATGGGAGGGAGGTTCAAGAGGGAGGGGACCTGTATACTCATGGTTGATTCATGTTGTTGTATGGCAGAAACCAACACAACATTGTAAAGCAATTATCCTCCAATTAAAAGTAAATTTAAAAAAGAATGTGTTAGGAGAAAGGAACAATAAATTAGGGATTTGGGATTAACATATATGCTACTATAAATAAAATAAACGAGGACCTACTGTACAGCACAGGGAACTATACTCAGTATCTTGTAACAATCTATACTGGAAAAGAATCTGAAAAAGACTAAAACTAAATCATCTTGCTGTACATCTAAAACTAACACAACATTGTAAATTAACTGTATTTCAATAAAAATTTTAAAGATAATGTATTACTCTATGTACTGAAACAGAAAAATTTTTGACATATTAAGTAAAAAAAAAAAAAAAAAAATCCCAGCAGAAACTATAGAACTCAGTTTGACCACTGTCCCTTCATCTGCATCATCTCTAGCCGTATAAGAATGAAACTTTGTTCAACATAGTCCACTGACTGGCTCTTTCCTTTGAACACATGCCACAATACCTACCCTCATTTGTACTCAGACTCGCCCGTGTTTTCTGCTTTAAAGCCCCTAATATTATTCAACCCAGTTCTGCAGAAGCTACATTTCACCCTTTTAATTGCCTTGATTGCACAGCCCTGACCTCTAGCCTACGCAATCTGACTCCAAGCATCAGACTAAATTGGCCCACCTCAGCATTTGTATCCAAGATAGTTACTGATCTGCATCTTCACTGTAAGTATTTGTCTAGTTTTAAGGGAAATACATCTTCAAACAGATTCATTCCCAAATGGCTTGAATCCAGCCACTTTCAAGCACAGAGCATGATGGAGTGACTTGTTTAAAAAAGGTGTTTTGGGGGAAAAAAATCTAGCAGTAGCTTAGTAACAGTTGGAATGAGGAAAAACTGAATACAAAGAGGCCAGTTAAGAACAAGCATGACACACAACTTGGACAAGGGTGCTAACAGTGGGATTGGAAGGAAAAAGGAGAAAGAATATTACAAAGGGAAAAGAGCTAAGACTTAGTAGAAAAGAGACGGAGATGAGTACAAAATAACTTTGTGGTTTTAAGCCATAATCAAAATAGAGAAATTGAGAATATCTGCTGGTTTTGAGAATCAGTCGTATGTAGTATCACAGAAGTTAAGAGAACAAAGGAGGAGTTTAAGGCAGTGAGGGTAATCAACAAACAACTGTCACAGGAAGGTCCAAAAAATGTCAGTTTTAAGAAGTCTTTATGTATGTTTCCTAAAAGTTTACTAGTGACAATCTGTGAAGAAAATTTTAGGATAGTAGGGGAGGTGAATCAAGACCACAAGAAAATAAAGAATAAATAGGAAGGAGAGGTGACAAATATAAAATATTGTAAAGAAGTTTGGAACTAAAAGAAAAGCAAAAAATGAGACAATGATCCAAGATATTGAAGCTGAGAAAGGGCTATCCCACCCTCATTATAAAGCTATAAGGAAGCTGTAAAACAGTCTTTTCTACTAGCATATTAAGGTAAGATTTTTAGCCACAGAAGTCAATGTATCCTAAAAGCAATTGGCATAGACTCTTGCTGTTAACACCTGTTGGCTTGGCAGGTTGTGGCATAATGGCTGATTATATAGAAGCTGTTCCAGAGACATACGAAAATATACTTAAAACACAAGAAGACAGAAGTACTGACAAGTCTTATTCATACCTTTCTACTCACTAAATGAACTTGGCTGTGTTTGATGTGAAAGCAAGACACAGAGAAAAGTGTTTTCAATTCAAAGCTCATGTTCGCTTCTAAGAGCATGTCTAAAACTAATTGCTTTATTAAGTCCAGGGTGCAAGCAAGGACTTGAGTTGCAGGGCAACTACATGGATTTCTGCGTTTGGAAACTTGGTCTTTCCAAGTCATAGAAATGAAAACAAAGCCCATATGAAAAATGACTGCCCTGCTCTTATTTGAGTGTTTGCATACTGTTTCCCATAAAGGATCAGAAACCCAGTGTCAGCCTTGTACACACTCAGAAAGGTAAAAGATAACATCTCGGGAATGAGACTGGAGAAATGTGACTCATCTCTTTCGTTCCTTGCCAAGCTTACCTTGACATTTACTTCTATAAACATAGTCAGCAAAGATTATGCAAAGAAATTATCTTCTGAATCTACATCTGGATTTTTTCTCCACTGCCATGTCTTGACCAGCTAGGAGAGTTTTCCCCTCTTCTGTTAAATAATCGTGCTGAAAGTTACCAATGCAATGTACACTGTATTGTCCCTTACTTTCAACTTCCTCTTTGCCTGCTATCTCATTTTTGCCTTGCCATAACCCTGTGAAATAAACAAGGACAATAATTTTTGCCTTTCTTGATTATCAAAGTATGTCATAATGGCCATGAAGAGGGAACATGGAGGCACTTCAAATTATTTTAGTGTTGGGTGACAGTGCATTTTTTCTCCTTTCTTGTGGGAATATTATCTTAGAACTAAGTTCATAAGGTAGAAGTGTATCTGCATAAGAATCTTTGATGTGATCCCAAGTACGTTTTTTCTTTTTAGCTATCTACATAACTCAAAAATAAAGAATAGTTTTGACAATGTTTGAATCAATCTTAAATTACTTAAGTAAGTTCATTAGAGCCTCAGATATATTTTTGGCTTGAGTTATTTATATTAGCTGTATGACGATTTTGCAGCTATGTCTTTGTCATGTTTGTAAAGTCATGTTCTAAGTACAAACAATAAGTATGTGTCATCCCATATATTCTCTGTGTATTTCTTGTAGTCTTACTCCTCAGTAACTCAGGCACACTTCTAATCACTGGAACTCAGCACAAATTGTTCCTGTTTAAGATTACTGAGGGACAGAAGGACTGGTCTCTAGCCACAGAAGCCCAGAAAGAACTCCTACCATGGATATACACTGGATTGGCCAAAAACTTCCTTCAGTTTTTAAGTAAAAATTAAAGACATATTGCTCCTTTTCACCAAGAACTTTATTGAACTATAAACTATGAGCTATTGAACTATAGTTCAAACTTTATTTGAACTATAAACAAACACTGTTTTGTTCACTACTACCTTTTGCCATTTTCCAAGCAACTTCATAATTCCATGTTCCTAAAACTTTTTACCTTTTAGAGCAAAGAACTGTTCTAAGTGCCTTTTACAGTCTTTCAGGGAATTGAAATTCTTTTCATTTAGAGAATTTTGTAAAGACCTAAATAAATGGAAATCCGAAGGTGCAATGTCTGGTGAACAGGATAGATGGATCAGGACTTCCCAGTTAAGTTGTAACAGTTTTTGCCTAGTCATCAAAGAAACATGTGGTCTTGCTTTATTCTGATGGAAGATTATACATTTTCTGGTGACTAATTCTGGATGCTCGAGTGCTACTTTCAGCTGGTCTAATTGGGAGCAGCACTTGTTAGAATTAATCATCTGGTTTTCCGGAAGGAGCTCGTAACAGAAGACTCCCTTCCAATCCCACCATATACACATCATCACCTTCTTTGGATGAAGACAGATCTTTGGTGTGCGTCATAGTGGTTCATTTTACTTGCCCCCCTGATCTCTTTCATTCCACATTATTGTACAGTATCCATTTTTCATCACCCATCACAATTTGTTTTAAAAACAGAATATTTTCTTTACATCTCAATAGAGAGAATAGTATGTGGAAATACAGTCAAGAAGGTGTTTTTTTTTTTTTTTCTTTTTTTGCTTAACTTATATGGAACCCAAATATCAAAGCAATAAACATAACCAAGGTGTTGCAAATGATGTTCAAAGCTTGTTTGGATACCTTGAGTATGTTGCCTATCTCCCACACTGTATGATATTGATTCTTTAAATTTGTTTATTTTTAATTGGAGGATAATTGCTTTATAGTATTGTGTTGGTTTCTGTCATATATTGACATGAATCAGCCATAGATATACATATGTCCCTTCTCTCTTGAACCTCCCTCTCACCTCCATTCTCATCCCTCTAGATTATCTCAGAGCACCAGATTTGAGCTCCCTGTGTCATATAGCAAATTTCCACTGGCCATCTAGTTTTACATATGGTAATGTATGTGTTTCAATGGTACTCTCCCAGTTGCTCTCAATTAATGTCTTGATTTGATCACTATCAACTTCAACTGGTCTATCTGACAGCAGCACATCACCCAGTGAGAAATCCCCAGCATGAAACTTCACAAACCACCTTAGACCTATTTGATCAATTACAGTACCTTCTCCATACACTGTACAAATCCTTTTTTACATTTCAATTGCTTTTTTTACCTTTTTTGAAATAATAAAGGATAATATGTTGAAAATATTTTTTCTTTCACCTTCAATATTAAAATGGCTATACAAAAATTCACCAATTTTTGTTTTCTTAAATGCACAGTGATATAACAGCTGTCACAATACAATCTATTGTAACAGAATTGTTTTGAATGAAGTTAAAGACAACTCAGCACTACTAGAACCATGGTACGGTTGGTTTTGGGGCTAACTCAGTAATTTTCTTTTTTTTTTTCCCTGCGGCTGTGCAGCATGGCATGTGGGATCTTAGTTCCCCGACCAAAGACTGAACCCAAGCCCCCTGCAGTGGAAGCATAATCTCTTAATTGCTGGAGCGCCAGGGAAGTCCCCAAATTAATTTTTTAGGGAAGGGATCAGTTGTGAACCGTCAACAGTCAACATTCCCAGCCCTAGAGGGAATGAAGGTCTTGGTGATGAAGGCAGGATCTGGAGACTGCACCACAGTATGCACTACAGGGGGCTTCCCAGGTGATGCTTGTGGTAAAGAATCTGCCTTCTGATGCAGGTGACGAAAGAGACATAGGTTTGATCCCTGGGCTGGGAAGATTATCTGAAGGAGGGCATGGCAACCCAATCCAGTATTCATGCCTAGAGAACCCATAGACAGAGCAGCCTAGAGGACTACAGTCCATAGCATTGCAAAGAATCAGACACAACTGAAGCAACCTAGCATGCATGCATTCATACACTACAGGGGTAAATAACAAAGATTTGAAGAATTTAAAGGCCATCCCCTTTCCTTAGCCTCATATAATCCTTTGTTCCACCACTGCTTAAGGACCCCAGAGTTCAAGAACAAATTTTTGAATTTGTTACTTTGAAAAATGCATTCATCCACTAATTTTAAAAATGTTTTTATTTATCTGTTACTGCCAGATACTGTCTTGGAAAGCAAAAACAGACAATTTCTGTCATTTCAGTTATAACACTAGCAGCAAGCTGTAGGTGAACTGAAGCTTGGGCAATCTGCTAGCGATGGGACCAGCTAAGAAACTGTTGCATGTATCCTGTGGAGAAACGATGAAGGAGAGAGAACAAATTAAAGAGATAGTTGGGAGAGAGCCCTGCATTCTTCACAGAACTTAGAATCATATTTCATTTGCCTTAGGAAGATTTACCCCTGATGCACTGCAAGCCTAATTCTAAAATCTTGGATTCTTTGGCTGTCAGCTAGGTCAAAAGGTCAGTCCCCTGATGCTCTTTCCTCTCTTCTTCCCACTGTCTTTTCTGGAGTATAAACAATCATGCTCCTCACATTCCCATCAAATAGGAAATTGTGATTCCAGGGAAATGGGCCAAAATTAGCCAGCTTCCTCCTTATAACCAGGCCTCTTCTCAATAAATAAAAGCCTATTTACTTTGAAACCAGAAACCTTGTTTAATATCCAATATCAATATCAAGAGGCAATCTTGTTCCTTTCCTTAAAATGATTGAAAACATATCTAAGATTAAAAATTTCTTAAGACAAGCATTTTAGGATCTCTCTCAGTCAGAATCTGCCTGATAAAATGACTTTTCCAGGTTACTATTTTTAGCCATAATCTTTTTCCTACCAAAATATATTCTCACTAGTACAAAATGTTAGCTCATATGCAATAAGTCATTTCTCCCCAATTTTGTTATTAGTAAAAATAACTCCATCCAAATAAAGCAAATGATATCTGAGTGTTTGAAACTGTCAAATAATATTTTACATTACTCTAAAGGGCTCTGGTAGAGATTTATTGGTTGAACTATTGTTTACTAAAATTTTTTAATGTAATTGACTTTAGTTGTTTGTAATTAAACATTTTTGGTACATGAGATTCAATGTCCCCTTCACCTTCCTAAGCTTTCAGGAAAAAGAAGACATATCTTCTGACCCTTTCCCAATCCTGCCAGATTATCCAAAACAGCAGATACATACATAGTCTTTGCAAAATTGATTAGCATCAATCTGTCTCAATCATGCTTCATAGCCTGGTGGCAGCTGAGAAAGATCTTTCTATAGGCTTGTATGATCAAGGAGCTCTATCTAGGAAATACAGAACATGGTTATCTTGTTCTGGAAACTGGAGCATAATCACCTCCAATTTCCCTTATCTGAGCCCTCCAAGTTCACCTCTTCCCTCCCTTGGACTAAATTCTTAAACAGGACAGCAACTCAGGATGTGGCACTGATAATACAATAGCCACATGTACATGTACATATACACGTGTGCACGCACACACACACACACACACATTCCCCCACCACATATACACTTTTCTTTAAAAGAAGGTAAAAAACAGCCCAAATAACAAGTGAAGAACACAGAATACCCAGCAAGAGACTGGCTACTGGTGATGATTAAAACAGCAGGCCTGATGACACAGCCCAGTCTTCCTGAAGGAGATAATTTTAAAGATATGTTTTGAAGGAAGGTGAATATTTTCAAGAAACAGCAGTAATAAAAACGGGCATTTAAGGGCATTTAAGATCGAGGGAAATATTTTCCAGAGAAGACATACATATGGCCAACAGGCACATTAAAAGATGCTCAGAATTGCTCATTATTAGAGAAATGCAAATCAAAACTACAAAAAGATATCACCTCATACCAGTCAGAATGGCCATAATCAAAAAGTCTACAAATAAAAAATGCTGGAGAGGGTGTGGAGAAAAGGGAACTCTCTTGCACTGCTGGTGTGTGTGTGAGTTGCTCAGTCGTGTCTGACTCTTTGCAACCCCATGGACTGTAGCCCACCAGGCTCCCCTGTCCATGGGATTCTCCACTCAAGAATACTGGAGTGGGTTGCCATTTCCTTCTCCAGGGGATCTTTCTGATTCGGAGATGAAATCTGGATATCTCACATTGCAGGCAGATTCTTTACCATCTGAGCCATCACAGAAGCCTGCAGGGTTGGTGGGAATGTAAATTGGTGCAGCCACTATGGAGAACAGTATGGGGGTTCCTTTAAAAATTAAAAATAGTGTTGCCATATGATCCAGAAATTCCACTCCTGGGCATATATTTGGAAAAAAAATAAAAATGCTAATTTGAAAATTCATATGCACCCCAATGTTCATAGCAGGTTCATGTCTATTCACAGTAGACAAGATACAGAACAACTTAACCATTCATTGACAGATGAAAGGATAAAGAAGATGTGGTATGTATCCTACGGAAGCAACTTAGCACTCACAAACATACAATAGAATGTTGTAGTTGTTGTTGTTGTTCACGCTCCCAGTCATGTCTGACTCCTTGTGACTCCATGGACTGCAGCACACCAGGCCTCCCTCTCCCAGAGTTTGCCCAGGTTCATGTTCATTGCAGCGGTGATGCCGTCCAGCCATCTTTTCCTCTGACGCCCTCTTCTCCTTCTGCTGTCGATCTTTCCCAGCATCAGGGACTTTTTCAATGAGTCATCTGTTCGCATCAGATGATCAAAATACTGGAGCTTCAGCATCAGTCCTTCCAGTAAATATTCAGGGTTGATTTCCCTTAAGATTGACTGGTTTGATCTTCTTGCAGTCCAAGGGACTTTCAGGAGTCTTCTCCAGCACCACAGTTGAAAGGCATCAATTCTTCAGCGTTCTGCCTTGTTTATAGCCCAGCTCTCACAACCCTATGTGGCCACTGGAAAGACCATAGCCTCAACTATATGGACCTTTGTTGGCAGACTAATGTATCTGCTTTTCAACACACTGTCTAGCTTTGTCATCACTTTCCTGCCAAGAAGCAACTGTCTTCTGATTTCATGGATGCAGTCGTCATCCACAGTGATTTTGGAGCCCAGGAAGAGGAAATCTGTCACTACTTCCACCTTTCCCCTTTCTATTTGCCATGAAGTAATGGGGCCAGATACCATTATCTTAGTTTTTTTTTTAATATTTGGTCTTAAGCCGGCTCCTCACTCTCCTGCTTCACAGATCACAGTCATGGCAAAGGGGCTTGCATAACTAAGTGACGCTATGAGTCATGTCATGCAGAGCCACCCAAGACAGATGGGTCATAGCTGAGAGTTCTGACAAAATGTGATCCACTGGAGAAGGGAATGGCACCACCCCAGTATCCTTGCCATGAGAACCTCATGAACTGTATAAAAGGCCTAATGGAATATTACTCAGCCATGAACAGAATGACATAGCACCATCTGCAACAGCATGAATGAACCTAGAGATTATTATACTAAATGAAGTAAGTCAGACAAAGACGAATATTATAAGATATTACTTATAATGGAATATAAAAAAGATGATGCAGATGAGTTTACTTACAAAACTGATTCACAAACACAGAGAAAAACTTACGGTTTCCAAAGGGGAAAAACTGAAGGAGTATAAATTAAGGAGTTGGGGATTAACAGATACACACTACTGTATCTAAAATAGACACACAACAAGGACTTACTGTATAGCATAGGTAACTATATTCAGTATCTTGCAATAACCTGTAATGGAAAAGAATCTGAAAAAAAATTGAATCACTTTGCTTATACATGAAACTAACACAATATGGTAAATCAACTATGCTTCAATTTTTTTTAAAAAGATTTAAGAAAATATGAGCAAGGAATAACATCAAGAAAGCCCAGTATGTCCAAGAAAACCTGTGAAATCTAATTTTGTTACAATCGGACACATGGATATTAGCAAAACAGAACCAGGTAGATAAGGCAGGTTTAATTAATTTGTGGATTGTTCTATACCCTACAGAAAGAAGGTTAAATTTAATTTGGTAGAATTTTGGAAGTAGTTGACATTATGAAGAAAAACATTATCAAATGCTTTAGGAAGATTATTGTGGACTGTTTTCAGAGCGAGCAAGAGAAAGAAGAGGTGGGAAGTACAGAAAACATCGGGTGGCTATTTCAGGCAAAATGTGCTCAGCCTGAATTAAAGTGATGGTGTTGGGAATTACATAACAGATTCGAGAACCACTGTGGAGTTAGGTTCTACATGACCAGGCTTTTAACTGTCATTGCACAGTAAAATGCTGCAGGAGTCACAGATAGCTCCAACATCTTAAATCTAAATAAGAACAATGCAAATGTCATTAATGAACAAATTAGAGTCAGAAAAATGACTTATCTTATAGAAGACATGATGAGTTTTATTACATATGCAACATGGCTTCCCTGTTGGCATAAATATATGCTACCCATAGATAATTATTATTGCCTCTATTTTATAGATATAATTAAGATGATAACTAAGATTCAGAGATAAAAGTGATTATGTCAGATATTTCTTATGCTTCACCACATATAGTCTTAGCCCCATGTGTCTTTGGGGTCCTTGTCCAACTAGTCCACCCAAACCTTCATTTTGACAATCAATTCTATAGGGATTCCAATAGTTTTACGCAGCAGCATCAGACCATTCATGTCAATGAATATATCTGTCATCTCCTAACCCAGGGCTTTCCTATTGCCACTGAGGTATAAAGACATTGGCTCGCTTGCCCAAACCACACACATGCAAACCCAAAGTGCAGAGCAGCTAGCACTTTATGAAGTAATCCTTTGAGCAATGGAAGATGAGAACTGAGGGATAATTTCTTCTTTCTAACATGGACTGGCCAGGGATGTAATTTAACAGGCTCTATTTGGCAACCCACTCCAGTACTCATGCCTGGAAAATCCCATGGACAGAGGAGCCTGGTAGGCTGCAGTCCATGGGGTCGCTAAGAGTTGGACACAACTGAGCAACTTCACGTTCACTTTCACTTTCATGCATTGGAGAAGGAAATGGCAACCCACTCCAGTGTTCTTGCCTGAAGAATCCCAGGGACCGGGAAGCCTGGTGGGCTGCCGTCTATGGGGTCGCACAGAGTCGGACACGACTGAAGCGACTTAGCAGCATTGTAAGGAGGCCTTTCAAGAGTGATAAATCATTTGCATTTGATATCAGCTGATATTATGATCAGCTCAGAACATACCCTCATCTAGCTGTCACTCCTTCTCTGCCTCATTCTCCTTCTAACTCACACCAGCTTCCCGGTATTCCCTGATTAAAAGTGCCATATACACTTTTGCCTCAGGCTTTGTTTTCTGGACAACCTAGTCTAAGAGAATAGCTAAAGCCTTAACAAAGATTTCTTGGTTGTATATTTTATAAGCAACAATATTTTATAAGTGATTTTTTGTCACTGAGATTGATGTTTTGTCATTGGCGGTATTCCAGTTATCCTTCTAGGCCTGTAATAGATTTCCACTTCTCTCATCCCTTAAAACTGGGTGTGACAAATCAAGTGTTTTTGTGGTAATAATGAAATGAAGATTGATAGAATGTGGGTCAACTCAAGGCTTTAAAAGCTTGAAAACACAGTTAATAGTTTTCTGTGTCCCCACAGAATAATGAAGTCGTAATCCAAATTTGTCTAAACATTCTTTTAAAAATCATATGGATCAATAAGGAGAGCAAATAAAATGTCTCACAATGAATGTTTACAGCATAACTGAGAGACAAAAAAAAGTACTATGAACTTAAAATTGCATGATAAAGCAAATGAATAAATACATTAATGTTTGGGGAAACAGTTTTCACTGAGGGAGAAAGAAACTGCAAATATGGAATGGAAGAAGGAAAAACCCTTGGTATCAACATGAACTCATTTTTTAATTTTAATTTATTTCCAGTTCTGACCTCTGCAAGGGCCTAGAAACAACAGCCTAGTAGCAGTGAACACATTTAGTGTTAGATTTTTGCTTCTAAATACCTTTCTGTCCAGTCTTCTCAAAGAAATTCACGGTTCCAGATGTGGGGCAGAGAAAGTACAAGATGAGCCTGAGGTATTTTGTCATGTTATACAGCAAAGAAAGGCTCAAAACCTGATAGAAACAAGTCAGAGGACACAAGCGCTATCCTAAAGCTAAACCTGTGATGATTTCAACTCAGAAAGAATAACAATGATAGTGAGTTATTTTTTTAAATCCAATTATCCAAAGCGATACTAAGGAAAGAGGAGTGGGAGAGAACTTCTTTATAGAAAAATGCCAGCTAATAAATGTAGAATTAATACTAGAATTAGAAAAACACCATGGTGGTCCTGTGACTAGGACTCTGCACTCCCATTGCCAGGAGCCTGGGTTTGATCCCTTGTCGGGGAACTAAGATCTCACAAAGACTTGTGGCATGCCAAAGAAGAAAAGGAAAGAAAAGCCTTTGTGAAACCAATAAGGTAATAACTAATTTAAGCAAAAGTCATCAATGGATGTTAAAACCACTGGTTGACAGTTTGTTGAACAGGATATTTACATATTCTCATAGCATTTCTCACATAGATTGCTATTGTTTGCAACAAGGAAAAAAAAATGTAACACAACAATGGCAAAAGCTAGCAAATGCCACTTTTTAGCCAAGAGATCAACTCTCATATCACCAATTAGGAGACAAATTGGCAAAGTGTGTGCATTTTGCCATGATTCACAATGCTTAGAATAATTTGTCTTAAGAAAACTGGATATGACTTCACCTACTCGCCATTACAAAATGAAAAATTATTAAGAATTATTGCAGAATAATCATCAGAATTACTGTAAAGTTCAAATGATGTAAGGTATCTGAAAGGAAAGCACATCAATATGCCAAAAATAAAATTTTCTAAAGTCAGTTCACTGAAAGCCAATCGGCCAAATGACTGAGTTGTAAAAGTCCATTTTCAAAGTTCCCAATATTAGCAACTTACAAAGTGTATGCTTCTTTTAACTATTTTAATAACATTTCACTAAATTTGTGTTCCCATGTATATATGATTTTAATCATTACAGAAGGGAATATAATAGTGGACATTAAACTCATTTGTAGTTTCTGTCATTCTACATAGTGAAAAATAATGTTTTGGAAGCAGTTCATTTTATTTCAGTGAAATTGCTAAAAAATGTAAATCCATGGCTGATTCATGTCATTGTATGGCAAAAATCACTACAATATTGTAAAGTAATTAGCCTCCAACTAATAAAAATAAATGAAAAATTTTTTAAAAATAAAATAACATCATATATAGCCAAAGAAGTTATAAAATAAGGAATGACTCAATCCTAATCATCATACTAATAAGGACTTACTAGTGAGGCATGGAGTACAGAACTATGTGTTCAGGGGGAGGGACACAGTACATGTGAATATGCATGTGTATATGTGTCTTTCACAAGATGGTTGCAAAAATCTGCATGCCCTATAGAATATGTGCCAGTTGCTTGAAGACCTAAAAGTGTGCATCAGCTGAAGAAATATATAAAGAAGAGAGAAGGAATTAATAAAAACAGATGGAGAAAAGCAGAGGGAAGATAAAGGAAAGGGAAAGAAGATGGACACTCAATTTCTGGAGAGAGAAAACAGACACAAACGCGGCCACTACTCCATTGAGAAATAAACCTAAACCAGATGAACAAAGCAGTGGGACCCTGGACATAGGCTGTGAAGACCTTGAAGATACAATGGCGTCCACAAGAGGAGGTTCCTGGTACTGTAAAGGCCATTCTGTTCCAAAAACAAAGGAAGAAGTGATAATGTCATAAGGAGATGAAACTTTTAAGAGCTAAAGAGCCTTCCTTCACTGGTCACTGGCTCATGTGTAAACTTTGCACACACAGACAGTGACTGATGACATCTGAATATAACAACTGACAAGACACCATGGCCTTGAAAGCAGCAAATATTTTCATCAATCACCCCAGTAGTTACAGTTTGCATCCCTCCATCCTTGTGGGTCTTGGAATTATTCTCTTTTATTTTTAATGATATATTTGGTCTTATGACTAACTCTGAACACATCCAAAAAAAGTCTGCTCATATTTTGATGGAAATGTTTTTATCTGCAAATGGTTAATGTTATTTTTCCCAGTACTGTTTGGAACCAAGCCAGTCATGATTTCCATTGTGAAAACCCTCTTGTATTCACAGTAAAGCTCCAGTGCTTTGGAAACTTGTCCATAAACCATCTTCAGAAATAGTTATTTAAATGCAGTCATGCCAGGGATATCAATGTATCACTTCTTATCCAAGATCATAAAGTCTGGGTTAAAAAAAAGCAGGTGTAATAAGCAAAGACAAGATTTGGGGAATAGGACAGAAAATGTTATTAGCAATTTTCACTTTTTATATTAAAATAAAGGTTCACAATACTTGCAATTCCTAATATATATTCAAACATTTATATAGGTTGGGCTAAAAACGTTAATACTTTCACTAGTTTTACTTGTCCAGATGGAAAAAATCTTAAGTAGAAAAATCTGAATAGTTTCTAAAAACAATAAAAATATACAGTGCAAAGATAAAATTTGTGGGATATCTTGAAATAACATCTTCTGAATTGATATCACTATTTCCATTTCCTTCAGAAATTTAGCTGGTATATGAGAACTCTTCCCACCTAGCTGTGTGACCTTAGACAAGTACCCTAACTTCTTTTTAAAATGAAGGATGGGGCTTCCTGGGTAAACAATTCACCTGCCAATGCAGGAGACACGGATTCGATCCTTAGTCCAGGAAGATGTTACATGCTGTGGAGCAACCAGGCTAGTGTGCCCAAACTATTAAGCCCGTGGTCCAGAGTACAAAAGCCACAGCTACTGAGCCCATGTGCCACAAACACTGAAGCTTGCACACCCTGGAGCCTGTGCTCTGCAACGAGATGCCGCCATAATGAGAAGCTTGCACACCGCAGCTAGACAGTAGCACCCGCTCGCTGAAACTAGAGAAGAGCCCAACCATCAAGGAAGACCTAGCATAGCCCAAAATAAATAAATAACTGTTTTAAAAAATGAAGGATGAACCCCAGGATGTCTTTTACCTCTTGCATTTTATAACTGAGTGAAAATCAAATTTACTTTGATTTTTTTCCTCCACAGATGTTTTAAGCCCACAGTTACCTCTATTGCATATATTCTTAAAATAGTTCTAAATACATTTTACCCAGAGATAGGAAATTTCTGCTTCAGTCACAGATTTTTTTTCTCAGCATGTTTTATTAATTTTAGTTTTATTTTCTAACATTTTTGGTTCATAATTTTATATTCTATGAATTCACCAGATTTCTTAAAAGATTGATGATATACAATTAGTACTAAAGCTTTTGTGTGACATATGTATGCTGCTGAGTCACTTCAGTCGTGTCCGACTCTGCGCGACCCCATAGACGGCAGCCCACCAGGCTCCCCCGTCCCTGGGATTCTCCAAGCAAGAACACTAGAGTGGGTTGCCATTTCCTTCTCCAGTGCATGAAAGTGAAAAGTGAAAGTGAAGTTGCTCAGTCAAGTCCGACTCAGCAACCCCATGGACTGCAGCCTACCAGGCTCCTCCATCCATGGGATTTTCCAGGCAAGAGCACTGGAGTGGGGTGCCATTGCCTTCTCTGGTGACATTATGTATAGACACCTGAAATAACACCTCACCCTTACGATGTACTTAATCAGGCAGCTCCCCTCAACCTAACCCACACCCCTGCTCTCACCTCCCTGATCCAAGATATGCCTTTTTAGAAGAATGAGGAAGGCAATGAAGAATTAAGATACCGTGGCCATTTTATTATTAAACATATACTTGATTCCAACTAGCCAACAAAGTTAGGTCTTTCCCCAAGTTAGGTTAAGTGCTTGATGCCACAATTAGCACAGAATATGCCTCTCTTGCATCTTCCCACATGGCTCTGGTGGTAAAGAACCTGCCAGGCAATGCACGAGTTGAAAGAGGCTCAGGTTCAATCCCTGGATCTGGAAGATCCCCTGGAGTAGGAAATGGCAGCCCACTCCAGTGTTCTTGCCTGGAAAATCCCATGGACAGAGGAGCCCAGTAGGCTACAGTCCATAGGACTGCAAAGAGTCTGACACAACTGAGGCCACTTAGCACACATGCATGCCTGTCTTGGCATCTTTGATTTAACTGGTCTTGACTGGGGCCAATGTATCAATTTGTTGGAACCCCCAGGTGATGATGACAAACAGCAAATTTTGAATCACTACATGCTCCTGGCTTTTCTGAGCACCCCTTTCCAGAGTCTGTGAGAGCTGTGAAGCTGTGACAGCTGTTGGTTTGCAGTGGTTGGCCTTGAGTTTTCACATGGTACATCTATCTTGTGTCCCATTTAAAGGAGGCTGGTTACCATAATATCAAAACGATGGCATTATACATATATTCAACAAGTATTTTCTGCATGCACACAATGTAGAAACTGTTTCACTTATAAAATAACCCTGTCTTCTGGTGCCTTCCTGCCAGGACATGACGTTGCATGTAGGATATAGAATGTTATTCATGTCAACCACAAAACACTGATCCCCAAGACATTGGGTAACTATGCAAGTCACATGGGAAGCTTTTTAAAAAGTCAGAACCATGGCCCCACCACAAATTTACAGAATCTGGACATGCAAGTGTTCAGATGGTCTGAACAGAAACTTTCTCAAGGTTGCATCCTTGAAATTTCGCCCACAGCTCTGGCTATGGGAATAGTGAGTGGAAGGTACATTCCAAGGACAGGGTTGGGTATAAGGAGCCTCCAACTGTCCTGGTCCAGTTCACAGGTCAACAGCCTCTTGATGACCTCCTCCAGAACCACAGGTGTTGCAACCATCTGGAATGAATATGTGCCAAACCCAGTTAAGACCTTTATATAAACTTTTAAGATTCTGGTAGAGAGATGCAGAGGCTTACCTGGTAGCTAAGCTGGTAAAGAATCCGCCTGCAATGCAGGAGATCCTGGTTTGATTCCTGGAAGATCCCCTGGAGGAAGGCATGGCAACCCACTCCAGTGTTCTTGCCTGGAGAACCCCACGGACAGAGGAGCCTGGTGAGCTACAGTCCACGGGGTCGCAAAGAGCTGGACACACAGAGCAACCAAGCACAGCACAGGGAGAGCAGAGATACACTGACCTTGCAGCCCCCAAGACAAGCCTCGTGTGTAAGTTCTCCTGTGTATCAAAACTGCCATCTAGCAATCTGGAGCTGCCTGTCTCTTTCTTTGGTCTCTCTTTGCCCACCATGTTTGTGGGTCACATCCTGAACTGACAAATAGATTTACAGGTCTGGAATTAATGGAGGCCTGGTTTTAATACATTGTTACATCAAAGAACAAAAGATTGTGTTGCAGAGTTAAGAATACTACAGATGACCCTTGAACAACACGATTTGAACTTCAGCAGTTCAGTTCAGTCCTCAGTCATGTTCGACTCTGCGACCCCATGAACTGCAGCACACCAGGCCTCCCTGTCCATCACCAACTCCCGGAGTCCACCCAAACCCATGTCCATTGAGTCGGTGATGCCATCCAACCATCTCGTCCTCTGTCATCCCCTTCTCCTCCTGCCCTCAATCTTTTCCAGCATCAGGGTCTTTTCCAATGAGTCAGCTCTTCACATTAGGTGGCCAAAGTATTGGAGTTTCAGCTTCAGCATCAGTCCTTCCAATGAACACCCAGGACTGATCTCCTTTAGGATGGACTGGTTGGATCTCCTTGCAGTCCAAGGGACTCTCAAGAGTCTTCTCCAATATCACAGTTCAAAAACATCAATTCTTCGGTGCTCAGCTTTATTCACAGTCCAACTCTCACATCCATACATGACCACTGGAAAAACCATAGCCTTGACTAAACAGACCTTTGTTGGCAAAGTAATGTCTCTGCTTTTTAATATGCTGTCTAGGCTGGTCATAACTTTCCTTCCAGGGAATAAGCGTCTTTTAATTTCATGGCTGCAGTCACCATCTGCAGTGATTTTGGAGCCCAGAAAAATAAAGTCAACTTCATGGGTCCACTTATTTGCAGATTCTTTTCAATAAATATATTGGAAATTTGGGGGGAAGATTTGCAACAATTTGAAAAAACTCATACTAATAAAAATAAATGAAAAAAAACTCATACACCAATCACACAGCATAGAATACCAAAAAAAAAAGCAACAGATGTGTCATGAATACATAAAATATATGCATATATTATTTTATCATTTACTACCATAAAATATGGCCTTCCCCAGTAGCTCAGCAGTAAAGAATCTGCTTGTAATGCAGGAGACACAGAGGTGCAGGTTTGATCCCTGGCTTGGGAAAATCCCCTGGAGGAAAAAACGGCAAACCACTACAGTAATATTGCCCAGAAAATCACATAGATTGAGGAGCCTGGCGGGCAACAGTCCATGGGGTTGCAGAAGAGTAAGACATGACAGACTAAACCACAATATCACCATAAGATATATAAAGATCTATAAAAAATAGTTAAAATTTACCAAAACTTGTCCAAACAAACACAAACTGTACATGCGCCATCAATTACACTAGGCTATCAATCATCTCACATTACCTTTTCATTTTTGAGGTCTAGTGTTATTAATATGTATTTTGTAATGTATAAAATATACATTGTAATATATAAATTTGTAATATATAAGATAATATTGATGTAGGTACTGACAGACTATTTCTCTTGTAAACAGACAATGTAAACTTATGCTATCAATAAACAGTATAGAGTACTTTAAATGCATTTTCTCTTCTTTATGATTTTCTTACCAACATTTTCTCTAGCTTATGTTATTGTAAGAAAAACAGTATATAATAAATAATATATAAAATATGTATTAATTGACAGTTTATATTATTGGTAAGGCTTCCAGTCAATAGTAGGCTCTTAGTTAAGTTTTGGATGAGCCAAAAATTAAACAGGGTTTTTCAACTGCATGGGGAGTTGGTGACCCTAACCCCCATTCTGTTCAAACATCAACTGTACTTGATTTCAGTTGGTCCTTGGAGATCAAATACTCTTTCTCCAGAATAAAAAAAAATTGAAAGGGAGCAGATTAATTTTAGAGTTCTTCACAAATGACTTTCTGTTAAAATGCACTGAAGGTATCAATACCACATCATTTTATCTGTAACAATTTCCTCTTTACATGTAAATCATGGGACTCAGATAAACATGTACTCCAACCTCAAGTGTCCCTTGTAACTAGCTCTGTTCCTTGGAAATCTGCTTTACCAGTGTTAGTCTCAGTTTTTTCATCTATTAGATGTCCATTTTTTTTAAACTTCTTTCACAATTACAATGATTAGATTTTAATCACAATTACAATGACTAACAAATATACAGGATCAGGCACTATTTTTTAAAACCATCTCTTCTAACATTCTCTCCACACGGCCTCCTGATGAATACGTCACAGCAAGACTATAAATAGTTATTTTTCTTACTTTATATAAACTGAATTATAATGCATTGTAAGAAAGCACAGACTGTAAACGAGGGGTGAAAACAGTCTCCATTCAGCCTTGTGGTTTTGGACAGCATACAAGAAAGAGCCTTAACATCAGAAAGGAGGATACTGTTGGGAAGGGGTGATGAGAAGGAAGAAGTTCTAGAATGAGGATGTATGTGATTACCTTGATTCTTACACTAAAATATTCAAAGTACTTAGAACTCTCTGTGTTAAGAATATGCATTCCACCCACTCAGCACCACAAAAAGAACTTAGAGGCATTCGGCCTGTTCTGGCTTGTACTACACCATTCTGTTTGAACTCTTGTGGAAACATCAACCTTTCACGTAGGAGGAGCAAGAAGGATTTGTTAAAATGAGAAAGCAAGAGATTCTGCAGGAACATCTTAAGTGCTTTTAAAGAAAATATTTGAATCACAGCAAAAGACACTTTTTTTTTAATTGGGGCTTTCCATTTTGCCATTCATTGCATGCTTATCCATAAGGATGCAGGAATTATAAAATTTTCTTCACGCTCCTGTTTAATGCTTTATCAGTGCCAGCTCTGAACCTAGTGCTATAGGAATATATGCCTACATAAAGAAAATGGAATAATTACTGAATGTCAAGAAGCTTCTGAGCCAGAGAGAGGAGTTAAGAAAAAGTTGCCTTGGTAACTGAAAAGAATTTTTTTAGTGTACTATTATTTTCTCCACTTGAAATGGGAAACAGCCACAGATGGAAAAAGTGAAAGTAGAGGAACTGGAAAAACAAAAGTAGGGAAGGATTTATTCATCTTAGCACAATGACTACAGTCAGATTGAATCATTCTTCCTTTGCATAAACATTCTAGAGTTGTAAGAATGGCTCAGCAACACCAGTTTGAAGGAAAAAGGAAAAAAGATTAACTTCTTTAAAATAACGAACGTGTTACGAGTTTTCCATAATCCTCAAATTCAGGTTAATACAGTGAATTCAGTCAGGCACTTTCTAGTAGTTTGAAAAACCATGTGTTTTCTACAATGTTGAAATCAACTGTAGGAATCTATACAGGATTTCACTACTAATTTTCATACAAACAACATTTTTAAATTAACAATAGTACTATCAACAGGGTAGCTGAAAGTCCCGAGCTCTTGGACAGACTTTGAGAGTGTCAACCTGTCAAGGGATCACTATTTTCCAGACTCAGGAAGCAGGTAAATTTAGCCCAGGAAAAAAAGGAAACTGGCAGGAGACAGGTGTAATTGACTCCCTGAGAACTGACTTTTGATTAATGAATTATTCCCATTCATGGAGAAGCAGCAGCAACAATGGCCACAGAGCAGGGGTCCATAAGTAGACCTGTCAGAATTGCCAGTTTCCTTCCTGGAAGATGACTGGAACCAAACCACTGATATTCCCAACTGAGTGAGCCTCCAGAGGTTCTTAGATCTATCAAAGGCCAAATCATCCTACAGAGGGAAAAATAAACATCATTCTTAAAGTATGATTTTAATAATAATTTTATTTTACCTTGTTGTAGGAAATATTGCAAATGTTTCATAAATCTCCCATTTCGAGTAAAGCATTTTGAGTAGAAGAGCCAACTACCATAACTACTTTGAGGTTTGTTCTCTTATAACCACATCAGCCTCCGTCTCCTCGAGTCCTATCAGGAAGGTACCAGCTGTGTCTTTATCAACCTTGTGTAGCTCGCTTAGTCTCTCAAGTCGTGCCCGACTCTGCGACCCCATGGACTGTAGCCCGCCAGGCTCCTCTGTCTATGGAGATTCTCCAGGCAAGAATACTGGAGTGGGTTGCCATGCCCTCCTCCAGGGGATCTTCCTAACCCAGGGATCGAACCCAAGTCTCCCACATTGCAGGTGGATTCTTTACTGTCTGAGCCACCAGGGAAGCCTGGCTTTATCCCTTAAGGGTTATATTTCTACAGCTCCTTTAATCTGAAGGTCTGAGAGCTCTACAAGAAAAATATCCTTAGACAATTTCTACAGAAAAGGAAAAGAACAGTGGCAAATCACTTAATATATCAAACAGAGGGTATAAATCACTCAGTACCTCATCCCCTTTTTGCTGATGTAAAGTCCATTTCCATGGAAACAGGGATTAGAAATAGCAACCTATGAGAAACATTGGGTTTATTGGAGCACATGGAAGTTTTAGTTTGGTTTTCAGCCAAATCTTGGAAAAGCAAATCCTTGACTAATACCTACATGCTATTTTCATCACTTTGAGAAGCAATGTTTGAATTACGGATTAAGGGGAAATCATTTTTTTTCCCACTTAAAGACAATCAAAAATAACATAAACTAATTTGGGTATTGGGAAGCATTATAAGATTTGAAAGGCTCTCCTTGATCATCCTCCCCACAATTTTCTCTCCCCTCTGTCTAATGTAGACATATGACAACAAAATAATAACAATAATCTGTCTGGATTTGCAGATTTAGTTGCAGGTTGGACCCAGGGTTTTTAATTGATATCTATCCCCAAGTATGAAATCTCCAGCCTATTTTGATTCATGGACAAAAAAAAGGTTAGTTATAGAGAGATATCTAACAATACTTTATAAATCAGATGCCACCGTGTGTTTGATTATTAAACTGCTTCTTTAAGAAACAGAAAAAACTGCTTCTGTACAATACAAAATTGAATTGTAAGATTCAGCCTGGGAGACAGCATGATATCCTAGAGTAAGCAAATAATCTGTGGTCAGGAAGAAAAGAGGGTGGGGAGGGAGGTGGGAGGGGGCGATTGGGATGGGGAACACATGTAAATCCATGGCTGATTCATGTCAATGTATGGCAAAAACCACTACAATATTGTAAAATAATTAGCCTCCAACTAATATATATATATATAAATATATAAAACAAAATTAAAAAAAAAAAAAAGAGGGTGACTGGAGCTAGACTCCATAAAGGCTGGCATCTCTCCCTCCCCTATCTCTCCCATCTTTATTTGCTTATCTTACAAGGGCTTCCTCAAAACTCCCTTTTCTATGAAGTCAGTCCTCCAGATTCACAATACACATTATTCACAGATTCTGGCATTTGCAATTTCACCTACAGCACTAACTGAAATTTATTTGTAACCCTGAAATCAATACTTATGGCACTTTCAGTCATTTATGACATATACAGGGCAGCATGTTTCTAGCTGTATTCAAACAAAACAACACTCCACATGTAGTTTCAGTTGCTCTATCGTAAATGTGTCCCTTTTGTTGTTGTTCAGTCACTAAGTATCATCTGACTCTGTGACCTTAAGGATGCACACCAGGCTTCCCTGCCCTTCACTGTCTTCCAGAGTTTGCTCGAACTCATGTCCATTGAGTCAGTGATGCCATCCAACCACCTCATCTTCTGTCACCCTCTTCTCCTCCTGCCCTCAATCTTTCCCATCAGGGACTTTTCCAGTGAGTCGGCTCTTCACATCAGGTGTCCAAAGAACTGGAGCTTCAACTTCAGCATCAATGCTTCCAATGAATATTCAGGACTGATTTCCTTTAG
This sequence comes from Cervus elaphus, assembly GCF_910594005.1. Taxonomy (NCBI): domain Eukaryota; kingdom Metazoa; phylum Chordata; class Mammalia; order Artiodactyla; family Cervidae; genus Cervus; species Cervus elaphus. The sequence goes on along the minus strand of NC_057817.1, from coordinate 10,857,025 downwards.
GATGGACTGGTTGGATCTCCTTGCACTCCAAGGGACTCTAAAGAGTCTTCTCCAACACCACAATCTGAAAGCATCAATTCCTTGGTGCTCAGCCTTCTTTATGGTCCAACTTTGACATTTGCACATAATTACTGGAAAAAACAAAGCTTTGACTATACGGATCTTTGCCAGCAAAATGATGTCTCTGCTTTTTGACATGCTGTCTAGGTTTGTCATAGCTTTTCTTCCAAGGAGCAAGCATCTTTTAATTTCGTGGCTACAGTCACTGTCTGCAGTGATTCTGGAGCCCAACAATATAAAATCTGCCACTATTTCCATTTTTTTCCCCATCTACTTGCCATGAAGTGATGAGACCAGATGCATGATCTTAGTTTTCTGAATGTTGAGTTTTAAGCCAGCTTTTTCACTCTCTTCTTTCACCCTCATCAAAAGACTCTTTAGTTCCTCTGCACGTTCTGCCATTAGAAGGGTATCATCTGCATATCTGAAGTAATCGATGTTTCTCCCAGTAATCTTGGTTCCAGCTTGTGATTCATCCAGCCCAGCATTTCTCATGATGTACTCTGCATATGAGTTAAATAAGCAAGGGGACAATATACAGCCTTGACATACTCCTTTCCCAATTTTGTCCCTTTTGTCTTCTACTTAATACCATGCTTTTGTCTTTTCATGGTTTTTGTTGACATTTTGCCATTTAAAATGACACCCAAGCACATACTGAAAAGCTGTCTAGTATTCCTAAGCATAAGAAAGCTGTGATTTCTTACAGAGAGAATATGTGTTAAATTATCTTACCTCAGACACAGTTATATTGACATTGGCTGTGAGGTCAATGTTCATGAATCAACAATATATATTAAATGAGGTGGACACTGAGCTCCACATAATTAACAGAAGCTGATAACTGATGGAAATTTGTGAGCTACAGGACACCAGAAAAGGAAACAGCTTGTTAAAACCCCTTTACTTGTAAATTGCCTTCACTGATGAAGCTCACTTTTTTCCCCCCTTTTCTTTCAATTTTCCCTCTCTTTAACTGTACACTTTGACAGCTTCAGGAAGCCCAGTTGTTTTACAGGAACTTGGAGTCAGCCCTGCCGAGTGCAAATGGTCTGGAGCTGGTTGGGACCACAGCCTCTCAAACTGGGCCTACAAGGGTGTCCAATGACTAGCTTTTTGACATCAGTAGGCCAGAAATTCCATTCTTCAATTGTGCTATGTGCCTCTGATTTAAAATATACAGAAACGTAATTCAGTTGTGCTTGTGCAAAGCATTGATTACCTCATTCTTTTACTACCTCCAATCACCTTTCCCCATGCCTAGGACCACCCCACTTTCCTACTCCCTCACCTTTAGGGAGGTGGATCTGAGACTTGTTGGGCAAATGAGCCTGGTTCAATAACAAGGTATCTTTATTTTGTTCTATGCTATTTTATCTTATATTTTTTACTTTATATCATATATGAATTTTTTAACAGATTACATAATACTGTCTGCAGTGGAATTGAGATCTGTTTGTTAGACCTCAGTGAGAATGTTTCATTTAGATGTTCTTAAATTGATTTTTTTATTGAGCTTACATTGGTTTACAACGTCATATAAAGTTCATGTGTATAACATTATAGTTCTACTTCTATATATACTACCACATGCTCACCACCAAAAATTTAGTTTCTGTCCAAAAATTACACAGTTGCTCTCACTTACCCATTTCACCCTTTACCCTCTGTACCTACTGCCACTCCTTACCTGCTGTAGCCACTACTTTGTTCTCTACATATCTGCATGCTTATTTTTGTTTAGTTCAGTTTGTTCATTTATTTTTGTTTGTTTTTCACATTCTATATGTGAGTGAAATCATATGGTTTACCTTTCTCTGACGTATTTCACTTAGCTTAATACCCTCAATACCCTCAAGACCCATCCATATTGTTACAAATGGTAAGATTTCATCTTTTTTTATGACTGAGTAGTACTTCCATTATATATATATATTATATATTTATATTTTTATAAATATATTTTTATATATTTATATTTATATAATTTTATATATATATATATATATATCTCTCACATCTTTATCCATTCATCCCTTGATGGTCACTTAGGTTATTTCCATATCTTGACTATTGTAAATAACGCTGTGATGAACACTGGGGTGAATATATCTTTTCAAATCAGTGTTTTTGCTTCTTTGGATAAAATACCCAGAAAGTGGGACAGCTGGATCATATGGTAGAGTTCTGTGCTCAATTTTTTGAGAGTCTCCATACTGTTTTCCTAGTAATCCCCTTATTATACAAAACCTTAGACTCTAATTGCTGGTATTATATTGGTTAGCTCTTTGTACTTTCTGATAAATAATAACCTAACAGTGTCAGCTCTCAGTGACTGAGCTCCCACTCTGTGACAGACAAGAGCTTTACAAACATTATCCCATTTGTGGGTGATTCATATCCCATATCCCAGATCCCCTAGAGAAGGAAATGGCAACCCACTCCAGTATTCTTGCCTGGAGAATGCCACTAACAGAGGAGCCTGGCAGGCTACAGTAGATGGGGTCACAAAAAGTCGAACACAACTGAGCTACTATCACTCACTCATATATCCCAAATTAGGCAGCAAGTTGCTTTTAGTTAGGGACCTCATCATTATTTACTGTACAGTATTGTCTAGCACAGAGAAAGGCTCATAAAATGTGCTAAAAAATTGTGGTCTTGCTGTCTTCGTTCTGTCACACATTTCCTATTTCATCCAAGTAAATTTTCAATTAAGGCTAACGATTAAATCATAATAATCATGTTTCTCATCCTTATCACATAGTGAGTACTAATGGTTTTTCAAACACTGTGTTTAGTAATATATATGCACAATCTCATTTTTCATTAAAACCACCCTATAGGAAAATAGATAAGAAAAAGTTTAAGTGGCTTTCCAAGTCATAGCTCCTTAGAGATGAGGTTGGATTCTAATGCAGAGGTTCTCATCCATTTCAAGTATTTTCCTTTTTAAAATAAAAACCTTCTTAAAGTCCCAGGAGAAGGTCAGATATAATAATAAAGAAACCTTAAGTGCTCATTCTGAGCGAAGTGCTGTCTAAGCAACTTGCATAGATAACTCATTTAAGGCTCACAGTAATCTTATGAAATCAGTGATATCTTTCTTTTATAGACACTGGGCCTTAAAGAAATGAAGTAACTTGCCCAGTGTTTAAGTAGCAGAAATTATTCCTGTCCAAGTAGAAAAAGAGAGCACTATTCAAAAAACCAGGAGCAAGAGCCCAGTGAGGTAGCACGCTGGAATTTTAAAACCTAATTTTGGAATTAAGACAGCTGAGTTTTAATCCAAAACATAGTTCTGGCTGGCTTTATGACTTTGTCTTAATTACATAATTGACCTGATCTTCTTTTTTTTTTAATGTCTGAAAAATAGAGTTATTATAAAGATTATTAGGCTAATGCTTCTACAGTCCTAGGACATAGCAGGCGCTCTAAGCAGATAGTCGTGTTTACTGACAGGGGCTGTGTGCCTGTCATTGCCTTGGTTCTGAACACTTCCAACATGAACCAGAAGGAGGTCTCCCTTCACGCGCATCTGCACCCACATCCTTTCAGTGGGCTTGCAGCACTGTTGGGCAGCGGGATGTCCACGGGTGATTCACGCTTCAGGAAAGCTGCACTCTATTCCCTGGTCCTCACCAGCCATGGGAACTCCTTCTCTACCTTATCCTTCTAACTCCACTCCCTTTGCACCTTCCTCTCTCCAATTGTGTCTCCATGCTTCTGGTCCCTTCCCCCACCTCATGTCTAATTTTTGAAGGTGAAAATATGGTTCTATAGGCAAGTGGCAAAATCTTCGGCCTCACACTTAGGCTAAAGCTTCTCTGAGTGTTTGTTTCTAAACTGGGGTACTCTCAAGTATCTGTAAGTGAGTAAAGAAGGGCCCAAATTTATAGGAAATGAAGAGATATATCCCTTCCACACTTATGTGTGGAAGGATGAGATGGCTGGGGATCACCAACTCGATGGACATGAGTTTGTTTGAGTTAACTTCGGGAGTTGGTGATGGACAGGGAAGCCTGGCATGCTGCAGTCCATGAGATTGTGAAGAGTTGGACATGACTGAGTGACTGAACTGAACTGAACTGACACTTATGTGTGTGTTTATGTGTTATACATTATATACTATATATTTTTGCATATACTGTTGTTTTGTCACTAAGTCATAAAGTCGCAAAGTCCGACTCTTTGCAACCTCATGGACTGCAGCACAGCAGGCTCCTATGTCCTCCACTATCTTCCAGAGTTGGCTCAGATTCATGTCCATTGAGTCTGTGATACTATCTAACCATCTCATCTGCTGCTGCTGCTTCTCCTTTGCCCTTCAGTCTTTCCCAGCATTTTCCAGTGAGTCTGCTCTTCACATCAGGTAGTCAATGCATTGGAGCTTCAGCTTCAGTACCAATCCTTTCAATGAATATTCAGGATTGATTTCCTTTAGGACTGACTGGTTTGATCTCCTTGCACTCCAAGGGACTCTCAAGAGTCTTCTCCAGCATTACAATTTGAAAGAATCAGTTCTCCGGTGCTCAGTCTTCTTTATGGTCCAATTCACATCCATGCATGACTACTGGAACAACCATAGCTTTGACTATACAGTTTCCCTTGTGGCTCAGCTGGTAAAGAATTCACCTGCAAAGAGGGAGACCTGGGTTCTATCCCTGGGTTGGAAAGATCCCCTGGAGAAGGGAAAGGCTACCCGCTCCAGTATTCTGGCCTGGAGCATTCCATGGACTGCACAGTCCATGGGATCACAAAGAGTTGGACATGACTGAGCGACTTTCACTAACTATACAGACCTTTGTAGGCAAAATGATGTCTCTGCTTTTTAGTATGCTGTCTAGGTTTATCATAGCTTTCCTTCCATATACTTATGAGTATATATTTATTATGCTTATATTCTACATTTATTCATTCATTCATTCAATCACATACTCTCTGAGAGACTGCTATGTGCTGGCCATAATTTCAGATGCTGGGATACATCTTCCACTTTCAAGGAGCTTACAGTCTAATGGGAAGAACAAATAGTTATCAAGGGAAAAACTGTATATCTATTTCTTTGTTTGTTGTCTCTTCCCATAAGAATAAATAACATATAGATAATATATAGTTTGTTTTTATAGAAAGAGAATATGATGGTGTGTTAACCATCTCCCCCACAGGAAAAAATAACAAGCACCTTCCATTATATTTGACCTTTCCTGTGTGCTCCCTCTAACAGTGCTCACAGAACCCAGAGAAGTCAGACAGGAATTAGACTGCCTTCTTACTGGTAGGAGGTTCAGATGTAATTATTTGTCCTTTACTTTGGAGGGGATGCCCCAGTATGACCCTGACCACTAGGCCTTTAACAATTTTAGTGATGTGGGAGCCCTCTGAATCTCTTTACCCTTCACCCTCTGGAATGCATGAGTCTTACTAAGGCCTCCAGTCCGCTTATCACTTTTGGCTCATCTGGTCTTATGAGTTTGCTCATCTAACTGAACTAGCTTGATGTTATCAATGTGCAGGACCATGCAGATACTTGGCAGAATTTCCAGATAATCCAGTTCCCCTTGGACATAAAAGAGAGAGGGCGAGAAAGTTAACATAGGCCTAGGAAAAGACCATAAATCTATACTATTGTATAAGAACAGAGTTTACGTTTATAAACAGAAAAAATATATATAACACTTTTAATGTAACAGTCATGTCTTAGCCTCCTTTCTATTCCATCACCTTCAAAAGTTAACACATAGGCTTAAAAAAAGAACTCTAAGTAAGAACATACAGTGTTTAAATTTTTTTTGTATTATTTCATTTGTTTAAAAATACATATTCTCCAGCAAAGAATGGACATGATATCCTACTTGTTTATTTCTATCCCCAAATGCTATCAGACAATTCAAAATTACTTTGTTGATATATTATATTCAGTGCTTCCAATGCCATCTTATTTAATTGTTTTGTTGATCTTGAGAATTCTTTGTTAGACTTTTTGAAATACACACATTCCAGATTTGCTTTTGGCTTCCAACATTACAGCGCTTCTGGTTAATGTTTAAAAAATGTAAAATTTTAACAAAATGTTAGAATAGATTTATTTTTTAAATAATTGATTTAATTCTCTGTGTAAGTTTGACTTGTCAAGTTTATTTGGTAGTTCTCCTTTATTAAGAGTTAGTATTCCCTGCTAGATTTCTAATTTAAAAATATATAAAAATATATGCAACAAGCAACAAAGGTTTAATGTGTAGCACAGGGAACTATATTCAGTGTCTTGCAATAACCAATAATGGAGAATAATTTCAAAAATAACGTGTATATGTATAACTGAATCATACACACACAAAAATTCTACTTTTTGAAATTTAGTAATGTTTATCTTTTAGCCAGTTTTCTAAATGTCCTATGGACATCTAATAACAGCATATGAGATACAAAATTGTAAATACATTTATGTAGTATATGATTAATATAAATTAATTAAATATAAATCTATTATATTTAAATTATTAATGACATAGTTCAAGATGCTCCTATTCTTATTTTTTCGGCTCTTGATGAAATAGTCTCAGAGAAACCTTAATATGTCTCACTATGATTATATATTTTTTCTTTTCCCTTATATTTCTTCTGATTTTTCCTTTATGTCTTTTTTTCTTTGGTGTTAAGGTGCCTAATGGTTTATGATGTCTATCTTCTTTGTAAATTGTACCTTTTATCATTAAAAATATTCCATCTTTGAAAAAAAGTTGAAATATAATTGCTTTGGGAAAAAAAAAGAGTATTCTCAATGACTGTAAATGTAGTAAGTAAGAAGAATGAATACCATTTTATGTACTTCACTGGCAAGGATGTTTTCTGCACATCAATCTGAGAAATACATACAGAGGCCTTATTTAAGCTATTAAGCAAGTTAAAAATGCAAATTGAAAAGGGGCTCATTAAGAAAAAATTTTGCTTGTCTACATTGGTCCAACCAGTGAACTATTTTAGAAAGCTTCTCAGTCTAGAGTCACAAGGACAGGTTCACACTGCCTGGACTGAAACTCCAACTCAGTCATTCACTGACCATGTGACCTCAGGCAAACTACTCTACTTCTTTATCTGCAAAATGGGGATAATAATAGTATATAATCACAGGGTTATTGTGCAGATTAAATGAGAAAATACAATGACTTTAGCATGGTGCCTATCATTTGATAAAAAATCAATAAATGTTGGCTGCTGCTAGTTAGTACTGCTGCCTGTCAATAACGATACTGAAATTGCTGCTGCTTTCTGTTGTTTGTTGATTTTTTTTAATGCATCTTAGGAACATTTCTCTTGGTAATGTCAATCTAGCAATAAAATTAAAATATCAATTAAAAGTAAGTTTTCTGACCCAATTCTTATTTTTAACTTTTCCCATTTAGAAAATAAAGTCTACAGTGATCTAACAGAAAATCAAGATTATAACATCTTACTCAGTGTTTCAGAGGGCGTACTAAGGATTCACTTTACTTAGTATATTTGAGTTTATTATTGGTTTCCTTTTTAAACTATCATAATATTACATCAATGCGTTTATATCATTTAGAAAATCATATTAGCTGTAATCTGTCGCTAAGCTAAGCTAAGTCACTTCAGTCATGTCCGACTCTGTGCGACCTCATAGACGTCAACCCACCAGGCTCCCCCATCCCTGGGATTCTCCAGGCAAGAACGCTGGAGTGGGTGCCATTTCCTTCTCCAATGCATGAAAGAGAAAAGTGAAAGTGAAGTCACTCAGTTGTGTCTGACTCTTAGCGACCCCATGGACTGCAGCCCACCAGGCTCCTCCATCCATGGGATTTTCCAGGCAAGAGTACTGGAGTGAGGTGCCATTGCCTTCTCCAAATCTGTCACTAGTAACAACATTCTTTCTAGGAAATCTGTTTTACACATTTTTTCTCTTTAAAGTATGCACTCTTTCCCTGCTCCCTTATACCTAACCACTGTCAGAAATATATTCATAAATTTTCATAAAAAGAGTTTAAAGGACATCTAAAGTCTCTGAGTTGTAAGCTAACTTTTCACTCTCTTCTTTCACCTTCATCAAGAGGCTTTTTAGTTGTTCTTCACTTTCTGCCATAAGGGTGGTGTCATCTGCTTATCTGAGGTTATTGATATTTCTCCCGGCAATCTTGATTCTAGCTTGTCCTTCATCCAGTCCAGCATTTCTCATGATGTACTCTGCATAGAAGTTAAATTAGCAGAGCAACAATATACAGCCTTGACGTACTCCTTTCCCGATTTGGGACCAGTCTGTTGTTCCATGTCCAGTTCTAACTGTTGCTTCCTGACCTGCATACAGATTTCTCAAGAGGAAGGTCAGGTGGTCTGGTATTCCCATCTCTTTAAGAATTTTCCACGGTTTGTTGTGATCCACACAGTCAAAGGCTTTGGCGTAGTCAATAAAGCAGATGTTTTTCTGTAACTCTCTTGCTTTTTCTATGATCCAACGGATGTTGGCAATTTGGTCATGGCTCTGGTCCCATCACTTCAAGGCAAATAGATGGGGAAACAGTGGAAACAGTGACAGACTTTATTTTGGGGGCTCCAAAATCACTGCAGATGGTGACTGCAGCCATGAAATTAAAAGACACTTACTCTTTGGAAGAAAAGTTATGACCAACCAAGACAACATATTAAAAAGCAGAGACATTACTTTGCCAACAAAGTTCCACCTAGTCAAAGCTATGGTTTTTCCAGTAATCAAGCATGGATGTGAGAGTTGGACTGTAAAGAAAGCTGAGCACCGAAGAATTGATGCTTTTGAACTATGGTGTTAGAGAAGACTCTTGAGAGTCCCTTGAACTGCAAGGAGATCCAACCAGTCCATCCTAAAGGAAATCAGTCCTGAATATTCATTGGAAGGGCTGATGCTGAAGCTGAAACTCCAATACTTTGGCCACCTGATTCAAAGAACTGACTTTATTTGAAAAGACCCTGATGCTGGGAAAGATTGAAGGTGGGAGGAGAAGGGGATGACAGAGAATGAGATGGTCGGATGGCATCACCGACTCAATGGACATGAGTTTGAGTAAACTCCAGGAGTTGGTGATGGGCAGCGAGGCCTGGCATGCTGCAGTCCATGGGGTAGCAAAGACTCAGATAGGACTGAGTGACTGAACTGAACTAGCCTCCAATTAAAATAAATTAATTAATTAAAAAAATCAAGACTTCTCCTTGAAATGTAGGGGTTGCAGGTTTGATCCCTGGTCTGGGAGCTGAGATCCCAATGCCTAACTGCCAAAAACAAAAACAAAGAAAATACATAAAACAGAAACAATATTTTAACAATTCAATAAAGACTTTAAAAATGGTCCAAATAAAAAAAAATGTTTTAATAAATGGACAAAGGATTTGAATAAGCATTTCCTCAAAGAAAGTATATAAATAACCAACAAGTACATGGAAAGATGTTCAACATTGTTAGTCATCAGAGAAATTCAAATCAAAACTATAAAAGAGATATTACTTCACATCTACCAGGATGGCTATAATCAAAAAACAGCTAATAACAAGTGCAACCCTCAGGCACTGTTGGTGGGAATGTAAAATCACTTTGGAGAACAGTATGAAAGTTCCTCCAAATGTTAAACATAGAGTTATCATATGCTTCAACAACTCTCACTGCTAGGTATATAAATATATATATACCCAAGAGAATTGGAAAACTTGTACACAAACGTTCAAGGCAGCACTATTTAAAATAGTCAAAAAGTAGAAACAATGCAAATACCCAACAACTCATGAATGGATAAACAAAATGTGATATATCCACATACTGGAATATTGTTCTGCCACAAAGAGGAATGAAGTTCTGATACATGCTATGACATGGATAAACCTTGAGAAAATTACGCAAGTTGAAATAAGCCAGACACAAAAGGCCATATACTGCATAATTTCATTTATATGAAACATTCCAAATATGCAAATCCACAGAGACAGAAAACAGATTAGTAGTTGCAAGGAGCAATGGAGAAAGGGGAATGGAGAGTGACTGCTAATGGGAATGAGGTTTCGTTTGGGGGTAATGAAAATATTCTGGAATTATACAGATGTGATTATTTGTAACTATACTAAAAACAACTGAATCATATCTTTCAAAAAGTAAATTTTGTGATATCTAATTTTATCTCAATAAAGATGTTATGAAAGAAAAAAAAGTTAAAGGGATTTCATAGTCATTTACAAATGCTTTTCAATTACAAATACTTTATCAAAAGATGAGACTAGATGGAGGGAAAATGCAAACATTGAGTGCATTAAATATCTAATAACTACACATTTGTACTCATGTTCGTTGGCTAGAGGAATTTATGGTGACAAGCAAATTCAAAAACCTTATCGAGAAGATGTGGCATGCCAGATATGCAGGGAACATGGTGACTGTCCATCAAGATCACATCAGGGAGAGGAAAGCATATTCAGGCAATCTTTAGAGAGTGTTTAATAAAGAGACCTTTTACAAAGGAAAGGGGTCAAGGGAAAGCACAAGAGACAGCCCAGCATCTTTAGCTAGTAACAGGAGGACATCTTTACCATCCTAAGCCAGAAGGTGTGGAGAGGGAACAATGATCCCAGGCCCAATGACAGAGTCTTGTGGAGGGAGACATCTGATAGAGGTCACAACCTTAGGTAAAGAGGAGTCTCCAGCCCATGGAGACCCCTCAGAGAAGCCAAAAGGCAATAAATACCTGACCTCTCTCTTCTCTTTCCTTTCTGCTCTTGCTGGGGCTCCCACTGGCCAAACTAAACCAGAAGCCAAAGGACAAAGACACTAAAACAGCACATACTCACAAGCTCCTAGGGCACAGAGACTCCTGAATAGTAGACAATGGATCTTAAGGGATAAAGAGAAAATATGCAGTACAAAACTGTAGTTGGCATAATTATTTTATATTTAATCATCAACTCAAGCTGATTCATTTCCAAATTGTAATCTTCTATAGCACTCAATACCTAGAAACCTTCCTTAATTTCACATGGCAAAAAGTTTTTTTTCCTTAGTTAATTCCTTCAAATCTTTACCCAATGACCCAGCAATCCCACTAATAGGCATATACCCTGAGGAAACCAAAATTGAAAAAGACACATGTACCCAAATTTTCACTGTTCACTACAGTACTATTTACAATAGCTAGAACATGGAAGCAACCTAGATGTGCATCAACAGATGAATATTACTCAGCCATAAAAACACACTTGAGTCAGTCCTAATGAGGTGGATGAACCTAAAGCCTCTTATACAGAGTGAAGTCAGAAAGGGAAAAATAAATACTGTATACTAATGCATATATATGAAATCTAGAAATATGATACTGATTAAATTATTTATAGGGCAGCAATGGAGAAACAGATATAGAGAACAGACTTATGAACACGGGGGAGGGGAGAAAGGAGAGGGTGGGATGTGTGGAGAGAGTAACATGGAAACATACATATTACCATATATAAAATAAATAGCCAATTGGAATTTTCTGTATGACTCAGGGAACTCAAACAGGGGCTCTGTAACAATCTAGAAGGGTGGGATGGGGAGGGAAATGAGAGGCAGGAAGAGGGACATATGTATACCTATGGCTGATTATTGCTAACATTTGACAGAAAACAACAAGATTCTGTAAAGCAATTGTCCTTCAATTAAAAAATAAGTAAATGTTTTTAAAAAGCTACAAGGATATATTGTATAACATAGGGAATATAGCCAATATTTTATAATAACTATAAATAAAGTATAACCTTTCAAAATTGTGAAAAAAATCTTTACCCAAGTACATTTTCTCCCTTCCAATGAAAATTTTCCCAACTATCCTATCAAAATATGCAAACCCTCAATATTTTTTATTGCCTTCTGCTTTCCTCATTTCTGGAAGGAAGTGGCAACCCACTCTAGTATTCTTGCCTGCAAGATCCCATGGACAGAGGAGCCTGGTGGTCTACAGTCCACGGGGTCACAAAGAGTTGGACACAACTTGGCAACTGAGCACATATACATGCACCCTAGTGCTTAGGATAGCGCTTGACACAAAGAAGGTTTCTCAAATGTTTTATTAACTGCTTACTAGCTGTGCGGCCTTGGAGAAACTACCTAACTTCTCTGTGAATCAATTTTCTCATCTTAAAATGAGGATAATAAATAACTACCCTATAGGTCTGTAATGAGGCTTAAATGAATTAAAATATGGAAAGTGCTTGAAAGTACCTGGCATACAATAAACATATAAATGTTGATAATTATTTAACTTTAAATGACTGCATTAGAATTTTTAATCTATGTTTGAGCATATTTAAAAGTAATAATGGTTTCCCAGTCTCCAAGAAAATAAAAACTAATTATTTCCTCCCTGATGTTTCAGTGGATCTGATATCAAAATACAATATGATGAATTCATAGCATGTATACCAATTTGAGTGTTAAACATGCATTTTTCCATTGCATACAAATTTGTGTGTTTTTAGCCATGGTGGAAACAAAGCAAACAGGAAGAATGCCTGCTTTCCTCATTCTTTAGAGGCATAATGAAAGCAGAAACTTGCCCGGGAGCACCGTCTCTTGCAATTATAATTGTTTAAGCAAATTTGACTTTTGGTGGTGTTTTCTCCCATCATTTAAAAATGAGTGATGATAATGACTACAGAGTCATATTTTTTTCAATTTGTTCTTGTTTAGAGTTAAACCCTGTTTATATTTTTTAAAATGAAATTTTAAATGCAATCCAAAAAGATACAGTTTGGCAAAACTAATGGCCTGTTTTCTCAAACAAAAATAGTATTAGCCAAACTTAATACAGCATATTTAACACTTGAGAATTGAAAATTTTAACTACTCCAGGGTTACAAGAGATTTACTATAGTGACAGCTTACTTTAACAGAGACCTTGCCTCTTTATCCTTAATAAGACAGACTTATAGATGATTAACACATATGATATAAGAAAAGCACAAATTATATATTTTACAATGGTTCAATGATTTCTTTTTTGCTAAACTATATACATGTATTATTACTAATAATAATTTATTAAATCATTATTTATTAAATAATAATGTTTATTATTATTTAATATTTTTATTTATTTTAATTGGAGGCTAATTACTTCACAATATTGTAGTGGTTTTTGCCATACAGTGACATGAATCAGCCACGGGTGTACATGTGTTCCCCATCCTGAACCCCCTTCCCCCCTCCCTTCCCATCCCATCCCTCTGGGTCATCCCAGAGCACTAGCCCTGAGCGCCCTGTCTCATGTATCATATTTAAAAGTTGAATTACTATACGGACCTATAAAGATAAAATAAATTATTTAATTAAATAAAGTATTTGAATGTCATCAGCCAAGGATAACAAAACGTCACCACTGTTCTTGGAAATATTTGTGTGAATATATACACTGCAATGGAGTGAATTTGTTCCTTCTCCTTACAGAGACATGAACTGACAAAAATTTCACATTAATATTACTTTTGGTATTCATTCAAAAAAGTAACTTGAAATAGCATTCACAAAATTTCCCAAAGGTTGAATAATCATTACTTTTAATTCCAGCAAATCACAGGATGTTCACCCTTTCTTTTCAATTACAACAAATCTACAATAAATTAACATTTTATTGTGAGTTTTTTTCCTTCTCTTTTTCTTTTTTTGCTACCAAATACAACTACAATTAATAAAAAAAAATTGAAATTATTATAAAAGCAACATCTTTTTGGACTTTTTCTTAAAGCCTCTTTTCATTTCTCTTATTCCTACATCCCCTTCTCAGCTTTATTATGATTATAGAAACAAACTGTGTGTACAGGTGGGCTCACTCGTGTCCGACTCTTTGCAATTCCATGGACTGCAGCCCACCAGGCTCCTCTGCCCATGGGACTTCCCAGGCAAGAATACTGGAGTGGGTTGCCATTTCCTCCTCCAAGGGATCCTCCCGACCCAGGGATCGAACCTACATCTCTTGTGTCTCCTGCATTGGCAGGCGGGTTCTTTACCAATAGCGCCACCTGGGTTACACAAACTGTAACGAACTGTAAGGGCCACTAACTGAACAAGGTCATTCAGGACACACTTAGAACATTTTGTACCCTTAGACAAGGTTTCCATCAATTCTGTCCAATGTCATCCTGCCCCAAGATCAATCATTATGCATCCCTTCATTTACCAAAAAGCACTGTTCCAGGTATGGGACACCTACAGTGAAAATAACAGATACTTTACCTCCCATTCTCACTGCTATGCCTTTTTTCTTCCTTGCTATCTCAATGAAAACAGTTATAATCACCACTTACTGAGAACTTATTAGGCAAAGTTCATGATGATGTGTTTTTACTAGAATTAACTAATTCTCACAACAAGACCTGGCAGGTAACAATGTAGTATTTAGTATAGTTCAGCTTCTAGCTGTCATTTACTAGCTGTGTTCCTTGGGAAAGTAACTTAATGTATCTTTGCTAGCATCAATTTCTCTTTTTGGCAAAATTGGAATAATTACAGTATTAATGTCTTCCCTTTATCTGCAAATTAGTAATCATAATATTATCTAATGCAAAGAATTTTTATAGATATTGTTAATATATTTAAGTATGTAGACTAGTGCCTAGGTTAATAAATATGAGCCATTATTATAGTTGCTATTTTATCAAAGAAGAATTTGATATATTTAAGTTACCTGAACACAAAGACACAACAAAAAGAGACTAAGCCAGGATCTGTAAAGCCTGGCCTGATTCCATGGACATCCACGTGAAGTTTTAACTGTACCAAGTTCCAATATGCAACAGATATCACCCTCTTGGCAAGACTGAAACATAAAAAGAAGAAAATCTTGCCCTCTGAATAGGGTTATAAAGCTCTTCTAAATAGTCTAGTTATTTCTAGGACAATAGTGGAGGGAGATATTAAAGATTTTCAAACAACTTATTGAAAAGAGGAAAGGGAATAAAAATGACAGTTACAACAGAACTGAACAATTCAGAGGCAAAAAAAAATTTCTTTTATTTGCTACTCACTCACTCTTCAGAACACAGATAATATTAGATACTTGTCATATCACGCAAAAGGAAAAGGGTAGACTTCATGGGATTGATCATCATTCACAAGCAATTAATTCAAGACGAAAACAAACATAAATAATGCATATCTCTCACTTTTTTGCCAGTATGGCTGCCTTGAGCCAGTATTTTAGCATTTAAAAAACAAATTATTCAAACATGAACCAATTCACAAGTTTCTTACTTTCATAAGGTTGTGGAATCACAGCAAATATTAAGCTTAATTTTAAAAGGTTAAAAGTGCCTTTACTTCTAGAAACATGTTCTTCCTCATCATTTATATAGAAAAATAATTCATGGAACTGTGAGTGTTGGCTGCCACTGTATTGTCACAATGTCTCCATACTAAGTCAAAGCATTCATTCACAAGATTATTTTTTCCAAAGTGTTTAAAGATCACAAACTATACATTCCTGAAGGACTGAGAAACCACCTAATGTTCAGTTCAGTTCAGTCACTCAGTCATGTTCGACCTTTGCAATCCCATGGACTGGAGCACACCAGGCCTCCCTGTCTGTCACCAACACACGGAGCTTCCTCAAACTCATGTCCATCGAATCAGTGATGCCATCCAACCATCTCCTCCTCTGTTGTCCCCTTCTCCCCCGACCTTCAACACTTCCCAGCATCAGGGTCTTCTCTAATAAGTCAGTTCTCCCATCAGGTGGCCAAAATATTAGAGTTTCAACTTCAGCGTTAGGCCTTCCAATGAATATGCAGGACTGATTTCCTTTAGGATTGAGTGGTTTGATCTCCTTGCAGTCCAAGGGACTCTCAAGAGTCTTCTCCAACATTACAATTCAAAAGCATCACTTCTTCAGCACTCAACTTTCTTTATACTCCAACTCTCACACCCATACATGAATACTGGAAAAACTGTAGCTTTGACTAGATGGACCTTTGTTGGCAAAGTAATGTCTCTGCTTTTTAATGTGCTATCTTAGGTGCTCAGAGCTATTTTTCCAAGGAACAGGAGTCTTTTAATTTCATGGCTGCAGTCACCATCTGCAGTGATTTTGGAGCCCAAAAAAATAAAGTTTCATACTATTTCCATTGTTTCCCCATCAATTTGCCATGAAGTGATGGGACCAGATGCCATGGTCTTAGTTTTCTGAATGTTGAGTTTTAAGCCAACTTTTTCACTCTCCTCTTTCACTTTCATCAAGAGGCTCTTTAGTTCTTTGCTTTCTGCCATAAGGATGGTGTAATCTACATATCTGAGGTTATTGATATTTGTCCCAGCAAACTTGATTCCAGCTTATGCTTCATCCAGCCCAGCATTTTGCGTGATATATTCTGCATATAACTTAAATAAGCATGGTGACAATATACTACTTGATGTACTCCTTTCCCTATTTGGAACCAGTCTATTGCTCCATGACTGGTTCTAACTGTTGCTTCTTGACCTGCATACAGATTTCTCAGGAGACAGGTAAGGTGGTCTGGTATTCCCATCTCTTTAAGAATTTTCCACAGTTTGTTGTGATCCACACAGTCAAAGGCTTTGGCATAGACAATAAAGCGGAAATAGACATTTTTACTGGAATTCTCTTGCTTTGTCAATGATCCAGTGGATGTTGGCAATTTGATCTCTGGTTCCTCTACCTTTTCTAAATCCAGCTTGAACATCTGGAAGCTCACAATTCACATACTGTTCAAACCTGCCTTGGAGAATTTTTTTTTTCATTTATTTTTATTAGTTGGAGGCTAATTACTTCACAACATTGCAGTGGGTTTTGTCTTACATTGACATGAATCAGCCATGGAGTTACATGTATTCCCCATCCCGATCCCCCCTCCCACCTCCCTCTCCACCCGATTCCTCTGGGTCTTCCCAGTGCACCAGGCCCGAGCACTTGTCTCATGCATCCAACCTGGGCTGGTGATCTGTTTCACCATAGATAGTATACATGCTGTTCTCTCGAAACATCCCACCCTCGCCTTCTCCCACAGAGTCCAAAAGTCTGTTCTGTACATCTGTGTCTCTTTTTCTGTTTTGCATATAGGGTTATCATTACCATCTTTCTAAATTCCATATATATGTGTTAGTATGCTGTAATGTTCTTTATCTTTCTGGCTTACTTCACTCTGTATAATGGGCTCCAGTTTCATCCATCTCATTAGAACTGATTCAAATGCATTCTTTTTAAGGGCTGAGTAATATTCCATGGTGTATATGTACCACAGCTTCCTTATCCATTCATCTGCTGATGGGCATCTAGGTTGCTTCCATGTCCTGGCTATTATAAACAGTGCTGCGATGAACATTGGGGTGCACGTGTCTCTTTCAGATCTGGTTTCCTCAGTGTGTATGCCCAGAAGTGGTATTGCTGGGTCATATCTGCCTTGGAGAATTTTGAGCATTACTTTGCAAGCATGTGAGATGAGTGCAATTGTGTGGTACTTCAAACATTCTTTGGCATTGCCTTTCTTTGGGATTGGAATGAAAAGACCTTTTCCAGTCCTGTGGCCACTGCTGAGTTTTCCAAATTTCCTGGCATATTGAGCACAACACTTTCACAGCATCACCTTTTAGGATTTGAAATAGCTCAACTGGAATTCCATCGCCTCCACTAGCTTTGTTCACAGTGATGCTTCCTAAGGCCCACTTGACGTGACATTCCAAGATGTCTGGCTCTAGGTGAGTGATCACACCATCGTGGTTATGTGGGTCATAAAGGTCTTTTTTGTATAGTTCTACTGTGTATTCTTGCCATCTCTTCCTAATATCTTCGGCTCTTGTTAGGTCCATACCATTTCTGTCCTTTACTGTGCCCATCTTTGTATGAAATGCTCTCTTGGTATCTCTCATTTTCTTGAAGAGATCTCTAGTCTTTCCCATTCTATTATTTTCCTCTATTGCTTTGCACTGACCACTGAGGAAGGCTTTCTTATCTCTTCTTGCTTTTCTTTGGAACTCTGCATTCAAATGGGTATATCTTTCCTTTTCTACTTTGCCTTTAGCTTCTCTTCTTTTCTCAGCTGTTTGTAAGGCCTGCTCAGACAACCATTTTGCCTTTTTGCATTTCTTCTTCTTGGGGATGGTCTTGATCACTGCCTCCGTACATATGTCACGAACCTCCGTCCATAGTTCTTCAGGCTCTCTGTCTATCAGACCTAATCCCTTGAATCTGTCACTGTCATTGTATAATCTTAAGGGATTTGATTTAGCTCATACCTGAACAGTCTGGTGGTTTTCCCCACTTTCTTCAATTTAAGTATGAATTTGGCAATAAGGAGTTCATGGTCTGAGCCACAGTCAGCTCCTGGTCTTATTTTTGCTGACTGTATAGAGATTCTCCATCTTTGGCTGCAAAGAATATAATCAATCTGATTTCAGTGTTGACCATCTGGTGATGTCCATGTGTAGAGTCTTCTCTTGTGTTGTTGGAAGAGGGTGTTTGCTATGACCAGTGCATCCTCTTGGCAAAACTCTGTTAGCCTTTGCCTTGCTTCATTTTGTACTCCAAGGCTAAATTTGCCTGTTATCCAGGTACCTCTTAACTTCCTACTTAATCTCAACATTTCTAGTTCATCTTATATGTATATTAAATAAGTCCTACAAACATACAAACAAAAAAATGTAAGCAGTAATAAGAATGAAAATGAGCATAGTTATCTTACATCCTATTTTTCTTATTTAATGTTTATTCAGTATACAATTACATTTTTGAAAACCCTTTTCACTTCTAGTTAGTGATAAAGTTTAAATGTTTATGTTTCTTCCTAGATATATATGTATAGAAAAGTATGTATATGTATGTATTTATGACAGTGATGTATTTTTGAAACAATAAAAACCAGAATAAAAAAATAAGTCCTAGAGACCTAACATATAGAATAGTGAATATAGACAATAATATTGAATGATAATCATCAAACTTACAAAAGGACTAGATCTAACTATTTCTACCACAATGAAAGAGAAATGATAATTATGTAATATGACAGAGGTGCTAACTATTGTTACAATGGTAACCATATAACAGTGATACATATTACATGTATTTATGTATCAAATCAATATGTTGTACACCATAAACTCATATAATGTTATATACTAAATATATTTATAAAAAGCATATTATGTACCTATCTATATATCTATTTATTTATCCCATGAAAGAAGATGAACCCAACAAGTATATTCCTCACTTGATAAAATAGGTAGAAGAGACAGCCAGAGCATATGAGTGAAGCAAACAAGAGGAATTAAATATGTCAGTCATGAGAATATTATTTGGGGCATTTTTGCTTGTATATGTTCATGTAACATTCCAGCTGAGTAATGCTAGGCTTTAACTTATGCACATGTGGGATAAAGGAATCTCTCAGAGAATGAAGAGGCTTTATTTAAAGTATACAGTGGAAATTAGTCCTCACAATGGGCTTCCTTTAGAGAAAACCACTGGGATAGCAGTATGTTTTCCATCACACATGAATTTCTAGGGTTTGATTCAGCTGGTCCAAGAAGGAATAACAATTAGAGCACTGTGCAATAATACTTGCTTGCTGTGGCACTAATCACCTACTGTGGCCCTAACTGAAGCAAGTTCTACCCTGTCCCTTTTACAGGGAAAACGTTTAAGCAAAGGATGTGACTATGATATCTCTGACTACCATATCCATGAAGAGTATTTAAGCATGGGCAAATGAAAGGCAGCCACATTCAGAGCAACATAACTATAGTGACTTCTAGCTGATGTGCCCATAGGCTTTGGGTAAAGATAAAAGAGAACAAACCACATCTAAAAAGAATTTTACTCAGAGCAATATTCTACTTTTGCAGTCAATAAAGGAGATAAAAATATTATCAATATAATAATAAATGTAGATCCTGGTACAGATAAAATTACCCTCCATACATATAAAAATAAATTCTGCTTGAAGGTACATGTAAGGGATATGATCAGTAAACAAAATCTTTCCATTATACTAGGAAGATAATCAGCTTATTTTGAGCACACAGGATCTGAAATAGTCAATCATGAAGATAAAGTCAGTTGGGAACATCATTTGTCAATGTCTACTAATCCCAATACAGACATCCCCCATGACCTGCAATTCTAATCCTCTGTCTACAGCAAACAGAAATGCACAAAATGTCCATCAAAAGATATATACAAGAATATTCATAGCAGTACAATTTGCTATAGAAAAAAAAAATACAAGAGGCAACCCCAAAGTCCATTCAATAGTCGAATGGACAAATAGTGGTATATCTACACAATGAAGTGCTAAAATATAATAATGTAATAACAATGAATGAATTTTTCATATTAAATACATACAACTCAATGAATGAATCTAACATGTATCCTGAATGATTCCATGATCCATTTATATGAAGTTGAAAAACAAGTAAAATATCTGTGGTGTTAGAATTCTAGATACTGGTTATCTTCTGTGGTGGTGTAGTGATGATATGAGGAGGCTTTGGGGGTTCTGGGAACATTCTGCTTATTGATCTATTTTCTGGTTATATAGATGTGTTTACTTTGAGAAAGTTCATCAAGCCATTCATTTTCCTATTTGTATATAATTTAAAAGCTTAGCTAAAACAGTACAAAGCAGACTCTGGATTCAAGTCCTAACTACATGTTGGACAAGACTCATTCTCTTAAGCAAGTTATATAACCTCTCTTAGCTTCAATTTTCCAATTTGTACAGCATAGATAATTATAGAACCTACCTAAAAGAATATTTATAATTACATAGCTAATGGACCAGGCACAAAATATGTGTTTAATAAATTAGTGCATATCATGAGGCAGGCTGATTCCTCAGTGGTGAGCTACAGAAGAAAACAACCTGAGAGCTAAAATCTACATCACTGCAGATAAGGCTCATGGCAGACAAGGGAGAAGACCATTCCAAAGCAAGGGCCATCAACAATGCCAGGTGCTGCAGAAAGGTCAAGGAAGATGAGGAGTGAAAAGACTTGCTTTTATGGAAGTCACTGGGGACCTTTATCTGAGCAAACAACCAAGTTAGGAGCAGAAGTCAGACTGTAGTGAGTTAACGCACAAATGAGAGGTTAGGATATAGAGGTATCTAAGTAACTCTTTCAAGAAACGTGCTTGTGAAGGAAAAATAAAGAAGGTGCCACAGATAGAGGAGGAGGATATGAAATCGAGAAAGTTATTTTGAAAGGAAGAGAATACACATGAAGAATCAATAGAGAGGGAGTGATAACCCAGGGAACAAGAAGATCAACAGAGCAAGGTCCATAAGGAAGTGAAGAAAATGGAAATCAAAGCACAAGATAGTTATTCTGAGCAGGAAGAAGAAAGCCTCTCCTTGTGATGTCTCAAAAGGAAAAGAAGAAAGGATGACTGCAGACGCTGAGCAATTGGTAGGTAGAGGGACATTCTGGTTTCAATTTTCTCAGTGAAGTAAAAGGAAGCATCATCTACCAAGAATGAAGGTAAAATTAATAGGATAGAGGATATTAATAAAATGATACATATATATAATTACTGATGAGAATGGGAGAGACTCTAACCATTAGATATAGATAGATATCTAATAGATAACCAATAGATATATATATATACAAGCAGTGTTGAAGTCCCAACTGTTTCATGGCACCAACCCATAAGCTCATGTGATCGCCAGCAGCACTTTACATTTCTGAGGTATTCTTACAGTGACTTTACAATTATTTTTAAGATCCCAGGTGTACAGAGATGACAGATGGTTAGATCGGTCCAGGTATGAGCTTTCTGTAAGACTGGTGCAAAGGCAAGGCTTATACTAATAGTTTCAAATGACAGAAACTCAACTCAAGCTAGCTTAAACCTATTTTTTTTTTTTCATGATTAGGCTGTATAACTGGAAACTTCAAAGTGTATCTGGTTCCAGGAGGTTAACCACTGTCAATTGCAACCTGTTTTTTTCTCCATTTCTTGACTCTGCTTTATTTTCTATTGTCATTTTCAGACAAATTCTTCACTAATTGCAAAACAGAATACTTGAATCTTAATACATTGTTACACTAGCCATCCCCCAAAAAAGAGAGTACATCTATCCCATTAGCTTCTGAAATTATTACAGGAATGACTCCTTTTATGTCTTCTTGAATCATACCTGTTGTTGTTCAGTCACCAAGTCATGTCCAACTTTTCACAACCTCATGGACTTACAGCACGCCAGGCTTCCCTGTCCCTCACCATCTCCCAGAGCATAACCAAGTTCATGTCTATTCAATCAGTGATGCCATCCAGCCATCTCATCCTCTGCTGCTTTCTCCTTTTGCCTTCAGTCTTTCCCAGCATCAGTGTCTTTTCCAATGAGTTGGCTGTTTGCATCAGATGGCCAAAGTACTGGAGCTTCAGCTTCAGCATCAGTGTTTACAATGAATATTTAGGGCCTTGAATCAAAGGCCCATTCCTAAATCAATCTGTGGCCCTGGAAATGAAGAACTCTGATTGGCTACCCTTGGAGCTGGTGGGTGAGGTCAGTTCTGCTCAGACTACATGAACCACCCTTGTAGGAGGGAGTTCTTCTCCTAAAGAAGAAATGCAGGAATGGCAAAATAGAAAAAAATGGAAAAACTTAAAAGCACATTACTTTTCTCATTTATTTTACTTTCTAGTGTCTCCTTTGCATTCAGACTAAACATTATTTTTCAATGCCCAGACTTAACATTATACCTTTTATATTTTTGAATACCCAAACTTGACCTTATATTTTTCAGTTTCTCGTTTATATGCTTCCATCTTTCTGTTACTTGCTTCTCACCCTCTATTCATCTACATTCAAAATACTTATTAATCTTCACCTTCTTAAATCTTCCATTAACCAAGATCGTTTCTGTGTTTGAAAAACAAAGCCATTTCTACTTTTTTAATGAATTCCATTTAATTACTTTATTAATCATTTTCAAAATGGTGATGAGTATCAAAATTCACTTTCTTTCTTTTTATTAAACATTACACAATTTCTTAATTATTAAATGAGAAACTCTCATTTGTTACATTATCACATTGCTAGTCAGAGATATGCTGCAGTGATGAAGAAAGTCAACGTTGGATCAACCAAAGTCCTCGTTTCTACAACATTCATTTACAAAGAAATAATGTTCAACACAGTCCAACACAACATTTTTGGTTTTCTTCATACTGAAGTCCCCCCAAAAAATCATCTTCTAATGGGGTATTTTACTACATAAATTACAGTTCTTCATTTTCACAATTTCCCCCAAACAGTGTGAGAGGTGTATCACACTAAAATTTCTAAAGCTGTTAGGAAGTCCTTCGCACATCGTCGTCATCTGATGTGTCACTGCTACTTTTCTGCGTCGTCATTCTCAACAGTGGGTTTGAAAGTGCTTTTCTCCAGGGTCCAAGCTCGAAGTCACAGATCAGGCCATTTCTCAAAATACCATTTTTCCTCAGACCACTCTTCTGTAACTGTTCACTAATAACTTGGAGTTCTCTCATTTCATCCTCAGTTACGGGTGCACATGTTTCATCATTTTCACTGTCTTCCTGCCAACCCATCTCCTTTAACAATCTGTGTTCTGCTTCAAGTGAACTAGAAAGAACATCTGTCTGTGGGAAGGCTGAAGACCGAATGATCTGTTGGGAAATTACCAAGGCATTGCCATTCTCTCATGGAATTTCATTTTCTTCGAAGTTTTGGTTTACATCCCTTTCTTGGTGAGTACTAATGCTGTTAGGCCAATTAAATGAGTCGTCATCCTTTTCTGAGCCCACATGGCTTTCATCTTCATGCTTCTCTTCCACTCTGTCCCTTTTCAGTGCTTTCAAAATCTCACTCTTCTTATCTGTGCGCATTCGTGTCAGTTTGGTTAGACGAGGCTGCTGATTAAGTTTGTCAACAGGTGAAGAAGAATTTGAGCGATTACACTCTTTCACTGAAGTTGTTGATGGACTAAAATTCTTGGCAGTTGATTTAAAAGCATTAAAGTTGCCAACCCTGTATCTAGACTCATGAGGGAAAGAAGTCCCAACTTTATTTTCTTTAGTTTGGCTTTTCCATTGTGTAGGTTTTGTAGGTAGAGCAGCAGGTTTAGAAACTAAGCCTTTATGAACACTTGGACCAGTCCCATTCTTAACTGGCTGTGACTGAAGATTTCCTACTACTGGAATCCAGATAATTGTAAGTCTTTTGTATTACCTTTCTTAATGACCAGCATCCTTTGAGTTCTAGATTTAGGATTTGAGGGATATTCTAAGAGAGGAGCTTGGGAGATTTTTTTGGTTGGGTATGTGTGTGTCTGGGCGTGTAGGCCCTATACACCCACAGCTAAAGATTTATTCTGATTTGGTTCTCTCTCATATTCAGGATTTAGAGATGGAAACTCCTCAGCGTCAAACTGCTTGCATTCTCTCTTGTCTTCTTTCCTCCCTGTTTCACTGTCAGGTATGTTGTTTTCATGTAGTCCTTGGCTTTTTCCAGAATGGAAAATACTGCTACGAGAATGGGAACTTCCCCCATGGTATCCCCCTCGATGATTTATGTTTTCAGTACCATTTTGTCCATGTGTACGCCATCCATTTTTTTCTTTCCTTCCAAAGTTACCTCCACTAGGACGTCCAATACCAGAATCAAAGCCATCTGAAGAGTTGTGTCATCGGCAGTTCACATCATAACGATTTTCTGTCCATGAAAAGTTTTCAGAATGCTTTTCAAAATTCAATGACGACTTTGTTGATGATGGTGGGGTCGGAAAATTAAGCCAGGCTGGAGCAAAGTCATGCTGCGCCATTTAGGTCCAGTCTCTCCAACTCAGCGAAACAAGGTTTCAATACCTCATGGCAAGTCCAAATTCCAACAGGACTGCACAGGAAGGTGTTGGGTTTGTCTCAGTAATCTTTATGTTTTCCAGTTTGTTTTTTTATTTTGTATCCTCTGAAATAACATCCAAGTTCTTTGAAGACACTTAACCTATGGCTATTTGACATAGAGTTACTTCAGTCAGCTACCCATACTTCTGTTTTAAAGTTTTCATATGGGTATCGCCAGAATTACCCAAGTTCCTTGGATTTTAAGATTTTAAAGTCTTCTTTATTATTCCATGTACTTGTCACTGTTGTACTTATCCACTCCAGATGAAATAATCCAATTTATGAGTCAAAAAGCAAAAACAAAAAGAAAATTTCACATCTGAAGAGCATTCCTAAGCATCAGCATAAACAGAGACACACAGTTATCTCAATACTACCATGCTGCTGGGAAACTGCCACATCTTAAATTTCCACGTAAATAAAAGATAAGAGCAAAAAAACTCTGTATTCATTCAGTGTCTTCATTTAGAAAAGTTGTCCCATTGTGACATGAAAAGGGCTGAGGTCAAAACTTCCTAAAACTTTTTTTTTTTCCTCCATTTATTTTTATTAGTTGGAGGCTAATTACTTTACAATATTGTAGTGGTTTTTGCCATACATTGACATGAATCAGCCATGGATTTACATGTGTTCCCCATCCTGATCCCCTCTCCCACCTCCCTCTCCAACCGATCCCTCTGGGTCTTCCCAGTGCACCAGCCCCGAGCACTTGTCTCATGCATCCAACCTGGGCTGGTGATCTGTTTCACCCTTGATAATATACATGTTTTGATGCTGTTCTCTCGAAACACCCCACCCTCACCTTCTTCCACAGAGTCCAAAAGTCTGTTCTGTACATCTGTGTCTCTGCAGCACTGTTTATAATAGCCAGGACATGGAAGCAACCTAGATGCCCATCAGCAGATGAATGGATAAGGAAGCTGTGGTACATATACACAATGGAATATTACTCAGCCATTAAAAAGAATTCATTTGAATCAGTTCTAATGAGATGGATGAAACTGGAGCCCATTATACAGAGTGAAGTAAGCCAGAAAGATAAAGACCAATACAGTATACTAACGCATATATATGGAATTTAGAAAGATGGTAACGATAACCCTAAAGCTTTTAACAAAGATAAAATAAACTGCCATGAAAAACTTCAGCAATATTTAAAAAGTAATTTGAAACTGCCGAACTACTCAGTACACAAATCAAACATATCTTACAGTTTTGGCTGAAGAACACCAACAACAGGGGAGGGGTTGGGGGAAGGCAAAACTACCATCAGCTGAAACACTATAAACCAGTTATATAATCCGTTTGAACCAAAATACTGAAGAAATGCCTGGATCTCTGTTTAAGTAGCTTGTAGAATTGTTCACTACTATCAATTCACTTCAGAGATGATTCTTCCCAATTTTAATAAACTTCTGGGGTAAAATTACCCAAGAACACTGTACTTCCAAAATGGCCACTTGAAATATCTGGGGCCTTTTACACAAAACCTAGATGATCTTCATATCTGAGTAATTCAATCACCTTCTGCCACACCAGAGGTGCCCCTGGCCTAGAGGTGCCGCTGCGCTCGATCCCGGGAGTAGGTTTTCGATACTTTGAATAATCCCCTTTTGCCGCTTTTCCCTCCCCAACAACCAGTCTCAGTCCAAAATTCATTTTCAAAATATCTCCCTATATTTAAGGACATGGGATGAAATAAGATGTGCTGATGTCCTATACACATGTATTATTCCACACACGTATCAGTATATACACATTGGCAGTCTAAAATTAATTGACATTAATCTGAGGAGTTAATACAAATTGGATCTTGTTGCCTTCTCTTTAGAATACTTTAATATTTTGTGTTTCCCTGAATGGAAAGACCAAACAACCTGACATGGCATGTGGAACCCACGCAGTCCAGGTCCTGCGGCCCTGCGTCCCGTCACACCTTCCTCGTGCTCCCGTCACTTACCTCACTGGTCTTCCTTCAGTTATTCCTACATACGAGGCAACCTCCTGCCACAGAAATGTCACAAAGGCTCTCGTTTTTGCCTGGCAGGTTTTCTGTTTTCATTCTTCAGAGCTCTGCTCAAACATCTCCTCTTCAGAGAAGGACAGATTCTCCCTGACCTCCTTGACCACAACAATCCACCCATTACACTTATTTTCAGTTTTCTTGGAACTGTACTGGGTACCTCTCTTTGACATCTTTGGACCCAGTTGTAGCTTTATAGTTGTTTGCATGATTGCTTCATTATAATCTATCATACTTGATGTACTGTAAATGCTAAGGTAGAGACCATCTAGTTTTGCTCACTCTCCTATCCCTAATTCTCAACCCCAGTTGAATACATTCTTGGTACTCAGTAAAATGAATTTATTTATAAATGCTTGATATTAAAAAAATCAACTCTTTTCATTTGATCTCTTGGCTTCTGATGAAAGCAAGACTACACAAGAACCTAAAAGAATTTTTACTGAGCTCAGGATTTCGCTTAGCAGGTAAGGAAAATAATAAGTATATATATATATATGTACATATGTGTGTTGTGTAACATTTATTGTCTAAACACTGGCTGTTTATATATGTTCCAACTAGATTTTCTCTAGTCATTTTTCAAGAGACAATGTGGTAAATAATATGCTTCTCTTCTGTCTGCTATAACCACAGAGTTAAAAAATTAAAATTCATGCATAATAATTTTAGGCCTTGACCACTGTTTAGCATTGTCTGGTTATATGAAGTATGGTTATCCGTTTGACAGCAAATGCTATATGTATCTTGGCACCAACAATTATAATTTACATATAACTAATCTTTATGAAAAATATCTCTTCACTTTGTACCCTAAAGGACTCATTATCTCCCCAGGGGCAGATGGAGATTTATATATATAAAATGATAACAGCCCTCTTTACAAAATTAAAGATGTTGGCCAACTCCTTCTTTGGCAGCTGTCTGACCTGCATAATTGCATTTGCCTTTCTAAATTTCCCCTGAAGCTTCAGTTGAATAAGGTATTCTTTTATATTTGCATTTTGAAAAAGCCTAATCATGCTACATTAAACAACTGCCCCCAGCTTCCCCCAGCTGCAGTCTCAGACCTGGCTGGTATTGGTGAACATTCTGTGTGTTGGCAAATCACTTTGAGAATTTTCCAGAGGAAAATCATTAGTATTCATGCATTTATATGGGCAAAATATTTAGATTTTGTATAATACCAGCTACAGTGAACATTTCTAAGGTAAATTTCCTACAACTCTACTCAGTCAGAGTTAAGAGCACATTCAATAGGACTTGCTTATTAAAAATTGTGCTTAAAATGATACTAATACCACAGTCATGGAAGAAAAGTATGGGTAGGTTTTATTTCTCTTATGTTCACCAAGACTATAATCTAATGTCATTTAATCACAAATGTAAATAAACTATGAAACTAGGGAATATGAAACTAAGGAAGTGCCTTTCATTCTCCAAGACCTGCTATACCCATAGGTACCTTCTGAAAAAGCAACATGTAACTCCTAAAGCAAGATTGGCTGAGGTTGGTGGCATGTGATTAGACTACACAGATTTAAACCAACTTCCTCCCCAGAAGCAATGAACAGGATGAACCAAGAGCCTTTTGGTAGCCTGAAATAAAAAGTTTGCTTGATGGGCTCTATATTGGATGGTGGCTAGCAATCCCTTCAAGTGTTCTAGCTTTGGACATTTACATTTATTCAGTATGTATAGACTGAGGATATACTCTGGGTCAGGCAGGGCCCCAAATACTGTGGACATTGAAGAAAGGACAGCTGTTTCCTGTGCTCATGGAGCTTACTAACGGGGAAGTTAACTATTAGTCAGTCAGTCACATGAATGAGCATACATTTACATTCTAACACATGTGCTATGAGGAAGTAAAACAGTGCTGTGAGAACCTGACTCAGTATGACAGGCTCAAGAAGACTTATCTGGGGGGAAGAAAAAAGGTGGATTGAGCTGAGAGATAAAGGTGAAATAGAGGTAACAAGCTGAGGAATTGGAGAAGAATATTCCTAGAAGAGGGAACAGTACTGTGAGATTCTTGTGAGCCCACTGGAAAATCAGTCAGGCAGTACCACTGCGATACAGGGATCGAGGGAAGGAATAGAGTGAGGTTAAGCTAAAGACATAGACAGGAGCCAAATACAGAAGCCCTTGAGGGCTATGTTCATTATTTTGGTCTCTATCTAAAACAATGATAGTAAGTCCCTAAAGGGATAGGAGTTGGGGACAGAGAGGAGGTAACACACTAAAAACTGTATAAAATATTTCTATAAAAAAAAAATATATTTCTATAGCTGCAATATAATAAACTGATGAAAGCTACAGAGTGGACTTGTACAGACCAAACAGAATAACTCTGCAAGTGTTCAGGCTACAGCAAATAGCACAGACTGAAGCAGTGGCTTTAGAAAAGGAGAGAAGTGAGCAGATTCATAAAATATTTAGGAGATAAGTTTGACAAGATTTGTTACGAGGTTTAGAAATGCTGGACTCATGAAATCTTTGAGGCATCCAAGTAGAGATATTGAATAGGCAACTGAGTGTATGTGTCAGAAGGTCAGAGGTATGGATGTATAAATTTGGGAGGCATTAGCAAATTGGTGAAAACTGAGCCATGGACATGGCAAGTGCTGTCCAGAAAGAGAACTCGTGATAGACACAAAGATGCACCGTTTACATCTCCCAACAGATGTCCTCCTGCTCCTCCACCATCGGCCTCAGCTGAAAGAACCTCCTCACGGGATCTCATGCCTTTTCTGGACACCTCATTTCTAGTAAGTAAGGGAGGAGTATGAAGCTCAGCCATGTTAATCCAACGGTGGATGAATCCATGATTTAAAATTCCCTCACCTCCACTCTCAGGCTGGCCAAAGCTTTGTTGGGACTCTGCCAAAGTTCAACTTCTTTCTCACATCTTTTCCTTCCTCCCCCAGGTGTTGATTCATAATGAATGACTTGCACACCAAACTCTGTCATGACAACATCTGATCTAGTGGACCCAACCTATAAAAGAGTACAAGACACAAAGGGAAAGTGCTTAGAACTAACTAGTAAGAGAAGGATAAGTCTGCAAAGTAACAGAGAAAGAAATGCTAGAAAGTAAGGCAGAAAACTTCGATAACATGGTGCTCTGGAAACCAAAATAAACACGTTTCAAGAAACAAATAGTGGGTAAGAGCTCTGGGAGATCAGAAAAAAATTAGTGGAAAATATCCATTGGATTTAAATCATGAGGCCACCGGTAATATTAGCCATGGATGTTCTGGTTCAATGCTAGCAAAAAACCACCATACTGAAAAGGATTGAACAGTGAGAGGTGAGGAAATGAACTCACCAAATAATGAAAACTACTCTTTAGGAACTTTAGATTTAAAGAAATGGAAAACATTGAAAGGAATTGGAGGGGGAACATGGAAGTCAATAAAAGAATGTTGTTTTTAGATGGAAAATACACGAATAAGTTTACATGTAATCGGAAATAAGCCAATTTAGAAGGATATGGCGAATAAAAAGCAGAGTGGAGCCAGAGAGGAGTTGATACGATTTCTCACAAGGCATGAAGGGATGAGATTCAAACACAGGGGGAAAGACTGGCTCTCAATGACCAGACTATATCCTATACTAAAACAGGAGGAAAAGAGAAGAACATGGCTACAGATGGAACTGTATGAATTTGGTAGCAGGAAGCTGAGGGAGTTCCCATCTGATGTCTTCTATTTTCTTCAGGAAGTGGGAGGAGAAGTCATCTGCTGAGAATGAAGAGGAGTTACAAATATTTAAAGTTTGACTGGAGTGTACAATTCTTAAAACAACTTTTCAAAATGGAGAGAATTTACCAGGAAGGCATGAAAGAATTGGCAGACTTAAAGAATCCAATATATTGGAATCAATCTGTCTGGTAAGTGACTTTATTGGCAATGCCAGGCTATTCAGCAGTAGGTATAGAGATGGCACATAGATGCATTGATTCAGAGTTTGACTCTTGTCAGATAAATTTTTAAAAATCAGTGTTTAAGAGATGAAGGCACCAGGGACTTAAGAGTATTCGTTGATAGTGTTATCAAATAAAGCATCTGTATGATCTAAATTAAACAATGCTGATGAAATAAGAAAAAGATAAGGTGGGATTGATGGTTGGGGAAAAGGTAAAGGGGTTACCACATTAAAGCAATACTTCTTCAGTCTTGAAGTTCTTGCTAATAATATGCAGAATATGATTCAAGTTTGAAGTCGGGGGGACCTGATATTTGGCATTTCTAAAATATTGCTGGTCTAAGGACCAGAGTTTTTCTTATTTTTTAATTGAAGAACAATTGGTTTATAGAATTCTGTTGGTTTCTGCCACACATCAACATGAATCAGCCATGGGTATACAGATGTCCCCTCCCTCTATCACCCTCCCCATCCCACGCCTCTAGGTTATTAGAGCCCTGGTTTGAGTTCCCTGAGGCCTACAGCAAATTCCCACTGGCTATTTATTTTATATATGGTAATGCATATGTTTCCATGTTACTCACCCCACACATCCCACCCTCTTCTTCCTCCCCGCTCCAGTGTCCATAAGTCTGTTCTGTATGTCTCTGTCTCCACCATATGTGTTAGTGGCTCAGTCGTGTCCAACTCTTTGCGACCTCATAGACTGCAGCCCACGAGGCTCCTCTGTCCATGGGACTCCCCAGGCAAGAGTACAGGAGTGGGCTGCCATTTCCTTCTCCACTGTCTCCATTGCTGCCCTGCAAATAATTTCATTAGTATCATCTTTCTAGATTCCACATATGCATTAATATACAGTATTAGTCGTTCTCTTTCGAACTAACTTCAGTCTGCATAATAGGCTCCAGGTTCATCCACCTCATTAGAACTGACTCAAATGCATTCCTTTTTATGGCTGAATATTACAGTTCAGTTTAGTCACTCAGTCATGTCTAACTCTTTGCCACCCCATGGAATGCAGAATGCCAGGCCTCCCTGTCCATCACCAACTCCCAGAGCTTGCCCAAACTCGTCCATCGAGTCGGTGATGCCATCCAACCATCTCATCCTCTGTTGTGCCCTTCTCCTGCCTTCAATCTTCCCCAGCATCAGGGTCTTTTCCAATGAGTCATTTCTTCACAACAGGTGGCCAAAATATTGGAGTTTCAGCTTTAGCATCAGTCCTTCCAATGAATATTCAGGACTGATTTCCTTTAGGATGGACTGGTTTGATCTCCTTGAAGTCCAAGGGACTCTCAAAAGTCTTCTCCAACACCACAGCTCAAAAGCATCAGTTCTTCAGTGCTCAGCTTTCTTTATAGTCCAACTCTCACATCCAAACATGACTAATGGAAAAACCATAGCTTTGACTAGATGGACCTTGCTGGCAAAGTAATCTCTGCTTTTTAATATGCTGTCTAGGCTGGTCATGGCTTTTCTTCCAAGGAGCAAGCGTCTTTTAATTTCATGGCTGCAGTCACCATCTGCAGTGATTTTGGAGCCCAAAAAAATAGTCCCTCACTATTTCCACTGTTTCCCCATCAATTTGCCATGAAGTGATGGGACCAGATGCCATGATCTTAGTTTTCTGAATGCTGAGTTTTAAGCCAAATTTTTCTCTCTCCTCTTTCACTTTCATCAAGAGACTTTTTAGTTCTTCTTTGCTTTCTGCCATAAGAGTGGTGTCATCTGCATATCTGAGGTTACTGATATTTCTCCTGGCAATCTTGGTTCTAGCTTGTGCTTCATCAAGCCCAGCATTTTGCATGATATATTCTGCATATAAGTTAAATAAGCAGGGTGACAATATACATTCAGAAATCTAAGATCATGGCACCTAGTCCCATCACTTTATGGCAAATAGATGGGGAAACAGTGGAAACAGTGACAGACTTTATTTTTTTGAGCTCTAAAATCACTGCAGATGGTGACTGCAGCCATGAAATTAAAAGACACTTACTCCTTGGAAGAAAAGTTATGACCAACCAAGACAGCATATTAAAAAGCAGCAACATTACTTTGTCAGCAAAGGTCCATCTAGTCAAAGCTATGGTTTCTCCAGCAGTCATGTATGGATGTGAGAATTGGGGCTATAAAGAAAACTGAGTGCTGAAAAACTGATGCTTTTGAACAGTGGTGTTGGAGAAAACTCTTGAAAGTCCCTTGGACTTCAAGGAGATCGAACCAGTCCATCCTAAAGGAAATCAGTCCTGAATGTTCATTGGAAGGACTGATGCTGAGGCTGAAACTCCAATACTTTGGCCACCTGATGCAAAGAACTGACTCCTTGGAAAAGACCCTGATGCTGGGAAAGATCAAAGGCAAGAAGAGAAGGGAACAACAGAGGATGAGATGGTTGGATGGCATCTCTGACTCGATAGACAAGAGTGAGAAAGCTCTGGGAGTTGGTGATGGACAGGGAGGCCTGGCATGCTGCAGTCCATGGGGTCACAATGAGTCGAACATGACTGAGCAACTGAACTGAACTGATGGTGTTAGGAAGTGTTCTAATTTATTCTTTTACACACAGCTGTCCAGTTTTCCAAGCACCACTTGTTGAAGAGGCTATCTTTGCCCCATTGTATATTCTTGCCTCCTTTGCCAAAAATAAATTACTTACAGTACTTTATTGGGTGGGTTTATCTCTGGACTTTCTGTCTTGTTCCATTGATCTATATTTCTGTTTTTGTGCCAGTACCATACTGTCTTGATGACTGTATCTTTGTAGTATAGTCTGAAGTCAGTGAGATTGATTCCTCCAGCTTCATTCTTCTTTCTCACAATTGCTTTGGCTATTCAGAGTCTTTTGTGTTTCTGCATTAATTGTGAAATTTTTTGTTCTAGTTCTGGGGAAAATGCCATTGGTAATTTGATAGAGATTGCATTGAATCTTTAGATTGCATTCGATAGGACCAGAGTTTTTGAGTAACAAAGCATTAGAAGTTCAAACAAGATCAAAAGTAGTTTTGAATTTGAGAATATAAGATAGAGAGAAATTACATCACAAGAAAATAGAAGCAATAGGAAAAAAAGCAGTAGATTTTGTATCAGAAAAGGAAAGAAGCAGAAAAAAAGGAAAGCTGAGGCATTAAAATTTGAAAGGACCAATGAATGCCCACTTCTGGGGGTGGGCAAATGATCACGTTACTAAAGATGCTATTAGATCACTAGAACTGCAGTAGCTAAACACTGAACAGCGACAAATAAGACTCCATGAAGGACACTCTGTAAAGCTGCTAAGGAGGCTCCTTTATTGCTGTTCATCACCTCATATCTTTTCAAAATATCCCTATTCACACGACATTGCCTGAATGACTCTCTGTCCTGGCCACCTGAGCAGATCTAACTAAAGATGACAGATGACACAAACATAAAGGATGCATTTGCTCTTCAACATTGGCTTAATTGGGCCAACCTGCATAAGTGAGAGATAGTCATTCTGGCGCCATGACTCACTAGTAAATATGGGAAGCAATAGGGTTTTTTTCTGAAACTCTACAAGTAATCACATAAACTAGGCAAATGCCCATTCCCTTGCTAGTCTTGGACATCTATACATTTTTGGATGGTTTATACTTAGTATAAACCAGAAATTTATTCTTCAGTAAGTATAACAATTGGGCTTCCCTGGTGGCTCAGTCAGTAAAGAGTTTGCCTGCGATGCAGGAGACCTGGGCTCGATTCTTGGGTCAGGAAGATCCCCTGGAGAAGGAAATGGCAACCCACTCCAGTATTCTTGCCTGGAGAATCCCATGGACAGAGGAGCCTGGTGGGGAACAGTCCATGGGGTCACAAGAGTCGGACATGACTTAAGAACTAAACCAAACCAAACCAAGTATAACAATACTTGGGACTGGCCAGGATTATTCTGGGAAGACTATCTGTGGTAGGTGGACAAAAAGAGCGGATGACCCAGATTTTTCATACATGAGAAATTTGATTCTCATAACTACTAAGTCCAATTTAGGAAGAAAAGCTTATCAGTATCATCAAGTGAGTCATTTCTTTATTGAATTAAAAAGATCTTACCTTGACAGAAGACTAGATACATGATATTCTTAGTGTTATATTAGTCACTCTGTAACTGCATCACTCGATTCCAGGGCATTCACAGATATAAACTTTAATCCAGAAAAAAAAAAATTGTAAGGGCAGAAGTTGGCCTAAAATGAAAGAATTTAGTAGGTTTGGAAATTTGGGACTCAAAGATACAGAATAAAAACTCTCTTGTTTCATTTCTAACATACAATTCAAAATAATCACTGCGTTTCTGTTGGGTGGCTTTTGTTTTTTAACCTCTCAATAAATTACTTGATGCTTTAGCTCATCAGGTACCCAAAATATGGATCATAAATTAAAAGACATACAGGGGTTAAGCAGATAAAGCAAAGGAGTGAAGTCATTTTTCTGTCAAGTTTAAGAAAATGTGCAGTGGTGAGAACTTGGCAACTTGTACAGTAATGACCAATTGAAGGGTCTTAATATTTACTTATCTCCACTCAGTCGTCACATGCAGAAAAGCAAGCCGAGTGTTGCCAGATGTTCCAAATTTTCAAGATAAAGTGTAAATTCGAATTTTTATGTGCTGTCTCCTGGGTATTAAATTTGGCAATCATTTGAACATTATTTGGAAATGCATGAGGACTTCTAATTGAGATGGTTTAGTGAGTTCATAAATTACCATGCTCTTGTTGTTTCAAACCAACAGCCATGATTGGAAATGTATAAAAAGATAAAAGCATCTGACATTAGCTAGGTACAAAATCAAGATAAATATCTCCACAGGCCAGAAACAGAACAGAAAGTCATGCAGTTAGCAAGACTTGGGAGGATAAACAGCATGATCCAGGCATCCTGCCTAAGACTGCAGCTGGGTTGGAACAACCATACACATGTAGGATGCTTAAAAAACAACTTACTTGATGCTAGGGACTGTGGTTTATTAGGATGTGTTGGGTCTGAGAAAGTAGGATAAAAAGAATAGTCTTAAGATCAGAAACTGATTCAAAGACCCCCAGCTCCATAACTGTATCCATTGTTGTTTAGTCACTAAGCTGTGTCCAACTCTCTTGCGAGCCCATATACTGTAGACTGCCAGGTTCCTCTGTCCATGGGATTTCCAAGGAAAGAATAATGCAGTGGGTTGCCATTTCCTTCTCCAGGGGATCTTCCCGATCCAGGGATTGAACCCATGTCTCCTGCATTGGAAGGCGGATTCTTTACCACTAAGCTACTGCTGCTGCTGCTAAGTCATTCAGTCGTGTCCAACTCTGTGCGAGCCCATAGATGGCAGCCCACCAGGCTCCGCCGTCCCTGGGATTCTCCAGGCAAGAACACTGGAGTGGGTTGCCATTTCCTTCTCCAATGCATGAAAGTGAAAAGTGAAAGTGAAGTCGCTCAGTCGTGTCTGACTCCTAGTGACCCCACGGACTGCATCCTACCAGGCTCCTCCATCCATAGTATTTTCCAGGCAAGAGTACTGGAGTGGGTTGCCATTGCCTTCTCTGACTAAGCCACTAGGGAAGCCCATAACTGTATCTGTACTATGCCCAATTATTACTGTGGATCAGAGCCCCAAAACAAAACAACTTTAGAGATTTTATCAATGTTGTCTACCAAACAAGTACGATAATTATCTAATCATACAAGCCTTTTCGTTAATCTATACAATTACATACTCAATAACTATTTATCAAACAGTATGACATGCTAGGCAGTATTCTAGGTGCTGGAGAAAAATGAATGAACAAAACAAAGTTCCTGAATATTGCAGTCACATTCTAACTGCAGGAAAGAAAACAATATGGGAAACAGATTTCAAATACACTTCTTTTGTTAACTTCATTCCTAAATGTTTTATTTTTAATGCAGTTAAAACTGGAATTATAAAAAAAACTGGAATTACTTTAATTTCCTTTTTAATTATTCATTGCTAGATAACTAGAAATACAATTGCTTTTCATATATTTCTCATATCCTGCAATTTTGCTGAATTTGCTTATTAGCCCTAATAGGTTTTTTTAGTGTAAATTCCTTAGGATTTCTATATATAATATCATCACCTGCAGGTATAATTTTACCTTGTCTTTTCCAAACTATATATCTATTACTTCTTTTGCCTAATTGCCCTGACTAGACCCTCCAGTACAGTACTGAACAGAAGCGAACTATGTATTTTTTAATTAATTAATTTTTATTGAGTAATTTCTGATTTATAGTGTTGTCTTAGTTTTAGCTGTATAACAAAGTGATTCAGTTACATATACATGTATATATCTAATTTTTCAGATTCTTCTCCCTTATAGGTAATCACGAAAAACTGAGAATAGTTCCCTGAGCTATATAGTAGGTCCTTGTTGGTTATCTATTTTATATATAGTAGTATGAATTTGATAATCCCAAACTCCTAATTTCTTCCTCCCTCTCTTTCCCCTTGTAACCATAAATTTGTCTTTTATGTCTG
Organism: Cervus elaphus; assembly: GCF_910594005.1. Classification (NCBI taxonomy): domain Eukaryota; kingdom Metazoa; phylum Chordata; class Mammalia; order Artiodactyla; family Cervidae; genus Cervus; species Cervus elaphus. The sequence continues at coordinate 10,819,629 of NC_057817.1, read as the reverse complement.
TGGGCCTGTTTTTATATATAAATTCATTTGTACCATTTTTTTTTAGATTCCACATAGAAGCAATATCATATAATATTTGTCTTTGGCTTACTTCACTCAGTATGATAGTCTCTAGGTTCACTCATGTTGCTAAAAATGACATTATTTCTTTTCATGGCTAAGTAATTCCATTGCAAAAAATACTACATCTTCTTTATCCATTCATCTTTCAGTGGACATTTAGACTGCTTCCACGTCTTAACTATTGTAAATAGTGTTGCAGTGAACACTGAGATGCATATATCTTTTTGAATTATGGTCTTCTCCAGATATATGCCCAGGAGTGGAACTGCAGGATCATATGGTAGGTCTCCCCTTTATGGACCACAGCCTTGTTGTGGCCAAAGGGCTTATATAACTCAATAAAGCTGTGAGCCATGCCATGCAGGGCTACCCAAGACAGATGTGTCATAGTGAAGAGTTCTGACAAAATGCGGTCACTGGAGAAGGAAATGGCAATCCACTCCAGCATTCTTGCCAGGAGAAACCCATGAACAGTATGGAAAGGTGAAAAGATATGACACCAGAAATTAACCAGCCCCATAGGTCGGAAAGTATAGCAAAGAGCAGAGGGCAGTTACTACTAGCACCAGAAAGAATGAAGTGGCTGGGAGAAAGCAGAAATGATGCTCAGTTTGGGGATGTATGTGGCAGTGAAAATAAGTTCAGTGCTGGTAAGAAAAATATCACATAGGAACCTGAAATATTAGGTCCATGAATCAAGGCAAATTGGATGTGGTCAAGCAGTATATGGCAAGACTGAACATGAACATCTTAGGACTCAGTGAACTAAATTGTATGGGAATGGGTGAATTTAATTCAGATGACCATTATATCTATTACTGTACACAAGAATCCCTTAATAGAAATGGAATAGCCCTTATAGTCAACAAAAGAGTCTGAAATGCAGTACTTTGATGCAACCTCAAAAAGGGCAGAATGATCTTGGTTTGCTTGCTAGGCAAACAATTCAACATCACAGTAATCCAAGTCTATTCCCCAACCACTGATGCTGAAGAAGCTGAAGTTGAATGGTTCTATGAAGACCTACAAGACCTACTAGGACTAACACACACACAAAAGACGTCCTTTTCATCATAGGGGATTGAAATACAAAAGTAGGAAGTCAAGAGATGCCCAAAATAACAGGCAAGTTCGCCTTGAAGTACAAAATGAATTAGGGAAAAGGTTAACATAGTTTTGTCAAAAGAACACACTACTCATAGTAAATACCCTTTCCAACAATCCAAGTAACAACTCTACACATGGACATCACCAGATGGTCAATACCAAAATCAGACTGTTTATATTCTCTGCAGCTGAAAATGGAGAAGCTCTATAGAGTCAGCAAAAACAGACCTGGAGCTGACTCCAGGTGGCTGAATCATCAGCCCCTTATTCAGGCTTAATCTGAAGAAAGTAGGGAAAACCACTAGGCCATTCAGGTATGACCTAAGTTAAATCCCTTATGATTATTCAGTGGAGGTCACAAATAGATTCAAGATATTTGATCTGGTGGACAGAATGCCTGAAGACCCATGGACAGAGTTTCAAAACACACTCTACAGGAGGCAGCAACCAAAACCATCCCAAAGAAAAACAAATGCAAGAAGGCAAAGTGATTATCTGAGGAGGCTTTACAAATGACTGAGGAAAGAAGAGAAGCAAAAGGCAAGGGAGAAAGGGAAAGATATACCCAACTGAATGCAGAGCTCCAGAGACTAGCAAGGAGAGATAAGAAGGACTTTTTTAATGAACAATGCAAAGAAATAGAGGAAAACAACAGAATGGGAAAGACTAGAGATCTCTTTGAGAAAACTGGAGTTATCAAGGAAATATTTCACGCAAGGACAAGTATGATAAAGGACAGAAACTATAACAACCTGTCAGAAGCAGAAGATATTAAGCAGAGATGGCAAGAACACACAGAGGAACTATACGTGAAAGGTCTCATTGACCTGGATAACCATGATGGTGTGGTCACTCACCTAGAGCTGGACACCCTGGAGTGTGAAGTCAAGTGGGCCTTAGGGAGCATTACTTCAAGTAAAGCTAGTGGAGGTGATGGAATTACAACTGAGCTATTTCAAATACTAAAAGATGATGCTGTTAGAGTGCTGTACACAGTAAATCAGCAAATTTGGAGAACTCAGCAGTGGCCACAGGACTGGAAAACATAATTTTCGTTTCAATCTCAAAGAAAGGCAGTGCCAAAGAATGTTCAAACTACCATACAATTGCACTCATTTCATGTGCTAGCAAGGTTATGATCAAAATCCTTCAAGCTAGGCTTCAGTAGTACGTGAACTGAGAACTTCCTGATGTACAAGCTGGATTTAGAAAAGGCAGAGGAACCAGAGATCAAATTGCCAACATCTGCTGGATCATGGAGAAAGCAAAGGAATTCCAGAAAAAAAAACATCTATTTCTGCTTCACTGACTACACAAAAACCTTTGACTGTGTGGATCACAACAAACTGTGGAAAATTCTTAGAGAAATGGGAATACCAGGCCACCTTACCTGCCTCCTGAAAAACCTGTATGCAGATCAAGAAGCAACAGTTAGCACCAGACATGGAAGAACTGACTGGTTCCAAATTGGGAAAGGAGTACAACAAGGCTGTATATTGTCATCATAATTGTTTAACTTCTATGCAAATACCAGGTTGAATGAGTCACAAGCTGGAATCAAGATTGCTGGAAAAAATATCAACAATCTCAGATATGCCAATGATACCACTCTAATGGTAGTCAGTGAAGAAGAACTAAAGAGCCTCTTGATAAAGGTAAAAGAGGCAAGTGAAAAAACTGGCTTAAAACACAACATTCAAAAAACGAAGATCATGGCATCTGGTCCCATCAATTCATGGCAAACAGAAGAGGAAAAAGGTGGAAGTAGCGACAGATTTTATTTTCTTGGGCTCCAAAATCACTGCAGATGGTTACTGCAGCCATGAAATTAAAAACGGCTTGCTCTTTTGAAGGAAAGCTATGACAAACCTAGACACTATGTTGAAAAGCAGAGATATCACTTTGCCAACAAAGGTCTAGTTTTCCGGTAGAAATGTATTGATGTGAGAGCTGGACCATAAATAAGGCTAAGCGAGGAAGAATTGATGCTTTTGAATTCTGCTGATGAAGACTCTTGAGAGTCCCCTGGACTGTAAGGCGATCAAACCAGTCAATCCCAAAGGAAATCAACCCTGAATGTTCATTGGAAGGACTGATGCTGAAGCTGAAGCTCCAATACTTTGGCTACCTAATGTGAAGAGCCAACTCATTGGAAAAGTCCCTGATGCTGGGGAAGATTGAAGGCAAAAGAAGAAGGGGGTGGCAGAGGAAGAAGTGGTTAGATAGCATCACTGAGTCAATAGACATGAATCTGAGGAAAATCTGGGATATAGTGGAGGACAGAGGAGCCTCGTGTGCTGAAGTTCATGGGGTCAAAAGAGTTGGACACAACTTAGTCACTGAACAACAACAACAAAAATGGTAGCTCTATTTTTATAGATAAAGGACCCTCCATACTGTTTTCTAAGGACCCTCCATTCTGTTCCCTATAGTGGCTCTACCAATTTACAATACAATCCCTTTAAACTCACAATCAAACATGATTTATGTCAGGAACTTAAAGGCCATTCAATATAATATTATAAATTAAAGTGATGTATTGAATGAGAAATTTCAAATAACTAATTCAATATATTTCTATGACCATGACTATGACCATGTGAAGTCGCTCAGTAGTGTCTGACTCTTTGCAACCCCATGTACTGTAACCTACCAGGCTTCTCTGTCCACGGGATTTTACAGGCAAGTGTACTAGAGTGGGTTACCATTTCCTTTTCCAGGAGATCTTCCTGACCCAGGAAACAAACCTGGGTCTCCCGCATTGCAGGCAGACACTTTACTGTCTGTGCCACCAGGGAAGCCCTATATTTCTATAAGGAACCTTAATATCATGTTTGCTACATGCCAGATGTCTGTAAGCACTTTACAAGTATTAACTCGTTGAATCTTTACAACAACCATGTGTTTATGTGCTCTTGCCCTCTCTATTACACACGAGGAAATTAAGTCAGAGTTAATTTGTCCAATGTAACACAATGAAGCTAAAGGCAAAGAAGAAAAGGGAAGATATACCCATTTGAATGCAGAGTTCCAAAGAATAGCAAGGAGAGATAAGAAAGCCTTCCTCAGCAATCAATGCAAAGAAATAGAGGAAAACAACAGACTGGGAAAGACTAGAGATCTCTTCAAGAAAATTAGAGATACCAAGGGAACATTTCATGCAAAAATGGGCTCAATAAAGGACAGAAATGGTATGGACCTAACAGAAGCAGAAAATATTAAGAAGAGGTGGCAAGAATACACAGAACAACTATACAAAAAAGACCTTCATGACCCACATAATCACTGTGATCACTCACCTAGAGCCAGACATCCTGGAATACGAAGTCAAGTGGGCCTTAGGAAGCATCACTGTGAACAAAGCTAGTGGAGGCGATGCAATTCCAGTTGAGCTATTTCAAATCCTAAAAGATGATGCTGTGAAAGTGCTGCACTCAATATGCCAGGAAATTTGGAAAACTCAGCAGTGGCCACAGGACTGGAAAAGGTCAGTTTCCATTCTAATCCCAAAGAAAGGCAATGCCAAAGAATGCTCAAACTACCGCACAATTGCACTGATCTCACACACTAGCAAAGTAATGCTCAAAATTCTCCAAGCCAGCCTTGAACTGTGAGCTTTCAGAAGTTCAAGCTGTATCTAGAAAAGGCAGAGGAACCAGAGATCAAATTTCCAACATCCGCTGGATCATTGAAAAAGCAAGAGAGTTCCAGAAAAATATTTACTTCTGCTTTATTGAATATGCCAAAGCCTTTGACCTGTGGATCACATGAAACTGTGGAAAATTAAAGAGATGGGAATACTAGACCACCTGACCCGCCTCCTGAGAAATCTGTATGCAGGTCAAGAAGCAAAGTTAGAACAAGACATGGAACAACAGACTGGTTCCAAATTGGGAAAGGAGCATATTGAGGCTGTATATTGTCACCCTGCTTATTTAACTTATATGCAGAATACATCATGCAAAATGCCTGGCTGGATAAAGCACAAGCCAGAATCAAGATTGCCAGGAGAAACATCAATAACCTTAGATGTTGATATCTGAGGTTATGGCAGAAAGCAAAGAACTAAAAAGCCTCTTGTTGAAAGTGAAAGAGGAGAGTTAAAAAAACTGGCTTAAAACTCAGCATTCAGAAAACTAAGATCATGGCATCTGGTCCCATCATTCATGGCAAATAAAGGGGAAACAATGGGAACAGTGAGAGACTTTATTTGGGGGGGCTCCAAAGTCACTGCAGATGGTGACTGCAGTCATGAAATTAAAAGATGTTTGCTCCTTGGAAGAAAAGCTGTGACCAACCTAGATGGCATATTAGAAAGCAGAGACATTACTTTGCCAACAAAGGTCCGTCTGGTCAAGGCTATGGCTTTTCCAGTGGTCATGTATGGATGTGAGAGTTGGACTATAAAAAAGCAGAGTGCTGAAGAACTGATGCTTTTGAACTGTGGTGTTGGAGAAAACTCTTGAGAGTCCCTTGGACTGCAAGGAGATCAAACAAGTCCATCCTAAAGGAAGTCAGTCCTGAATATTCATTGGAAGGACTGATGCTGAAGCTGAAGCTCTAGTACTTTGGCCCCCTGATGCGAAGAACTGACTCATTTGAAAAGACCCTGATACTGGGGAAGATTGAAGGCGGTAGGAGAAGGGGACGACAGAGGATGAGATGGTTGGATGGCATCACCGACCTGATGGACATGAGTTTGAGTAAGCTCTGGGAGTTGGTGATGGACAGGGAAGCCTGGTGTGCTGCAGTCCATGGGGTCACAAAGAGTAGGACATGACTGAGTGACTGAACTGAACTGAACACTGCCATAAGTGACAAAGCTAGAACAAAACCCAGTCAGATTGGTCAAGAGCCCTATCTCACAAACATCTGGAGTGCTGACTCACATATACATTTATTCATCAAGTAGCTCAATGATGAAATTTGAGAAGCATTCTTTTAAATGTCAGCAAAAAGACAGGGCTGCCAGTTATCACTGCTTCTACTGAACACTTTAGTGTAAGTTCTAAAGCATACAAGTCAATAAAAATTTTTGGCAAAATAATTGGAAAGAAAGAGACATGTCATTATTTGTGGAAAATATGGCTGTCCCACAGAAAATTCAACAGCCCCTATATTCAGGCATGACAATTTTTAAAAGCCACCAGGTTTATGAATAAAAAAGCAAAAAAAAATTGATGACATGTTCCTAAGTACCAGTAATAATCTTTTAGATACTATTCCATTCAAAACAAATACTGTAAGATTTCTAAGACTAGATCTAACAAAAGTTAAACAAGTAGCAAAATGAAGTGTTTGAGAAAAGAAAAGAATGTAGCCTAGTGTGCCCATAGCGCAGCATTTCTTCAGAGGCGCGTTCCAAAGGGAACTTAGGCAGATTAAATAGGCTTCAATGTACACTCCACAGAACATTTCTGAGCAAGGAAGCGGCAAAACTAACGTAATAATTAGGGAAATTTAATCTGACACAAGTTAAACAGAATCCACTGATCTAAGCAGCCCAGGAAATGTGGCACTGGTATTCAGCTGCAACTACCTTCTCATGTGCAGATTTTTATAGCCAGATCAATCTCAATGAAGAGCAATATACTGCCACTGGTCCAAATAAAAGGGAAAGTAGTGCTTTAGATCTGATTACATTTTTCCTGTGCAGTAAAACTGAAAAGCAGAAAAGACCACTGGCAGTGCTGCTTGTCAGACAAACTCTGTTTGGCCCTCATATTCTCAGTATGAGGTCAAATAACGGAATCTTGAGTCATCCAGTGACCTGGTTAATGATCAGGTCTTCTATCTAATGACTGATTCTGGCATTTAGGAAAAAAGACTAAAAATATTACTGTGAACATGGGCAGAATCTACTTATTTAAAAAACTGAGACTTCACACTGGTTTCATAAAATTGTAATGGAACCATGGTTAATAAAAGACAATAACTCAGGACTTCACTGGTGCTCCAGGTCTAAGACTCCGTGCTCCCAGGGCAGGGAGCCCAGGTTTGGTCCCTGATCAGAGAACTAGATCCCACACAACACAACGAAGACCTTGCATGCTGCAACCAAGACCTGGCACAGCCAGATAAATAAATAAAAGACAATAATCGAAGGGTCAAACTACAGAGTAGGAACATTTTCACATCTGATTCTGATGTTAGTTTGGCACTATATATAGGGTCTAAGTCTCCAACTGACCTACTTTTGCTAATCAGAAGTGAATATATTCAGGGCCTTATCTTTTCTGACTTCTCCATAACAATATTCATTCACCAAATAATTACTGGGCATCTGCTCTCTATCAGGCACAATGCTAAGTCCGGGGAAGTCAGCCAAGAACAGAGCAGATGCAGCACCTGCCATCTCAGGGTTTACATTCCTGCCTGAGTCCACACTGCTGCACATGCCTCCTGGGCTTCCAGAAAACCACTCTCCAGAGCTTTCCCCTGCCTCTCTCATCTCTCATCCCTGTCTCTTTAATTGGCTTCTTGTTTTCTTTTCTTTTCTCTTAATATCAGTTGCCTTCATTCCTCAGCCTTCTTCTTCCCCAATATTCTCCCAGAATAATCTCACATACTCCCATTTTTTTACTTCGTTTATTCTTAAAATTATATGCATATGGATTTCATATATAAATTAATACACATGTGTGTATTACTATATGCCAAACTATTCTAAGCATTTTGCAAATATTAACATACGTAATTCTCATAACAACCACTTGAGGTAAATACCATTACATTATCCATTTTCGAGATGAGGATGCCAACAGACAGATTAAGAAAGTAGCTGACAGCTAGAATGGCCATTGTTAAAAAGTCCACAAATAACAAATGCTGTGACACAGGGCACTCAAAGCTGGTGCTCTGGGATGACCCTGAGAGATGGGATGAGGAGGGAGGTGGGAGGGGGTTCAGGATGGGGGACACATGTACACCCACGGCTAATTCATGTCAATGTATGGCAAAAACCACTACAACATTGTAAAGTAATTAGCCTCCAATTAAAATAAATAATTTTTTTAAAAATGCTGGAGAAGGTATGGAAAAAAGGGAACCCTCCTACACTGTCAGTGGGAATGTAAGTTGGCAAAGCCACTGCAGAAAACAATATGGAGGTTCCTCAGAAAACTAAAAATAGAATTACCACATGATCCAGCAATCCCACTCTTGGGCATATATCCAAATAAAACTATAATTCAAAAAGACAGGGACTTCCCTGGTGTTCCAATGGTTAAGACTTCACCTTCCAATGCAGGGGGCAGGGATTCAATCCCTGGTTGAAGGGCTAAGGTCCTACATGTCTCACAGCCAAAAACCAAAACATAAGACAGAAGCAATTTTGTAACAGATTCAATAAAGGCTTTCAAAATGGTTCACATCAAAAAATCATTTAAAAAATGATACATGCACCCCTATGATCATAGTAGCAGGACTCACAATAGCCAAGATATGTAAACAACCTATATACCCGCTGACAGACGAATGGATAAAGATATCATGCATACATACAATGGAATACTAATTAGCCACATAAAAGAACAAAATAATAGCATTTGCAGCAACATGGATTCACCTAGAGATTATCAGACTAAGTAAGTCTGAAAGACAAATAGCTTATGATATTACTTATATGTGGAATCTAAAATATGTCACAAGTGAACCTATATATGAAACAGAAACAAAAATTGGGGAAATAGAGAATAGACTGATGGTTGCCAAAGGGAAGGGGGGTCGGAGAGCGTAGGAAAAGTGAAAGTCACTCAGACGGGTCCAATTCGTTGTGACCCCAAGGACTATACAGTCCATGGAATTCTCCAGGCCAGAATACTGGAGTGGGTAGCCTTTCCCTTCTCCAGCAGATCTTCCCAACCCAGGGACGGAACCCAGGTCTCCCACATTGCAGGCGGATTCTTTACCAGCTGAGTCACAAGGGAAGCCCAAGAATACTGGAGTGGGTAGCCTAGCCCTTTTCCAGAGGATCTTCCCAACCCAGGGATGGAACCCAGGTCTCCCACATTGCAGGCAAATTCTTTACTAACTGAGCTATCAGGGAAGCCAGGGAGAGAATAGGAGTGGTTAATCTGTTTAGGATTAACACATGCAAACTGATATATAGAGAGTGGATAAACAATAGATCCTACTGTATAGCACAGGGAACTATATTAAATATCTTGTGACAAACCATAATGGGAAAGAATATGAAAAAGAATGTATATGCATAAATACATGTGTATAACTGAGTCACTTTGCTGTTTCATTAACACAACACTGTAATTCAACTATAATAAAAATAAGTTGGAAAAAGAAAGCGGCAGAACTAGAATTTAAAATAAAGCAGCCTATACCTTAAACCACTATGATAATCACAATCCCATGACTTCAATCTATGTGTGGACATCTCCATTTTACAGATCATTAAACCAGACTTTCTATTCAGACTCATATTTTCTAAAGGCTACCAGAAATCTGTACCTGAACTTTTCACACACAACTTAGAATCAGTGTGCTCCATTTCTCAAATCACTTTTCCTTCATGCTCCACATTCTGTGTTCAACCCTATCTCAAGTTCCTGTTGTCATTGCCTCCTAACAGGTCTCCCTACCTCAGCAGTTCTCACAAATGGTCCAAGATCACTGGGGAGTTCAGAAACCCTTTCCAGGTGTCCACAAGGTCAAAATTATATTCATAAAAATACTAAGATGTTATTTGCTATTTTCACTGTGTTGACATTTGTACCAATGGTGCAAAAAACAACAGTGATACAACTGCTGGAAACATGAGTAAGTCAGTGGCAGCAACTCTACTAGAATATCATTGCATCACTGCTTCATCAAAAAGTACTGATTTTTCAAAATCCTAACTCTTAAATATTCTGTGGGATTAACTTAAAAGTACATATAAAGCACTTCTGACATATTGAAACAATGCTTGTCTCAAAGAAAAGCAATTATGTGAATCCTTGAGTTTCGAGTTAAATATCTAAAACACTTTTTTCATGAATATTAGAAAAGCATACAATTCATCTTAATTAGGATATTAGGAAAATTGAAATTTTGGAAATCTTGTATCTGATTCCGTGAGCCTCAATGTTTCCCAATATTTAAAGATTTTTTTATTTTGTTACTGTTTAAAATGATATGAACAAATGTAATCTTTTATTCTATATGTGGAAATGTGTCAGTATTAGACGGACATAACCTTAGGAAATCAGTATTTTTCAAAAGATCAATATGTCACACAATTATACATGGGTAAAATATTTGCTCAAAGATGGAGACAGTTTTAATACAATATAGTAACAAATACTGTTTCAGGTTCTACATCACAACTAAGCTCTCTGAAATTACTATTTATTGAGTTCCAAAGAATATCAGGCATACTGAGCTTGAAGTTCCTCAGCTATGACACAAGCTCACTGCAAGAGCACGCGGACCTGGGCTTCTCTGCCTTCCCCCACTCCCCTCCCCCTCACCACTGGGATTCAGGGAGTAAGAATAATGGATGCAAACAAGAGGCTCATGCTGATTGCTGTGCTGTGAGTAATGACCCAGGAATTTCAAGTCTTCTTCCCTGAAACTGTGGCAGGCTGATTTGTTAGCTTCTAAGTAAGGTAAAATTTCAGACTAGTCACAGTTCTTGACGAACAATGAACGAGGAGAAAACCTTTTAACTAGGTGAAGTGATCATGTGAAACATTCCCGGGGAATAAATTAAAAGGAGTAGGTTAGAGATAGTCTAAGGAGGACCACTATTACAAGTGTAGGCAATCACTGAGAGAGTTTAGCGTGAGTAAAACATGACAAAAGTGTTACTTGCATAAAATTAATCTGACTGTGGTATGCCAAGGGCTAATGTAGAGCTGGAACTAGACCCAAACAGTGACAGCCACAGCAATTAATATTTACTGAATATTCATCGTGAAGAGGACTTCCCAGGTGGCACCAGTGGTGAAGAACCTGCCCGCCAATGCAGAAGACATAAGAGACGTGGGTTCAACCCCTGGGTTGGGAAGATTCCCTGGAGAAGGGCAGGGCAGCCCACTCCAGTATTTTTGTCTGGAGAGTCCCACGGACAGAGGGCCTAGTGGGCTACAGTCCACACCGTCGCGAAGAGTCAGACACGACTGAAGTGACTTACTTAGCAAGTATTGTGAAGAAGGCGTTATGATACGAATTCTATTTCATTCCCTTTACAACTGAATAAGTTGATTACAATATTAACACATACAGCACTCACTATAGAGAATAGCTGATTCCATGAACAGAGGAGACTGATGGCCTATATTTCATGGGTTACACATGAAATATAGAGTCAGACATGACTGAGTGAATAACACAAAGCAATAAAGCCAGTAAGAAGTGAAACCAGGAGTACTCTGCTAATTACAAAAACAGTGAGACTATGTAGTCAGTTATATAAATTTCAGTTTGTAGATTTATTTTAGTTCTTATCAACTAACCTTTTTTTTTTTCGTTGTTTGGTGCATTTGTTTATTGCAGTATGATCACTACTATACTGTTAGCTAACATCTTTATCATGTCACTTAATTATCATTTCTTTTTTCCATTAAAAACAATTAAGATCCAGTCTCGTAGCAACTTTGACTTTTATAATACAGTATTGATGACTATAATCACTGTGTTGCACACTAGATTTCCAGAATTTATTTATCCACTAGTTGCAAGTTTATACCCTTGAACAACATCCCCCCATCTCCCCAACCCCTAGCCCCTGCTGACCTCCATTCTACTCTCTGTCTTTACAAGTTCAGTTTGTTTAGATTCCACATATAAGTGACTCTGGCTTTTTTAGATTTATAGTCCATGCTTACTAGAGGCAGTTTTTAAACTTAAAATAATATCTATTATTTTTTAACCACTTGGTTTGGTGTTTTTATATATCTTAGCTAATTCAACAAAGTTAGCATTTACATACACACACACACCATTAAAATGATTGAAGATACTGAGGTCTAGAGAGATTAAGCAGTATGCCCAAGCTCATGACCCTTCTATGTTGTATAGCCAGAGTTCCCATCCAAGTCTGTCTGACTTCCAAGCCTACCTTAATACCTTAGCAGTATTTGGCTAAACACACACACACACACACACACACACATACACATCTTAATTGCATCCCTAGCTATTGCACAGTTAATACTTCTTTTGCAAGACATCAGTGAACATTCAGTCTAAGTAGTAATGTTCACCTCCTAAAACAGTGACACTTTTCTCCTCACACATCCAGCATGGAATTCCCAAACATTCATAATCATCACATTATGCTACTTGTTTAGAGAAGTCCTCATCTAAAATACTGTGGGCTGTCAAGAACCAGGACAAATTTGTGTTCTCATGGTCCAGAGATGACTTTCTAAAGTTATCTTCAGGAACAAAATCATCACAAAGATGTTGGATGGTGATGAGAAAAACTCTTTTTTGAAATTTTGTTTTTTCTACCAAAGAGATTTTCTTCATATATTCTAAAAACCTCATTTTAGGGGAGAAATCAAACAAAGCCAACTTCAGGGGGGAAAAAAGACTACTAGCTGTGAGACACATCACTTATGTGTCAACACCTCTCCTTCTGGAAGCCACACTGGTACGGTTACCAAGAAAAGCAAAAGCAAAAAAAATCTTAAATGAGCAGGGATGACTGAAGAGAATGGCCACACGGTGTTAGTAAGCAGGATAGTTATGGGTTAGAAGGAAGCCATGAGGTCTAACAAAAAACTCTGTTTGTATTTCACAATGATGACTACGGAATCATGTGAGATAAAATACAGTAGTTACTGAAAGCAAAAACATTTCTTTCTCTTTTAAAAATCATAAAATAAATTGAGCAAATATGAATGAATATTTAAGTAAATATGGGTAAATTGAGTGAATCCAATAAAATTATATTACAGAAAGAAACAATTCTCTAAATTTTTCTCTGGGATTAAAAGGACCAAAGAGTTTGGACAATGCATTTTTGGGTAATTGTGTCTCCCCTACTTCTTCAAAGTTTTCTAAAATAAAAAGTTGGAATGTACAGTTGATGTCACTGACAAATCTTGACCCTGCTGAAGGACAGAAGATAGAAAAGACAGGAAAATAAATTTAAATTGACATTCTCTTGACTTCACCCACTGGCTGAAAAACTATTCTTCTTAGAAAATTGGAGATAATTCACAGCCTAACTGTAATGGAAGAAAAGCCCTGTGGTTGCTTAAAGAAATGTGCAAATAGTAATATATGTGTGATGGTTTTGATACTGAATTCTTATATACTCTTGTTTACCTGTATAGTTGAGTTCATAAAATAACATGTGTGTATGCTGTGTATAAACATATATACTCTAATAACTGTAACAGTAACTATGTTTTTGGTAGGAGAGAACTTATTTGTTTTATGTGTGAGTTTGGGTTTGGTATGTCTGTGTGTGTATTTGTAAACCATTCAATAGGAGAAAAATTTTATGTATCCACACAATTAGACAATCTAATTCCAAAGTTTATATATAAAGAAGACATAAAAGAACAGGATAATTCTTCAAAAATACATATAAAGTGGAGGAAGTAGCCTTATTATATATTTAAGATCTATAATAAAGCTATGCTAATTAAAACAATCTTTACCTACATACAAGTAGACAGAGAGATCAATGAAACACTACAAAAAATCCAGGATTAGGGTCAAATACATACTAGAATTCAGTATAAAAGCTGAAATCAAGACTGCCAGAAGAAACATCAATTGCCTCAGACATGCAGATGACACCACTCTCACAGCAGAAAGCAAAGAGGAATTAAAGAGCCTCTTGATAAGGTGAAAGAGGAGAGTGAAAAAGCTGGCTTAAAACTCAACATTCAGAAAACTAAGATGATGATATCCAGTCCCATCACTTCATGGCAAATAGATGGGGAAACAATGGAAACAGTGACAGACATTATTTTGGGGGGCTCCAAAATCACTGCAGACGGTGACTGCAGCAATGAAATTAAAAGATGCTTGCTCCTTGGAAGAAAAGCAATGACAAACCTAGAGAGCATATTAAAAAGAAAAAACATTAATTGATAAAGGTTCATATAGTCAAAGCTATGGTTTCCCCAGTAGTCATGTATGGCTGTAGAGAGAGACAATAAAAAAGGCTGAGTGCTGAAGAATTGATGCCTTCGAAAGGTGGTGCTAGAGAAGACTCTTGAGAGTCCCTTGGACAGCAAGGAGATCAAACCAGTCAATACTAAAGGAAATCAGTCCTGAATGTTCATTGGAAGGACTGATGATGAAGCTGAAACTCCAGTACTTTGGCCACCTGATATGAAAAGCCAACTCATTGGAAAAGACCCTGATACTGAGAAAGATTGAAGGCAGGAGGAGAAGGGGATAACAGAGGATGAGATGGTTGGATGGCATCACCAACTCAATGGACATGAGTTTCAGCAAGCTCCAGGAGATGGTGAATGACAGGGAAGCCTGGTGTGCTGCAGTCCATGGGGTCACAAAGAGTCAGACACGACTGAGGGACTGAACAACAAGAAGTAGCATTACAAATTGTGGGGAAAGATGGATTAACAAATAGTATTGGAAAACTAGGTAGTCTTCCGAAAATTAAGTTTATCCTGGTGGCTCAGACGGTAAACAATCTACCTGCAATGCGGGAGACCCAGGTTTGATCCCTGGGTTGGGAAGATCCCCTGGAAAAGGGAATAGCAACCCACTCCAGTATTCTTGGGCTTCCTTGGTGGCTCAGAGGGTTAAAGCGTCTGCCTGCAATGTGGGAGACCTGAGTTCAATCCCTGGGTTGGGAAGATCCCCTGGAGAAGGAAATGGCAACCCACTCCAGTATTCTTGCCTGGAAAATCCCATGGATGGAGAAGCCTGGTGGGCTACAGTCCATGGGGCCGCAAAGAGTCAGACACGACTGAGCGACTTCACTTCACTAGCCCCTTTACACAAAATAAATTTCAGGTGGATAAATTATAGAAGTGTAAAAAATAACTATAAAAGTTAACGAAACCATGCTGGGTTTTTTTTAAACACAAACTTTAGATTTTGGGAGACTTCCTAAGTCTAAATAAAAACCTAAACACATAATACAAATAAATACAATTATAAGAAAGAAAAATTTTCAGCATAGCAGAAACTATCATGAGCACAATGAAAAGACAAATAATGGACTTGGAAAATACTTTTCAACCAGTGTTACTAAGAGCCCACACAAGTCAAATAGCAAAGCCATCCACCCAATAGAAAAAGCAAAATAGGAAAAGAGTAGAAATGGTTTATAAAAAGGAAATAAAAATGAGAAATGCAAACATATTTCACACTGAAATGTCATTTTTCACCTATCACATAGGCAAAGCTCTAAAGTTTATGCATAGTATGTTGGCAAGTATTTGGGATCTGGCACTTTCATGCATGTTGATAGAAATATGTATTGGTAAAACCTCTTTGGAGTGAATTACAGCAATGTCTATCAAAGCTACAAGTATATATAATCTTTAGCCCAGCAAAGATTATCCTAAAGATTTACTCACACATAGATTTGAAACATGAAGGCATAATATTATACACTGCAGCTTTCTTTTAAAAATAGCAAATGATTGGAAATAGCTTAATATCCTGTAAAATGGGCTGGCAAACTTTGTACGTCTATTTCATTGTGCTTACTTCATGAAACTCCAAACAACAATAAGGAGACCCAAAATCCTGGTTTCCAGGGTAGTCTGTGCTTATGCTTTTTGTCCTGGCAATTCCATCCAATTAGCACCACCTTTTACTCTGAAAGAAGGATAAGAGGCTTATGGAAGCTTCCTGATGGGAGAAATTGACTGAGGGGAAAACCGGGTCTTGTTCTGATGGGCGGGGCCATGCTCAGTAAATCTTTAATCCAGTTTTCTGTTTGATGGGCGGGGCTGTGTTCCCTCCCTGTTGTTTGACCTGAGGCAGAACTATGGTGGAGGTGATGGAGACAATGGGGAGCTCCTTCAGAAGGTCCCCGGCAGGCACTGCTGCACTCAATGCCCCCAGCCCTGCAGCAGGCCACCGCCGACCCACGCCTCTGCGGGAGACTCCTGGACACTCACAGGCAAGTCTGGGTCAGTCTCTTGTGGGGCCACTGCTCCTTCTCCTGGGCCCTGGTGCACAAGGTTCCGTCTGTGCCCTCCAAGGGTCTGTTTCCCAGTCCTGTGTAAGTTCTGGCGGCTCTGTGATGGGGTTAATGGGGACCTGCTCCAAGAGGGCTTATGCCACACCCAGGTCTGCTGCACCCAGAGCCTCTGCCCCTGCGACAGCCCACTGCTGACCTGCACCTAGACAGGAGACACCCAGACACAGTCTGTCTCAGTCTCTATGGGGTCTCTGGGTCCCGGTGCGCACAATGTATGTTTGAGCCCTCTGAGTGTCTCTGGCAGGTACGGGGTTTGATTCTGAATGCAATTCTGCCCCTCCTACCACTTTGATGGGGCTTCTCTGCCCTTGGACGTGGGTTATATCCTCACAGTCGATCCGGCGCCGCACAGCCAGCGCTCCAGCACTTACCATCTTCCTGGGGCTTCTCCTTAGCCCTGCGACGTAAGGTATCTCCTCACAGCTGCTCCAGCACCGCGAAACCGCTGCTCCAGCACCGCGAAACCGCTGCTCCAGTGTTAGCCTTGTCTAACTCAGTGAAACTAAGCCACGACGTGTGGGGCTACCCAAGACGGAAGGGTCATGATGGAGAGTTCTGACAAAACGTTGTCCACTGGAGAAGGGAATGGCAAACTGCTTCAGTGTTCTTGCCTTGAGAACCCCATGAACAGTATGAAAAGGCAAAATGATAGGACACTGAAAGATGAATTTCCCAGGTCAGTAGGTGCCCAATATGCTACTGGAGATCAGTGGAGAAATAACTCTAGAGAGAATGAAGGGATGGAGCCAAAGCAAAAACAACACACAGTTGTGGATGTGACTGGTGATGGAAGTAAAGTCTGATGCTGTTAAGAGCAATATTGCATAGGAACCTGGAATATTAGGTCCATGAGGCAAGGTAAATTGGAAGTGCTCAAACAGGAGATGTCAAGAGTGAACATCAACATTTTCAGTTCAGTTCAGTTCAGTCGCTCAGTCATCTCCAACTCTTTGCGACCCCAGGAACCACAACATGTCAGGCATCCCTGACCATCACCAACTCCCGGAGATTACTCAAACCCATGTCCATTGAGTCGGCGATGCCATCCAATTATCTCATCCTCTGTCATCCCCTTCTCCTCCTGACCTTTCCCAGCATCAGGGTCTTTGCAAATGAGTCAGCTCTTCACATCAGATGGCCAAAGTACTGGAGTTTCAGCTTCAACATCAGTCCTTCCAATGAACATCCAGGACTGATCTCCTTTAGGATGGACTGGTTGGACCTCCTTGCAGTCCAAGGGACTCTCAAGAGTCTTCTCCAACACCACAGTTCAAAAGCATCAATTCTTCGGTGCTCACTTTTCTTCACAGTCCAACTCTCACATCCATACACGACCACTGGAAAAACCATAGCCTTGACTAGATGGACCTTTGTTGGAAAAGTAATGTCTCTGCTTTATAATATGCTGTTTATGTTGGTAATAACTTTCCTTCCAAGGAGTAAACATCTTTTAATTTCATGGCTGCAATCACCATCTGCAGTGATTTGGGAGCCCAGAAAAATAAAGTCACCCACTGTTTCCACTGTTTCCCCATCTATTTGCCATGAAGTGATGGGACCAGATGTCATTATCTTAGTTTTCTGAATGTTGAGCTTTAAGCCAACTTTTAGAAATCCACATTTTAGGAATCAGGAAACTAAAATGGACTTGAATGGGTGAATTTAACTCAGATGGCCATTATATCCACTACTGTGGGCAAGAATCCCTTAGAAGAAATGGAGTAGCCAACATAGTCAACAAGAGTCCGAAATGCAGTACTTTGATGCAATCTCAAAAACAACAGAATGATCTGTTTGTTTCCAAGGCAAACCATTCAATATCACTGTAATCCAAGCCTATGCCCCAACCACTAATGCTGAAGAAGCAGAAGTTCAATGGTTCTGTGAAGACCTACAAGATCTTCTAGAACTAACACCCAAAAAAGATGTCCTTTTCATTATAGGGGACTGGAATGCAAAAGTAGGAAGTCAAGAAACACCTGGAATAACAGGAAAATTTGGCCTTGGAGTATGGAATGAAGCAGGGCAAAGCCTAATAGAGTTTTGCGAAGAGAATGCGCTGGTCATAGCAAACACTCTCTTCCAACAACACAAGAGAAGACTCTACACATGGACATCGCCAGATGGTCAACACCAAAATCAGATTGATTATATTCTTTGCAGCCAAAGATGGAGAAGCTCTATACAGTCAGCAAAACCAAGACCAGGAACTGACTGTGGCTCAGATCATGAACTGCTTATTGCAAATTCAGACTTAAATTGAAGAAAGAAGGGGAAACCACTAGACCATTCAGGTATGACCTATCAAATCCCTTACGACAATACGACAAGTGGAAGTGATGAATAGATTCAAGGGTTTAAATCTGATAGACAGTGCCTGAAGAATTATGGATGGAGATTTGTGACATTGTACAGGAGACAGTGATCAAGACCATCCCCAAGAAAAAAAAATGCAAAAAGGCAAAATGGTTGTCTGAGAAGGACTTACAAACAGCTATGAAAAGAAGAGAAGCAAAAGGCAAAGGAGGAAAGGAAAGATACCCATTTGAATGCAAAGTTCCAAAGAATAGCAAAGAGAGATAAGAAAGCCTTCCTCAGCGATCAATGCAAAGAAACAGAGGAAAACAATAGAGTGGGAAAGATCAGAGATCTCTTCAGGAAATTTAGAGATATCAAGAGAACTTTTCATGCAAAGATGGGCACAATAAAGGACAGAAATGGTATGGACCTAACAGAAGCAGAAGATATTAAGAAGAGGTGGCAAGAATACACAGAAGAACTGTACAAAAAAGATCTTCACGACCCAGATAATCATAATGGTGTGATCACTCATGTAGAACCAGAAATCCTGGAATGCCAAGTCAAGTGGGCCTTAAGAAGAATCATTATGAACAAAGCTAGTGGAGATGATGGAATTTCAGTTGAGCTATTTCAAATCCTAAAAGATGATGCTGTGAAAGTGCTGCACTCAATATGCCAGCAAATTTGGGAAATGGCTGTGGCGACAGAACTGGAAAAGGTCAGTTTCCAGTTTCATTCCACTCCAAAAGAAAGGCAATGCCAAAGAATGCTCAAACTACTGCACAATCGCACTCATCTCACATGCTTGCAAAGTAATGCTCAAAATTATCCAAGCTTCAACAGTACATGAACCGTGAACTTCCAGATGTTCAAGCTGGATTTAGAAAAGGTAAAGGAACCAGAGATCAAATTGCCAACATCCACTGGAACATCAAAAAGGCAAAAGAGTTCCAGAAAAACATCTACTTCTGCTTTATTGAATATGCCAAAGCCTTTGACTGTGTGGATCACAATAAACTGTGGAAAACTCTTAAAGAAATGGGAATACCAGACCACCTTACCTGCCTCCTGAGAAATCTGTATGCAGATCAAGAAGCAACAATTAGAACTGGGCTTGGAACAACAGACTAGTTCCAAATAGGAAAAGGAGTACGTCAAGGCTGTATATGGTCACCCTGCTTATTTAACTTATATACAGAGTATATCATGAGAAATGCTGGACTAGGTGAAGCATAAGCTGGAATTAAGATTGCCAGGAGAAATATCAGTAACCTCAGATATGCAGATGACACCACCCTTATGGGCAGAAAGCAAAGAAGAACTAAAGAGCCTCTTGATGAAAGTGAAAGAGGAGAATGAAAAAATTGACTTAAAGCTCAACATTCAGAAACTAAGATCATGGTATCTGGTCCCATCACTTCATGGCAAATAGATGGGGAAACAATGGAAACAGTGGCAGACTTTTTATTTGGGGGCTCCAAAATCACTGCAGATGGTGACTGCAGCCATGGAACTAAAAGATGCTTGCTCCTCAGAAGAAAAGTTATGACCAGCCTAGACAGCATACTGAAAAGCAGAGACGTTACTTTGCCAACAAAGGTCCATCTAGTCAAGGCTATGGTTTTTCCAGTGGTCATGTATGGATGTGAGAGTTGGGCTATAAAGAAAGCTGAGCACCAAAGTATTGATGCTTTTGAACTGTGGTGTTGGAGGAGACTCTTGAGAGTCCCTTGGACTGCAAGGAGATCCAACCAGGACATCAATCCTGAATATTCATTGGAAGGACTAATGCTGAAGCTGAAGTTCCAATACTTTGACCATCTGATGCAAAGAACTGACTCATTGGAAAAGACCCTGATGCTGGGAAAGATTGAAGGCAGGAAAAAGGGATGACGGGGGATGAGATGGTTGGATGGCATCACTGACTCAATGGACATGAGTTTGAGTAAACTCCGGGAGTTGGTGATGGACAGGGAGGCCTGGTGTGATGCAGTCCACAAGGTCGCAAAGAGTGGGACAGGACTGAGCAACTGAACTGAATTGAACTTTACTCTCAAGACTATCCTTGTCTATAATGATAAATAATTTGTCCATCCTAAGTGTAATTTGGGGGAGTGAGCGAAAGAAGTGGGGTGAGAGTGGAAGAAGTGTGTGTGTTGTGGCACAATATGAGGATAGATGAAGGGAAAACAGGAAAAGGCAATTTGATGTTTCCCAGGTCAGCTCTGTTGCTGTTCAGTCGCGAAGTCATGTCTGACTCTGTGATCCCATGGATTGCAGGATGCCAGGCTCCTCTCTTCTCCACTATCTCTCAGAGCTTGCTCAAATTCATGTCCATTAAGTTGGTGACGCTATCTAACCATCTCATCCTCTGCCGCCCCCTTCTCCTTTGGCCTTCAGTCTTTCCCAGCATCAGGGTCTTTTCCAATGAGGTGGCTCTTCACATCAGGTGGCCCAAGTATTGGAGTGTCAGCATCAGTCCTTCCAATGAATATTCAGGGTTGATTTTCTTTGGGATTAACCAGTTTGATCTCCTTGCAGTCCTCTCTGGGACTCTCAAGAGTCTTTTCCAGCACCACAATTTGAAAGTATCAATTCTTCAGCATTCAGCCTTCTTTATGGTCCAACTCTCACATCCGTACGTGACTACTGGAAAAACCACAGCTTTGATTACAGGTAAGTTGGTACTACTCAATTCTCCTCTTAACTGCTATTGAGACTGTAAGTCTCTGGAGCCAGACAACCTGAGTTCAAAGCCTGGTTTCACTACTGACAAGCTATATGATGTTGGCAAATTTTTTAATTGCTCTCTACCTCAGTTTCCTCATCTGTAAAATAGGAGTACTAGTAATATAAGATTATTGCAAAGATTAGATGAGTTAACATTTTTACAGCAGTTAACATAGTCTTACACCTACAAAGCAAAACAGATGTGTTACTATTATTGTGATTCATAGTTTGCCATAGTCAACACACAAAAAGACAACAGTTATAAAAAAAAAAACCACATTTAAGACCTAAATATAAACTAGATTCACTTGTTCAACAATTTTTCACTGGGCACTTATATTTAAGGCTCTGAGCTAAGCTCCAGGAAAATAAAATTATATAAAACACAGCAGGAAATTAAGGTGAGCTGGTATATAGCCCATACACATAAGAACTCTTTGCTTTATTATAAGATTTACTGAGTAAAGCTTTAACTCGATTAAATAAAGCAAAAACAAATGGTCTAGTTTTCAGTAATTTATTAATCTGTGGACTATCCGGCAGTCTTAATAAAACTTTAAAACAGAATGCAAACCTACCAGTATAGATGAATTGGCTAATACTGAACACTAAAAGAGGACTTAAATGTGCTCTCATGGTCATGAACTAGACCTTTGGAACCAAGAAAGGCTTAGGTATGAAACGGGTTCTGCCACTTTTCATGTCCTTGGGTAAAGTACCTAAATTTCCTATCCATTCATTATACATATTTAAAATGAGTAACTCTAGCTACCTACTTCAAGTGTAGTTATGAGGATTAAATGTAGGGCATTCATCTGAGTGTTCAGCACACAATAAATACTTAATAAATTATTTTTCTTTATCCAAATTTAAACAGTAGTTATCTTTCTATCCATATTATGTCTTCTCCACCTGATTTATCTCCATTTACCTCTAAGCAAATGAGACAAAAGATAATTTGCTATTGTTAAATATTCAATATTTTTAAAATATATTTTCAAAATGCAATGCCTTGCTGATATCTCTCATAGCAGAAGTATAAACTCACTCTCCTCTGAGTCACATACCTGTCTCTTTGTTTAGGTGATTTCTAGATTTCCTATTTAGACAAGGCCCTGATCTCAAAGACATAACATCTTATAATCCTGCTTTGATAACACAGCACAAGTGATGGAGCGACTACCCCCTCCTGCGTGAAACATGCATCTGTAGCTTGAGGATTCAGTTAGTGGAAACTCACTTGTAAAAGACAACTGCAAGCTATTTTGTTCGACGCACATCTCAAGCACCAAAACTTCAGCTGGACGCCATCTCCCTTACAATTAAGTTCTAAGCCAAAAGAAAAGTTTTCCTAAGTAATCCATGTTTGTAGCTATTTGATTTGTTATCTTAGAGTACTAACATTGAAAGCAATTTAAAATTATTTGAAGATCTTTTCAAAAAGAAAAGAAGTTGATAAATTACTGGTGTAAGTACTAAATTGCATCTGAGGAATTTTAATGTCACATGGTCTAATGGGGAAAAAAGTGTGTTTGAGAACTAAAAAGATTAACCTAGAACTGAACTCAGAGGCAGGTATTTTTAGGAATCTTTGGGAGCGTTTTAATGTCAGTAACTTAAGAAACAAGTAAAATGTTTGTTTCTCGTGGTTGCTAGGCAACATGTTGGGTTTGATTCGGTTTCCAGTTTAAATAACAGTGCCATGATTATAATAATAAATAGCATCAACTTTTTCTCAGTTTAATATTAAAATACTTAAGAACAGTTGGCTTTAGAAGTCATTATTACTTAACATTTTTTTTCATTGTTTTCCATATCCTTATTTTAGAATCCTAGAACCAAATACTGTACTCTTAAAAGAACAACTGACATTCCAACTGTGCATTAGGCTGTATTTCTATTTTAAATCAGAAATTCACATAAAATTCAAGTTACTGAACTTTGTAAACTTTTGTCTGAGTTTCTACGCTAATCATCATATCCCTGTACCATCAAATATTCTTTTTAAAGGCAAGGGAGCAGAATGTAACTTTGATTTTCACTCAAAATAATTGAAATAGTAAAGTAATTAGCCTTCAACTAATAAAAATAAATGAAAAAAAGATAAATAAATAAAAGGGATACAAGGGAAAAAATAATTGAAATGCTGCTACTGAAGAAGGATAAACTTCAGAAATTTAGAAAGGAACAACAAAACCCACTTATACAAAAACCTAACACCCCAATGAAGTTGGAAATAAACAGTTGTTCCAATTAATGTGTTTCCATGGAGTTTTTAGCATAGATAATATTTTTTGTTTTCTTCTAGCTATAATAAAACTTTAAATTATTGTTTTAAGTCAGACACTACAGAGGAGTAAAAAATAAAAAGTGACATCCCTCTTCCTATCTCCTCCTCTAGTTCAATCCTACTCCCCAGGAATAATCACTGCTAACACTTTCTTGTGAATGTACATGTTTTTAAATTGTGCTTGGGAACTGGCACTTTAGAATTTGACACCAAATTCATCTATTGTTAGAGTTTCAACACAGTGTTAACACTTTACCAAAACTTAAAAAAAAAAAAAAGCGCAACATTTTTCTAGGAAAAAACGATAGCCCTGGACCTAAACTTTTCTCTTCTGACTCCTCTCTCATAGGACCTCTCTTCCATTTCTGAATAGCACGCACACTCAGTCTGAGGACTCAACCAACTCACCACTATTGGATGGGAATTTCTGGGTCTATGTTTTTAAAAGGTTAATGTTTCTAAAGCAGTTTCCCAGCACTTAGTGAAATCTAAGTTTAAAGTACCAAACAATCTCTCCCCCAGCTTCCCTCCTGTCTCCTCCTCCCTTCCTCCTTTCTTTCTCTCTCTCCTTCTCCCCTTTCCCCATCATTCCTTCATTTCTACTAACTTCCTTCTGTTTTTATTATTTATTCTCATTTATACAATATTTCACACAAAAGCATTATTATGTGAAGGCTGGAGGGCTGGCATGATCTAAGCCCCTTAGAGGTACAGGAAACCCATTCTAGGCACATGTATAAGTTAAAACTGCACTAAGAAATTATTAAGAGCCTTTGTCTCTGTCTCTCTGTCTCTGTCTCTCTCACACACACACAAACACACACACCCCTTCAGAGGGCTTTTCGTCTAAGTACTGTCCTCCTCCCAGTTTCCAGTTTTCTGGACAGTCTAAACAATTTCCATCCTCCAGCCCAAGGATAACCTACTGTTCTTACACCCATTTTTGGTATCCGAAGGGATTAGTTCCTTTCCCGTTTAGGACTGGTTTCTATAATGGGAATTCAGTATTCTCTCTCTCTTTTTCTCTCTCTCACACACACACCGTTTGGAACCTCTGCCATAAGCTGTTTTTCCAAACGGTTTCTCAGCAACCACACACTGAATTAAAACTGTCCTGGGTATTCGGCTCACTGCTTGTCATGAACACACTTGTGTTTGCCCAGCTCATGCCCTCTTCTGAGAGCTGCCTCATCCGTCTGTTTATATCACACAACCTCATTCCTCTGCAACCAAGAGCTGATTGGATTAGAGTGGACATCTGACCCTTGTTCTGGTCCTATCAAACCCTCTCCCTTGAGAACTAGGTACTAAAAACCCAATAAGTGGGAGTCAACTAGAGCTAGAAAGACATTGTATTGGAACAAGGGTGGCCATTTGGGTATAACTGCGCTAATAAGGAAGCAGAATGAAGCAGATTTCAGAGAGAAGGAAGCAAGTTAACAGATTCAGAAACAGGCAGAGGTATGAGGCTATGTGACAAGAGAAAGCAAAAATAAGACCAGGAATAAAAGAGAGAACAAATCTTTCTTAATTACTGATATCTTTCCATTTCTTCATAAAGCAACAAATGTATTTTCTTACACTGAATCCTTTAAAATATCCCAGAATTCTTATAATAAACTAACATTGCTTTAAGCTACTTGACTCTGGTTTTAAGTCCTATAACCAAAAAAAAGAAAAGTCCCTGACCATGATCTCTCTTACTCTTTTATGTCCCCCACCTCCCTCTCTTTTCTTCCTTGGTTTTCCTTGACCCAAAGGATAATGCCATCTGGATATTTTCTCTTAATCTCTGAAACATACCCAGAACTTACATGGCAAATAGTCAATAAATACTGGTAGATTTTTACAGCATCAGGAACACAGATGAGAGGCTGATGGAATACGTTGTACAATATTCAGCACAACCTTCCTTTTAGGGCATAACTTTGAGGCACTGCATCAGATACTATATATGCATCAACTCTTTTCTTAAAGCAACCGTTCAAGCTAAGAGTTATTAGTCCCTTTTACACCTTTTACAGATGAGAAGACAGGAGTCTGGTATTAACAGTGCTACCCAAAAACACATGGCTTAAAAGCTGAAGAATCAGAGCTATAATCTCAGTTTATTGAACTACCAATAAACCCTATACTACAGTAAATCCATATACTTTCTTCTTCAATACACAGACTTAAAGAATCACAATCCCCACGAGAATCCTCACCAAAAAAAATGAATACGAAATGATGAAAGCAAGGTGTCTTAAACACTACTGGAGCCAAAGAAGCAATGTTGCAACACAGATTATGGAATGAATGATTCTGTGAAGAGAAAAGCACAGTGATGAGAAAATGGGCATTTCTTTGTTCCCACCTCAGTGCCAAAGCAGAATAAAACAATCTATCCCATCTCATCGGCATATCAGAGAATGTGCAGAACAAGGAGGCTGGCCAAGGATGCTCAGACATCCCCGGAAGAAGGAGCAGTGGTGGAAGACATTTTATTGAGGCATTTTACAGAGCCTGTTGTATTCTGAAGGCTTCAAGAGGGCAGGAATGCTGTGCCGCAGCACATAACACAGTGCCCGGCACTTACCAGGAGCTCAGTAAATCCTGCTGAGTGAATGAGCTCCAACTTCTGTAAGCTTCAGCAGCTGCGCCGATGCAGACAGCCCTAAGTAGGAAGAGAAGTGCAGAAGTACAATTAATGTCGAGGACAACTGAAAGGATGAAATCCAAGCAAGTGCTGATAGAAAACCTGAGATAATCCTTCGTAAACTGGAGGGAAGTGGGATGTTCCCAACAATGCAGAGTAACCATTTGGACACAAACATGAGTGGAGGAAGAGCTAACACTGGAGCAGAAGCAGTGACTGACCGAGAATCAGGGAATTAACTTAGAAAAGAAGACAGAAAAAAAAATCAACAAATTTCTCCTAATGAAATCTCTATAAGAATTTTGCCATTCTAGTGGGAAGGGTTGGAAGTTAACGCTGTGAATATATGTCATACAATAATGATAAGGATCACATATAATAAAACTATAGCTAAATTTTATTGAAGACTTACAAAAGTATTTTAAACAAACTCATTCATTCGAACTTTGAATCCTGACAACAACTCCATGAGGCAGCTACTATTACTATTACCATTTTTGCAAATAAAGAAACAGAAATTCAAAGAGCAAAGTAATTTCCTTAAGATAAAAAAGTTTGTAAGTAATAAAACCAAGATTCTAGCCCAAGCCATTTTGAACAGTAAGGTCTATTTTCATAACCACTGAGTCACAGTTTATAATCAACGCAAACTGTATGTAGTATATTCTTCAATGTGGTTTCAGTCATTTTCAGTCCATTGTATTGTCATTATAAAGTTCTGAGTTTAAAAGAACGAAACTCTTTCAGGCAGTTACAGATCATATCTGGATCCAAGTCAGCTCCACTGGACATTTGTAGACTGATACAGTAGCCAGAATATCTATCCACACTCTGCCTCTAACCACTCAAAACTTGCCCCTCATCAAGAGAAATATATTATTTTCTTTTTCTTTTACTTTTTATCTATTTGAGACAATGGCTATTCACTAAACTTATTATGATAACCATTTCCTGAAGTCAAACCATTATGTTGTACATCTTACACACATACAGTACTGTATGTCAAATTACAACTCAGTAAAATTGGGGAGAAAAAGAGGTCTCTGTTTAAAAAAAAAGAACTTGCCTTTGCCTCTCATCCATGACCCATAGGACCTGAACATAAATCTAAGGCAAGAAGTCACTGCATTTATAAAGAACTTTAAAATTAGGTATGACATAAATCAAATTCCTTATGACTATACAGTGGAAGTGAGAAATAGATTTAAGGGACTAGATCTGATAAACAGAGTGCCTGATGAACTATGGATGGAAGTTCATGACATTGTACAGGAGACAGGGATCAAGACCATCCCCATGGAAAAGAAATGCAAAAAAGCAAAATGGCTGTCTGAGGAGGCCTTACAAATAGCTGTGAAATGAAGAGAAGTGAAAAGCAAAGGAGAAAAGGAAAGATATTACCATTTGAATGCAGAGTTCCAAAGAATAGCCAGGAGAGATAAGAAAGCCTTCCTCAGTGAACAATGCAAAGAAATAGAGGAAAAGAACAGAATGGGAAAGACTAGAGATCTCTTCAGGAAAATTAGAGATACCAAGGGAACAATTCATGCAAAGATGGGTTTGATAAAGGACAGAAATGGTATGGACCTAACAGAAACAGAAGATATTAAAAAGAGGGGGCAAGAATACACAAAAGAACTGTACAAAAAAGATGCTCATGACCCAGATAATCACAATGGTGTGATCACTCACCTAGAGCCAGACATCCTGGAATGTGAAGTCAAGTGGGCCTTAGAAAGCATCACTATGAACAAACCTAGTGGAGGTGATGGAATTCCAGTTGAGCTATTTCAAATCCTGAAAGATGATGCTGTGAAAGTGCTGCATCCAATATGCCAGCAAATTTGGAAAACTCAGCAGTGACCACAGGACTGGAAAAGATCCATTTTCATTCCAATCCCTAAGAAAGGCAATCCCAAAGAATGCTCAAACTACCGCATGATTGCACTCATCTCACATGCTAGTAAAGTAATGCTCAAAATTCTCCAAGCCAGGCTTCAGCTATACGTGAACCATGAACTTCCAGATGTTCAAGCTGGTTTTAGAAAAGGCAGAGGAACCAGAGATCAAATTGCCAACATCCACTGGATCATCGAAAAAGCAAGAGAGTTCCAGAAAAACATCTATTTCTGCTTTATTGACTACGCCAAAGCCTTTGACTGTGTGGATCACAATAAACTGTGGAAAACTCTTAAACAGATGGGAATACCAGACCACCTGACCTGCCTCTTGAGAAACCTATATGCAGGTCAGGAAGCAACAGTTAGAACTGGACATGGAACAACAGACTGGTTCCAAATTAGGAAAGGAGTACATCAAGGCTGTATACTGTCACTCTGCTTATTTAACTTATATGCAGAGTACATCATGAGAAATGCTGGGCTGGAAGAAGCACAAGCTGGAATCAAGACTGCCAGGAGAAATATCAATAACCTTGGATATGCAGATGACACCACAATTATAGTAGAAAGTGAAGAGGAACTAAAAAGCCTCTTGATGAAAGTGAAAGAGGAGAGTGAAAAAGTTGGCTTAAAGCTCAACATTCAGAAAACGAAGATCATGGCATCTGGTCCCATCAACTCATGGGAAATAGATGGGGAGACTGTGGAAACAGTGTCAGACTTTATTTTTCTGGGCTCCAAAATCACTGCAGATGGTGACTGCAGCCATGAAATTAAAAGACTCCTTGGAAGCAAACTTATGACCAACCTAGATAGCATATTAAAAAGCAGAGACATTACTTTGCCAACAAAGGTTCGTCTGGTCAAGGCTATGGTTTTTCCATTGGTCATGTATGGATGTGAGAGTTGGACTGTGAAGAAAGCTGAGCGCAGAAGAATTGATGCTTCTGAACTGTGGTATTGAGAAGACTCTTGCAAGGAGATCCAACCAGTCCATCCTGAAGGAGATCAGTCCTGGGTGTTCATTGGAAGGACTGATGCTGAAGCTGAAACTCCAATACTTTGGCCACCTGATGCGAAGAGCTGACTCATTTGAAAAGACCCTGATGCTGGGAGGGATTGGGGGCAGGAGGAGAAGGGGATGACAGAGGATGAGATGGCTGGATGGCATCACCGACTCGATGGACATGAGTTTGAGCAAACTCCGGGAGTTGGTGATGGACAGGGAGGCCTGGTGTGCTGTGATTCATGGGGTCGCAAAGAGTTAGACACAACTGAGCAACTGAACTGAACTGAACTGAACTGAGTGTTTGGATTATCTTCTTAGCCTTGGCAACTGAAATTTTTGGCTCATGGATTTGAATTAGTAGTTACATTTCAATTCTATGCACTCTTACAGTTTTGCTATAATGACTAACTTTGTGTGTTCTGGTTAATTTGATTTGATTTCATTTTTCCATACTTCCTGCTCACATATGACCCATTATCCCATTAGGCGGCAGTTGAGGCAGTTCAAAACAAAGAAATGTCAACATTTAAAACTTTTGACCTGACCTATATAACTGACCTGACCCATATAACTTCAAAAGTAGCTAAATAAAGAGCTCTGGGCATAAACATATGCTATAAATAATATCTTTGTGCAATCATATTTTCATTTAGAGGCAGTATTTATGACTGTCTTTGGAAACCAGGTCTGACAATGCAGAGAATGAAAGAAAAGAATATGGACTCTGGGTCTGTACAGGAGTCCTGTGTCCTGACTTTCAGTTCAGTTCAGTGGCTCAGTCGTGTCCAACTCTTTGCAACGCCATGGACTGCAGCACTCCAGGCCTCCCTGTCCATCACCAACTCCTGGAGATTACTCAGACTCATGTCCATTGAGTTACTGATGCCATCCAGCCATCTCATCCTCTGTCGTCCCCTTCTCTTCCCGCCTTCAATCTTTCCCAGCATCAGGGTCTTTTCAAATTAGTCAGTTCTTCGCATCAGGTGGTCAAAATACTGGAGCTTCAGCTCCAGCATCAGTCCTCCCAGTGAATATTCAGGGCTGATTTCCTTTAGGATTGACTGATTTGTTCTCCTTGAAGTCCAAGGGAGTCTTAAGAGTCTTCTCCAACACCACAAATCAAAAGCATCAATTCTTCAGTGCTCAAGCCTTCTATATGGTCCAACTCTCACATCTATACCTGACTACCGGAAAAACCACAGCTTTGACTAGATGGACCTTTGTTGGCAATGTCTCTGCTTTTTAATATGCTGTCTAGGTTTGTCATAGCTTTTCTTCCAAGGAGCAAGCATCTTTTAATTTCATGGCTGCAGTCACCATCTGCAGTAGTTTTGGAGCCCATAAATATAAAATCTGTCACTGTTCCCATTGTTTCCCCATCTATTTGCCATGAAGTGACGGGACCGGAAGCCATGATCTTGGTTTTTTGAATGTTGACTTTTAAGCCAGCTTTTTTACTCTCCTCTTTCACTTTCATCAAAAGGCTCTTTAGCTCCTCTTTGCTTTTTGCTATAAGGGTGATATCATCTGAATATCTGAGGTTATTGCTATTTCTCCCAGCAATCTTGATTCCAGCTTGTGCTTCATCTAGCCCAGCACTTCCCATGATGTACTCTGCATATAAGTTAAATAAGCAGGGTGACAATATACAGCCCTGACTTTTCCCACCACCAAGTCTAGGATTAGGGCAAGGGAAGAGGGAATATGGACAATGACAGAGGCTTCAGTTACCTTTCTCATAAGATACTCAAGAAACTAGGGAAACTGAGATTCTAGCATTTAGTAAAGCACAGGACCAGTGTAGTAGTACTGGATGAAGGGACAGTGCAGGCAGAAGGAGGCTAAGACCACTCATAGGAATCCTATAGCTCATAGAGGGGACAACCAGCAAAGATTTCTTCTTCCCACTAGACCGTACGCGAGGGACAGTTCAGCATCAACCTGCAAGTACAGATGAACAGAACCAGACAATGTCCATCTCAGCACATTCCCACATGCATTGGATAAAATAATCCAGGGAAGATGGAAAACCTCCTCACTGCTGCGTTGATATTCTGTAAATGGTGTTGCAAGCCAGCCACAAGCCTAGGAAAATGTAGTGGTGGTGAAATCCTGAACTGACTGAGGTGATGTTTCAGCCACTCCATGTAACAATTTTCAAAATGAGTATTAATTTCAATTACAGAAAAATTATACAATTTACTTTTCTTATACACGTGTTTGTGAGCTGATACCACTACCCTGCTATAACTCAGCTTTTCATTTCATCCCTTTATTGTGATTACTTTGGGGTACTATTCCTTTCATCAAATTCTGGGTTTAACAAGCATCCACAATTCCCAGAGAAGCCAATCAATACTTCTAGTCTTAATTCTTTGAGTGTTCCTAATAATCTGATATCCAAAAGAGGTCACTTATCCTATATTATAGTTAATATCATGAATGTGTTCTACAGAAAAAAAGAGAGAGAAATGAGCTTTTATTGAACTGCAGAACATCAAAACTATTTGCATATTTCTGCATCCTGGAGCTATAACTATCATTTGCATTTAAAGGTATAAGAAGGAAGATA
The DNA here is from genome assembly GCF_910594005.1 of Cervus elaphus. Lineage (NCBI taxonomy): Eukaryota > Metazoa > Chordata > Mammalia > Artiodactyla > Cervidae > Cervus > Cervus elaphus. The sequence goes on along the minus strand of NC_057817.1, from coordinate 10,787,870 downwards.
CACAGAAGTAGTTAAGAAAGTTTTCTGTGGTGACAAAGGTCAAAACTTTCAACAAGATGAAGATTTTTGCTTTTTATAAAATCTACTTTTGTGGACATGGGGTATAACCCAACAAAAGAAAGGTCAATTAAGGCAGCATTCCAGAAAAGGTTAACTCAACAAATAAGGTGGAGTCAGAGCTTGACGCAAGCTTAGAACAGGCCTGGGGGATTAGGATGGCCTTGTTCAAAGCTACAAGGATAGGCTGGATTACTAAAAGTCAGTGGATTGTCTAAAATTGGAATTAAGATCAAACACACACACCAAATCCATGCTTCTAATCCACACGCCACAGTTTAGGGACCAATTGTGTTCTCCTATAATAAAACAAGTTGACAGAGCTGGGAGTTGAGAAAGGAATCATCAGACTGGATTAGGGCCCACTCTAAAGACCTCATTTTAACTCAGTCATGTTTATAAAGGTCCCATCTGCAAATGCAGTCACATTCTGAACTACTGGGTGTTAGGGCTTCCACATATGAATTTGGTAGTTGTGGCAGGGACACAATTCAGCCCAGAACACTTCTCTTATCTAAAATTAGATGAACATTCAAAACTACAATGAGGTACCACATCGCACCAGTCAGAATGGCCATCACTAAAAAGTCTAAAAATTGCAAATGCTGGAGAGGGTGTGGATAAAAAGGAACCCTCCTACACTATTGGTGGGAATGGAAAGTGTCACAGCCACTATGGAGTTACCACATGATCCAGCAGTACCACTCCTGGGCATATATCTGGAGAAAATGATAATTCAAAAAGGTAGATGTACCTCAGTGTTCACAGCAGCACTATTTACAATAGATAAGGCATGAAAGCAACCTAAATGTCTCTCGACAGATAAATGAATATAAAAGATGTGGCTCAACAGTAAAGAATCCACCTGTCAATGCAGGAGACATAAGAGACACGGGTTTGATCTCTGGGTCAGGAAGATACTCTGGAGGAAGAAACAGCAATCCACTCCAGTATTCTTGCCTAGAGAATCCCATGGACAAAGGAAGCTGGCAGGCTACAGTCCATGGGATCACAGAAAGTCAGACATGACTGAGTACACACACACACACATATAGTTGGTCAGTCACTAAGTCGAGACCAGCTCTTTGTGATCCCATGGACTGCAGTATGCCAGGCTCCCTTGTCCTTCACTGTCTCTTAGAGTTTGTGCCAATTCATGTCCATTGAATTGGTGATGCTATCTCATCCTCTGCCACTCCCTTCCCCTTTTACCTTTAATCTTTCCCAGTATCAGGGGCTTTTCCAGTGAGTTGGCTCTTCGCATTAGATGGCCAAAGTATTGGAGCTTCAGCTTTAGCATCAGTCCTTCCAGTGAATATTTAGGGTTGATTTCCTTTAGGATTGACCAGTTTGATCTCCTTACAGTCCAAAGGACTCTCAAGAATCTTCTCCAGCACCACAATTTGAAAGCATCAATTCTTCGGCACCCAACCTTCTTTATGGTTCAGCTCTCACACTTGTATATGTCTACTGGAAAAACCATAGCTTTGACTATATGGACCTTTGTTGGCAAAGTGATGTCTCTGCTTTTTAATATGCTGTCTAGGTTTGTCATACCTTTCCTTCCAAGAAGCAAGTCTCTTTTAATTTCATGGCTACAGTCACATCCAACTTACCTGATTCATGGACCTAACATTCCAGGTTCCTATGTAATATTATTCTTTACAGCATCAGACTACTTTCACCAACAGACACATCCACAACTGAGCATTGTTTCCGCTTTGGTCGAGTATCTTCATTCTTTCTGGAGCAATTTCTCCACCCTTTGCCAGTAGCATATTGAACATCTACCAACCTGGCGGGGCAGGGCTCATCTTCCAGTGTCATATCTTTTTGCCTTTTCAAACTGTTCGTGGTGTTCTCGAGGCAAGAATACTGGAGTGGTTTGCCATTCCCTTCTCCAGTGGACCACATTTTGTCAGAACTCTCCACCATAACTCACCACTGGCCCTGCATGGTATGGCTCATAGCTTTCTTTTTCACTTTGACTAGCTTTCTGTGACAGTGGTTTACATTCTAGAGGCTGTGAGACTGTAGTTCTTGCTTCTTCTGTCTGCCCTCTGATGGATGAGGATAAGAGGCTGGTGTGAGCTTCCTGATGGGAGGGACTAGCTATAGGGAAAACTGGGTCTTGCTCTGGTGGGCAGGGCCATGCTCAGTGAATCTTTAATCCAGTTGCTGATGGGTGGGGCTGTACTCTCTCCCTGTTAGCTGGCCTCTACAGGTCAGGAGGGGCGGCTGTGAGAAGATACCCCTCGTCCAAGGTAAGGAGCAGCGGCTGTGCTTTGCTGGAGCAGCCGTGAAGAGATACCCCACGTCCAAGGTAAGAGAAACCCAAGTAAGACGGTAGGTGTTGTGAGAGGGCATCAGAGAGCAGACACACTAAAACCATAATCACAGAAAACTAGCCAATCTGATCACAGGACCACAGTCTTGTCTAAATCAATGAAACTAAGCCATGCCATGTGGGGCCTCCCAAGACAGACGGGTCATGGTGGAGAGGTCTGACAGAATGTGGTCCACTAGAGAAGGGAATGGCAAACCACTTCAGTATTCTTGCCTTGAGAACCCCATGAACAGTATGAGAAGGCAAAATGATAGGATACTGAAAGAGAAACTCCCCAGGTCGGTAGGTGCCCCATATGCTACTGGAGATCAGTGGAGAAATAACTCCAGAAAGAATGAAGGGATGGAGCCAAAGCAAAAACAATACCCAGTTGTGGATGGGACTGGTGATAGAAGCAAGGTCCGATGCTGTAAAGAGCAATATTGCACAGGAACCTGGAATGTTACATCCATGAATCAAGGCAAATTGGAAGTGGTCAAACAGGAGATGGCAAGAGTGAATGTCGACATTCTAGGAATCAGTGAACTAAAATGGACCGGAATGGGTGAATTTAACTCAGATGACCATTATATCTACTACTGTGGGCAGGAATCCCTTAGAAGAAATGGAGTAGCCATCATAGTCAACAAAAGAGTCCGAAATGCAGTACTTTGATGAAATCTCAAAAACAACAGAATGATCTCTGTTCATTTCCAAGGCAAACCATTCAATATCACAGTAATCCAAGCCTATGCCCCAAACAGTAATGCTGAAGAAGCCGAAGTTGAACGGTTCTATGAAGACCTACAAGACCTTTTAGAACTAACACCCAAAAAAGATGTCCTTTTCATTATAGGGGACTGGAATGCAAAAGTAGGAAGTCAAGAAACACCTGGAATAACAGGAAAATTTGGCCTTGGAGTATGGAATGAAGCAGGGCAAAGCCTAATAGAGTTTTGCGAAGAGAATGCGCTGGTCATAGCAAACACTCTCTTCCAACAACACAAGAGAAGACTCTACACATGGACATCGCCAGATGGTCAACACCAAAATCAGATTGATTATATTCTTTGCAGCCAAAGATGGAGAAGCTCTATACAGTCAGCAAAAACAAGACCGGGAGCTGACTGTGGCTCAGATCATGAACTCCTTATTGCCAAATTCAGACTTAAACTGAAAAAGTAGGGATAACCACTAGACCATTCAGGTATGACATAAATCAAATCCCTTATGACTATACAGTGGAAGTGAGAAATAGATTTAAGGGACTAGATCTGATTGACAGAGAGCCTGATGAACTATGGACGGAGGTTTGTGACATTGTACAGGAGACAGGGATCAAGACCATCTCCGTGGAAAAGAAAGGCAAAAAGGCAAAATGGCTGTCTGAGGAGGTCTTACAAATAGCTGTGAAATGAAGAGAAGTGAAAAGCAAAGGAGAAAAGGAAAGATATTCCCATTTGAATGCAGAGTTCCAAAGAATAGCCAGGAGAGATAAGAAAGCCTTCCTCAGCAATCAATGCAAAGAAATAGAGGAAAAGAACAGAATGGGAAAGACTAGAGATCTCTTCAAGAAAATTAGAGATACCAAGGGAACATTTCATGCAAAAATGGGCTCAATAAAGGACAGAAAATTAGAGATACCAAGGGAATATTTCATGCAAAAATGGGCTCAATAAAGGACAGAAATGGTATGGACCTAACAGAAGCAGAAGATACTAAGAGGAGATGGCAAGAATACACAGAGAACTGTACAAAAAAGATGTTCACGACCCAGATAATCACGATGGTGTGATCACTCACCTAAAGCCAGACATCCTGGAATGTGAAGTCAAGTGGGCCTTAGAAAGCATCACTATGAACAAACCTAGTGGAGGTGATGGAATTCCAGTTGAGCTATTTCAAATCCTGAAAGATGATGCTGTGAAAGTGCTGCATCCAATATGCCAGCAAATTTGGAAAACTCAGCAGTGGCCACAGGACTGGAAAAGATCCATTTTCATTCCAATCCCTAAGAAAGGCAATCCCAAAGAATGCTCAAACTACCGCATGATTGCACTCATCTCACATGCTAGTAAAGTAATGCTCAAAATTCTCCAAGCCAGGCTTCAGCTATGTGAACCGAGAACTTCCAGATGTTCAAGCTGGTTTTAGAAAAGGCAGAGGAACCAGAGATCAAATTGCCAATATCCGCTGGATCATCGAAAAAGCAAGAGAGTTCAAGAAAAACATCTACTTCTGCTTTATTGCCTACGCCAAAGCCTTTGACTGTGTGGATCACAATAAACTGTGGAAAACTCTTAAACAGATGGGAATACCAGACCACCTGACCTGCCTCTTGAGAAACCTATATGCAGGTCAGGAAGCAACAGTTAGAACTGGACATGGAACAACAGACTGGTTCCAAATAGGAAAAGGGGTACATCAAGGCTGTATATTGTCACCCTGCTTCTTTAACTTATATGCAGAATACATCATGAGAAACGCTGGGCTGGAAGAAGCACAAGCTGGAATTAAGATTGCTGGGAGAAATATCAATAACCTTGGATATGCAGATGACGCCACCCTTATGGCAGAAAGTGAAGAGGAACTAAAAAGTCTCTTGATGAAAGTGAAAAAGGAGAGTGAAAAAGTTGGCTTAAAGCTCAACATTCAGAAAACGAAGACCATGGCATCTGGTCCCATCAACTCATGGGAAATAGATGGGGAGACAGTGGAAACAGTGTCAGACTTTATTTTTCTGGGCTCCAAGATCACTGCAGATGGTGACTGCAGCCATGAAATTAAAAGACCCTTACTCCTTGGAAGGAAAGTTATGACCAACCTCGATAGCATATTAAAAAGCAGAGACATTACTTTGCCAACAAGGGTCCATCTGGTCAAGGCTATGGTTTTTCCAGTGGTCATGTATGGATGTGAGAGTTGGACTGTGAAGAAAGCTGAGTGTTGAAGTATTGATGCTTTTGAACTGTGGTGTTGGAGAAGCCTCTTGAGAGTCCCTTGGACTGCAAGGAGATCCACAGTCCATCCTAAAGGAGATCAGTCCTGGGTGTTCATTGGAAGGACTGATGCTGAAGCTGAAACTCCAGTACTTTGGCCACCTCATGCGATGAGTTGACTCATTGGAAAAGACCCTGATGCTGGGAGGGATTGGGGGCAGGAGGAGAAGGGGATGACAGAGGATGAGGTGGCTGGATGGCATCACCGACTCGATGGGCATGAGTTTGAGTAAACTCCGGGAGTTTGTGATGGACAGGGAGACCTGGCGTGCTGCGATTCATGGGGTCTCAAAGAGTCCGACACGACTGAGCGACTGAACTGAACTGAACTGAACAGGTTCTACGGTAGGGCTAATGGCAACACGCACTAACAGCCATCCCATGCAGAACCAGTTTTAGTCAGTCTTTAGACTAAAAGAAATACAGTGTGAGCTCACTCTTTTCCATTTCCTCTTCCCAAGGATTTACTCCCCTCCAGAATCTGCCTGATTTCATTCATTTTTCAATGCCTTCTGGTAATTGATAACTTGCGTGTTTAGGATTTATATTGTGTCTGTGAAAGTCAGTCTCATAGGAGCTTACCAGCCATAGCCAATGCAAGAAGATAGGGTAATTTTTACAACCATTTGAAAAGCTATTTGGTGGCATTTAATTAAGGTGAATTGCTTCATATCCTAAGAATCAGTAATTTTATTTCCAATATAGTTATATATGTATGTTCACACAAAAACATGTATGACTATATTTATAGCAGCATTGTTTGTAATAGCCAGAAACTGGAAGTGACTAAATCTCTATCAACACTAGAGCAATAAATGAATTGTGACACATTCAAATGATGGAATAACATACATCAGAATAAATTATTGCTAATGAAACAACATGAATTTTACAACAGAATGTTGAGCAAAGGAAGCCTAATACAAGGGAATACCTACAAATGATTCTGTTTCAATGAAATAAAAAAAAAACAATAACAAAAAAACAGGAAAAACTAATACACAGAGTTAAGAGACAGGAATGGTGGTTACATTTGGGGAAGGAGAAGACAGAGGGTTTCTAATAATATTCTATTTCCTGAACTGAGTACATCTAATTACCAGGATGTGTTCACTTTGTAAAAAATATTTGAACTGTCAATATATATGTGCTATTTGTGTTCTTCTCCATATATATATTTCAATAAACATTTGAAAGAAACAAAATAAAATTAGACTAGCAAAAACAAAATTAAAAAATAATAGTCTTTTAAGAAACAGATTTTTCCTAATGTGGATAAACTGTTTCAGGATGCTGTACCAAATTTTTCAGATTAATGGTCTCTTAAAGAATACATAGAAACATTTTATCACGATCTTTGATCTACAAAAGTCTGTGCAACTGCCTAAGAACTCTTAAAATCATAAAAAGCTTGTATCTTGGGACTATCTGCTTTATTTAAAATCATGTTTACTTTGAACACTGTACATTATGAAATTCAGTACACACATTATAATATAAATTCTCCTTAGCTTTCTTTTGTCTCTTAACCTGTTTTCATCTTCTTTCATTCATTTTTGCCCTGGGCCCCAATTCATAGGAGCGGGGAATTCTTTTTCTAAAACATATACACTCTTCCTAGGGACTCATAAAGGTTGATTGATAAAAAATGTACTCTCTCATATTCTCTGCTTGTTCATCCATTTATGATTCCTTCGAGGCCAAATTCTTGTCACTGACCTTCCTCCAGTGAACGCTGGCCCCAGGGAGAGGTTCCATGTATCCATAGAGGTCATGACCATCCACACTCACTCTTTTATGCTTTAAAACAAAGTATTGGTGCTGCAGGGCACCAGAATAGTCAAACCTTTGTCAGAAGACAGATGCATTCTGTGTAAAGCCATTAACTGGATATTAACATTTCACTTCTGTTTTCCTTCTAAACTTTTTTCCCATTGCTTTTTACAGAGAAGTGGCTAATTATTTTTTAAATGCTTTATGCCTTGCTCTATGTTTCATACTATTAAATATTTGTAATTCCATCAGAATACACACTGATAGTGCAGAAGCAATCAATCCATATACTAAAGCCAGAATTGTTTAAAATATAAATAAAGATTTATCAGGCATCAGACTTTCCATACAGTGAAAGGAAATTTAACTGAGTAACTCTCTGCAGACCCTGTGTTTCTGATAAACCACTTGATAAATTTAATCTACTTTTCTCGTTCTTAACCATACTTCAAAAAAGTGGACGATGGGGGAGGGGGTTTAATATTAATAGATTCAGACATTGTCAACACTGCTGCAAAGGAATGATACTGTACATATTTAAAGTCAGTATCCAAATATTCTGGAAAGCTGAACCACATAAATATAGAACAGCCTCACATTTTACACCAGTCACTACATAGTTGGGAAACTATGCATCAGTTAAACAAAGAAATTAAACACATAGGGCCTGCTACATTTAAATATTTAAGTGCCATATTTTAAACAAATCATATTACTGTAGGCCAGAGGATTTCCAAGAAAAAAAAAAAAGTAAATCTTTTATAGAACCTCTTTTTTTTTTTTCTTGAGATTTTGTACTTCACACAATAATGCTTTTCATTGCTGCACTTTCTCCAAATGTTTTCAACTTCTTAGAGGCTACATTGTTTTGTAAGAAGAAACTGTAGGTTTTCCAAAGAGACTCTCTCCCACTCAGCTGCCCTGAGGGAGTTAGAACCTCTACACACAACTTATTCTCATTTCCCTCACCCCAAAAATGATCAAATAAGGACTGTTTTCCCACCAACATTTCTAGGGCAAGAGGCCTACAAGTGCAACCTTTATCACCACAAACATCTCTTCTCTTTCCTGTTCTGGCACATTCAAAAAGATTATCTAACACACACCAACTGTGTCAGAGTCAGCGCTCCCGCAATTACAAAGACACACAAGCTGAATATACAGTTTGAAGCCATTGGAAAGCCGGTATCTTGAGTGTCTCTGGAATCTGCCTCTAACAATTGGGAAATCTCAACAAATGCTACAGCATTAATCTCAATACAACTGCTTTTGAGACTCTGCTGCTTTCTGCCACCAAAATAGACATTTGTTGGCTGCACAATTCTCAGCATCTTGGTTCAAATAAGGATACTGCATATTACATATTCTGTACTATTTTGGAGTTGCCATGGCAGAGAAGAGAGAAGATATTTTGGCTGATGGAATGTCTCTTAACAGAGCTCCTTATTTTGGCCTTCCTGACTTTTTGACGCAGTTTTCAGATCTACTTTAAGTACTTCCCTGACCTTCTTTTTTTTCTTAATTATTTGAAACAATAAACATACCAGTGTCCCAGAAAGAGTAGAAGATACAGTATTAAATGTGCAAAGAGGCAGATGATCGGGATTTAAAGAAATGAGATTCAGAAGAAAAGAATGAATAATCTGTCAGAATTTTAATGAGCTCTTTAACTTTCAACCCAAACTCCTCCTGGTCCTTTCTCAGCTGCCTTTCTCTCTTTATCTTTCCACTGATGTTTCTCTTCTAGTTACTCGTTGCTGTCTTATCATTTAAACACAGAATTAGTGTAATGGATTGGACTAGCTAATGCTGTAATTTGAAAGAGAATCTTAGTGGCTTAAGATGACAAGTCCCCCACCCCCCCACCGCCCCCGCCCCACACCCCCCAGAGAGGATATCCTTCGTGGATCAGCTCAGGGCTTGGCTCTGTTGTCCTTCCCTCAGGAATCAGGTCTATTGAGCAGCTTTATCTAGAATAGGAGCCAACAAACTATGACCTGCAGACTAAATCTGGCCTGCTGCCTGATTTTGTTTGACCCAGGAACTAAGAATGATTTTTACATTCTTTAAGAGTTGAAATAATTTTGGAAAGAAGAGTATTTTATGACATATTAAAACTCTATGAAATTTCTATTTCAGTGTCCATAAGTAAAGTTGTTATTGGGATATAGCTATGTTCTTTCATTTATGTATCGCCTATGGTTGTTTTCCCACTACAACAGAGTTGGGGAGCTGCAACTAATACCATGGGGCACACAAGTCTAAAATATTTATTATCTGGTCCTTGACAGAAAAATGCTGCCAACTCTTGAACTAGAACATGGCAGAGAATATAGGAAAGAACAGCAAACCAGGCAATGACTCTCACGGCTTCCAGCCAGAGGTAAAACACAGATTTAGGCTCATCTTTCATTGTCTAAAACAAATCACTTGGGCACACCAAATTTTAACAAAGGATTAAGGAACTCCAATCCTACTCTGTGCCGAGGAGAAAGCAAAAAATACTTTGATGACCAGCACTGATAACTATCACAATTAAGAAAAAATAGATTAGAATTAGATACAGGTTAAATCAGTTCAGTTCAGTCACTCAGTCATCTCCGACTCTTTGCGACCCCATGAACCACAGCACACCAGGCCTCCCTGTCCATCACCAACTCCCGGAGTTTACCCAAACTCATGTCCATTGAGTCAGTGATGCCATCCAACCATCTCATCCTCTATTGTCTCCTTTTCCTTCCACCCTCAGTCTTTCCCAGCATCAGGGTCTTTTCAAATGAGTCAGCTCTTCACATCAGGTGGCCAAAATACTGGAGTCTCAGCCTCAACATCGGTCCTTCCAATGAACACCCAGGACTGATCTCCTTCAGGATGGACTGGTTGGGTCTCCTTGCAGTCCAAGGGACTCTCAAGAGTCTTCTCCAACACCACAGTTCAAAAGCATCAATACTTCAACACTCAGCTTTCTTTATAAGTCCAACTCTCACATCCATACATGACCACTGAAAAAATCATAGCCTTGACTAAACAGACCTTTGTTGGCAAAGTAATGTCTCTGCTTTTTAATATGCTGTCTAGGTTGGTCAAAACTTTCTTTCCGAGGAGTAAGTGTCTTTTAATTTCATGGATGCAATCACCATCTGCAGTGATTTGGGAGCCCAAAAAAATAAAGTCTGACTCTGTTTCCACTGTTTCCTCATCTATTTGCCATGAAGTGATGGGACTGGATGCCATGATCTTAGTTTTCTGAATGTGAAGCTTTAAGCCAACTTTTTCACTCTCCTCTTTCATGTTCATCAACAGGCTCTTTAGTTCTTCTTCACTTTCTTCTCTATTTTACAATTAATCTATTGATTGTCCTAGAAAATATGGAAAGTTAACAAGAGCTTCCGGCTCTCTCTCTAGAAATCAACCTCTGAAGATGCCAAAGAAGTGAGATGGAGGTTGAGGAATCTCAGAATATTGTACAAGAAGTATAGCAAACTCTTAGGGAGAGAGGTTAAGGCCTGATGTAACTGGGAGCAGAGGGGTAAGGCTAAGATGGCAACCAATTGCCAAAGACTGAGATGCAACAACAGGAGGAAGGCTGGTAAAGGGCCTTCTAATAGCGGCCATTTATTCCTAACACGCTACCCTAAAGTGTCATTGCCCCTCTCCAAACCAGAACCAACAAGATGGGGGAGATAGCATCAGGATAGCACAGGAGTTCAGCTGGAGTTAGAATAAAAAGCTACAAGAACAGGCAGGCGAGACTCCATCCTCAGCATTCCCTTCCCTCATTTCTTCATTCTTTTTCCTACCCTTTGTCACCATTGGTCAAAGTTTATAGTTACAGCTGCGGAAGACAGCTTCTAAAAGGATCTATGAGCCCAGGGAAGAGTCTAAATGGGGTATGGTCAGGGTGAGAGGACCACATGAAAGAAAGTGGTCCAGCCCAGAGGCCCTCCAACCTGGGGTCATCTGTCCTCCCCCCTGAAAGGCGTATAACCTAGGCCTTTTAAAATCAGACAAAAGAAGAAAAATACATACAAACAAGGCAAATACAATGGAGGTTAAGAAATACTATAAATACTCAAAAATATACAAGCAACTCCTGAAGCTCAATTCCAGAAAAATAAATGACCCAATCAAAAAATGGGCCAAAGAACTAAACAGACATTTCTCCAAAGAAGACATACAGATGGCTAACAAACACATGAAAAGATGCTCAACATCACTCATTATCAGAGAAATGCAAATCAAAACCTCAGTGAGGTACCATTACACGCCAGTCAGGATGGCTGCTATCCAAAAGTCTATAAGCAATAAATGCTGGAGAGGGTGTGGAGAAAAGGGAACCCTCTTACACTGTTGGTAGGAATGCAAACTAGTACAGCCGCTATGGAGAACAGTGTGGAGATTTCTTAAAAAACTGGAAATAGAACTGCCATATGACCCAGCAATCCCACTCCTGGGTATAAACACTGAGGAAACCAGATCTGAAAGAGACACGTGCACCCCAGTGTTCATTGCAACACTGTTTATAATAGCCAGGACATGGAAGCAACCTAGATGCCCATCAGCAGACGAATGGATAAGGAAGCTGTGGTACATATATACCATGGAATATCACTCAGCCATTAAAAAGAATTCATTTGAATCAGTTCTAATGAGATGGATGAAACTGGAGCCCATTATACAGAGTGAAGTAAGCCAGAAAGATAAACAACAATACAGTATACTAACGCATATATATGGAATTTAGAAAGATGGCAATGATAACCCTATATGCAAGACAGAAAAAGAGACACAGATGTACAGAACAGACTTTGGGACTCTATGGGAGAAGGCGAGGGTGGGATGATCTGAGAGAACAGCATCAAAACATGTATATTATCAAGCGTGAAACAGATCGCCAGTCCAGGTTGGATGCATGAGACAAGTGCTCGGGGCTGGTGCCCTGGGATGACCCAGAGGGATGGGATGGGGAGGGAGGTGGGAGGGGGTTTCAGGATGAGGAACACATGTAAATCCATGGCTGATTCGTGTCAGTGTATGGCAAAAACCACCACAATATTGTAAATTAGCCTCCAATTAATAAAAAATAAATGAAAAAAAAAGAAATACTATAAATAACAATATGTCAATAAATATAAAACTAGATGAAATTAACAAATTTAACTTTAAGCTAAAATGCAAATAGAAAGCTTGAATAAATTAACATTCATTAAATAACTTGAAATATTAATCAAAGACCTTCTCAGAAAACACCCCAAGAAACCCCATGTGCAAATAATTTTATAGGTGTATGTACCCAAAATTTCATGTAAGAGGTAATCTATTCCTTATACAAATTATTCCAAAAAATTTTTTGACTAATTTATTATTCCAGATAAAAATTTTAAAAGAGTACCAAAAATAATAATTTAAGTAGATTTTTAAAAAGCATTTTATGGATTTAACACATATATGCAGGAAAAGCTAAGAACACTAGAACTTCATTAATTTTATAAAGACTATCTACAAAATAACTAAAGCAAACATTACAGCTAATGGTGAAAATTTAGATATAATTCCTCAGGATCCAGAACAAGATGAGGAATAGTGCTATCACTGCTACTATTCAGTATAGTACGTGAGGTCCTATTAACAAAATAAAGCAAAAAAAAAAAATAGGGACTGCAAAATAAGAAAATGATTTTTAGAATAGACAAGAAAGGAACTCTATGCTGCCTACAAAAGACAACTTTGAATATAAACATACAGAGTGGGTGAAAGTAATTGGATGGAAAAAGATTTACCATATAAATAGTAAGCATAAGAAGGTGAAAGATATGTATCAATATCTGTTCAAATACACTTCAAAACAAAGGCCATTACCAGAGATAGACACATTTTATAACAATTAAACACTCAATAATCACCAGGAATACATCATAGTCATAAATGTATATGCTCTTAATAATAGAACTTCCAAAATCATGAAACAAAAGTGACAAAATTAAGTAGAAATATAAACAAAGCCACCACTGGAGATTTTAACACCATCTCTCAGAAACTGATAGAACAATCAGACAAACTCAACAAAAATACAGAAAATTAAACAACAGTATCAATCTGCTTGACCAAAATAAATTTATATAATACTATGACCAACAAGAGCAGAAAACACATTCAACTGTACATGGAACACTTACAAAACAAAGTATACTGTGGCTCTAAAACAAGTTTTAATGAATTTTAAATAACTTTAAGGGATTGAAATACTAAACAGACTTTGTTCTCAAACATAAAGGACATAAATTATAAATCAAAAAATTTTCAAAATCAAAAAATGTCAGAAGTATCTAAAATACTTAGAAATTACAATACACATTAAATGGTTTATGTGTTGATGAAGGAATCACAAGGGAAATTAGAAAATATTTACAAAGTAATGACCATATTGAAAATATGGACAACTAATTACACCTGACAATGACAATGAAAACATATTTCAAATTTTGTGGGATTTCAAACTAAATATCAAGGAAAATACAACATATTAAAATTTGTTCCCAGAAGAAAATGTATAGCTTTAAATGCTCACTTTTAAAAAAAGAAAGATATAAAATAGCTCTAGGAAATTACAGAAAAACAAAAGCAAAGATCACCCAAAGAAAGTAGAAGAACATAATACAGAAAAGAAATCAAATGATATATAAAATATAGAAAAAGTTAACAAAGCCAAAAGGAAAAAAGGTCAACAAAACTGATAAACCCATAGTTAAAACTGATCAATAAGTACAAAGAAAGAACTATAAATTATAAACATCAGAAAATAAAATCACTACAAATTCTATGGATATTAAAAGAATAACAAGAAATACTATGAGCTAATTTATGCCACAAATTTAAGCAACTTAAATGAAATAGACAAATCTCTTTAAACATACATGTTAATAAAACTGACACAGATGAAATAATAAATCTGGATAGCCATATATCTATTGAATAAGTTAAATTCATTTTCAACAAACAAAGAAATCCTTTTCTTCCCACAAAGAAATCCCCGAGACCATCAGGCTTCACAAATGAATTCTACCAAATAACCAATAATGAAATAAAATAATCTCAGACAAAACTCCTCTGTGGATATGATGGAAAAAGGAATTATTGACCCAATTATGATCATAAGAACAGGCTCATTAAATATTGCCTGCGTTAGCCACAACAAAAGCTGTAGAGACTGAAATTCCTGAAGAAAGATCTTGCTATGAGTGCAATAAATGCATGAGAGAAGATGAGAAGTGCAGAAGCAGCCTTTCTACAGAAAACAGAATTGATTATGCAAATTATGTAACATCTATGCAAAATTTTTTCATTTTAAAATGAAAAGGCCTAGAAGGAAAGTCATTCCTGCACTTGGTCTTCACACACTATTCACCACGAAAAGGAACAGGAACTTCTTTAAGAAATGGTTGATCCCGTGTCTGTGACAGGAAATGGGAAATATGGGTCTGAGAAATCTTGTCATTACAGAAAGTGAAAAAGTTATCAAAAAGTAATCTGGTCATGTCCTAGGGACATAGGAACATGCTTGAAGAGTCTCTTAGGCATCGAGAGGAATCAGTTCGTTCAGTCGCTCAGTCGTGTCGGACTCTTTGCAATCCCATGAATAGCAGCACGCCAGGCCTCCCTGTCCATCACCAACTCCCAGAGTTTGCTCAAACTCATGCCCATCGAGTCGGTGATGCCATCCAGCCATCTCATCCTCTGTCGTCCCCTTCTCCTCCCGCCCCCAATCTTTCCCAGCATCAGGGTCTTCTCCAATGAGTCAGCTCTTCGCATCAGGTGGCCAAAGTATTGGACTTTCAGCTTCAGCATCAGTCCTTCCAATGAACACCCAGGACTGATCTCCTGACCACCCAGGACTGGTTGGATCTCCTTGCAGTCCAAGAGACTCTCAAGAGTCTTCTCCAAACCACAGTTCAAAAGCATCAATTTTTCGGCATTCAGCTTTCTTCACAGTCCAACTCTCACATCCATACATGACCACTGGAAAAACCATAGCCTTGACCAGACGGACCTTTGTTGGCAAAGTAATGTCTCTGCTTTTTAATATGCTATCGAGGTTGGTCATAACTTTCCTTCCAAGGAGTAAGCGTCTTTTAATTTCATGGCTGCAGTCACCATCTGCAGTGATCTTGGAGCCCAAAAAAATAAAGTCTGACACTGTTTCCACTGTCTCCCCATCTATTTCCCATGAGGTAATGGGACCAGATGCCATGATCTTCGTTTTCTGAATGTTGAGCTTTAAGCCAACTTTTTCACTCTCCTCTTTCACTTTCATCAAGAGGCTTTTTAGTTCCACTTCACTTTCTGCCCTAAGGGTAGTGTCATTTGCATATCTGAGGTTATTGATATTTCTCCCGGCAATCTTAATCCCAGCTTGTGCTTCTTCCAGCCCAGCATTGCTCATGATGTATTCTGCATATAAGTTAAATAAGCAGAGTGACAATATGCAGCCTTGACGTACTCCTTTTCCTATTTGGAACCAGTCTGTTGTTCCATGTCCAGTTCTAACTGTTGCTTCCTGACCTGCATACAGGTTTCTCAAGAGGCAGGTCAGGTGGTCTGGTATTCCCATTCTCTTTCAGAATTTCCCACAGTTTACTGTGATCTACACAGTCAAAGGCTTTGGCATAGTCAATAAAGCAGAAATAGATGTTTTTCTGGAACTCTCTTGCTTTTTCGATGATCCAGCGGATATTGGCAATTTGACCTCTGGTTCCTCTGCCTTTTCTAAAACCAGCTTGAACATCTGGAAGTTCTCAGTTCACGTATTGCTGAAGCCTGGCTTCGAGAATTTTGAGCATTACTTTACTAGCATGTGAGATGAGTGCAATCGTGCGGTAGTTTGAGCATTCTTTGGGATTGCCTTTCTTAGGGATTGGAATGAAAACTGACCTTTTCCAGTCCTGTGGCCACTGCTGAGTTTTCCAAATTTGCTGGCATATTGAGTGCAGCACTTTCACAGCATCATCTTTCAGGATTTGAAATAGCTCAACTGGAATTCCATCACATCCACTAGCTTTGTTCATAGTGATGCTTTCTAAGGCCCACTTGACTTCACATTCCAGGATATCTGGCTTTAGGTGAGTGATCACACCATCGTGATTATCTGGGTCATGAACATATTTTTTGTACAGTTCTTCTGTGTATTCTTGCTACCTCTTCTTAGTATCTTCTGCTTCTGTTAGGTCCATACCATTTCTGTCCTTTATTGAGCCCATTTTTGCATGAAATATTCCCTTGGTATCTCTAATTTTCTTGAAGAGATCTCTAGTCTCTCCCATTCTGTTGTTTTCCGCTATTTCTTTGCATTGATCATTGAGGAAGGCTTTCTTATCTCTCCTGGCTATTCTTTGGAACTCTGCATTCAAATGGGAATATCTTTCCTTTTCTCCTTTGCTTTTCGCTTCTCTTCTTTTCACAGCTATTTGTAAGGCCTCCTCAGACAACCATTTGCCTTTTTGCATTTCTTTTCCATAGGGATAGTCTTGATCCCTGTCTCCTGTACAATGTCACAAACCTCCGTCCACAGTTCATCAGGCTCTCTGTCAATCAGATCTAGTCCCTTAAATCTATTTCTCACTTCTACTGTATAGTCATAAGGGATTTGATTTATGTCATACCTGAATGGTCTAGTGGTTATCCCTACTTTCTTCAGTTTAAGTCTGAATTTGGCAATAAGGAGTTCATGATCTGAGCCACAGTCAGCTCCCGGTCTTGTTTTTGCTGACTGTATAGAGCTTCACCGTCTTTGGCTGCAAAGAATATAATCAATCTGATTTTGGTGTTGACCATCTGGCGATGTCCATGTGTAGAGTCTTCTCTTGTGTTGTTGGAAGAGGGTGTGTGCTATGACCAGTGCGTTCTCTAGGCAAAACTCTATTAGCCTTTGCCCTGCTTCATTCCGTACTCCAAGGCCCAATTTGCCTCTTACTCCAGGTGTTTCTTGACTTCCTACTTTTGCATTCCAGTCTCCTATAATGAAAAGGACATCTTTTTTGGGTTTTAGTTCTAAACGGTCTTGTGGGTCTTCATAGAACCGTTCAACTTTGGCTTCTTCAGCATTACTGTTTGGGGCATAGGCTTGGATTACCATGATATTGAATAATTTGCCTTGGAAATGAACAGAGACCATTCTGTCATTTTTGAGATTTCATCCAAGTACTGCATTTCGGACTCTTTTGTTGACTATGATGGCTACTCCATTTCTTCTAAGGGATTCCTGCCCACAGTAGTAGATATAATGGTCATCTGAGTTAAATTCACCCATTCCAGTCCATTTTAGTTCACTGATTCCTAGAATGTCGACATTCACTCTTGCCATCTCCTGTTTGACCACTTCCAATTTGCCTTGATTCATGGATGTAACATTCCAGGTTCCTGTGCAATATTGCTCTTTACAGCATCGGACCTTGCTTCTATCACCAGTCCCATCCACAACTGGGTATTGTTTTTGCTTTGGCTCCATCCCTTCATTCTTTCTGGAGTTATTTCTCCACTGATCTCCAGTAGCATATGGGGCACCTACCGACCTGGGGAGTTTCTCTTTCAGTATCCTATCATTTTGCCTTCTCATACTGTTCATGGGGTTCTCAAGGCAAGAATACTGAAGTGGTTTGCCATTCCCTTCTCCAGTGGACCACATTCTGTCAGACCTCTCCACCATGACCGGACCATCTTGGGAGGCCCCACATGGCATGGCTTAGTTTCATTGATTTAGACAAGACTGTGGTCCTGTGATCAGATTGGCTAGTTTTCTGTGATTATGGTTTTAGTGTGTCTGCTCTCTGATGCCCTCTCACAACACCTACCGTCTTACTTGGGTTTCTCTTACCTTGGACGTGGGGTATCTCTTCACGGCTGCTCCAGCAAAGCACAGCCACTGCTCCTTACCTTGGACGAGGGGTGTCTTCTCACGGCCGCCCCTCCTGACCTGGAACGTGGAGTAGCTCCTCTCGGCCCTCCTGCATCCGAGCAGCAGTGGCTCCTTGGCAGTGGGGTAGCTCCTCTGGGGCGGGGTCCCTACCCCTCGCCCAAAGTCAGGGGTAGCGACCGAGAGCGCCAGGCTGCAAATTGGTAATGCATGTGAACATATACAAGTTAATGTGAGTTCAGAAGGATGCTTTAAAAGTGAGAGGAGGCAAAGAAAAACTCATTAGATATTATGGAAATTTCCATGGGTAACAAATCACCACTCTATAAATTGACAATAAAAGCAAAAAAAGTAAACATTTATTGTGTCTCTCTAAATTTCAGAGAGAAAAAAACTATCTTTCAAGTATCTTTGGTGGATGCGAACACGTAGCTCCATTCATCAAAAATATCAGCTAATAAGTGCAGATAAAATGACATATTAGAAACTTGCCATTTGTAAATCCTAATGAAGTAATTGATTCAGCCTATGCTCCTCAAAGGATGGGAATACCATTAGATTAATGGATGATGGGAAACTATGAAATGAAGGGATCAGACTATTCCTACTTGTATTGATGGGGCAATCTAAACAAGATTAAAGTAAGACTCTTGTTGTTCAATTGCTCAGTTATGTCTGACTCTTTGCGACCCGATGGAATGCAGCACACCAGACTTCCCTGTCCTTCACCATCTCCCGGAGCCTGCTCAAACTCATGTCCATTGAGTCGGTGATGCCATCCACTTAATTGCCCTCTGTCATCCCCTTCTCCTCCTGCCTTCAATCTTTCCCAGCACCAGGGTCTTTTCTAGTGAGTTGGCTCTTCACATTAGGTAGCCAAACTAATGGAGCTTCAACATCAGCATCAGTCCTTCCAATAAATATTCAGGATTGATTTTCTGGATTGACTGGTTTGATTTCTTTGCAGTCCCAGGGATTCTCAAGAGTCTTTACCAACATCACAGTTCAAAGGCACCAATCCTTTGGTGCTCAGCTGTCTTTAGGGTCCAACTCTCACATACATACATGACTACTGAAAAAACCATTGCTTTGACTATATGAACCTTTGCTGGCAAAGTAATGTCTCTGCTTTTCAATAATGCTGTTTAGATTTGTCATAGTTTTTCTTCCAAGGAGCAAGCATCTTTTAATTTCATGGCTGCAGTCACCATATGCAGTGATTTTGGAGCCCAAGAAAATAAAGTCTCTCATTGTTTCCATTTTTCCCTATTTATTTGCCATGAAGTTATAGCACTGGATGCCATGATCTTTGTTTTTAGAATGCTGAGTTTTAAGCCAGCTTTTTCACTGTCCTCTTTCACCTTCATCAATAGACTCTTTAGTTCTTCTTCAATTTCTGCCGTAAGGGTAGTGTCATTTGCATATCTGAAGTTATTGTTATTTCCCCCAGAAATCTTGATTCCAGCTTGTGCTTCATCCAGCCTGGCATTTCGCATGATCTACTCTGCATATAAGTCAAATAAGCAAGGTGATCATTTACAGCCTTGATGTACTCCTTTCCCAATTTTGAACCACTTCACTGTTCCACACCCCATTCTAACTGTTGCTTCTTGACCTGCGTACAGGTTTCTCAGGAAGCAGGTAAGGTGGTCTGGTATTCCCATCTCTTAAAGAATTTTCCAGTTTGTTGTGATTCACACAGTCAAAGGCTTTAGCATAGTCAATGAAGCAGAAGTAGATGTTTTTCTGGAATTGTCTTGCTTTTTCTATGATCCAGCAGATGTTGGCAATATGATCTCTGGTTCCTCTGCCTTTTCTAAAACCAGCTTGAATGAACACTTGGAAGTTCTCAGTTCACATAGTGTTGAAGCCTGCTTGGAGAATTTTGAGCACTACTTTACTAGCGTGTGAGATGAGTGCAATTATGCGGTAATTTGAACATTCTTTGGCACTGCCTTTCTTTGAGATTGGAATGAAAATTGACCTTTTCCAGTCCTGTGGCTACTGCTGAGTTTTCCAAATTTGCTGGCATATTGAGTGCAACACGTTCACAGCATCATCTTTAGGATTTGAAATAACCCTGCATTATATGTTATCTGATGGAACAGGAAATAATACATGTGAAAAACACACAGAATTATCCAAGATATACTCTTGCCAAAATAATTTTAACCTAACTTTCTACATCTAATTCCGGTCTATAGGAAGTATTACGGACAGAGAAACAGGTTAAATGACGTTACAGGAAGAAACGTGCCAAATTCAGAATTTCTCAGGACACCTGACCCAGTTTCTTCAACAAGTCAATAGGATGAAAAACCAAAGAAGAGAGGACTGTTCTGTTTTAGAAGTAACACAAAAAAAGACATAATATCCAAATATAGTGAGACTCCTTTGCTTGGATCCTAAATCAAATTTCCTTCAAAAAGACATTTTTAGATAATTGGGGAAATCTGAATATGAACTGAAAATTTGAAAATTTCATGCAAAGATGTGCACAATAAAGGACAGAAATGGTATGTATCTAACAGAAGCTGAAGATATTAAGAAGAGATGGCAAGGATACACAGAAGAACTGTACAAAAAAAGATCTTGACGACCCAGATAACCACGATGGTGTGATCACTCACCTAGAGCCAGACATCCTGGAGGGCAAAGTCAAGTGGGCCTTAGGAAGCATCACTACGAACAAAGCTAGTGGATGTGATGGAATTCCAGCTGAGCTATTTCAAATCCTAAAAGATGATGCTATGAAAGTGCTGCACTTTAAAAGAAGGGCAATGCCAAAGAAAGTTCAAATTACTACACAATTGCGCTCATTTCACATGCCAACAAGGTAATACTCAAACTCCTTTAAGATAGGCTTCAGCAGCATGTGAACCAAGAACTTCCAGATGTACAAGCTGGATTTAGAAAAGGCAGAGCAACCAGAGATCAGATTACCAACATCCACTGGATCATAGAAAAAGCAAGACAATTCCAGAAAAACATCTACTTCTGCTCCATTGATTACACCAGTCTTTGACTGTGTGGGTTACGACAAACTGTGAAAAATTCTTCAAGAGATGGGAATACCAGACCACCTTACATGCCTCCTGAGAAACCTGTATGCAGGTCAAGAAGTAACAGTTAGAATTAGACATGGAACAATGAACTGGTTCAAAATTGGGAAAGGAGTACATCAAGGCTGTAAATGATCACCTTGCTTATTTAACTTATATGCAGAGTACATCATGTGAAATGCCAGGCTGGATGAAACTTAAGCTGAAATCAAGATTGCCAGGAGTATTATCAATAACCTCAAGTACGCAGATGACATCACCCTAATGGCAGAAAGTGAAGAGAAACTAAAGAGCCTCCTGCTGAAAGTGAAAGAGGAGAATGAAAAAGTTGGCTTAAAACTCAACATTCAAAAAACTAAGATCATGGCACACAGTCCCATCACTTCATGGCAAACAGATGCGGAAAAAATGGGAACAGTGACAGATTTTATTTTCTTGGGCTCCAAAATCACTGAGGACAGTTATAGACGTTTGCTCCTTGGAAGAAAAGCTATGAGAAACCTAGACAGCATATTAAAAAGCAGAGACATCAATTTGCCAACAAAGGTCTGTGTAGTCAAAGCTATGGTTTTTACAGTAGTCATCTACGGATGTGAGTGTTAGACCATAAAGAAGACTGAGCACCAAGGAATTGATGTTTTCGAACTGTCGTGCTGGTGAAGACTCTTGAGAGACCCCTGGACAACAAGGTAATCAAACTAGTCAATCCTAAAGGAAATCAACCTTAAATATTCATTGGAGGACTGATGCTGAAGTTGAAGCTTCAATACTTTGGCCACCTGATGTGAAGAGTCGACTCACTGAAAAAGACCCTGACACTGGGAAAGATTTCGGGCAGGAAAAGGGGGTGACAGAGGATGAGATGGTTGGATGGCATCACTGATTCAATGGACATGAGTTTGTGCAGACTCTGGGAAATAGTGAAAGACAGGGAAGCTTGGCATGCTGCAGTCCATGGGGTCACAAAGAGTTGGACATGATGAGTGACTGAACAACAACTG
Source organism: Cervus elaphus (assembly GCF_910594005.1). NCBI lineage: Eukaryota > Metazoa > Chordata > Mammalia > Artiodactyla > Cervidae > Cervus > Cervus elaphus. Next base: position 10,765,746 of record NC_057817.1, on the reverse strand, counting down.
AACAAAGAGCATTTAAAATAACACAAGATGTGATAATGTTGCTGTGGTAATGAAGAAAATATCTCCCCCTTTTTTGAGCTGCATTCTGATATGCATACTGAGATGCATATGTCATTTCAAAGGGATTGAAATGACATGATTCTGAGATTTGCTTTGAAATACTTCAGTAAAAATAATTGGAGCATAGATGAAACAAGTATGTCAAAATGTTTTTATTTGTTAAAGTTAAGTGATGGATAATTTTTCATAATAAAAATTTTAAGAGAAGACAAAAGACCTAATATCATAAAATTGCCAACCTATGCAAACTGGTTTATAAAGTCAAAGCTATTATGATCAAAATCCCAAATGGATTCTTGATAATATTTTATAAAATCATTCTGAAATCTATATGGAAGCTCATGGGGTCATGCAGAACTAAGACGTTTCTAAAGAAGATCAAGATCAGAGAGATCTGCCTACCAAATTTAGAGATTTATTGTGACATAGTAATAAAGACAGTGAACTGCCATTGGCTTAGGAAATACACCAGTCAAAGGACTAGAATCAGTTGCACATAAAAACGAATTTTTGAAAGAACAGACTTCGCAGAAGGGTGTGAAAGGATAACTGTTCAATAGTTGCCACTAGGAAAATTGAGACTCTAGTAACACACATGACAGTGACAGTTGCTCAGTCGTGTCTGACTCTGTGACCCATGGACTGTAGCCCAGCAGGCTCCTCTGTCCATGGGATTCTCCAGGTGGGAACACTGGGGTGGGTTGCCATTTCCTTCTCCAGGGGATCTTACCATCCGGGGATCGAACCTGGGTCTCTTACATTGCAGGCAGATTCTTTATGGTCTGAGCCACCAGGGAAGCCCAGTTACACACAAAATCAGATCAAATGCCAGTGGATTAAAATTTTAAAGGTGGGACTTCCCTGGTGGTACAGTGGATAGGAATCCGCCTGCCAAAGCAGGAGACATGGGTTCAATCCCTGGTTTGGGAAGACTCCACATATTGCAGAGCAACTAAGCCCATGTGTCACAGCTGCTAAGACTGTGCTCCAGAGCCAGTGAGCAGCCTCTACTGAGCCACAAGCCATAACTATTGAGCTCTCGTGCTGAAACTATTGAAGCCTGGACACCTCGAGCCTGTGTGCAGCCGTAAGAGAGGCCACCGCAAAAAGTCTCTGTACTGCAACAAAGAGCAGCCCCCTCTCACCGAAACGAGAGAAAGACTGCGTGCAGCAATGAACCCAGAGCAACTAAAAATAATAAATGAATAAAATAAACAAATGATTTAAAAAGTTAAGGGTGGAAGACTAAACTATGAGACTTTTAAAGGACATATGTAATGGGAAGATTACAAATAGATCACTTACTTGTTTACATTAGGAGCCTCCATTTAGTTCTAAATTTCATACAACTGACAGCATTTCTTGGCAATTTTTCTCTTTCTAGAAAGAGATTTTAAGATGTAGTCTTCATCACTGAGGCTATATGGCCACATAAGCAGCTCATACAAGTAAATACCAGAAAACAACACAATCAAAAAGTGGGCAAAAGGCCTAAATGACGTTTCTCCAAAGAAGACATACAGATGGCTAACAAACACATGAAAAGATGCTCACGATCACTCATTATCAGAGAAATGCAAATCAAAACCATAATGGTGTCATCTCACACCAGTCAGAATGGCCATCATCAAAAAGTCTACGAACAATAAATGCTGGAGAGGGTGTGGAGAAAAGGGAACTCTCTTACACTGTTGGTGGGAATGCAAACTGGGACAGCCACTATGGAGAACAGTGTGGATACTCCTTAAAAACAGGGAATAGAACTCCCACATGACCCAGCAGTCCCAGTGCTGGCCATGTACCCCAAGGAAACTAGAATTGAAAGAGACACGTGTACTCCAGTTCAGCTCAGTTTAGTCACTCAGTCATGTCTGACTTTGCGACCCCATGAATCTCAGCACGCCAGGCCTCCCTGTCCATCACCAACTCATGGAGTTTACCCAAACTCGTGTCCATCGAGTCAGTGACACCATCCAACCATCTCATCCTCTGTCGTCCCCTTCTCCTGCCCTCAATCTTTCCCAGCACAGTGTTCAATGCAACACTATTTACAACAGCTAGGGCATGGAAGCAACCTAGATATCCATCGGCAGATGAATGGGTAAGGAAATTGTGGTACATACACACAATGAAATATTACTCAGCTATAAAAAGGAACACATCTGAGTCAGTTCAATGAGGTGGATGAACCTGGAGCCTATTATGTAGAGTGAAGTAAGTCAGAAAGAGGAAGACAAACACTGTATATTAATGCATACATATGGAATGTACAAAGATGGTACCAACGATCCCACATGCAGGGCCGCAAAGAAGACACAAATGTCAAGAATAGACTTTTGGGCTCAGCGGGAGAAGGCAAGGGTGGGATGATTTAAGAAAATAGCATTGAGACATATACATTACCATATGTAAAACAGATGACCAGTGTGAGTTCGATGCTTGAAGCAGGGCACCCAAAGCTGGTGCTCTGGGCCAACCTCAAGGGACAGGTTGGGGAAGGAGATGGGAGGGGGTTCAGAATGGTGGGGGACACATGTATACCTAACGCCAATTCATGTTGATGTATGGCAAAAACCATCACAATATTATAAAGCAATTATCCTCCGATTAAAATTAATCAATTAAAAAATTAGGTGCATGGGCTCTCATACTGTTACATTTCCACTCAATGAGGGAAAATCTGTGTGGTTTGTTTGTTGTTAGGGATTTCTAATTCAGTTTGGATTTGGAGTTGGGCTCCAGATAACTAAAACAAACATGAGAAATTAAGCATGCTTACATATGTAAATATGCAGACCAAATATGTGACATGATATGTACATTACATACATTCAACATGTAATGCGGCTCCCCTCTTCACCCTCTTGTACCTTCCTAACTCTCACTCCCCAAAAATATCTACCTGATGTTGCTCAATGTTCAGTGTACCTAAGATTTATTTGGAATGGTGTGATAAGATGCAAATTCCCAGCTGATACCTAGAGATTCAGATTCGTAGATTTGTGGTAGACTCTAAACATCCTCTACAAGTGGGCAGTAGAGCACAATACGAGAACCACAGAATCAGGCCACGCAGGGCAAGATGGTGGGAGCAACACCGGCCCAGGGCGACAGAGCTACAGGAAAATACTGAACAAAAACATTGCAGGTGCAGAGAAAAATGACCCTACGATATTCAGTTTTGATGCAGCAGCTCTATCTAATACCAAACATGTTTATATTTGATAGTTGGACTGTGTTACGTTGGGACTTTGGAATTGACCTGATCTACCTGAAGGTTAAAAAGAAGAAGTCTAGCAATTAATTATTACTAACTATATAATCTTGGTCCAATTAGCTCATTTGTGAGCCTGTTTCCTCACTCGTAAATTGAGAAAAATAAAGCCTATCCATCACATTCTACTGTATAAATGTATTTTATTTAAGACTTTTTTGGATGGTTATTCTTACGGGGTCTCTGTTTTTCCATAACAATCTTGGTACATTAGTTGGCTTGAGATACACAACACACACACACACACACACACACACACACATACCCCATTCCTTGTGCTACCTTCAAAGGGGCTGTTAACCTCCAGCAAACTGATTCTCTGGGCACCTGCCCCAGCTCCATTCTCAGCGAGGCAGATTGTCAAAACCACAGGAAAGTTCTCTGCCCACACACCACACCTTCTCTTTTCATAACCAGAAATAGTACCAGACACCTGTGGGTGTCTAAAACTCTGAGGAATCTCTGCACTCCTCAGTGAGAGATTTAACACCTACTTCCCTTTCCCATCCCAACTTCCCACTAAGTCTACGGAGAGGTATTCTTGGGTTTACATCTTGCATACTCACACACAGAAAGTGCACCTTTGGCTTAGCACCTAGTGTGAGCCATGAAAGAAAAGGATGTTGACAACTGAAGTCTCCTATTCTTGTCATTTGCACTTTCTTAAGAGGGAATTTCAAAAGGACCCTCCTTGTTTTAAAAATTAATACAAATGATGTTTTGACCAATTGTTACCTTGTTTCTAAAATTTTCCCTGGGAAGAGTTGTCTGCCTGACTTCACTGTTACCATTTGCTGATGTACTTTCTCATGCATACCAATGTCTGAGAGAGAGATACCCAAGTCCCATCTCTTTCAAACAAGATTTCCCAGAAGGAAATCTTATTTGGAAGTGTGGGCAAATTAGCTGAGCTCCCATTTCTATATATATATGCAAACTGGAAACAGTGATTCTTCACAAGATATGCTAAGGATTATAAAATGAGTGTGACATCATTTTGAAAGTAAGTGCAATATAAACTCAAGTAAATTCAGATAATGAAATTCAAGTAATTAAATTTTAATTGCTTTGGCAACTCAAAGTCTCCTAGTTGGGTATCACAGTATTCTTAGATCTCACTGATTACAAGTAATGCAAACCATATAAAACTAGCTTAAGAAAAATGAAGAAATGTTTTATAAGAATGCCATAGTATCTTCATAGACCAACAGAACAGAAGAGAGAGCCCAGAAATAAACCTATGCAGCTATGATCTATTAGTCTATGATAGAAGAGGCAAGAATATACAGTGGAGAAAATACAGTCTCTTCATAAGTGGTGATGGGAAAACTGGTCAGCTGCATGTAAAAGAATGAAATTAGATAATCCTCTAACACCATATACAAACATAAACTCAAGATGGATTAAAGACCTAAATGTATGACTGGAAACTACAAAACTCCTAGAAGAAAACACAGGCAGAACATTCTTTGACACAAACCATAGAAATATTTTTTTGGGATCAGTCTCCTGCTGCTGCTGCTAAGTCACTTCAGTCATGTCCGACTCTGTGCGACCCCAAAGACAGCAGCCCACCAGGCTCCCCCATCCCTGGGATTCTAGAGCAAAGGAAATAAAAGCAGAAATAAACAACTGGGGCCTGATTAAACTTAAAAGCTTTTGTACAGCAAAAGAAGCCAATGACAAAATGAAAAGACAATCTATACTGAATGGGAGAAAATATCTGCAAATGATATGATCAATAAGGGATTTGTATCCAATATATATAAGCAGGTCATACAACTCAACAACAACAAAAAATGCAACCTGATCAAAAGATGGGCTGGAGACCCACACAGACATTTCTGCAAAGAAGACATGCAAGTGACCAACAGGCACGTGAAAAGATGCTCAGCATCACTAAAAATCAGGGAGACGCAAATAAAAACGACAACGAGTATCATCTCATACCTCTCAGAACAGTAATAATCAAAAAGAACACAAGTGACAAATGCTGGTGAGGATGTGTAGCAAAGGGAGCGCTCAGACACTGCTGCTGCTGCTAAGTCACTTCAGTCGTGTCTGACTCTGTGCGACCCATGGACTGCAGCCCACCAGGCTCCTCTGTCCATGGAAATTCCCCAGGCAAGAGTACTGGAGTGGGGTGCCATTTCCTAGTCCAGGGAATCATCCCAAACCCAGAGACTGAACCTGCAACTCTTGCATTGGCAGGCAGATTCTTTACCACTGCACCACCTGGAAAGCCATAAAAAAGAATAAAATCTTGCAATTTGCAACCACATGGATGGACTTGGAGAGTATTATGCTAGGTGAAATAAGTCGATAGAGAAAGACAAATATGTATGACATCACTTATGGCTTCCCAGGTGGCGGTAGTGGCAAAGAACCCACCTGCCAATGCAGGAGACATAAGAGATGGAATCGGTGATGCCATCCAACCATCTCATCCTCTGTCATTCCCTTCTCCTCCTGCCTTCACCTTTCCCAACATCAGGGTCTTTCCCAATGAGTTTGGATCAGATGGCCAAAGTATTGAATCTCCAGCTTCAGTATAATGGAGTATAACCTTTAAAAACTGTGAATCACTATGTTGTACGTTCCAAATAGGAAAAGGAGTACATCAAGGCTGTATATTGTCACCCTGCTTATTTAAGTTATATGCAGAGTACATCATGAGAAACGCTGGGCTGGAAGAAGCACAAGCTGGAATCAAGATTGCCAGGAGAAATATCAATAACCTCAGATATGCAAATGACACCACCCTTAGGGCAGAGAGTGAAGAGGAACTAAAAAGCCTCTTGATGAAAGTGAAAGAGGAGAGTGAAAAAGTTGGCTTAAACCTCAACATTCAGAAAATTAAGATCATGGCATCTGGTCCCATCACCTCATGGGAAATAGATGGGGAGACAGTGGAAACAGTGTCAGACTTCATTTTTCTGGGCTCCAAAATCACTGCAGATGGTGACTGCAGCCATGAAATTAAAAGACCCTTACTCCTTGGAAGGAAAGTTATGACCAACCTAGATAGCATATTAAAAAGCAGAGACATTACTTTGCCAACAAAGGTCCATCTAGTCAAGGCTATGGTTTTTCCAGTGGTCATGTATGGATGTGAGAGTTGGACTGTGAAGAAAGCTGAGCGCCGAAAAATTGATGCTTTTGAACTGTGGTGTTGGAGAAGACTCTTGAGAGTCCCTTGGACTGCAAGGAGATCCAACCAGTCCATCCTAGAGGAGATCAGTCCTGGGTGTTCATTGGAAGGACTGATGCTGAAGCTGAAACTCCAGTACTTTGGCCACCTCATGCGAAGAGTTGACTCATTGGAAAAGACCCTGATGCTGGGAGGGATTGGGGGCAGGAGGAGGAGGGGACGACAGAGGATGAGATGGCTGGATGGCATCACTGACTCAATGGGCATGAGTTTGAGTAAACTCCGGGAGTTTGTGACGGACAGGGAGGCCTGGCGTGCTGCGATTCATGGGGTCAAAAAGAGTTGGACACGACTGAGCGACTGAACTGAACTGAACTGAACATCTATAACATATAATATTGTACATTAACTATCCATCAATTTTTTAAAAATTAAACAAAAAACCTGCAACCTGTGAATAAATTTGCAATAAAAAAAAAAGAATACCATAGTATCTGAAAAACAAAACAAACCAGAACAGGAAAATAGCAGAAACTTGCAAGGGGCTAAAACCAGGAACTGGAAGATCCCTGAAATTTTTTCTGTCTTGTCTCTCACTTTATTTGTTCTACCTATCTCCTTCTTCTCCAGTTATCACCTTTAGACCCAGGCAGGAGCGACCTGTGCCCAGGCCTGAGGGCTTTAGAGGCCCACCTCGTGCTCTTCCTAGACTGTGCCCTTTCCCATGAGGCAGAGTCCATGGGGTTAAAAAAATATACCTCCAACACACGCAGAGTCTCTCCCGTGTAAGAACAGGGACAGAGAGTACATAGAAATGCTGCTATAAAAACCTCGGCTCTCTATTGCTAAACATGTACCTAAAACTCTAAAAAATAAAGCTTTTTTTTAAAAAGCAAAACAAACAAACAAACAACAACAGAATACTGTGCCTTTCCAGAGCCCACATAGCCCTTTCAAAAAACAAATGGTCTGGACACTGGAGGCCACAGGACTCTCGGCCCCCAGCAGGCCTGAGTTTATTCCCAGGACCTGCACTAGCCTCTTTTGTGGGTCTATTTTCCTGAGGATAGACTGTTCTGCAGGTGTGCCCCTCTAGTTCCAAAGCGTGGCCAAGGTGGATGGTGCTTTGATGAGCTCCTGAGATGTTTAGTATATGCAGTGAATGGCCCTTTGTGGTGCTTGATGGAAAGAGGAGTAGCTAAAGACCATCTCTCCCCAAAAAGTCACATTCCTTTGCGGAATTCTGAAGACTCTCAGAACTGTAAATTTTCAAACTTCACCTCCAAGGTTGTTATAAATTATATTTGTCAAGATAAGAAGGTAAAAATACCATATTAATTTTTTTTAATGTATGCCTTTCCAACATTTGGGCTTCCCTGGTAGCTCAGATGCCTGCAATGCGGGAGAACTGGGTTCGATCCCTGGGTTGGGCACATCTCCTAGAGAAGGAAATGGCAACCCACTCCAGTACTCTTGCCTGGAAAATTCCATGGATGGAGGAGCCTAGTGGGCTACAGTCCATGGGGTTGCAAAGAGTCAGATATGACTGAGCAACTTCACTTTCTTTCACTTTCTTTCTTTTCCAACATTTAAATATATGATATGAGGGCCATCATTTCTACTCTTGCTCCTGGCCCAATCAATGTTATGGATAAACCAGTTATTCTTTCCCAAAGACAGGCTGTATTCCAACTCCAAGGTTACAAGCAATGGGCCCAGGTGGAGAACAAACTCCAGTCTCTCAACTCTGATTTCTAACTTCCTAAGAGACAGCCTGGTTGGCTCAGCTCAGGTCGGGGAGGACAGGACAGCTGCAACCCCTGGGTCCAATCAACTGACTATTTTCATGCTCAAAATGGGCATCTTCATAGAAATGAAATTATTATAGGAAGGAAATATCCTGTGGCAGAATGAGCAGTTCCCAGAGAAATGTGACTGAGTAAATTCCCCACCGAGTATTCAACTCCATTGATAAAATAAACGCATATTTTATTCCTTTTATAAAATAAATTACATTTATAAAACAAATAAATTCCATTTATAAGATAAATGCAAATTTTATTCCTCTTATTTCAAATGGGTAGAAAATATGGAAAATCAACATATTCCAGTCACAAGACAAATTATACCATGATTTATTACTTTTTTTGTAGTTGACTTTAATAGGAACAACTAATATGAACTCGGATGGAGAGGAAATTTATGTTCAGAGAAAGTGAAGTTCTGTTAAAGTGAGGTTCAATCCCCATTCTTATACAGTATTTTTAAAAGGTGATCTGAGTGTTAACACAAGCCTGATACTTTTTTCCTTATTAGAAAATTAAGCTAAAGTGTTTTTTTTAAAAACATTCCATTGACTTATTCTTCCCAATCTGATTTGTTAAAAAAAAAAAAAAGCAACAAACCTAATAAGGTATACAATGTTTCATTAGAACATACTTGCCAAGCCTTCTAGCTATAGCAGGATTAATACAGTTCATAATTGGGAATTCTTAATAGCTCTATTTGAAAAAATATAAAAGACTGGAAACTAGTATTTGCTTTGGATACAAGAAAAGCATGTACAATAACATTGTTTCAGCAAGATTATCTCCATGTAACAGTATCAAATATGGAAGGAATGAGAAAATATACTTTCAACCTTTTATGGGAAAAAGAAAAAAAGGGAAACCTCATGGAAAGAATAAAAAAAGATAAGCATACATTGTTAGTGTTTCCATGTAAGTTTCTTCACTTCAAATAACCTAATATTACTGTTTAGACTTAAACTGAAAGGCTCATCCATTCTACCCAAGTCTGAAGCTTACCCTCCTCTACACCTTATGCAGACAAAACTTCTACTGATTTCATTTGGCTCTCATAGAAAATATGAACCATTCAGAAATTTTCAGCAATTATAAACAAAGGCATTATTTTCTCTGAGCAACAATGGGTCCATACTTCTATATAGGAAGGGCTTATGGGGAGTAATCCAGTTACAACAGGGAATAGAAATGGGGTCTTCAAACATTTTTGCTTGAGTATACAATTAAAGAATCCTTAAATACTATGAAGCCCCACCAACATTTTAAAACCTAAATATATAACCTTTATCCCATAAGTTTAAATAGTAGAAAAAGGTGCAATTCAGACATATTGTACATATTGAGATTTTTTTAATAAAATGGTTATTATAACAACATCATGTGAAATGCCAGGCTGAATGAAGCTCAAGCTGGAATGGAGATTGCAGGGAGAAATATCAATAACCTCAGATATGCAGATGACACCACCCTAACGGCAGAAAGCTAAGAAGACTAAAGAGCCTCTTGATGAAGGTGAAAGAGGTTGGCTTAAAACTCAACATCCAGGACTTCCCTGGTGGTCCAGGGGCTAAGGCTCCACGCTCGCAATGTAGTGGGCCCGAGTTCAATCCCTGGTCAGGGAACTATATCTCACATGTCTCAACTAAGACCCAATGCAGTCAAATAAATAATAAATAAAAATTTAAACAAAACAACTCAACATTCAAAAACTCAGATCATGGCATCTGGTCCCATCACTCCATGATGGGGAAACAATGGAAACAGTGACAGACTTTATTTTCTTGGGATCCAAAATCACTGCAAACGGTGACTGCAGCCATGATTAAAAGACGCTTGCTCCTTGTAACAAAAGCTATGACAAACCTAGACAGCATATTTAAAAGCAGAGACATCAGTTTGCAACAAAGGTCCATGTAGTCAAAGCTACGGTTTTTCCAGTAGTCATGTATGGATGTGAGAGTTGGACCATAAAGAAGGCTGAGTGCCAAAGTAATCGATGCTTTCAAATTGTGGTGCTGGGGAAGACGCTTGAGAGTCCCTTGGACTGCAAGAAGATCAAACCAGTCAATCCTAAAGGAAATCAACCCTAAATATTCACTGGAAGGACTGATGCTGAATCTGAAGCTCCAGTACGGTGGCACCTGATGTGAAAAACCGACTCATCAGAAAAGACCCTAATTCTGGGAAAGATTGAAGGCAAGAGGAGAACAGGATGACAGAGGATGAGATGCTTGGATGGCATGGTCAACTCAATGGACATGAGTTTGAGCGAACTCCAGAGATTGTGAAGGACTGGGAAACCTGGAGTCCTGTAGTCCATGCAGTCACAAAGAGTCACACACAACTGAACAACAAGAAAAACAACTCTTTTAAATGTGTCGAAAAGAATGTAAATAATAATATAAGTGACTTGACACCACCATCATTCATTTTAAAAACATGTGAACTAGTTCTTCTTTCACAGTTCCTTTTGTTCCTTGAATTTTTATTTCCTTTTCGCTTCCCTCATAGAATTACATGATGTAGTTTATTTTGTGGTTTCTGTCTTACAGTAATCATCTCCATAATATTTCTTTGCAATAAAACTATGCATAAAAGTTGAAATTAAATGGCTTTTCCCCTAAAACAACAATGACTAAAATGTTTCATTAAAAGTCTTCTCGTTAGCATTAGTATTGTTGTTGTTTAGTCACTAAGTTGTATCCAACTCTTTCACAATCCCATGGACTGTAGCCCACCAGGCTTCCCTGTCCATGGGATTTCCCAGGCAGGAATACTGGAGTGGGTTGCCATTTTCTTCTCTAGGGGATCTTTCGGACCAAGGGATCAAACTCACATCTCCTGCACTGGCAGGCGGATTTGCCAACAAAGGCCCACCAGGGAAGTGGACCTTTACTGCTGATCTACCAGGGAAGCTCCTCATCATTACTATTAGTCATCAATCAATGCAAACATCATAAAGGACTGCACATTTGCAGTATGCTTGAATGCAGATGAGCAAACAGTAGACCTTTTTTAGTCAAGTGGGAGGACAATTTTAAAAGGAAAGGCAGCAAAAGAGAAATGTAATGACTCTCACCCATGGGAAAAATTCTTAGGTAGATCAATTATTGGAAAGAATAGCATGAAAGTTTAATACCTATAAATGGATCCTCTTAAAGTTATATGTGTCCAAGTACCCACTGGAATATCTCCTTTTACCCCAAGGATTACATATTTTGCTTTGAAAATCTTTGAGCTAGATAAGTTTATATGAGATTTCTTTTACATAGAAAGCACAGTCTTTTTACATAGGTCACTTGTGCCAATCAATAAACCATTAAAGTTTTCAATGATGCTCTTACAGAACACTGAAGGAAATACATTTGAAAATGCATTATTTTTTAATTTGGACTTGCTTTGAGAAGCAGTTGGTACAGACTAACAAGGAACCAAAACCATCTTCTTGCCACTCCTACCATTAACAAACACCTTTACCATTGCTAGTTTGGTCTGCAGAATCAGTTGTTTCTTTCAACTCTTCCTAAATTACTCAATGCTTAGTAAACTTAGATGTCTGACCTAGGTAGAAAGAACTTCTTTTTGGAAAGCTGCATTCCTTTCCATCTCTGCTTGCAATTGACTCAATCCAGTCTGAATCTATATTTGCCTTGAAAATTTTGTAGAAAGAATTAAAGAAGCAGTCAATAGATGCCCATATCCTGACTTTTTTGTTTGTTTGCTTGTTTTTACCTTCTCTCGTAGAGCTATGGTTTCCATGAGTGCTTGGTTCACTATCCAAGTTATTGCAGATGACAGTTTTTGAAATCTTATTCAATTGTATAATAATGATAGTCAACATTCCAGACTGCAATAACTGTGTTCCAGTACCACTACTACCTGATCATTTTAGGTACCAAATTCTCTACTTTTTAAGATACAGATTCAATGACTATAATGAAACCCAGAATAGCAGTGATTTAAACAAAATAGTTTATTTTCACATAACAATCCAAGTTTAAGCAGAACTGGCTGATATGGCAGCTCCATGGTATTAGGAACATAGGGCTTATGTTATCTTGTTTTTCTCCTGTCCTAAATAGTTGCAGTCATCAAAGAAATCTCAGTATCACATTCATATCTCAGAGAGCAGGAAGAGACGAGAGATGCAGGGAAAGATTAAGGACACGACCCCAGAAGCTGTATACATTACTTAAGGTCAAACACATTGACTAGATCATATGGCCACACCTAGTGGCAAGAAGGGCTGAGAAATACAATCATTGGATGGGGTGGCAATGTGCTCAAGCTAAACATTCAGCCACATAGAAAAAGAGAGGGGACTGGATATTGGGGGACAACAAGCAGACTCTGCTATAATACTTATTGGAAAAGCTAAGCATATTACCTAGGCAATGCCTGAGGAGTCATATGGACAATTCCTCTCAGTTGTAATAATAGCAGTAATTGCCTCTTGATCAGGTCATGAAAGGTGATCTGTTGAGTGAGTGAAAGTCGCTCAGTCGTGTCTGACTCTTTGCGACCCAATGGACTATACATTCCATGGAATTCTCTAGACCAGAATACTGGAGTGGGTAGCCTTTCCTTTTTCCAGGGGATCTTCCCAACCCAGGAATCGATTGGACCCAGGTCTCCCGCATTGCAGGCAGATTCTTTACCAGCTGAGCCACAAGGGAAGCTAAGAGGTACCCTTCAAATAAAAATTCAAAATGTGTGGGATGGCTTTATATCTCATAAAAAAAACTGCTGAGAGCAAGTAGATTGATGTTTTCTCAAAAGAAACAAGACTTGCTTAAAAAGACACTAAAGAAAACACAGACTTTCTTTACATAAGGTTTTCTTTTCATTAGAATGTTATATACAGAAAGCAATTTTTCTTTCCATTCCTCCTTCTTTTTCTGTTTTTCTCCTTCCTGGATTCATATTAAAATAATCAGATATAGAGTACTTATTTATGCCAGGAACTTTCACATATATATTATCCAACTTAAGCTGTACATCAATTACATGAAATAGATATTATCCTTAATATAAAAATGAGGAAGTTGAGACTCAGAGAAGTTGACTACCTAGCTCAGGATCACATCTCTAAGTCACAGTCACGCTATGGTACAGGCTTGTTAGAAACTTCCAGGAAGCCACATATCTCTGCCCCAGCCTAAAACAGGTGGTATTACTATGGCACTTTCTGTGAGAGCATCAAACACTGCAATCCGATCAGTTAGTCAGTCAGTTCAGTCGCTCAGTCGTGTCCGACTCTTTGTGACCCCATGGACTGCAGCACACCAAGCCTCCCTGTCCATCACCAGCTCCCAGAGTTTACTCAGACTCATGTCCATCGAGTCGGTGATGCCATCCAGCCATCTCATCCTCTGTCGTCCCCTTCTCCTCCTACCCTAAATCCTTCCCAGCATCAGGGTCTTTTCCAATGAGTCAGTTCTTCACATCATGTGGTTAAAGTATTGGAGTTGCTACTTCAACATCAGTCCTTCCAATGAATATTCAGGACTGACTTCTTTCAGGATGGACTGGTTGGATCTCCTTGCAGTCCAAGGGACTCTCAAGAGTCTTCTCCAATACTACAGTTCAAAAGTATCAATTCTTCGGCACTCAGCTTTCTTTATAGTCAAACTCTCACATCCATACATGACCACTGGAAAAACCATAGCCTTGACTAGATGGACCTTTGTTGGCAAAGTAATGTCTCTGCTTTTTAATATGCTGTCTAGGTTGGTCATAGTTTTCCTTCCGAGGAGTAAGTGTCTTTTAATTTCATAGCTGCAATCACCATCTGCAGTGATTTTGGAGTCCAAAAAAATAAAGTCTGTCACTGTTTCCCCATCTATTTGCCATGAAGTGACAGGACCGGATGCCATGATCTTACTTTTCTGAATGTTAAGCTTTAAGCAAACTTTTTCACTCTCCTCTTTCACTTTCACCAAGAGGCTCTTTAGTTCTTCTTTGCTTTCTGCCATAAGGGTGGTGTCATCTGCATATCTGAGGTTATTGATATTTCTCCCAGCAATCTTGATTCCAGCTTGTGCTCCCTCCAGCCCAGCGTTTCTCATGATGTGCTCTGCATATAAGTTAAATAAGCAGGGTGACAATATACAGCCCTGACGTACTCCATTTCCTATTTGGAACCAGTCTGTTGTTCCATGTCCAGTTCTAACTGTTGCTTCCTGACCTGCATATAGGTTTCTCAAGAGGCAGGTCAGGTGGTCTGGTATTCCTGTCTCTTTAAGAGTTTTCCACAGTTTATTGTGATCTACACAGTCAAAGGCTTTGGCATAGTCATTAAAGCAAAAATAGATGTTTTTCTGGAACTCTCTTGCTTTTTCGATAATGCCACGGATGTTGGCAATTTGATCTCTGGTTCCTCTGCCTTTTCTAAAACCAGCTTGCATAGAAATATGCAATCCAACAGATAAGAGAAACTGATTTGAAGAGCAATTTTAGGACTTTGTTGGTGGCCCAGTGGTTAGGAACCCACCTGCCAATGCAGGGACAATGGCTTTGCTCTCTGGTCCAGGAAGATTTCCACGTGCCATGGGGTAACTAAGCCTGTGCACCAGGACTCCTGAGCCCGTGCTCCTAGAGCCCGTGCTCCACAAGAGACCCTGCAGCAATGAGAAGTCCATGCACCACAACCAGAGAAAATTCACGCGTAGCGAGAAGACCCAGTGCAGCTAAAAATCAATAAATAAAAAGAAGAGGTTGATGTCTCTCTCTTATCGGTCCCTCCCATTTTTAATTCTCCAGAAAAGCTATTGGTCTATGAAATTCAAAACATTCAGACCCATTCAACTAAATTATATGTTCTCTGAGAGCACAGCCCATGCCTTATATTTCTTTTAAGTATAATATTATATGAGGAACTGCTCAAATGGATTGATAATGTAAATGTTTCTCTTTATAGTCCCAGTTTCTTGTAAACCTGTTGCTATAGCTCCATGGTAAAATGCAATAAGTGTATTTCTGTATAGCTATTTGCTTAATACCATTAATAATGTTAATTAAAAGTCAGACTTCTCAAAATTAAAAAAATAAAGAGCAATTTTAGACCACATGGCAGAGGTTGCTTGCTGTCACTCAATATGAATTCATTTCTTCTCCCTTAGTAACAGAATCTCCAGTTTAGCTGGTCAAAAATTCGTCAACATTCTTTGCACCCAATTATGACCAGTGTAAGCAAAACTTTTATCTACCATATAGAAAATGTCTTTAGAGGAAAGAATCGTAGCTTTCTTCTTTATTACTTTCGCAGGATGGAAGGTAAATATAATGTTGGAACCTGTCATACCTCCTTCTAAAAAATAAGATATGGTGAAATTCTAAGCCTCAGTCCCCGTGGATGATACTTTATTTGGAAATAAGGTATTTGCAGATGTAAACAAGTTAAAATAAGGTTGTTACAGCAAGCCTGAAGCTAACACAACTCCTAAGACATAAAGGAACAACACCATGCAGACACCCTGACAGGCACAGAAGGAAGACAGCCCAGTGATGACAGAGGCAGAGATCAGACTAATACATCTACAAGCCAAGGAAACCCAAAGAATGCCAACAGGCAGCAGAAGCGAGAAGAGGCAAAGAAGGATTCTTCACCACCTGCTGTAGAGAGAGTACAGCCATACTCCTTAATTGCAGATTTTCAGCCTCCAGAACTGTTAGACAATAAACTTCCATGATTTTAAGACACCTAGCTCGTGGCCTTTGTTACAGCAGCCCTAGGAAATGAATACTGCACTTGAACAGTCATCTTGGGTCATGAAACGGCTTGCTACAGATGTCAGAAAGGCGGGAAACAAGCCTAGAGTCTTGTGATTTCGCAGAATAGGGTCTGAGCTATCTGTCTCTGGAGTTTTACATGATAGAGAAACAACTTTCAATCTTGAAGCAACTATTGTTTTTGGAGTTCTTACTACTCACAGATGAACCTAATTCTGATATGAGCTACATACCCCTCCTTTAAAAAGATATTATAAGTGGCTGTGGTGCCTAATACTAGCCTTCATGGAATATTCTGCTTCTCCATCGATCTTCTCAGTGGAAACAATTGGAAGTATGATAAATTACAGATTCCAGCTTTACCAAGGAAGACAGGAAAAATAAGGCAGTATTTTACGATTGCTGGGAACTGGAGGCAAATGACTCAGGGTTGAAATCGGGTTATTCGGGTCAAATATGATAGTAGCATACTATGGTGAATGAAAGAACAGACTGTGGCATCAAACAGTCTTGGAATCCAACTTTACCCCCTGCTAGATAGCTAAGTGATTTTGAATAAGTTATTTCACATCTCTACTCCTCAGGCATCTTATCTATTAATTAGATGATAAAAAGAGGTACGTTAATGTATTGCTTAACTGAAGACAGACAGCATGAGTAAGAAGATAATGAACTTACAGGATTGTTAAAGGGAATAAGTGAAAAATACGCAGGTTTCTTAAGGGGAATATGTGAAAATGTTGTATAATACAGCATGGCCACAGGACTGGAAAAGGTCAGTTTTCATTCCAATACCATAGAAGGGCAATGCCAAAGAACGTTCAAACTACCATACAACTGCACTCATTTCACATGCTAGCAAGTTAATGCTCAAAATCTTTCAAGCTAGGCTTCAACAGTATGTGAACCAAGAACTTCCAGATGTACAAGCTGGATTTAGAAAAGGCAGAGGAACCAGAGATTAAATTGCCAACATCCGCTGGATTATCAAAAAAGCAAAAGAGTTCCAGAAAAACATCTATTTCTGCTTTATAGACTATGCCAAAGCCTTTGACTGTGTGGATCACAAAAAAACTGTGGAAAATTCTTTAAGAGATGGGAATAACCGACCACCTTCTTGTCTCCTGAGAAATCTGTATGCAGGTTAGGAAGCAACAGTTAGAACTGGACATGGCACAATGGACTGGTTCAAAATTGGGAAATGGGTACATCAAGACTGTATAGTGTCACTCTCCTTATTTAACTTATATGCAGAATACATCATGTGAAATAATGGGCTGGATGAAGCTCAAGCTGGAATCAAGATTGCTGGGAGAAATATCAATAACCTCAGATATGCAGATAACACCACACTAATGGCAGAAAGTGATGAGGAACTAAACAGTCTGTTGATAAAGGTGAAAAAGGAGAGTGAAAAAGCTGCCCTAAATTCAACATTCAAAATACAAAGATCATGGCATCCAGTCCCATCACTTCATGGCAAATCAATGGGGGAAAAATGGAAACAGTGAGAGACTTTAGTTTCTTGTGCTCCAAAATCACTGC
Source organism: Cervus elaphus (assembly GCF_910594005.1). Lineage (NCBI taxonomy): Eukaryota > Metazoa > Chordata > Mammalia > Artiodactyla > Cervidae > Cervus > Cervus elaphus. The sequence continues at coordinate 10,748,180 of NC_057817.1, read as the reverse complement.
AGATGTTGACTACAGCCATGAAATTAAAAGACGCTTGCTCCTTGGAAGAAAAGCTATGACAAACCTAGATAGCATATTCAAAAGTAAAGATATCCCTTTGCTGACAAAGGCCCACATAGTCAAAGCTATGATTTTTCCAGTAGTCATGTACAGATGTGAGAGTTGGACCATAAAGAAGACTAAGAGCCAAGGAATTGATGCTTTTGATTTGTGATGCTGGTAAAGGCTCTTGAGAGTCACTTGGACAGCAAAGAGATCAAACCAGTCAATCCTAAAGAAAATCAACCCTGAATATTCACTGGAAGGACTAACGCTGAAGCAGAAGCTCCAACACTTTGGCCACCTGATGGGAAGGGCCAGCTCATTAGAAAAGGCCCTGATGCTGGGAAAGATTGAAGGCAAGAGGAGAAGGGGGTGACAGAGGATGGGATGGTTGGATGGCATCATCGACTCAATGGACATGAGTTTGAGCAAACTCCGGGAGAAAGTGAAGAACAGGGAAACCTGGCTTGCTGCAGTCCATGCAGTCACAGAGCATCAGACACAACCGAGTGACTGAACAACAACACATAACATGCTTAACACAGTTCTAAACATGTATTAATTTCCTTCCCACTACAAGGTTTTTGCACAAGTAATTCTATTTCCATAGATCCTGTCTTATTGTCATCAGATTCTGGAAAAAGTATACTCTGTATGATTAATTCACATTCATGCCGTAACCTCAGCTCAGATCTCTTATCTTCAGAAATTCCTGTTTTGATCTCCCCTGCAACTAGGTCACATATAATTTGATGATTTTTAATCATAGCTGTTACTGAAATGTAATCTAGAGTAACTATTTGGGTTATTATTTGACTGATTTCCTTCTGTCCTTCAGAGTAGCACTACTCAAAGCACCGTCTGCCAGCCAGCGCTGATCTGCACATTATTCATTTCTTACCCTCCGGGAGAGAGAGACAGAAACTAAAATTAAGTATTTAGATACTTTTATAGCAATATGATGCATAATTGTGGCTTGTATTTTCCATATCTGACGTTTTGTCTTTCTAGTAATTCATTTTTATTATAATGCACAAAAGTCCACAAATGACTTTTTAAATTTTTTTAACTGATCTTAACAGAAACGACTAATAAAATGGCAACAGTAAAATTTTCCATAGCAATCATTACTTTAAATGCAAATGGGTTGGATTCTTCAATCAAAAGACATAGCGTGAAGGAATGAATAAAAAAAACAAGACCCAACTCCATGCTATCTATAAGAAATTCACTTTAGATTTAAGGACACACATAAGCTGAAAATGAAAAGATGGAAAAAGATATTCCATGGAAATGGTAACCAAAAGAGAACACAGATTGAAAAGGATATTCCATTTAAAAATGATAACCAAAAAAAAAAAAAAATGATAACCGAAAGAGTCACAAGTGACAAAGGATATTATATACTGATAAAAGGATTGATCCACCAGGAAGATATAAGAATTACATATGCATCCAAGGTCACAGCACCTAAATAATACATACAAATGTCGACATAACTGAAAAAGAAATTAACATCAGTACAACAAAAGTAGAAGACTTCAATTTCCTACCTTCAATAATGGACTTGAACATCTGAACAGAAGATCAATAAAGAAAGACAGGGCCTGGGGCTTCCCTGGTGACACAGTGGATAAGAATCGCCTGGCAATGCAAGGGACATGGGTTTGACCCCTGGTCCAGGAAGATCCCACAGGTCATGGAGCAACTGGGCCCATGCACCATCACTCCTGGGCCTGAGCTCTGGAGCCTGCAAGCCACACAACGAAGCCCACGTGCCCAGAGCCCACGCTCCGCAACAAGAGCATGGACTGCGTGAGAAGACCACGCGCTGCAACAGAGAGGACCTCCACTCGCTGCAAACCAGAGAAAGCCCACGCACAGCAAGAGACCCAGTGCAACCAAAAACAAATACGCAACTTTTTAATAAGAAAGAGAAGGCCTGAAGAATACCACAGCGCAACCATATGCTAACAGAGAGATGTAGAACATTCTACCCTACAAGAGTAGAATGTACGTTCTCCTCAAGCACACACAGATCTTTCCTCTGGATAGCTCATACATTAGGTCAAAAAACAAGCCTTAACAAACTTAAGATTGAAATCACACCACAAAATATTTCAAATAAACAACCTAACTTTACATGTCAAGGAACTAGATAAAGGAGGAACAAGCTAACTAGCAGAAGGAAGGATAAAACAAAGGCAAGAGTGAAAATAAATGAAATAGAAAATAAAGAAACAATATCGAAAGCTGGGAGGTCCCGGCCGGGGGCGCCGGTTGGAGACATGATTGCAATGCGGGCCTTAGGATTTGAGCCAAAGAAAGAAGAAATTAAAAAGATGATAGCTGAAACTGACAAAGAAGGAATTGGCACCATTAATTTTGAAGAATTTTTTGCCATGATGAGTGTAAAAATGAGTGAAAAGGATGAAAAAGAAGAAATACTGAAGGCTTTCAAATTATTTGATGATGATGATACAGGAAGTATATCACTGAACAATATCAAGAGGGTTGCTAAGGAGCTAGGGGAAAATTTAACAGATGATGAACTTCAGGAAATGCTTGATGAGGCTGATCATGATGGGGATGGAGAAATAAACAAGGAAGAATTTTTGAAAATGATGCAAAAGACCACTCTTTATTAACACTGTCTTTTGTGCCTTCTGGAAAGTTGTTAACAAGTTTGTATTTGCTGTAAGTTGCATAATAGCTGAATATATTCATTTTCAGTGTTTAAGTTTATATACATAAACTGGTCTCTTGATGTCTAATCCATGTGAGAAGTTACATGTTGCTACCAATATGTTGTTAAATCTATAACATCAAGAAATAAAATGTAGTGACTTCCTTAAACTATGAAGAACAGTATTAATTATAAGTGCTATTTTTAGAGCCCCAGGTTCTAAAACTTAGATTTTTTATTTTACTTATGGAAATTGGCCCCACATCATAAGCCAGCCATCACTTTCCCTATTATTTTCCTTTTGTGCAACTCTAAAAAATGAACATTTGCTTTTTAACGGATTATTCAGATATGTAAAGTCTTAAATAAAACTGTCTGGCAGCATCAAAAAAAAAAAAAAAAAAGAAACAATATCAAGTATATTTAAAATGGATAACCAACACGGACCTACTGTATAGTACAGGGAACTCTGCTCAATGTTACGTGGCAGTCTGGATGGGAGGAGAGTTTAGGGAAGAATGGATAGATCTATTTGTATGGCTGAGTCATTTTGCTGTACATCTGAAACTATCACATTGTTAAATAGCCATGCGCCAACATAAAATAAAAAGCCTTTTAAAAAAAAGAAAAACAATAGGAAAAAATGAGTGAAGCTAAGAGTTGTCTTTTTGAAAAAAATAAAGTTAACAGCATTTGGCCAGTCTAAGAAAAAAAAGAAGTTCTAAATATTAAAATTAGAAATGAAAGAACAGGGACTTCCCTGGTGGTCTAGTGGTTGAGAATCCGCCTTCCAATGTAGGGGGCACAGAACGCGCTGCCGCTACCCAGCTGCACGCTCTAGAGCCCGTGCTCCGCAACCAGAGAAGCCTCCGCGGGCCACAACAAGGATTCAGCCACACTTTTTTTTTAATTTTTTTAAGAAATAAAAGAAGAGACACTGCAGCTGATGCCACAGAAACAAAGGATCATAAGAGACTATGATGCACAACTGTATGCCAACAAATTGGGTAACCTAGAAGAAATGGGTAAACTCCTAAAAACATGCTATAAATAAATCACGAAGGAATAAAAGGTATGAATAAACCTCTAACCAATAAAGAGATTGAATCAATAATCCAAAAACTTCTCAAAAAAGAAAAGTTCAGGACCAGATGGCTTCACTAATGAATTCTACCAAACATTTAAAGACAAATTAACATCAATGCTCCTCTTTCAAAAAGCTGAAAAGGAGGGAACACTTCCAAACTCATTTTAAGAGGCCAGCATTATTCTGATACGTAAGCCAGACAAAAACTTCCCAACAAAACTCCATGCCAATAGCCCTGATGTATACAGGTGCAAAAATCCACAGCAAACTTCTAACAGACCAAATTCAATAGCATGGTAAAATGATTATAAAGCATGACAAAGTGAGATTTATTCCTGGGATACAAGGATGTTTCAATATACAAAAACCAATTGATGTGATACACAACATTAATAGAATAAAGAATGAAAATCATATGATCATCTCATGAGATGCAGAAAAAGCATCTGAAAAAAATCCAACAACTTTTATGATAAAAACTCTTAATAAACTAGGTATAGAAAAAAATGTACCTCATCATTATAAAGAATATATATGACAAGCCCACACCAACATACTCAATGATGAAAAGCTGAAACCTTATCCTTTAAGATCACAAACAAGATAAGGATGTCCACTCTCACCCTTTCACTTAACACAGTATCAGAAGCCTTAGCCAGAGAAATCAGGCAAGAAATGGAAATGAAAGCCATTCTAATTAGAAAAGAAATAAATGTGTTCACGTTTGCAGAAAATATGATCTTATGTATGTGCATGTGTTTATTCTAAGTCACTTCAGCCATGTCCAACTCTTTGCAACCCCATGGACTGTAGCCTGCCAGGCTCCTCTGGCCATGGGATCCTCCAGTCAAGAATACTGCAGTGGGCTGCTATACCCTCCTCCAGGGGACCTTCGTGACCCAGGGACCAAACCCATGTCTCCCGCATCTCCTGCACTGGCAGGCAGGTTCTTTACTACTAGCGCCACATGGGAAGACAAATCTCATGTCCAGAAAACCCTAAAAATTCCATTTTTTTTAAGTTATTAGAAGGGGACATATGTATACTTATGGCTGATTCATGTTGTAGGTCAGAAACCAACATAATATTGTAAAGCAATTATTTATTGCTCCAATTAAAAGTCAATTTTAAAAAAGTTTAGAAGGAAAAAAGCTATTAGAACTAATAAATTCAGTAAAGTTGCAAGTTACAAAACCAGCATACAAAAATCAGTCACATTTCTATAGACTAACAATGAACTATCTGAAAAGGAATATAAGAAAACAATCCTACTTATAATAGCAAGAAATAGAATAACCTTAACTAAAGAGGTGAAAGACCTGTATACTGAAAACTATCAATACAAATCACTGATGAAACAAATTAATAAGATACAGACAAATGGAAGATATTCTGTGTTCACTGACTGGAAGAATTAATATTGTTAAAATGTCCATACTATCCAAAATAATCTACAGATTCAATGCACTATCAATATACCACAGGCATTTTTTACAGAAATAGAAAAAGTAATCCTAAAATTTATATGAAACCACAAAAGACAGTGAATAGGCAAATCAATATTGAGAAAGAAGAACAAAGCTGCAGAATCACAGTTCCTAATTTCAAAATATAGTACAAAACTAGAATAATCAAAATAATATGGCACAATATCATTTTAATTCAAACATAAAATCAAAACAGAGTGGAAAGCCCAGAAATATATCTATGAATATGTGGTCAGTTAATATTTGACAAGGAATACACAATGGGAAAAAGACAGTGTAGGGAAACTGGATATCCACATTCAAAAGAATGAAACTGGATCCTTACTTTACATACACAAATATCAACTCAAAATGGATTAAAGATTTAAAAATAATACCCAAAACTGTAAAACACCTAGAAAAAAACATAGAGGGGGAAAGCCTCACGACATTGGCCTTGGAAATGATTTCATAGATATGACACCAAAAGCACAAGCAACAAAAGCAAAAATAAACAAGTGGTACTACATCAAACTAAGAAGTTTCTACACAGTAAAGGCAATAATTTCTTTGCCTTCCCTGATATGATAGCTCAGTTGGTAAAGAGTTCACCTGCAATGCAGGAGACCCCAGTTCGATTCTTGGGTTGGGAAGATCCCCTGGAGAGGGATAGGCTACCCGCTCCAGTGTTCTTGGGCTTCCCTTGTGGCTCAGCTGGTAAAGAATCCACCTGCAGTGTGGGAGGCCTAGGTTCCATCCCTGGGTTCGGAAGATCCCCTGGAGAAGGGAAAGGCTACACAGTCCAGAATTCTAGCCTGGAGAATTCCATGGATGTGGCTCAGCTGGTAAAGAATCCACCTGCAGTGTGGGAGGCCTAGGTTCCATCCCTGGGTTCGGAAGATCCCCTGGAGAAGGGAAAGGCTACACAGTCCAGAATCCTAGCCTGGAGAATTCCATGGACTGTACAGTCCATGAGGTTGTAAAGAGTTGGACACGACTGAGCGACTTTCACTTCACTTCACTTTCACTTCACAAAGGCAATAATTAACAGGCAACCTATGGAATGGGAGAAAATATTAGCAAATCACATACCTGAAAAGTGATTATTCTTTAAAATAACATGAGGAACTCCTACAACTCAATAGTTAAAAAAAAAAAAAACTAATAACCCAATTTCAAAATGCACTAAAGGGCTTCCCTGGTGGCTGAGTGGTCAAGAATGCACCTGCCAATGCAGGAGACTCAGGTCAGACCCCTGATGCAGGAAGATGCCACATGCCGCGGAGCAAGTAAGCCATGTGCCACAACTACTGAGCCTGTGCCCTACAGCCCGGGGGCCCAACTGCTGAAGCCCGGGGGCCCTAGAGCTCCTGCTCCACAACAAGAGAGGCCGCCTCAATGAGAAGCCCTCACACCACAACTAGAGAGAGGCTCCTGCTCTCCACAACTGGAGAAAAGCCCCCGCTCTCCAAACTAGAGAAAAACCCACATACAGCAGAAATATTTTTAAAAACATTTTTAAAAAATGAACTGAAGACTTGAATAAACATTTCTCTAAAGAAGACATACAAAAGGCCAATGGTATATGAAAAAATGTTCAACATCACTAATCATCAGAGAAATTCAAATCAAAACCATAATGAGATATCACCTCACACTTGTCAAGCTGGCTATCATCAAACACACACACACACACACACACACACACACACACGCAAAAATAAGAAGTATTGGTGAGAATACAGAGAAACTGGAACCCTTGTATGTTGTTGGTGGGAATGCAAAATGGTGCCTCTGCTATGGAAAACAATATGGATTTTTCCCTAAAAATTAAAAATAGAGCTACCAATAACCCAGCAGTTCCACTTGTGGATATTAATTCAAAAGAATTTAAATTGGGACCTCTGAAAGATACTAGTGCTTTTACATTTATTACAGCAATATTCAAAATAGCCAAAATGTGGAAATAACATAAATATCAACCAACAGAAGAATGGATAAAGAAAACATGGTATATATGCACAATAGAGTATTCTTTGACATTAAAAAAAAGGAAATTCTGCAATATGCAATAGCATAAATGAACCTTGAAGACATTATACAAAGAAAAATAAGCCTAGCACAGAAAGGTAAATATTGAATACTTCTACTAATATAAGGTATATAAAATAATCAGATTCATAGAATCAAAGAGTGGAATGATGGTTGCCAGGGACTAGAGAGAGGGGGAAATGAGGAACTACTAATCAATTTCAGTCAAGAAAGATAAACAAGCTCTAGAGATCTGCTGCTCAACACTGCACCTGCAGCCAACAATAATACACAGTGAGAAACTGGTTAAAAGGGTAAATCTCATGTTAAGTGATCCTCTTACTACAAAACAAAATATGATCTATAGTAAAACTGGTCTTTGATTATAGATAGTTCAAGAGGCACTGTTCTGGACCAGGGATCAGCAAACTTTTCCTGTAAAGAGCGAAACAGTAAACGTGGGCTTTTCAGGCCTATCAGTCTCTGTTACAATTGCACAGCTTTGGCGTTATAGCATGAAAGCAGCCATAGACAGTACATAAGCAATGTGACTGTTTCTAAAATTTAATATTCCAAAAAAGAAGATGGGCCAGATTTGATCCACAGGCTGTAGTCTGCCCACCCCTGTCACAGCCATGAACTTCCAGGGAACAGGTGCCTCATTTGTTTTACTCTCCTTTTTCTCTTCAGTGTCTAAAACATCCCTTACATAATATGTACTCAATAATTATACATCAAACAGATGGATAGTCTACTTTATGAAGCAGGTGCAAGCCTTGCTTGAACTGACATAGATGTCATATGTCCAGGGCTATCCATGCCGTGGATGACAATGGTAAGAATGTTAGGTGACTTTGGTTAACCACGGATAAACAGATAAAACCTTCAGATACTCCAGGGATCAAATATAGTCTGGGAAGCAAAGGCAATCACCAGTTGCTTGAGAAAAGAAAGAAACAGGGTATTGGCACTTGGTAGGGTTTTAAGGAAGCTGTGAAAGTTTGGGAAGAATGGTGCATTTGAGCCAGTCATGTCTGACTCTCTGTGACCCTGTGGACTGTAGCCCACCAGGTTCCACTGTCCATGGCATTTTTCAGGCAAGAATACTGGGGTGGGTTGCCATTTCCTACTCCAGGGAGTTTTCCCAGCCAAGGGATCAAACCTGCATCTGCTGCACTGGCAGGCAGATTCTTGACCACTGAGCCACCTGGGAAACTAAAAGCGGTGTGTGATGGATACATCACTTAGCTGAGATTGGGGAGCATGGGTGAGAGGTGGCGATGACCCAGAGGGCAGCAGTGTCCTCTAACGAGGCTCTCAACTGAGTGTTCCAGGTAGACTGCCTAGAAGGAAGACTATTGAATATTTCCTTGTCCTTTTCCTCTTTAAAAACCTCTGATGATACCACAAGAGTCTGAGGGAGGAGATAAACACCACTTCAAGGCAGCTCTAAGCACCTTGTGTAGACACCACAAGCAAGGCTTACCAACCCAAGGTGAAAAAATATAAGGACAAGAAGTTATCAATAAAATTAAACAGCAGCATCTGTGCCCAAGGAGCATGTGAAGATCACATCTGGGGTAAGAGAACAATACTGGAAAGGGAATAACAATGCAAGTAAACGGTATTATCCTCTTACTAATAGAATCCTCAGAAGTATAGATCATGGCTGCATTCAGCAGAGGAACTGATTGCTTCCAAATGCCCCATCTCTAAGCGTTGTGTCAGTCGGTCAGTCGTGTCCACTCTGTGACCTCATGGACTATAGCTTGTTAGGCTCCCCTGTCCCTGGAATTCTCCAGGCCAGAATACTGGAGTGGGTTGCCATTCCCTTCTCCAGGAGATCTGCCCAACCCAGGGATCCAACCCAGGTCTCCTGCATTGCAGGCGGATTCTTTACCATCTGAGCCACCAGGGAAGCCCCTAAATTGCTAAAAGTCAGGTCCAAAATCCTCTTACTGACATCAAACATCCTTCATCATTTGGTTCCAATCTGCCTTTCTCATCACTTCATGCCAGAAACCCCTTCCCCAGTATATACTGTTCCTAGAGCCACACCAGACCATTTACGCTTTCCCTGAACGTGCCTCTTGCTTGACACTTTGGCCTGACACCTTTGCTCTAACTATTCTCTTCCCTGCAAAGCCTTTCTCTTCCTCTTCATCCAACAAACTCTTAGCTTCCTTGGAGAACTAGACTGTGAAACCTTCATGGCTCACTTAACCAGTTCGTTGTTCTTTGCACTGCTCTGCCATTACATTCTACCCCAATTATTTGTCTGCACATCTGCCTATGTGCTGAGACAAGGAGCTCCTTGAAAGCTAGTTTTAATATATTCTGTTGCTTAAGCAGAACCGGCAAAAGTCAAACAGTCCATGATCTGCATTTAAAACAATTATAGCTGTATTTTGTCCTGCTATCTCTCTTACTAGATTGATTTTCTTTGCTGCAATCTTCCCTTCCCAGCTGAAACTTCCCTTTTGCTCTTCTCAGACCCAGACACAGGAGAAAAATCTGTCTATGCAAGGTTGACAAGCTTATCTGTAAGAACAGCCAAATAAATATTTCAATTGTATTTTAAAATTATTGAATGTCCAAGCCCACAAAGACATTTTAGAGGACTTTTCAATCTCATGGGCATTTTCAGGGAAGAGTATCTAATATATTCATCTAATATGTTTTTATTAGTTAATTTATATATAACTTATCAACATAATGTACTCTCAGTCATTACACCCCAAATTTAACACATTTCCTTAAAAAGCATAACAATCTATTTTTTTCTCTTATTAACAGGGTGTTGTTTTTGCCAACTGTAACTTGACACATAACAATATTAGTTAAACTGAATCTGCCATTTCTTCTGAATAAAATTTCCAAATGAACCAACAGAGTGCAAGATCTTAGTACCATCCATCAGGGGACTACATTGGAATGCAACGTTTTCTCTCCTTCCTTCCATCTTTCCTTGCTTCCTCCCTGCCTCTTCTCTCCCTCCCTCGGTTTTTCTTTCTTTTCCTTTCTTTCCTTCTTACTTTGTTGTGTCATGAAGCTATTTAGTATCAAAACATTTTACTTTTATCTTGATAAAAAATATATTTTAAAGCTATCTGAGGTTATATGGAACACACTCAAAAGATGTAGCACCAAAATGAAACAGTCTGGATTTTGCAGTTAATAAACATCCTTTTGACATTTTATTTCATAATAAGTCTTGAAAAGTAGATTCTTTCCAAATTTTTCTCATTTAAAACAGTTATCAAGGTACAAGTTTTTGTGACCCCCTCAAACAAAATGACAACTGTGACAAGCAAATTTTCAAATGGGCATGCTTGTTCAACAACTATTTCCTGAGCAAAATACTGTACTGGACATAGAGAAAGGGAAAAAAAGTTCCATGTATCTTGAGACTCTACCAGATGCAGTCCCATTAACAGCAGAGTAATGAAGGAGAGGCTCAGCTCTGATAAGACACTCATACGTGGGAGGGGGACAGGCATTTGGAACTGACTCTGCCTCAGATGTTGGGAGGAGACCCAGTGAGAGAACACCGCTCTGGGTCTGCAACACTGCAACAAACAATAGGGGGAGCCTAGGAAAGAGCCCCTCAGGCAGCCTTTACAGGGAAACAGGAGCACTTCTCACCATGAGGGGCCAAATGCTGGAGGGCAGTCCTCCGGGAGTTCACAGAAAGGCTAGTGAGTCAAGTCAGCAGCACCCATGAGGTCAGACAGCTAGTGTATTCACAATCTGCATTTCTAGCAAGAATAAGGCAGAGCATCAGATTTTCAGGGACAAATTACATACAGTGGCATAGGCCCCACATATCAAGGGGGTGGCCCATTAACAGAACTCACGCACAAAGTCAGAAACCAGTTTAAGAGGAAAAGCATGATGATGTATCACAGGTCAGTTCAGATTACTGTTCCTCCTCAATATTGGTCCTGGAGTTCAGGATGAGGCTGAATATATTTTGGGGTTCAACTGCAATCAGCAGGGGGGAGGAAAGCACTTCAGAATCCAACAAACAGGGCTGAGAATTGGTCCCTGATATTATGACTTTCACTGTAAGAACTGACAGAGGGACAGGGGAAATGGTCTCCAAGAAGAAATGTGAGTTACTGTTCATGGAGGAAGAGTTCACAGATATCAAGTTGGCAAAAACAAAAACTGTCCTCTGCTGTGAGGTTTAACACAGTGTTGTTGTCTAATGAATAAAGAGCAGGAAAATGATACAATTATTCATGTGACTTTAAGTAATGAACAGTATTAAACCTTTCAGTTTGTGGAAAGTTCTAAGTGCACTTTGGACTGAAGATTGAGTCTCCTGTTGAATACACTAATGAACTTTGCTATCTCTTGGTTTCTCTCTCTCTCTTTCTTCCCCCCTTCCACTCAAGCTACTGAAATCTGAAGTCCTAAAGCTATTAAATATATACTTATAGCTTACAGTATACATACAGAATGTGCTTCAAGAACTTGCAACCATTCTTTCCAGTACTGCAGGGTCAATAGAGCTAATTAGTGACATCAAGAAATTCTAGAAAGATAAAGAGATAAATGCTATTTGAGATCAAACTCATGGCCATTGTCGATCTAGTTCAGGAGTAGAGAATGGGTTGATTCTGTGACAGCAACCACCAAAGCCTGGGAACTGATACCAAAATCATCCTCAGCTTCCTTTCACAGCAGATATGGATTTTCATCATGAGCCAATGGCTTTTTTTTTTAAATCATGCCTTTACTAACTGTGACTTTAGGCCCATAAGTGGGTTTGTAAAATCATTTCAGTGGATTGGAACTAGATTTTTAATTAAGCAGAAAAGAAAATATAGCTGAAGCACAGAGAAAACAAGTAAAGAGAAAAAAGAAAACATATGTTTTAGTTGTGTGTGTGCATGTGTGTGTGGATCATCGAAAAAGCAAGAGAGTTCCAAAAAAACATCTATTTCTGCTTTATTGACTACGCCAAAGCCTTTGACTGTGTGGATCACAATAAACTGTGGAAAATTCTGAAAGAGATGGACAACCTGACCTGCCTCTTGAGAAACCTGTGTGCAGGTCAAGAAGCAACAGTTAGAACTGGACATGGAACAACAGACTGGTTCCAAATAGGAAAAGGAGTACGTCAAGGCTGTATATTGTCACCCTGCTTATTTAACTTATATGCAGAGTACATCATGAGAAACGCTGGGCTGGAAGAAGCACAAGCTGGAATCAAGGTTGCCAGGAGAAATATAAATCACCTCAGATATGCGGATGACACCACCCTTATAGCAGAAAGTGAAGAGGAATTAAAAAGCCTCTTGATGAAAGTGAAAGAGGAGAGTGAAAAAGTTTGCTTAAAGCTCAACATTCAGAAAACTAAGATCATGGCACCTGGTTCCATCACTTCATGGCAAATAGATGGGGGAACAGTGGAAACAGTGGCTGACTTTATTTTGGGGGCTCCAAAATCACTGCAGATGGTGACTGCAGCCATGAAATTAAAAGACACTTACTCCTCAGAAGGAAAGTTATGACCAACCTAGACAGCATATTAAAAAGCAGAGACATTACTTTGCCAACAAAGGTCCGTCTAGTCAAGGCTATGGTTTTTCCAGTGATCATGTATGGATGTGAGAGTTGGACTATAAAGAAAGCTGAGTGCTGAAGAATTGATGCTTTTGAACTGTGATGTTGGAGAAGACTCTTGAGAGTCCCTTGGACAGCAAGGAGATCCAACCAGTCCATCCTAAAGGAGATCAGTCCTGGGTGTTCACTGGAAGCACTGATGTTGAAGCTGAAACTCCAATACTTTGGCCACCTGATGCGAAGAGCTGACTCATTTGAAAAGACCCTGATGCTGGGAAAGATTGAGGGCAGGAGGAGAAGGGGACGACAGAGGATAAGATGGTTGGATGGCATCACCAACTCAATGGACATGGGTTTGGGTGGACTCCAGAAGTTGGCGACGGACAGGTAAGCCTGGCGTGCTATGGTTCATGGGGTCGCAAAGAGTCGGCCACGACTGAGCAACTGAACTGAACTGATGTGTGTGTGCTGGGTCTCTACACAAAATACATTTTTTTCTATGGATTACATTTTAAAAATATAGACATAGCTAAACAGGGATATAAGTATATATAGCTATGTAAAAATATAGCTGACAAAGTCACCCAAAATACCACCACCAATCCCATGGAAGGCATTCTCCACCATACTATTCATGAGTATCTACAAAAATACAACTATGATAAAAAATGACTACCTTTGACAAGGCCAGGGATAACTAAAAGTTAAAATTTAAAACAAAGAACAAGTTACTTAGTTTTGAAGTCAAACTTCAAACTTAAGCTGAACTTCTCCAAACTTAATTTTCTCATGTTAAAAAAAACAAAATTGGAGATGATTTAAAGATTCTATTCTATTCTTCTTTTCTGCCAATCCCAAATCTGAGTATTGTCATTCACTTTCCTACAGTAGTAACATTAAACATTTTTCATACAAAATAAATATGACAACTTTCTTACTTTAAGGAAGTTTCTTTTTCCCTAAAGAATGAATTTTCATTCAACAAAGAAAATGTGGAAGAGAGAAAATCACTTTGAGGCCTACCATTTAAAACAAAGAGTGAAAATTTTTCTAAGCAGCATAAATTATGCAATTCTTTTAGAGAGATTTACTTTAAACTGTAAGATAAGAACAAGTTTACAGATTACATTATATGGGGTCTTCTCTTTTGACTTATACCTTTGAGTTATGCAAGCTATACAAATGTTTACTCATAAAATAGAAAGCCAATCAGTATAACACTGCAGTGTCAGCCTGTGTGTTGGCAGAAATGCCCGTGGATATTTTGGAGTCGGGGTGAACACTGGAATTCCTTTTAAACAGAGTATCAGCTGCATAATTCTCCTCTGATCTCACACCCACTTGCACCGATCGTCCTCTTTCTCTGCCCAGGCACAGAGTGGAAAGAGATCAGAACACAATTCTCACACTCACATTCTGCTCAACTCCAGTTCAAAGACAGAAATGAAATCCACGCAGGGTGTGGTTACATTTGTGGGATGTGCCTTTGGCCAGAGTCTGAGCATTGTTATCTCATCTGTTTTATCCACTCCCTGCGCTCTCAGAGTCCTATCTCTGATTCATTCCTTCTCAACCCTCTGAACCTTGAACAGAAAGAACTGCATTTTAGGACTAGAGCAGAGTGACAAGTATCATCTAAACCCCAAGTTCTTGCCATGGGCCATAACGTGCTCCATCATCAGGTGTCTGTCTGTCCCTGTGGCCTCCGCTTCTGCAAACCTCTCCTTCCTGCACTGCCCTTCTTGTGAGTCTCAGACCCTTCCAGCATCCTCCGACCACACATGCTGTTCCCTCTGCCTACAAAGTTTGTCCCTTAGCTTTCTGCATGGCCTAATTCAGATCTCTACTCTACCTCTGAATCTAGAACTTTCCGGGGCCCATCACTCTGGATCCCATATACCTTGCTCTATTTTTCCTCACAGAACTTAAGTGCTTAGTTTGATAGCTTCTGCTACAAAAACGGGCTTCAGGGTCAGATGCACTTAAGTCAGAACCCTGTCTCTGCCTTTGCTCTGATCTTAGACAAATTACATAACCATGTAACTTTGAATTCACTTCCTTACTGGTAAAAAGAAATCATTGTATTGTTAAAATGGAATTACATGTAAAAGTTCTGAACTCAATGCCTTATTAATTTAGAACTCAAGTTTCATAAGAGCAAATACTTTGTACGTTTAAAGCTGTACTTTATCACACAGAACACTACCAAGAAGTAGTTTAATGACCATTCCACTTAGAAGGAAGGAAAAAGAAGAGGGAGGGAAGAAGAGGGGGAAATACAGATGAAGGAAGGAGAAAGAAGGATTATGTAATCAATTCAAATTATGACTATTGTTATTCACTTTCTTTTACCAAAGTGGCTCTAAAATATTTCTCTGAAAGAAGACATGCATGGTAAATGAATACAAACCTAACTTTTCCTAATGGACAAGAGGTCCTCTTCTTTCTTCTCACCATCTGATTCCTCCAGGCTATTCAATCCTTATTTCCAATGGACATATGAAAATAAACAAATAAAGTAAAACATGAGAAATAATATACTGAAGCTCAAATAGCAGTGGTATAGGTTAGACAGGCAATAGTTGAGACCCAGAGTCTAGAGAGACCTGCTAAAATGAGATGGTCCATAGCTGATAACCCACAGCTATAAAGGTCTCCAGACAAGAGAATGAATTCTTTGCAAGTTTAGTGTTAGAGACTCTGTGGCAGGCCAGCAAGCAAAGCTCAGAATCATGGGTATCTATCTACAGGTAATGGGAAGAAGTCCAGATAGGCATGAAATCAGCATCACGGAAATCGAACAGTGGTCCTCCAGCTAAATTTGAGTTCCATGAGGTCAGGGACTTTCTCTTCCATATCCACAACACCTAACCAATTCTTGGGTATTGTGCATCCTCAATGATTATTTATGGAGTGAATAAATTATGAATCAAATAAGATTATTTTTCAATTGAAGGCAACTGCTCTAACTTCTGAAATAAACAAATAAAAATGATATAACTAAGCAAGCCAGGTTTAGATTTGACTACAGAAGCAGGGCCCAAATATTAACATCAGATTGTAGTCTCTTCATTTTTTCCTTTGAATGACTTCATTCTTAGACTATCAACACTTCCTAGAGCTACATGTTTTGTAGACATGCATCAGGAAAATTCACACATATGAATGGGGTGGGCAGGGGATACAGAAAGCTAAGGGACAAACTTTGTAGGCAGCGGCGGTGGTGATTTAGTCACTAAGTTGTGTCCGACTCTTGCGATCCATTGGACTGTAGCCTGTCAGGCTCCTCTGTCCATGGGATTCTCCAGGCAAGAATACTGGAGTGGGTTGCCATTTCTTTCTTCAGGGGATCTTCCCGACCCAGGAATCGAATTGGCAGACGATTTACCAACTGAGCTATGTGGCAGGAGCTATGTGGAAGGATCTGAGGCTCACAAGGAGGGTGGAGCATGTTGCATTGCCTCTGTTTGGGACATATACTGTTTTTGAGCCATTCACTGGAGCACTCGAGTTAAAAAAATGCAAAGCACTGATTGTCTGAAGCCTCTTAGAGGATAGCATACAGTGTTCACAGTAACCACCCGTGCTGACAAAAGAGATTAGAAGGTAGGATTCACCAAAGGGAAATCTGGTTATAGTTATTTCTGAGAAAAAGTGTGAATGAATCTGGGCTCCATAAACAATAAATGTAACATTGAGGCAGTGGGACCAGATGTGAGGGTGCCGCCCTGAATCAGGGCAGTTCTGCAGCAGGGACCCAAGAGAGAGGTCTAGAATAGGCTCCAGTCTCCGGGAGCATTGACTAGAGTAAGGTAATGCTGGAGGTCTTGGAGTGCGACTTAGGTTAGTCACAGAAGTATGACTCAGTCAGGAGCCAACCTGATTAAGAACCATTACTAAAACTACCGGGAAAGGTAAGACTACCGGTATAGTTAAAGTGGGATTTGACGTTAAGCTCTCAAATGCTTCCTTTGAATGAGAACATGGTTGGCTTTGGTGAAGTTGAAAAGATGGTAGCATTCACTGATAAAGTATGTGGGGTATTTCCACTCCAGTATTCTTGTATGGGGGCTTCCCTGGTAGCTCAGCTGGTAGAGTCCACCTGCAATGCAGGAGACCCCGGTGCAATTCCTGGGTTGGGAAGTTCCCTTGGAGAAGGGAGAGGCTACCCACGCCCGTATTCTCGGGCTTCTCTGGTGGCTCAGAGGGTAAAGAATCTGCCTGCAATGCAGGAGACCCAGGTTTGATCCCCGGGTTGGGAAGATCTCCTGGAGGAGGGCATGGCAACCCACTCCAGTATTCTTGCCTGGAGAATCCCCATGAACAGAAGAGCCTGGCGGGCTACAAACCATGGGGTTGCAAACAGTTGGACATGACTAAGCACAGTACATCTGTCTGAATTAGTGAACCAAGTTCTACTTTACTGGACTCTCCTGATTAGGCTACATGATTTACTTTAATCAGAGATTTGCAGATGCAGAGGCCTGAGGTTCAGTACATGCAGATTATACATGTGACAATGAAAAAAAAAACATTCCAAACTTGGGCTGTCTCCCTCAATTATAATTATAGATAGCCTACTTTACACTGTCATTCTGAAGAAGACCCAGAATATCTTTCCATCAATTTGAAAACTCTATTATAATAGTGTAACTTTGTGTTACATTCATTGCTTGATCAATGAAAAGCTCTCGGTAAACAATGACACAACATTCTTACCATGAGTAGACAATGAACTTTCTTCTGAATTTATGGATTAATAGACTTGGTTAGATGTAATAATTTTGGCTCACCTACTTAAATGGTGCTTTGATTATGTAAGATAATAAAATTTTTAATCATGTTTCTAGGTTACCACATATGTTTACCTTTGTTTGGATTATGATATATGACCTGCTTTAACTATTCAGTCAAGAGACATTATGTTTATAAGTATGTGTTTACAGTAAAAATTGCGTAGATGAATCTATAATAGGCTCTGATTCTAATACCAAGAATTTTTATTTAATGTACGTTCTTCCTACTCTTCTTTACAAAAACCTTCATTTAGGGGGAAAAAGTTATTTTAAAAGGGTAAAATTACCTATTGATTTTTTACATTTTTAAAATGTAACCAAATGGTTACATTTTAAAATGTAACCAAAACCTCTTTTTAAGGACTATTTTTGTCTTTTTTAAAAAAATGTATCATTTTAGAGAGTATTTATCTTGTAATTCCAATGTATAACTCAGAAGTAATATTGATGAATCTGCTCAAGACATAGCCTTAGTGCTGTATGATGAAAAGACTATAGGTAATGGATATTTTATAGAAACAACTGATCTAAAGTTTAACCAAAAGCTCAAGGGCAAAAAAGAGGCACAAGTTAGGGATAATGTTATGTTCAGAAGCATATTGGTATATTTTAGCACTGACCAAATATGCAAAGTGAACTGCCAAATCATTCCAAAAGGTTTAGAGTTTTGTTCTTTGAAAATAATACATTAAGCTATCTAATGATTTTTGTATTTTTCTGTATGTATGCATTATACTTTAATTTAAAAAGCTTACTTAATAATTTCACATACTCTAACACATATAATTTGTTTGCACAAGTTTGAGCAAGTTCCCTTGGACTGCAAGGAGATCAAACCAGTCAATCCTAAAGGAAATCAGTCCTGAATATACATTGGAAGGACTAAAGATGAAGCTGAAACTCTAATACTTTGGTCACCTGATGCAAAGAACTGACTCATTGGAAAAGACCCTGATGCTGGGAAAGATTGAAGGCAGGAGGAGAAGGGCACAACAGAGGATGAGATGGTTGGATGGCATCAACGACTCAATGGACATGAGTTTGAGCAAGCTCCAGGAGTTGGTGATGGATAGGGAAGCCTGGCATGCTGTAGTCCATGGGGTCGCAAAGAGTCGGACACAACTGAGCAACTGAACTGAACACACATGATAGGCACCTTGATATGATGAATTCTAAACTATCAATACAAGAAAATAAAACTGTTATTTTATCTTTTTCTCAACACGCAGCTCTTAATTCATGGCAAGGACTGCCTGTTTCTACTAATGATTTATAATGTCCTAGCATGTATTAAAAGTCAAATAAAGATAATAACTGTAAAGTCAAGATTTCTGTCACTTTCAAATGGCCTGATCTAATAAGTTCTGGAAACTCTAGTCATTCAACGCTTACATATGCTTACTAGACACCAGCACTGATATACTAGACTGAAGATTATTACAGCTTTATCTGCAGAGATATGGACCCTGGCCTTTCAGATTTTCAACTGCATAGTGACTTCCACCAAGGCATATACGTTACACAGTGCCTCTGTGTGTGTGTGCGTATGTGTGCATGTAATCAGAAAGAAAGAGACAGAAGGCAGTTTTCCCCCCCAGTGAGTCAGTGGTGTTGGGTCAGTAAAATTAACATTACTATCTCACCCACTGAGTGGAAACAAGTTCACACACCCATGGGTGTGTGTGTGTGTTGATACCTGCTGAAGCCTTCGTCCAAATACACAAATTATATTAGTTTTCCTAAAAAATATTTAACAAATATTAAATAGTTGTGTCTTTTCTTTATTTGTACAATAATACGTGATCATCTACAGCCGGCATTCAATGTTTTATGCAGCAGAGAAAGATGAGAATGCCACTATTTAGGGTAAAGGGTCATAAACTGGTGGCTCACAGGGAAAATCTATCCAGCAGATAGACTTGTTTAACAAACTCTATTATTTTTAAAACTCCCAGTATTAAGTAATTTGGAGGTTTTGTAAAAAATCTACATTAGAAGTTTGTCTCACAAACAAAAGCTCTGGAAATACTGGACACTCACTATTACATGGCTTGAGCTAAGTGCTGCCTGACGCTTCAGTTCGAGATGGTCTCCGTGCTATCCATAGCCTGCTTCATCCACGTAACCCTGACTGGCTTCTGGAAACATGTGAGGTTGCAGTCTTTGGTTTCCAGGGAGAGTCTAATTTATTTTGGTAAATTGCTTAATCCAAAATGTATCTTCTCTATTTCCTTCCCACTATGGGATCCTCCAGCCAAGAATACTGGAATGGGTTGTCATGCCCTCCTCTAGGGGATCTTCCCTACCCAGGGATCAAACCCATGTCTCCTGTGTCTCCTGTATTAAAGGCAGATTCTTTACCCACTGAGCTACCTGGGAAGCCCGTAGTGGAGGATATTGATACCTTAACTAAAGTGTTCTGTTTATTAGGTTTCAAAATGATCCTCTGCAAGTGTCTTACAACACTGTAAACAGAAACAAAACAAAATCCTTTTCATTGGCTATTTTTCAACCAAACAGTCAAGTATTTCTATTTAATCATATATAAATAAAAATAGGGTTATCATATTTTTAAAATATATTTTGTAAGTTCAGATGTCCCTATAATTATTTACCGCTTTACTAGAAAAAGCAGTCTTAACAATAGTTGACAATGTTATCTTCATATACAAAGTGTAGCGTATTTCCATGAAGGCAGCCCAAGATCAAAGCACCCAGCCATCAGCTTGTGGAAGTATCTAGGTGTATTCACATATTCTGCCTTTTATATTATTAAACATGATTTTAAAAAAAGAAAAGCAATCTTTTGGGTTTTTTCTTAAAGCATGTAGGAGAAGTTCTCAGTATTGAATGATGATGGGAAAACATAAAGAAAATATTTTTGCTACTGATATCCAGTATTATTATTATTTCCACTATAAAATTTGTATTTGTTTAAATGCCAGATGCAGGGGAAAACCAATCATATGAACATTTCACACACTGTCCATATTTATGGTAACTTTAAACTCAGAAACTTTATAAAACAGTCTACCGAAAGACAAATGTAGTATTCAAGTTTTACCTTAAGGCATTTTCCTAAGGCTGAGTTAGAAACAAGTTCTGCTATGGAAACACTGATGCATCCTTAGCTAGTGTTGGTGGATGTAGCCTGCTATATTTAAAAATTAGGCAATTTTTGTCTCCTTATAAGGATGCAGGAGATTAACATCTAAATTTTTAAAAATAGCTTCAAGATCTATTTAATGTGCATAGAAAGAGAGCTACATGTTTACATGCTGATACAAATATTTTAATAAAGTAATTTCAGCAAATGAGACATTTTAGAAGTTAACATAAAAATTATAATAACATTAAGTAAAACATCACCAACTTACCTTGAGACGTTATTATGATATCTCTCCATACAGGCAAATTTGTGTGAAAAGAAAAGAAAAAAACTCTTTGTACCAATTAAAGCTTTGGGAAAGAGTTTGAGAAATTTACCATTTATTGTCTACTACCTCTTACAAAGACGGTTCTACCACAAACGTTGAGTAGCCTTCAGCTGTTCGTCCAGGAACAGTAATGTACAATCCTCCCAATGCCCCATGCCACCTGTACTTGATGACTTAAATTGTGAGTAGGATGTTGATTGTGGCAAGAACAAGAATAATTTAGCAGGCTCTGTAGGGAACTGAACCTGTGACAGAACTCTAACCAGCTGAGTCCACAGGCTAAGGCTAGATAAAACTGCTTATCCAGATGGTATGTAATTTAAATTTTCCCTTCAAATCAGATCATCCCAGTCCTACCATCTCTTCCACCATTCCACAAGATTTTTACTAGTAATTTTTTCTCAGTATAAAATAGAACAGGATCTTCTTTTTATACTCTGAGTCTGAAAACTCTGTCTTCAATCACATCGGGAGCTGTCTGCCCTTTGCTACAAATATATATGCCAGTTCCGCCTCTTCGCCTTTGGTTAACACGGTTCACCCACTCATACCCACAGAGCCAAACGTGGGAACACCCAGAAGCTGGAAAGACAGGAAATAATAAATGTCTGTTAGAGCCTTTTGCATAAACTCTGTCCTCTCTCTGTTCCACACTACCACCCTCTGAACAAAGATTGTTATACTATTTTTTGTGGATCATAGTACTCAGAAGGTATCTAAATAGATTTGCTGACTTAATAAAAGAAAACAGGGAATTTCATGGCTTAGAGTGGTTCCTAAATTTTAGTATGCCTAAGAAGTCACCTGGCGGGGGGGGGGGGGGGGGTGGGGTTGCCAAAACACAGATTCTTAGGCTCGATCCTAAGAGTTTCTGACTCAGGAAGTCTGGGCTGGGCCCCCAAATTTGTCATTTTACCCAGTCCCCAGGTGATGCTCATGCTGCGAGTCTAAATACGACACAGTGAGAACTATCACCTTAGATCATGAGGATGTATTACTACTAGACTCTACGCTGCTCCATCCCGGTACACATTAATCCCTTTCCTACTATTAGCCTACTTCTTGTTCTCACTACGAAAGAAATGCTACCTAGGACTTAACACACATGTGGCAAGATCATAAAATAAATTGATTTATCCAAATCAGACAAGAAAATGTGTTATTTTACAGTAGTGATGATGTGTGCTAATCAGTGAGTGGTGGTGATGGGGGAGTGGGGAATGGCACAGTTTGAAAAAAGGGGAAACTGGAGGGTGTTTCTGGGAACAAACAGCCAGGGTGGAGTCACCAGTGGCAAAAATAGGGCAGTTCTGCTCAGAAGCTATGCTGCCTGGCAGCTTTAAAAGGTGAGCCTGAATTTTCTCCTCACCCAAAAACAGATGTAGCTGCTCTGCCATCTCCCCAATTCTCTGTCCTTTGAACCAAGGAGGGTCCTTAGCCTAAGCTCTCTCCATTCTGTGGGGAAGGAAGGAATCATATTCTTCTTTGCTATTTCGTCTAAGCTTTAATATAATTTAAGAAAAGTTGATTTTCAGTGCCATTCACTGAACCCAAAGTGCCACAGTGTAACAGCATCAACGAAAAATGATCCAGTTAGAGGTCTAAAGAACACTTGAAAAATCATGTTAGGGATTAATCTGTTTTCATTGCAAAGAAGGCAAATGCACATTCAATGAGAACTTAATGTAGCAAGCAGCAAAAAGGGCTCAGTGGAAGTGAGCAATCAAAATGCCCGTATTTAGACAGAAATAGTTTCTTCTTTTATTTAGAAAAAGGTCTCCAATTCTAGGTAGAGCTCAATGTTTCTCAAATTTGAATTGCTTTCTCATGTAAGAAATTGGAATTGTTCTTATGTATAGCATTTTTAAAAATTCTTTTATATTGGATAAAATGCCTAGACCAGCAGCTTCAGCAAATTATGCATATAAAGGAAAAGGGTTTTCATAAAATCTGAGGGAAGCAATCCCTGCTTAATCTGTCTTAAAGACTAGAAGGTCTTTCAGGCTTCTCTGATCAAACCCTTTGGTAGCTACACATAAAAAAATGGCTTTTTTGCAATTTGACCTGCCTTCTGGTGTCATTAAATTTGTTCTTTCTTAATCCTCCTTTCTCCTGTAAAATGGAAATTGTATCTAAAAACTTAATACAGATCAAACATTTTTGACACAAACGCTTCATGATAGTTAACACTACAATCCTGTGACCACGCCTGGAACCATGTGGCTCAGCCTGTCTGTCAGCGACACCAGGTTTGACAGCCGTGTTAATAGGTGACAGCTATGTTAGCAGGTTAACAGGTGATCAGGGGTCTCCTCTGCAAACATAAGGTTTTCACCCTGTGCAAATAATTCACTGGAAGTAAGTTCTTATTCTCTGTGTCATTACGTTAGCAATGTGATACACAGTCAAGGTTTATTTGTTTCTGTTTCCAATTTTAGAATTTTTCTTTTTAAATTAATTGTGTGTTTCTAGAGTTGGTGATGGACAGGGAGGCCTGGCGTGCTGCGATTCATGGGGTCGCAAAGAGTCGGACACAACTGAGCGACTGAAATGAACTGAACTGAATATATAAAGTATTTATATGATTTAAAAGCTAAGTTAAATTGAAAAGCATACTTAGATTTCTAAGTCTCATCTCTCCTTTTCCCCTTCACTCCATTTCAAAATCACACTATGGAAAACAACTATCATACGTTTTTGTTCATATTACTTGTGTTTCATTTTGCAAAAATAAACAAAATATATGTATGTTGGTTTTTTTCCCTTAACTATGTAACACAGACCTCTTTCTCATTCTCTTTTTAAAGCTGTATAATAATTAAAATGGTGATATCACCACTAGTTTATTAACCAACTAGTCACCAGTGCTGATTCCTAGAAAGATAATTTCTGGGTCAAAAGACAAATACAAATATAATTTTCCTGAGTAAGATTCTGTGTTTTTTTTTTACGTTTCCCAGAAAACTCTAAGAATCTGTCAGGAACCAATAAGCTACATGTCAATCAAAGCAACAAGTTTTAACTTGAGCCACAGCTCTGAGCTGAGCATTATGGGAGAACACAAAAAGTAGTATTCTCTTGCCTTCAATGAGTTTTTAAAAAGTAGCTGTCCTGCTCTAATCCCCTTAGGGAGACAAAATTAATATGCAAGGGGAGCATTTAGATCATACCTCTCTCAGTGGTATCTCTCATTGCCAGAATTTTCACAATAGAAATTGGATACTTGATAGTTTTTACATTTGACTTCACTCAGTGCTAAGAGTTGTATTATTCTGTTCTCTGCTGCAGAGATTTTTAACTTGGACATGACCTATTAGTGGGCTATGAGATCAATTCAGTATGCAGTAAACAATATGAAATAGAAAAGAACAGAAAGTATCAGAATGTATGAAAGGTAGTAAAAATGAACATTGTTTCTTGCAAACATTTTATACGTAAGCACACATGTTTGTAAGAGTACATGTGATGTAAAATTAATATTTTTAAGGTGAACTGTAATTTTTAAAAATAGAAAAAAAATATAGAAACACAACTCAACAGAAAAGGAACACCTGTTTTCTCTGAATACAAGCTGCTCAATTTTCATGTTTAATATTGATCGTCACACACTGCCACAACCTAGTCTTAAGGTCTAAAAACATGGGACTGGTGTTACATAATAGGATTTGTTCAGTGATTTTCAATTTTGATAAAATAATTAACTCTTTTTAGCTTATAAAAACAAAATATATCTAAAGAAGAAATGACAAACTGTTGACAAAATTTGCTCAGAAGCTAATTCTAGTTTGATCAGTTGAGTGCTTTAAACTAGTTTCTAACACTCAAAAAATAGGAAATGTCACTTAAATTTTGGATTTCCAGCTTCTCAAGGGAAAAACAGATGATGTGGCAAGTCCGAGCCATCCAGAAAGTGCGTGAGAGAGGTTACCTGCTTCCCAGGTCCCCAGTCTCCCTGTTACATCCCAACTCTGAGGCTGTCACCTGCACTCACTATCTCACTCTTGGTCTGCCGCCTTCATTATATTCCCTACATATTCTGACAGACACTTCAGTTTTCTACTCTGGATTTGCCTCAACTATAAAATGGAAATAACAACTGCTCTCACCACATACAGTTGTGAGAAATAAATATTTTAATTCATGAAAGGACTTAGAAACTGCCTCATAGATGCTATCCAGTATTACTGGAGTCAGGTTGTAGAGCATAAAAATTCTTAGGCTATATCCGTGATGTGAAGAAATTCTCAAGTTAGGGTAAACTGTTAGGCTCAATGCTACATAAATAAGTTACTGAGAGGTTCTTTTCTAGATACAGACCAAAAATCATGGACAAAACCACCTGGAATTCTCAGGTAGCACATTATTAATATCTGCTGCTATATATTTTCAAAGTGATGTTTCTACTTGCTCATCATTTTTTACACCATTTATCCACCCAACTATTCCCTAACAGTCACATTTGCTCAAATCTTCGTTTGCTCAAAGGTCATGTTACTGCTTTCTCCTCTTCACACACTATCTCTGGGCCACCTGCCCCTATAGGACTGAAATATCTTGACTTGAGCTCTGAAAACCTTCAGAAAACAATTTATTCATCTCTACATTATCCAGCCCCAAAGTCTCCATCTGGGGATAGGAAATATCTGCACATGCTGCTTAAATTGAACTGAATTTACAGGGTAGGTGGCCTAACCAATTCAAAAATTCCTTCTAGCTGCAGCTTCCACAGCACAGAACTTCTCATAATCTTTGTGTTCTTATATGAAATTAAATCACTATTCTATGATGGCTAATTTTCCAGATTTCCCAAGTAAAAATACAGAATGTCCAGTTTGATTCGATTGTCAAATAGATAACAAAATTTTTGCTAGGACTATTTCACATGAAATGCTAGAGACATACTAATGCCAAAGCATTCACTTACTCTTATTTGAAATTCAAATTTAATGAAGTCTCCTGTGTTTTATCTGGTAACCCTAACAAGAAAGGCACTTTACCTTTGCTTACCCTTAACATTTACTAACTTACGCCATTTATGCATGTTCACTATTGTTTCAAGTATCTATCTATCACAGGAAGTTTCAATAAATGCCTTTTATAGTGATAATCACCAGGCTTTCCTCTTGGATTCAGGTACTATCCAAACAAAACCAAATATGCTATAAAATGGAGATAATAAATACCTGAGTAATTTTTTTGTACTTATAGAAGATGTGCATGCAAACTTAGTTAATTATTTCTATCTCAGCATTTCTAACAAAGCTTGTTGGTCGGCTGTGAGGTTTATTATTCTCAGAACATGTTCTGTAACTTTTTAATATGAGTTTTCATTCCCTAATGATATGGAGAAATAATTGTACTCTAAGACACACTGGGGGACTGAATGGGAAACAGGGCGTCAAAGCTCTAGTTGTGTGAGAGCTTTGCAAGAATGAGGCCTGGCAAGAGACAGTGGTAAACATGCTCATCCCCTAATACGGGAACGTAATTCCAATTCTGTCACATGATTTGGCTCCTGGCTACTCTGTAAACAAGTGTAATGTACATGATCATGGATTCTCAGGCTTTTAGAAAAGAGATAAACCTACAGCTGTATCTGCAGAATCCATTTAATTACACATTTTAAAATATTTTCTGAAAAAACAAACAAAGGTTAATGCGCGCTCTATCAAATAGAAGATACTACTTCACCCTACCATGACTTACATTCTTAGGATGCTGAATGTGAGTCACTAAAAGCCATTCAGATCACTTTGACCACAGCAAATTCAGTCATTCAAAACTCAGTATTCCAGTTACAAGCTAGGCTTCCATCGAGTCATACAAACAGGGAATCCCATGGTGGTCCAGCGGTCAGAACTTCGAGCTTTCACTGTCATGGGCTCTGATTCAATCCCCGGTCAGGGAACTAAGATCCTGATAAGCCATGTGGGGTGGCAAGAAAGAAACCTGTGGAACAATTTTTTTTTTCAAGTTACACATACAGAGTTTGTTTACATTATGGAGTGGACATCTCTACTTTTAGCAGTCCAATATTTTGTGTATCTTCTAGCAACAATACCCTGACTTTCCCTGGGAAGCCACCCTTCCTGTATTGTCGGTACACGTACCCCCCCAATCACAGCTCTCAGTTCCAAGGAAGGATATATGCCATAGAACTGATCCATCAGTGCACACCATCCTCCTGTCCATCATGAACTATTGAGAGGTGAACATGAACCCAAGCTAGGCCAATGCGATTCAAGTGTCCACTAAGTTTTAAGTCCAATGGATGAAAACAGATGCCCCCAAGGAAAAACATTATAAAATTTCAGAAAACTAGGAAAAAGGTTCTGGGAGGAAATATCTGGTCAAAAACAAAGGATCAAGAAATAGAATGACTTTGGACTCCTCCACAGCTAACGTGGTCACTCAGCAGTAATGAATTTGCCTGCCAATGAAGCAGACACGGGTTTGATCTCTGAGTTGGGAAGATCCCATGGAGGAGGAAGTAGCAACCCACTCTAGTATTCTTGGCTAGGAAATCTCACGGACAGAGGAGCCTGGAGGGCTACAGTCCATGGGGTTGCAAAGAGTCAGACGTGATTTAGTGAGTAAACAACAACAAAAGCTAACCTAGACTCTATAAGATGTTGGGGCAACACCTTCAAAATTCTTTTAAAAAATTATTTTCAAATTAAGAATGCTATAGCATACTAAACTAGTTGAGAGGGCAGAGTACAGATATTTTAAGCAGGCAAGATATGGAAACTTTACCCTTTGTGCACTCTCTCTCAAGGAGCTATCAGAAGATGTGATCCTCCAAAACAAGGAAGATTTAGATGAAAATTTAGTAATTATTTCTATCTCAGCATTTCTAACAAAGATTGTTGGTCGGCTGCGAGGTTTATTGTTCTCAGAACATGTTCTGTAACTTGTTAATATGAGTTTTCATTCCCTAATGATATGGAAAAATAATTATACTCTAAGACAATTTCTTGGGAATAAACCAAGAAACAGAAAGCCACAGCACATAAGAACAGATTCAAGATTCCAGTGAAGAAAAGCCCTAGAATGATAGTTGTCTCCCTGGTAGAGCTAACAAGTCCAGATTAGGGCAAGTCAGAAGACTCCAGGAAAGATTACGTCAGGAGCACAGAAATGAAAAGGACACTTAATCCATCAGAAGGTATCAAGAAGCTGAAAATTACAGAATATTTCAGTTATCTAAAAGTACTGAGTTATTTGGATAACTGTTAGAGAACTGAAATTGAATTCATGAAAAGAACATTCTAGCTTGAATGACACAATGCCATTATTTAATAAAAGTGGCAATTTCATATACTTCAGCTTAGTAGAAAGCAAAGGGATCAAAAAATCAAAAAGTATCTTCAGACTCCAACTAATAAAAAAAATAAAAAAAATAAAAAAATTTTTTTAAAAAGTATCTTCAGAGGAAAAGGCTGTGCAGAAGGGAAACGTAATACTAGCTATTTTAACAAACCTCAGTTATGACTAACATTTTCATAGTCATAATAATATAAACAACGAATAGTGGCTTAATTAGAATAAAAGTATAAGGATATTGCTCGACTCAGTATTCAGAAGGAAGTCCTGTGTGTAGTAAGTATGAAGAAGATAAAAAAAGAAATTAAATCTTCATCTTTTAAAGTGACTAGTAAATAAATAAAGCCTAAATCTGAAAATTCGGGAAGTAGCTATACAAGCTTATTATTATATAAAGTTTGATATTCAAGGAATAAGATGAAAGAATTAAAAGTAATAGACAGCAGGCTGGCAATTTCAAAGATTCAAGTAAGAGATAATGAATAAGGATCCTAAGACACAGGCTGAGGAAGTGGTGGGAAAGAGGGAATGAGAGAAATTAACAGGACTGTATAAATAGTTATTGGTGATTAATTAGAACCCCATATTTCTGGCTTGATCCATTAAACAGATGATGCAGTTACTCACTGAGTCAGGAAATAGGAGGAAGAGTAAGCACTGGAGTAAGTGGATACAGTATTGGATATGTTACATTTGAGGAACATGGCGGACAAACAGATGGGAATATCATAAAAGCAATGAAAATATGAGTCCAGTAACTCAAGAGTCCATCACAGTACAGAGTAGCAGATATGACTCCATGCACTGTGACTGGCTTGAGCACAGAGGAAAACCTACCTTACTGACATATGAATCCCCAGCATCTAGCACAAATAATGCCTAACATGTTTATTTATTCATGCATTCACTCAACAACAACAATAACAACAAAAGTGTCATTTGAAACACCAAGGCTGGGGAAAATGGACATGAGAGTAGGACGTTGAGGGAGTTTATGTGAGAGAAATCATTAATATTTACTCTGTGAACAAGGAAGGCCGGTGGTTTTTCGGAAGGGAAGAGGGCAAGGAGCAAAGGAAGATGAAACACAAGAAAAGGGCTGAATTACATAAAGGATTTTGAATGCTGGAATAATCAGCGAAAAGAATGGAAGAAGCTGCCGGATAAGGTCTAAAGTCAGAATGTCAAAAAGCACTGTGGGAGAAGGTGAAACTGGATGCCTTATTGTAGCGGGAACGGTCCCCAAAGTTACTTTTCTCTAGCACTGCTCTCCCTTTCACCCAAGAAGAATTATGCCTCCATGTTCTGCCTTCTTTTAGGAACGTGCTCCTATAGCATTTATCAACATTTTATTATTATAATTGTCTGGTCTATCTACCAGGTGGCGCTAGTGGTAAAGAATCTGCCTACCAATGTAGGTAGATGCAGGAGCTGAGTTGGATCCCTGGATGGGGAAGATCCCCTGGAGGAAGAAATGGCAACCCACTCCAGTATTCTTGCCTGAAAAATTCCATGGACAGAGAAGTCTGGCGGGTTACAGTCCATAGGGCCGCGAAGAGTTGGACAAGACTGAGCAAACACACGATCTACCCTTACCCATCACTGTGTATTCCCAGCACCTGGCAGATGCCTGCCAGGTAGCAGGCCCACAATCAACGTGTGTTCAATTGTAAGCTGAAAAGCAAGCGCATTAAAAATGCTTGCTTTCACGGGAGTATAAAAATGTGGTCTGGGGGGAACCACTGAGGTTTGACACACAACAATTTATGAGACCGACGTAATTCCCAAGGGCTAATCTCCGTTCGGCCTCTCCAAGGACCCCAACAAACACGCAGCCCTTCCCCCACGGCTTGGCCAAGGACTTCGACAAGGGTGAGGGGTCTGCCCGCGGGGAGCTCAGGTCGCAGACCTCTACCGGGCTGGGCGGTACGAGTGAGGCGTGGCCGAGGCCCGAAGGACGCGGCGCTTGGGGCCCTCATCGAGGGCGTCTCCCCTCACACGCCCCCGGGGGCGCACACTACCTGGAGGAGCGGGGGACGGCCAGGCTGACGGCCGGCAGGGGGCCCCGGCAGCGGGGCGGCGCGGCGACGTGCGTGCTGACGCCCCTCGGCCCGTCCGGAGCGTCGCCGCGGCCTCCACGCCGCCCGGGGCCGCCAGCCCCGCCCGTGCGGCACGTCTCCCGGCCGACTTCCGGCCTTAACCACAGGGGCTCGGTGGCGACGCGGGGGCCCCGCGCCGCAAGCTGGGCCACCTCTTAGCGGAGCCCCGGGGGCGGGAGCCTCCATGTTCGTCGCGAGGGCCCGTCAACAAGGCTCCGACTTCGTCGCCGGCCTGAGCACCTCATGCGCGCGGCCGGGCCTCCCCTTTTCTAGCACCTTCGCACTGTGCCCGCCCACCCCGTGGACCACACCGGGCGCCCAAGCCGGGTCGCGGGGGACACGCGCAAACACAAGGGCCCGAGGGAAGGCTTTCCAGCTCGCACAATTTCCAAGCCAGATTGTAGGTGACCTCCCTCAGCCCCCCAGCCCCGGCAGTTCGGGGCAGAGCATCCGTGTCCAGCCTGAGAGCCACACACCTGCAAGCCTGGCGGTCTCCTCACGACCCCACAGGAGACTCTCCAGGCCCGAGATGCTCCACCTGCCAGGTGTCTGGAGCCCCCTGCGCGCCTTCACTCAGTATGAACACTCGACAGCATTTCTTTCCATATCTATTTCAAGACTTCGGAGCAACCCAAGGGCCCTCGCACCAGGGTTTATTTTGCTAGTGGATGTGGCAGAGGAAATGAAACATCCAACATTTTTTTTTCCCCAGAGGGAAACTCAAATATCACCCCCCTCCAACCTCCCCATCAACCCCGCATTTTAAAATAAACGCATTAGGAGGTTTATTTGGGTTTTTTTTTTAAGGGATAAACTTAAAAAAGCAAATACTCTTGTATTATGGATTGCTTTGAGCATGTTTATGGAAAAATGAGATTAAAAGCAAAGGTTTCTGGACCAAAGTTGCTCTGTTGTTGCTTCTTGTTGTATGTAGCTCTATACTTCCTCATGAGATAATCATCAGATTCTGTCCCACTGTCCGTTTCTTGTGCAATGTCAACGTTAACTGGGCGAATGAGTTTCAAAAATAAAAATAGGTTTACAGCAGAATTGAAGTGCTGTAATCATTCAAAATGTTGGTGCCACTTCTCATGACCCATCTAAAAATATTTAAAGCTCTTTTATGGATGGTCAGCTCCTCTGTCAAAATTTTCGAGTCTTGTGTTAAATTCAGGAGAGTATACTAAACATCTTAGGTGTTTATAAACATAATAGGAGATAGGGTCTAATGAAACAGATTGATCCAAATCTGATAACATTTTTTTAAAGTTTTGTAAATAAAATTCAAATTAAGTTTTTGATGAGATTATCTGATAGGAAGAAGGGAAAAGAACACTTGAAAATAATACCAAAGCAAGGACACCAAATTGTCCAAGTAAAGAGGAAGGATCGATTCAATTTAAAGTCACTGATCAGGGACTTCCCTGGTGATTTAGTGATTAAGACTACATGCTTCCACTTCAGGGAGGGCGAAGGTTCAATCCCTAGTCCAGGAATTAAGATCACGTTTGCCACCACCACCACCGGGGGGAAAAAAAAGGTACGGCTCTCTCTGATTCTCTCCCTTCGAGAACTATCATTGTATTAAGCTGGGACTGCTTAGCAGGTCAGAGACTTAAACAGCTAGATTGCCTTCAGTCTCACACTTACTTTTGTTACATGTGACCAGAATAAATGTGGGTGTAAGTGTTAGATAGTACTTTGGCCTACGGCCATTTAAATCTAACTAGATTAGGAAAGTGGTTGCTCCCCTATAATAATAGGTCAGAATATCATATTCCTCTGCATTGAGGTTAGGAGTCACAGTGCTGACTCTGTTTACCTTGCCTTGGTTTCTTTTACCTATTTCTGCCACAAGAACTTTTTGGAGGGTGTTCAGTAGGATTTGGGTAATGGTGTCCTGGCCAAACTACCTTAAAATTAACAAAATTTTTAAAAATAATAATTTCTAAATATTGGAATGCATTTTCCTAGGCATTGGTTTGGCTATGTAATGTCACTGAAATTCTTTCCTTATAGGTTTATTTCCTCTGTAGTTTCAGTTCGGTTCAGTTCAGTCGCTCAGTCGTGTCTGACTCTTTGCGACCCCATGAACCGCAGCACGCCAGGCCTCCCTGTCCATCGCAAACTCCCGGAGTCCACCCAAACCCATGTCCATCAAGTTGGTGATGCCATCCAACCATCTCATCCTCTGTCGGCCCCTTCTGTTCCCACCTTCAATCTTTCCCAGCATCGGGGTCTTTTTCCAATGAGTCAGCTCTCCGCATCAGGTGGCGAAAATACTGGAGTGTCAGCCTCAACATCAGTCCTTCCAATTAACACCCAGGACTGATCTCCTTTAGGATGGACTGGTTGGATCTCCTTGCAGTCCAAGGGACTCTCAAGAGTCTTCTCCAACACCACAGTTCAGAAGCATCAATTCCTCTGTAGTTTAATAAACTACTAGTTTCTTTCAGAAAAAAAGACTGTTTCCAGCCTACTTTGTACTCCTAGGATGTAACCCAGAACGAGGCACGTGGCGAGCAATCAGATATTTGTTGAGAGAGACTGTTTGTCCAGCGCCACTGGGTAATTAGAATTCCTTTCCTTCTTGCAGAATTAGGGACAAAGCTGCACTGACCTCCTGCTATTTCAGGTGCTGACTATCATGGAAATTTTCCTGATCCACTTTGTTGGGATTTCCCAGCCATAAGAGCTCTAGTTGATGTAAAAACTGTATCAAATATCTTTTGTAAAATCTTGAGGTAGGGATCATGAGGCTATGCAAGGAATACCAAACTTGAAATATTCTCATCTTGGCTCTACTACTTACACATTGACTATGAGAAATCTCTCAGAGGCCTTAATTTCCTCCTGTCTGTTGAGAGGTTTATATTAAATCATCTCCAAATTACTTCTTGACATTAACATCCACATTAAATTAATCTTTGTATTCCTAAAACAATGCTGGATTCATAATATGAGCTTAATATTTATTCCTTAAATTACATAGAAGTTCCCCAGGGTTTCTAGTACATTGCTTCATATTACTTTCAATGTTAAGGTTTTGCAGTTTTTGTTTTGTTTTTGGCGTGCAGCTTGTGGGATCTTAGTGCCTGACCAAGGATGGAACTGGCACCCTTGCCATGGAAGGATGGAATGTCAATCACTGCACTGCCATGGAAGTCCCTCAATGTTAAGTTTTAAATTAACTAAATTATCTCAGAGAAAAGATTATTTTCCCCACATTTTTCTTTACCCAGCTTATATAAAAAACACAGTGAAAAAAATCATAGTAAGTGAACCTGTACTTTAAAAAATCTGAGTTGACATATTTTGCCTTTAGTGAGTAAGGGATTTTCTTACAGCAGAGGTCGCCAGCCCCCAGGATCTAATGCCTGATGATCTGAGGTGGGACTGATGTAATAACAATAGAAATAGAGTGCACAAGAAATGTAATGTACCTGACAGCTCATGCAGCTCAATACCAGGAAAACAAACAACCCAATCAAAAAATGGGTGGAAGACCTAAACAGACATATCTCCAAAGAAGATATACAGATGACCAATAAACAAATAAACAGATGCTCAACATCAGTCATTGTTAGAGAAATGGAAATCAAAACTATAATAAGGTATCACTTCACACCAATCAGAATGGCTGTCATCAAAATATCTACAAACAATAAATGCTGGAGAGGATGTGGAGAAAAGGGAACCCTCTTGCACTGTTGGTGGGTATGTAAATTGATATACCCACCATGGAGAACAATATGGATGTTCCTTAAAGAATTAGGAATAAAACTACCACATGATCCAGCAATCCCACTAGTGGTCATATACCATGAGAAAACCATAACTGTAAAAGACACATGTACCTCAATGTTCATTGCAGCAGTACTTATAATAGCTATGACATGGAAGCAACCTAGATGTCCATCATCAGATGAATGGATAAACTTTTGGTACATATACATGATAGAATATTACTCAGCCATAAAAAGGAATGCCACCCTGCTTATTTAACTTATATGCAGAGTACATCATGAGAAATGCTGGGCTGGAGGAAGCACAAGCTGGAATCAAGATTGCCAGGAGAAATATCAATAACCTCAGATATGCAGATGACACCACCCTTATGGCAGAAAGTGAAGAACTAAAGAGCCTCTTGATGAAAGTGAAAGAGGAGAGTGAAAACGCTGGCTTAAAGCTCAGCATTCAGAAAACTAAGATCATGGCATCTGGTCCCATCACTTCATGGCAAATAGATGGGAAAACAGTGGAAACAGTGGCTGATTTTATTTTTCTGGGTTGCAAAATCACTGCAGATGGTGATTGCAGCCATGAAATTAAAAAACGCTTACTCCTTGGAGGGAAAGTTATGACCAGTCTAGACAGCATTTTAAAAAGCAGAGACATTACTCTGCCAACAAAGGTCCGTCTAGTCAAGGCTATGGTTTTTCCAGTGATCATGTATGGATGTGAGAGTTGGACTACAAAGAAAGCTGAGCGCTGAAGAATTGATGCTTTTGAACTGTGATATTGGAGAAGACTCTTGAGTGTCCCTTGGACTGCAAGGAGATCCAACCAGTCCATCCTAAAGGAGATCAGTCCTGGGTATTCATTGGAAGGACTGATGTTGAAGCTGACACTCCAATACTTTGGCCATCTGATGAGAAGAGCTGACTCATTGGAAAAGACCCTGATGCTGGGACAGATTGAGGGCAGGAGGAGAAGGGGATGACAGAGGATGAGGTGGTTGGATGGCATCACCAATCAATGGAATGGGTTTGGGTGGACTCCAGGAGTTTGTGATGGACAGGGAGACCTGGCATGCTGAGGTTCATGGGGTCGCAAAGAGTTGGACACGACTGAGCAACTGAACTGAAAAAGGAATGCATGTGAGTCAGTTCTAGTGAGGTGGAAGAACCTAGAGCCTATTATACAGAATGAAGTAAGTCAGAAAGAGAAAAACAAATATCATATATTAATGCATGGGGTTCAGGGGTGGTGCTATTGTTAAAGAACCAGCCTGTCAATGCAGGAGACATGAGATGCAGTTTCCATTCCCGGGTCGAGAAGATCCTCTAGAGGATGGCCTGGCAACCAACTCCAGTATTCTTGTCTGGAGAATCCCATTGGATAGAGGAGTCTGGTAGGCTACACTCCATAGGGTCACAAAGAGTCAGACAGGACTGAAGTGACTTAGCATGCATATTTATGCAAATGTCGAGTCTCAAAAAAACGGTACTGATGAACCTATTTGCAGCAGGAATAGAGACACAGACGGAGAGAATAGACTCACAGACAAAGCTGGGGAAGGGGGGACAATTGAGAGAGTAGCATTGAAACACACACACTACCACATGTAAAACACATAGCTAATGAGAAGTCGAAGTATAACACAGGGAGATCAACGAGGTTCTCCGTGACAACCTAGAGGGATGGAATGGGGTGGGAAGTGGAGGGGAAGTTCAAGAGGCAGTGGACTTATGTGCACTTATGACTGATTCATGTTGTTGTATGGCAGAAACCAACACAATATTGTAAAGCAATTATCCTCCAATTAAAAATAAATTGAAAAAATAAATGTAACACACTTGAATTATCCCCAAACCATCCCCCACCCCAGTTCTTAGAAAAATTGCCTTCCATGAAACCGGTCCCTGGTGCCAAAAAGGTTGGGGACTGCTGCCTTAGACAATGAAATTTCACTGGGGGGAATCTTTTAAATTACCTGTGCAGATATTGCAAGAAGTTTCAATAGCACATAAAAACTTATCAACAATCTGTAAGTTAAAAAGTGCTAATTTTGCATCTATAACAAAATGTATTCCCCAAAGGACTCACTGAAAACCCTCCTTATAGTTTAATTATTAAATAAATTTTAAAGTAATGTAACTATCTTTGTTGTTGTTTTTCAGTTGCTAAGTTGTGTTTAATTCTTTGTGACCCTATGAATTGCAGCACGCCAGGCTTCTCTGTCCATCACTATCTCTCTGAGTTTGCTCAAACTCATGTCCATTGAGTCAGTGATGTCATCCAAACATCTCATCCTCATGTTGCTCCCTTCCCCTCTTGCCTTCAATTTTTCCCAGCGTCCAAGTCTTTTTCAGTGAGTCAGCTCTTCACATCAGGGGGCCAAAGTATTGGAGTGTCAGCTTCAGGATCAGTCCTTCCAATGAATATTCAGGGTTGATTTCCTTTAGGATTGAATGGTTTGATCTCCTTGCTGTCCAAGGGACTTTCAAGAGTCTTTTCCAACACCACAGTTTGAAAGCATCAATTCTTCAGTGTTCCGGATTGGAGAGTTATGTCCAGCTCTCACATCCTTACATGACTACTGAAAAAACCATAGCTTTCTATTATACGATCTTTGTCAGCAAAGTGATGTCTCTGTTTTTTAAAACATTGTCTAGGTTTGACATAGCTATTCTTCCAAGGAGCAAGCATCTTTTTAATTTCATACTGTAGTCACTGTCCACAGTGATTCTGGAGCCCAAGAAAATGAAATCTAACACTGTTTCCACATTTTCCCCGTCTATTTGCCATGAAGGGACAGGACCAGATGCCATGATCTTAGTCTTTCACATGTTTAGTTTTAAACCAGCTTTTTCACTCTCCTCTTGCACCTTCATCAAGAGGTTCTTTAGTCCTGTTCACTTTCAGCCATTAGAGTGCTATCACCTGCATATCTCAAGTTGTTGATATTTCTCCTAGCAATCTTAATTTCAGTTTGTGATTCATCCAGCCTGGCATTTCACATGATATACTCTGCATAGAAGTTAAATACGCAAGGTAACAACATACAGCCTTGACGTACTCCTTTCTCAATTTTTACCAGTCCATTCCATGTCCGGTTCTAACTGTTGCTTCTTGTCTTGCAAACATACAGGTTTGTTAGGAGGCGGGTAAGGTGGTCTAATATCCTCATCTCTTTATGAATATTCCACAGTTTGTTGTGATGCACACCATCAAAGTCTTTAGCATAGTCAATGAAGCAAAAGGAAATATTTTTCTAGATTTCTCTTGCTTTTTCTATGATACAATGGATGTTGGCAATTTAATCTCTGGTTCCTCTGCCTTTTCTAAATCCAGCTTATACATCTGGAAGTTCTCAGTTCACATACTGCTGAAGTCTAACTTAAGGATTTTGAGCAAAATCTTGCTGGAATGTGAAATGAATGCAATTGTACGGTAATTTGAACATTCTTTGGCATTGCTTTTCTTTGGGAGTGGAATGAAAACTGACCTTTTCCAATCCTGCGGCCACTGCTGAGTTTTCCAAATTTGCTTTACTGATTTATTCATTTTTATTGGCGTAAAATTGCTTTACAATGTTGTGGTGGTTTCTGCTGTACAGTAAAGTGAATTAGCTCTATGTATCCATATATGCCCTCTCTTTTGGATTTCCTTCCCATTTAAGTCACCACAGAGCCCTGAGCAGAGTGCCCTTGCTATACAGTATGTACTCATTAGTTATCTATCTTATACATAGTGTAAACACTTTTTAAAAAATCTGTAATTCATGCTTTTTTTACTAATTCAGGTTTTTTTTCTAACAATAAAATTAGTGTGATTCTACATATTTGTATTACACAAAGTTATGCAGAATTCTACATGAATATGAAATTAAGTAGTCATTGTTAATATTTTGAGGTTAAACACTCCTCTCAACAGCATTCATGAGTATCTGCTGGATGTAAAGCATCATTATGATTATGAAGAAGAACTGAGTTTTTTTTTTACTAATTACAATATGACAGGCACCTTGCATTATCACATTTAACCCTCTCAACAACACTCAGATTATTATCATCTTCATATTTTTAATGCTTAATGAAGTTGTTATATGCCCCCAGAGAAAAGAGTGAAATTCAGTCTTAAGGTTGTCAAATATCAAAGCCCATATATTCCTAAACATTATGCTCTATCAGCTTAGTTAGATTAATTGTCTTACATAACATTTTCAAGAGGACTTCCAGGTGGGACTAGTGGTAGAGAACCCACCTACAATTCAGGAAACGTTAGGAGACCTGGATTCGATCTCTGGGTCAGGAAAATCCCCTGGAGGAGGATATGGCAACCCACTCCAGGTATTCTTACCTAGAGAATGCCATGGACAGAGGAGCCTGGCAAGCTACAGTCCATAAAGTTGCAAACAGTCAAACATAACTGAAGCGACTTAGCACACATGCACTGAAGTATTAATACTTTTCAAGAATTCATGAATTTGTCTAACCATAAGTTCATTGAAAAACTTTCTCTAAAATTCAGCTAACTAGGTAGTCCCTTAAGGGTAAAATGTCAATATTTGCCCAAGATCTTTGAGTTACCAAAGAAAGGCTTTAATTTCTAATATGAATTTACCACTTCTTCTGATACATGATAACCAAACTATGAAGATAAAGAATCATTCTGTCACTGGTAGAGACATTACTAACGCTTAGCACAGCTGCTGCCACAAAATCAACTTTGGTTTGGTATTTCACCTTGACAGATATTGATATCACCACTTTGATAGTTAACAGTTTATTGAGTTTATCCAAAACTTTAGACCACAAAGATTATCAGAAGTTTCTTTACTAAGTAACAGTTTCAAAATACTTGTCAGTGGAGCGACTTAAAAGTACTTTGGAAATATACTTGTATATCCTCATTATGGCTAAAAGAGTAACAGTTCCAAATTAGCTAAACAATAGTTGTGTCCCCATAGGCAGTAATATAGTCTGATGATGAATAAATAGGTATTCACTGATATGCTTGGAGCTCAAACTCCTGTTATACAATCCATTTCCAGGAATTTTCCTTTAAGAAAGATGAATGAAGTATGCTCAACTGTGCATTTTTATGACAT
The DNA here is from genome assembly GCF_910594005.1 of Cervus elaphus. Taxonomy (NCBI): domain Eukaryota; kingdom Metazoa; phylum Chordata; class Mammalia; order Artiodactyla; family Cervidae; genus Cervus; species Cervus elaphus. The sequence continues at coordinate 10,708,800 of NC_057817.1, read as the reverse complement.
GAAAATCATTAAAAGAAGGTTGATGAAATAAAGTACACAGAATGATAGTCATGAACGGTAGACCTATATTTGTTGATGTGGGAACATACCCATGATATATCACTATGAAAAGATAGGTACTAGATTTATGTATAAAGCGACTTTGGGGGGTTATGTTTTAAAAAATAAATCTGCATATGTATGCATGAGTATATTAAAATAAAACAATCTGGAAGATATGCTGTATCTCAAATTGTTAACAGCTCTCTGAGTAATGGAATTATGTGACATTATTTTCTTCTTTAGATTTAAATTTTTTTCTTGATAACTTTGCAATGAGAATAAATTAGCTTTATAATCAGAATGCAAAAACTTTTCAAAATAACTCTGATAAGCATTTGTGGGGAGTTTAATATATTATCCCTGAGAAATTATTTCAGTGTACATATATGTAAGATATTTGAAAATAAAAAACTACTGTGTTATGTTTGATACAATACTGTTGCAAACAAAGTATCAGCCAGTAGGGTGGTCTAAGCATTTGTTGCATGTGCATGCTTACTCATGTCTGATTGTTTGCAACCACAAGGACTGTAGCCTGCCAGGCTCTTCCGTCCATGGAATTTATCAGGCAACAATACTAGAGTAGGTTGCCATTTCCTTCTCCAGGGGATCTTCCCAACTCAAGGATCCAACCCATGTCTCCTGCATCTCCTGCCTGGCAGGCAGAGTCTTTACCACTGAGCCACCTGGGAAATATCTGTTAAACATGCACGATTATGAGGGACATCATGCTTCACAACATAGGAGTCTAGAAGAGACTCAGTTTACCTTGGAGGATCTTAGAACTAGCTGAACAATGAAAACATGCTGATATGATCCATTCTCACTGTTAACTAGCAAGGACTATATTAACTATTAAGAAAAACTTGCTAACTTAAGTTCAAAGGGAGAAGGAAGTTTGTCTTTTAACTGCTTGTTGAAACAGTTTCATGCTTGTACCCAAGATGAAGCTGATACAGATATCCAATGCTTTTTGTATCATTTAAAATTTCTAATTTTAAGGTTATTAGTACTTGGGACCTGTTGATCTCTGCTGTACCAAAAGTTAAATTTATTAATTTTTTAATTTTTCTCCTGCAATGGAAAAAACTAACAGACTATGATATATTAACTTTTTACTAAAAGTCATCTAAAAGTGTGATATTCCTCATATCTAAATTTCCTTAATGTCCAAAGTTTACACTTTAAAGGGCATACTTTTTAATATTTTACTAAAATATTCACAAAGTATGTTCCTGCAGTCTTAAATATCTAAATAAAACTACTTTTGCCATAATTTATTATAATGAATATCCACTATTAGACAGAGATTTGCTCCAGACTACTGAAGAATATAGGACTATGTGTTCTTTTGTTGACTAGATCCACACTCTTAAGTTCTCTCAGCTCTTGAGTCTGCTTTCTGTTGTCATTTTTAATCTGTGTACTATTTTGCTCTACACATGTGCCACATGCCACCTATCACTGGGTACCAAGAATCTGACTTTAACAGCACCCCCTCCTCTAGCTTCCCCCCCCCCCCCCCACACACACACACTAATTTACTGCAGGCTAGGAAAGAGAACTTGGATAGGAAAATGTAGGCACTCTCATATGTAAAGTACATGGACTCCTGGGACTTTGAGACACTTACATGAGTTACTCTGAGACCTTTGTTATCTTCCCGATTCTCAATACTACCAAAGATTGCTCAAGTTTTCATAACCTCCAAGTTTCTGAGACATTTTGTATTTCAGAAAACTTTAAATGGGATTCATTACATTGATTTTAGAATCTTCATAATATTTTAAGTTTGAAGGCAGGTAGAGAAGAGAAGGGTAGAGAAAACAGGTAGAATGAATAATGAGAGGTGATGCAAAAAAGAAAGAAAGATATACAAAAGGAAAGAGAGAGGGCAGCAGAGAGAAGAAAGAAGGGAAGAAAGAGGGGATGGCAAGAGGAGCAGGGACAAATCTCTGCTGTGTGGGCATCTCAGGGGCTGTGTGAGTGTCCTTGTGACATATAGCTTCTCTCAGAGTGAGTGATCCTGGAGGATCACAGAGGAAACACTCTGGGATTTCCTCAATATGCTATTGATCACACAGGTCAGTCCTTTGGGTGGTGGGAGTAAACTACACAGAAGTACGAACCCAGGCAGTGAGAATTGCTGGGGCCATTTTGGTGTCCGGCTCTCTACCCCACTTAGTTAACCAGTTTGACACTGTTAACTGAACTTTAAACTTCTGAAAAGCAAGTGATTGAACATAAGATGGCTTTTAAGAATAAACTGTTTTCTTTCAAAGTTTTTAAGAGGAGAGTAACTAAGCTATATTGAAGGTTATCTTAGTAATATTCATTACCTTAACAGGAATATTACCATCCGAATGTGACTTTATCAGTATTTTTTCTTTTTTGGCTGTAACTTTGACAGTCTTAGAACTTGTTTCTCTCTTTCCATTTTTTTTTTTTTTTTACCAATAGTAAATCTCACTCTTTTTCATGTACAGTTCTATAATTTTTGACAAATGTACACTAAAGAAAGGCAATGCCAAAGAATGCTCAAACTACTGCACAATTGCACTCATCTCACACACTAGTAAAGTAATGCTCAAAATTCTCCAAGCCAGGCTGCAGCAATACGTGAACAGTGAACTTTCAGATTTCTAGCTGGTTTTAGAAAAGGCAGAGGAACCAGAGATCAAATTGCCAACACCTGCTGGATCATCAAAAAAGCAAGAGAGTTCCGGAAAGACATCTATTTCTACTTTATTGACTACTCCAAAGCCTTTGACTGTGTGGATCACCATAAACTGTGGAAAATTCTGAAAGAGATGGGCATACCAGACCACCTGACCTGCCTCTTGAGAAACCTGTATGCAGGTCAGGAAGCAACAGTTAGAACTGGACATGGAACAACAGATTGCTTCCAAATAGGAAAAGGAGTACATCAAGGCTGTATGTTGTCACCCTGCTTATTTAACTTATATGCAGAGTACATCATGAGAAATGCTGGGCTGGAGGAAGCACAAGCTGGAATCAAGATTGCCAGGAGAAATATCAATAAGCTGAGATATGTAGATGATATCATCCTTATGGCAGAAAGTGAAGAAGAACTAAAGAGCCTCTTGATGAAAGTGAAAGAGGAGACTGAAAAAGTTGGCTTAAAGCTCAACAATCAGAAAACTAAGATCATGACTTCCAGTCCCATCACTTCATGGCAAATAGATGGGGGAACAGTGGAAACAGTGGCTGACTTTATTTTTGGGGGGCTCCTGAATCACTGCAGATGGTGATTGCAGCCATGAAATTAAAAGACGCTTACTCCTTGGAAGGAAAGTTATGACCAACCTAGATAGCATATTAAAAAGCAGAGACATTACTTTGCCAACAAAGGTCCATCTAGTCAAGGCTATGGTTTTTCCAGTAGTCATGTATGGATGTGAGAGTTGGACTATAAAGAAAGCTGAGAGCTGAAGAATTGATGCTTTTGAACTGTGGTATTGGAGAAGACTCTTGAGAGTCCCTTGGACTGCAAGAAGATCCAACCAGTCCATCCTAAAGGAGATCAGTCCTGGGTGTTCATTGGAAGGATTGATGTTGAAGCTGAAACTCCAATACTTTGGCCACCTGATGGGAGAACTGACTCATTGGAGAAGACCCTGATGCTGGGAAAGATAGGAGGCAGGAGGAGAAGGGGACGACAGAGGATGAGGTGGTTGGATGGCATCACCAATTCGATGGACATGGGTTTGGGTGGACTCCGGGAGTTGATGATGGACAGGGAGGCCTGGCATGCTGCGGTTCATGGGGTCACAAAGAGTCAGACATGACTGAGCAACAGAACTGAACTGAACTGGTACTATTGTGTAACCACCACCATGATCTAAATAGAGAACAACTTCATCAATTCAAGGTAGTGATACTCTCTTTTTCTCTTTTCTTCCTTTACCTAGGCAAGAAGAAATGTTTGTCTTCAGAATTAAGTCAATAACATACCAGAAATCTTTACAATAAAGAAAACTATACTTTTATCTCTAGAAATGAGTTAAACAGGGTTGAACTATGATAGAATTCGTAGAGACAAAGCCAAAGAGAGTGCCACAGTGAACACTGGGTGATTATGCATGTACAACGCCAATGCTAGAGGAATCAGTTTTCAACCTTGCATTTCATGTCTCAACTAATCTGATGGTGTACCTGTATTTCTTATACCTGAAGGATTAGAACATTGCAATGACTTTTATGCAAATAAGAAGAGGAATGGTTATTCCTTATTAATTACCTTTATTATCCATTCCAGGGTTTCTTTTTAACCTATGATAAAGAAAAGAGAAAATCAGCTACCTTCCCATATAGAAAAATCTTAGCAGATTGTTTACTTTGATTTAATTAAAAATAGATATTCTCATTCATAATTTCACATATTTATATCTTATATAGCTATCTACCCACATATGTATGTGTATATATGTGTGTGTGTGTGTGTGTGTGTGTGTGTATGTATGTATATACTTATCTGGCAACTATAACCCTCACCCCTTTCAGTATATATTTCATATTTTCTTTTACAACCATTAAGTGTGAATGGAACACATATAAGCTTCTTTATCCTTAGCTACTCAGAAAACCCTGTGTGTGTATTAGTTGCTTAGTAGTGTCAAACTCTTTGAAACCTCATGGATGATAGGCTGCCAGGCTCCTCTGTCCATGGAATTCTCCAGGCAAGAATACTGGAGTGCATAGCCATTCCCTTCTCCAGGGGATCTTCCCGACCTAGGGACTGAACCCAGGTCTCTCATATTGCAGGCAGATTCTCTACCATCTGAGATGCCAGGGAAGCCCAATCATGTAATAAGTATTAAATCGGTATGAAGAACATGTTATACAATTATATCTATAAAAGTTAAAAATAAGATATAAGAAGATAAAATTTACAAGGATGAATGTGAAATAGAATTAAATTAAAATGAAATAAAATAATTCAAAAAATAAGAGAAGTTACTTATAACTTACATATAATATATAATATACATATATATAGTATATGTGTATGTATGTATGAAAGTTTATGAATCAGAGGTTAAACATATGTATAAAGAGTGTAGTAACACTGGAGATTTAAGTATAAGTCATATCATTTGGGAAATCTAGAAATATTGAAAATCCAAAAGACAGAAGAAGAAAAAATAAGTCACTATGTTGATAACAACAAGCCAAAATGAACAGACAAAAAAATGGAAAAATAGAGACTAGGATAATGTGGAGTATACTAAAAGAAAATGGAAAGCTGATAGAGTTGGAGAAATTGTCAGGCTAAGAAATCCAGTGTCTATCATGTAGCTGTCAAGGCAAAGCATCTAAGAAAAACTTTGTATCTCTCAGTCTCTCTACATTGTTCTGACCTAGTTCCACATTTTAAAAAAATATTTATTCATTTGACTGCACCAGGTCTTAGTTGTGGCATGCAGGATCTTCAGTCTTTGATGCAGCATGTGAACCTTCAGTTGCAGCATGTGGGATCTAGTTCCTGGGTCAGGGATCAAACCCAGGCCCCCTGCATAGGAACCTCGGAGTCTTAGCCAGTAGACCAGCAGGTAAGTCCCACATTCTTAACTAAGTAAACAAACACACAGACAAATAAACTGATGAGCTTAATTGAACATGGCTCATTTTTTAAGAAACTTTAATTGTTCACTCACTTCATGTTCAATTTTCTTTCCTAGACTATTACTCAGAGATGGTGTGGAATTTACTGTGTGTAATTTACTAGGGATGTGTGAAAATACATCTAGTGAACTGATCACTCTTAAAAGCAAATCTATTTAATAATGCAAGAGAACTTATCTTTTCCTAGGAAGCGTGATAAAAAACTTTTAAGCAAAATTAGACTATCACTCATTACCTATTCAGAAAATCTCCTACACTCTTCCATGTTTCACTCCTCCCGTACAATGGTTAAGTTTATTTCTGGTCCCTCCTCTCCATTGTACTGTCTCAGCCCTGGAGGAGGCTGTCTCCAATGTCACGCCAGTCCTGAAAATCCCTTGCATCCTCTGACCTACCCAGGTGTTTCAGAGGGTAAACAGTGTCTGGGCAAGGTAAGGAATCTGTTACCCACCTCTGCTCTAGAATGTATAGATTCATTTCTTTACAGCTCCCTTTCCTATGCTCCAGAATCTAACCTCTATTTTTCTTCCAGAATGATCTTTCTGATATCTGATGATACTACCCCCTGCTAACATTTCTTCAGTGGCTCCCCAGCATCTGAAGCAAAAGTAGCAGTTGCCAACGGCCACAGGAGCCAGGCAGGTCACATAAGTGACATCTGAATAAAGCAGATCAATAGGGACTATTCCAAGGACTGACAGCAGAGCCTGTCAAATTCAAGGAAATGAGGCCAGAATTCCCAAATCTTCAGAACTCTACCAATTCTTCCTGCCAAAAAAGCATCTAAGCTTCATCGCTTGTGAATTACTTTCACTTCCAGGAGACGTGTAGTTTTACTTGCCTTTGTGCTTCTTATGTTTCTGTTCTTATGGAGTCTCCTCCCCAACTCACTGCATCTCCCCCTCTAATACTTCATTCAATTCCTCCTTGAGAAATTGCCTCAGTGAAGTGTCATCTCCTTCTAGAAGCCATCCCTGTGCTATCCCTCCCTTCCCTTACCACCTAGGATAGATGTCTTTACAGTAGGTTCCCAAAGCATGAAGTAGATCCAGGTCTATGTGGGAAACTGCTAGATTCCATTTTATAATTGTTAGGCCCAGGTATTTCATGTTAGTAAGCAATTGTATGGGCTTCCTTGGCGGCTCAGTGGTAAAGAATCCACCTGCCAATACAGGAGATGCAGGTTCCCATCCCTGGATTGCCCCTGCAGAAGAAACTGACAACTCACTCCAGAATTCTTGCCTGGGAAATCTCATGGACAGAGGACCGTGTGGGACTACAGTCCAGGGTATGACCTAGTGACTAAAGAGTTGGGTATGACTTGGCAACTAAAACAACAATAAGCAATTGTATAAATAGGTGTAGAACTTAGATGCAGTATCTGACCTTGAGGTGGGGATCTGAGGAAAGAATTTAGTCAGATGAAACAAAAGAGGGCTACGGATGAAATCCTGTGAAATTAAATGTAGGCAGAGAAAAGGTAGTGTATGAGAGGAGTCTTAAAAGTAGTCAGAGAATTAAGAAGAAAACCAAAGGTAATGAAAGATGAGGGGAAATTTTCAAGAAGGAAAAAGTATTCATCATGGTCAAATACTGCAAAACATTCACTGGACTTAGCAATGACATCAAGTGGTCATTCTGAGAGGATCAGCTTTTAAGGAATGGTGATTGTGAAATTTAAAAAAAGTGAATTAACCAATGAAAAGAAAATGAGAAAGTTGAAACCATAAATAAATATTACTCTATCAAGGTTTTTTTGTGTGTGGTTTTTTGTTTTTTGTTTTTTTTTTCCCGGATGGAAGAAGATGCATTAGAATTGTATGTGGGAGACTTTGGGATGAAGAGCTACTGATTGGTTTATTTTTAGTACTTCTCAACAGGGGAGATAATTTTGAGAAGTGTAATTCATTGTTGAGTGAAAAATTCCCTCACATTGCAAGTTATTTAGCATGCCTGCCACCTCCCTCCCCTGCAAAATCACAATGCTCCCCAGATATTTTGATATCCAAAAATACCCTTATTGCATTTCCAGATGCCTCTCGGACAGTGATATTGCCCCCATTAGGGAATCCCAGCACAGTCTCCCCACAAAAGGCTCTTTTTGTCTCAACTATTTTTTTTCTCAACATTTTAGTATGGGAAATTTCAAACAGAAAAGTTTAAAGAATAGTAAAATAAACACTTAAACACCCATTAGCTAGATTCAAAAATTGTTAACATCTTGCTAAATTTGCTTTATCTACTTATGTGTTTATTTTTTATTTTGTCAAACCATTTGAAAGGAAGTTGTCAACATCATGACATTTTATACATGCATTTCCTTAAATTAAGGACAGATTTTGTAATCACATTATTACCACACATCTTAGAACACAAACAACAAAAAAATTAATATCAATCTAAAACCCAATCCATATTCAAATTTTCCCAACAATCAATTTCAACTTTTCCAAATTAGAAACTAGTCAAATTTTACATGTTTAATTTGGTTGTTATATTTTTCAGTCTCTTTTGATCTAAACATTTTCACTTTTTAAATTTTTTACAACATTGATTTTTTTTTTTTTAAGATACCAAGCCAATTTTCCCATAGACTATTCCACATTTGGGTTTTTCTGATTAAATTCTTATAGTTAATTTAATATGTTCTTATCACCTCCCCTTTTTTTAATAAAATGATATCTGTTTTAAAAGGCCTGATTAAACCCAAGCTATTCATTTTTGGCAAAGATATATCACAGATAATAGAAGGACTAATTGTGAAGACTGTTCTATTATTTATGCTGCTATGTTTAATCACAGAATTGAGATTGTTGTTGATTTAAGGGGATATATGTTTTACATTGTTGTAACTTTAGCACTAATACTAGGTTTGGCACATGGCAAGTGATTATAAATATTTGCTGGATGAACAACTGAATAAATGAATGATGTAAACTGATTTCTTTATAAATTGATTATAAGCGACAGCTAACAAACAAGAGGCAATCAAGTTCTGATACACAAATTCTAGAATAGCTAGTTATAGATCTAATTGAGGAAAGAAACTGTTGAGTATTTTTCATAGTTTTAAATCTCATTTCATAATGAGAATATAATATTCTACTCATTATTATCATCATTATGCCAGTGTTCAGAAACACATATTCTGATATCATTTGCTCATGAGAAGTGAATGTTTGAAATATTGAACTATGTCCTATGGGGAAAAGATATCACTTGGTGGAACGAAAGTCCTGGAGAAGTAAAATATTATTAACAAGTTTGGAATTCTTCTCTGATGATCTTCACACAATAGCAATAATGTTATTATCAGGCAGAGTTCTTTGTTCCAGCACAGAAACTGACTCTAGTTTTATGCAAAAAAAAATCAATTTGTTAGGATATGGGATAGTTCACAAAATTGAAAAAAAAAAGCTAAGAAAGCAAATAGTACAGGAACTGATGTAGGTGATGACAAGAATAATAGACAGTCGCTTTGGGGCATAATCATCTGGACACATCAGCTTTGTCTGCTAAGCGCTAGGAGAGCTAATCTGATTGGTTTCGATGGAGTTAAATCATTTTTCTATTGGTTACCTAGAATCTGAGCACTTTTTAATTGGGGACAATTCCCATTTTGTGAGTCTTGTTGAGAGAAAGGGCCATGCCACCCGCTAGAGAAGCTACATGGGGCTAGACATTCTTTCTTCCAGTTTTTCAGCAGTTAAGTCTTGGGCACCTGAGCTAGATTTAACTGACTGAGCATTCAAACCAAGGACTTTGAATTTGGAGGAAATGTTAGGAAGTTTGTCTTCAGTAATGGTGGTAGGAGGATCAGCAGACCTTATCTGTAGAGGGCTAGATGGTAAATAGTTTAGACATTGCGTCTACATGTAATCTCTTTCCCATGTTTGTCTTTGTTGGCTTAAAACCCTCAAAGATGTAAAGGTCCTTCTTAGGTTGCTGGCAGCCAGAGCTGCAGTCATTTATTTGCAGGCTTGATTGGGGCCAAGGGATCTGCTTACAAGGAGGTGCATTCATTTGGCTGGAGGCTTCAGTTCCTCACCAAGTGGACCTCTCCAAAATGCTGCCTGAGTGTATTTACACATGATAGCCCAAGTCCCACAGAAAGTGATCCTAGAGAGTAATCAAGCAACCAAGACTGAAACTACAGCGTCTTCTATTACCTAATCTTAAGAGTGACAGATCATTACTTGTGCTGAATGCTACTGGTCAGTCAGAGCAACCCAGGGATGTGAGAACACCATAGAAGGTGTGAATACCACAAGGAGAGGATGGTTAGGGCCCCCCTTGGAGGTTGTTTACCACAATTGTCATAACAATTACTATCTGGTGGTGGCACCAGCAAAGTCATTCTATGAGAGTTTTCCTATAATGTGATCTTGACTACGTTTGTTATTATTGCCTGGCTTACATTTGTTTTTCCTCATTTTAAGGGTTCATTCTTCAGCCTTCTTACTAATTCTGGAACCATTCAATATCCTTTCCATAAATGTCCTTTCTGCTTATGGAATTGTGGTGGGCAAAATTCTAAAATGCCCCCAAGAGTCTTGTCTCTGGTATAAACCATTAATCATGTGTAATCCCCTCATCTTGAGTATTGAGAGGAACTGTGAATACAGTGGATGTCACTCTTATGATTGTTATATGAAAAAGGTGAAAGAATTTTGCAGGTATAATTAATGACCCAAATCAGTTAATTTTGAGTTAATCAAAAGCAGATTATCCTTTTGGTGGGAATGTAAAATGGTACAGATGCTATGGACAACAATATGATGGTTGCTCAAAAATTTCAAAATAGAATTACCTTACCATCTAGAAATTCCACTTCTGACTATATACCCAAAGAATTTAAAACAGGTGCATGTGTACATCTATGACTTCAGCAATATTATTCACAATAGCCAAAAGGCAGAAGCATCCCAAGTGTCCACAGATGAATAAACAAAATGTATGAAATATCATTTGGCCTTAAAAAGAAGGACTGGACCCATGCTACAATGTGGATAAACCATGAGGATACTCAAGTGAAATAAGTCAGTCACACACACACACAAAAAGTCAGTCACAAAAAGACAAATACTGCAAGATTCCTCTCAGATGAGATACTTAGAGTAGTAAAATTCATAAAGATGGAAAGTAGAAAAATTGTTTCCTGGGGCTTGGGGGTGGGGTGGGTAGAGTTATTGTGTAAGGGGCACAGAATTTCAGTTTTAACTGTGGATGAGGTGGTGGTGGTTGCACTGCAGTGAGGATGTACTTAATGCTGCAAACTGTATGCTTGGAAGATGGTTCAAATGGTAAATTTTACAGTATTATATTTTAACACAAAGCATTCTAAAAAAATTTTTGTTTATTTATTCATTTAGGCTGCCCTGGGTCTTCGTTGTTTTGCGGGGGCTTTACTCTTCCTGCCGCGCACGGGCTTCTCGTGGCTGTGGCTTCTCCTGATGTGGCGCATGGGCTCTGGCGGGTGCCACATGGAAACTTCCCAGACCAGATATTGAACCCACGTGCCCGGCATTAGCAGGTGCATTCCTATCCACTGTGCCACCATGGAAGTCCACAAAACATTTTTTAATTTAAAATTTTGAAACATGAAAAATAATTTTTTTCAGTAAAGGAGATGGCCCTGAATGGGCTTGAGTTAATATGGAAAACTCTTTTTCAGAGAGGGACTGGGCCCTTCCTAGAGGGAGATTATCCTGGTGGTGGCCTGGACACCATGTTGTGAGCTGTTTATGAAGGGGCCACACGGCAAGGACCTGAGGGTAGCCTCTAGTTGCTGAGAGCAGTTTCTGGCTGTCAGCAAGCAAGAAAATGAGGACCTCCATTCTACAACAAAAGGAATTGAATGCTGCCAATGAGTAGCAAGCTTGGAAGAGGACCCCAGGCTTCAGCAGAGGGTACAAATAGCAACGACTTGATTTCAGCCTCAAAAATCCCCGAGCAAAAATGTTCCCCCTCCTGAGCCACAGAAACTATGATTTTAAAATCTGTGTTGTATTAAGCCACTGAATTTGTTGTAACTTGTTGCACAGCAATAAAAATCTAATACAAATAGGAAGTATCTTGTTTGTAATCAAGAGTCCTGACTGGTTCCCATGTCTACTCTTGGACAAGGAAACTTGACAGATAATTCCAAGACTGTCCCATGAAATAAACAATTCCTCCTCTCTTCCAAGAAAACCTATGCATCACTATTAATAGAAGAGGAAAGGCATACCAGATAGGTAAAATTAAAAAACAGCTATTCACTATACTAAGTGTGCGTGTGTGTATATATATATACACACACATTTAACTTAGATGTTACCTAGTTATCTATATATTCTTTTATATCTAGTTTCTCCCAATTTTAGTATTAATTTTTAACCACAAGTCTCTATCACCTTAATAGTGGTATTCCAAGTCCTTCATTCAATTTTTTTAAATTTATGATGGTACAGTAGAAATAAATTTTCTCTGTAAATGCTGGGGAACTGGGAGGTCATTTAGTCTAGCCAAACACTTTTGACTAAAGCATAATTGAGGACAGCCCAGGAGGATATGCCTAGTGCTCCAAGAGGCAATCAGAATGGACAAATGAGCAGAGGAAGGAAACAGCAGGACACACAGTCCTCATTCTCCCGTTAGCTTCCCTTTACAGCTCCAGCTGCCGTTCAAACTGACCTTTCAAATAGAAAGAAAAGGCCGTGCCCAGTCTGGCCTAGATATATGAGGGCTCTGGTGGCTTCATTGCCCTGATGACTTTCAGGTATTCGAGAATTTTCTTTTAAAATGCAAACAGATAGGTCACATTTTAAGCCTTATTAGCTAGATCTTAATTCTCAGTTTATGCCAATGATTGATTACATCTCTAATAGCAAGAATGAGTCATAGGATAAATGCCTGGGGAGGAGAGAAAAGTTCCAAAGATAAGCTTTCTCCACATTTTATCTCTGAATAACTGTGCGACCCTTTTAAAAATCTGTGATCATCCCCATCATTTTAATGATAAATACGCCCCTCCTTCTTTGTATATAAGACTTTCTGTGACAATACAGTTTCTCCAGTTTGTATCCTGCTATGACTTTAAGGATGTTTTTCGCTCTGATACTATGTAACTGTCCCTCTTTTTGCCTTGTACATACAAAATTCCCACTCCCTTTGCTCCCTACCCCTCCCCTTGACGCACACATCCGTGTTTGTGCCTGACCAATTTCTACTCTTCCTTCACGCAAGTTCAGGTATCACTGCTTTCTCAGATTTCCCTGACAGGCTGTGCCTGTTTGCTCCTCCCCTTACTCCCCACCCCCAATCCAAAGTACACTCTTCTGTGCTTCAGTAGTACACACCACTTTATCTGTATCCCTTCCCTTTATCTGTATCCCTTCCTTTGCCTTGTAAGGTAATACGCTCAAGCGGTGCTTATAACAGGAATGGGCCTTTGTAAATTCCAAGTATCAGCTCTTATCATTGTATTAAAATTACCTATTTCAGTATCAATTTCCTCTACTAAAGTGTAAACTCCTTAACCTAAAGGGCAATGTCTTATTCACCTTAACTTAGTTCTAGGATTATAGTAGATGATGAAGGAATGTTCAGTGAAATGGAAGATGGTAAGAAACTATTATTTATAGAGCCCTGTGTCAGGCAAGATTTCTAAAATAGTCCCTCAGAGATATTCCTGCTTTTATCCCTGGAACCTGTAGATTGGATATTATGACTAGGTTCTATTATATGGTCAGTTGATCTTAAAACAGAGAGATTATCTAATCTCAGAAACTCTTAAAAACAGACACCTCTCTCGGGCTGACGACAGAGGGAAAGTCAAAGAGAGGAAGTGAAGTATGAGGAGGGGTTGACACACTGCAGTCGACCTTGAAGATGGAGGTCGCTGTGTAAGAAACAGAAGCGGCCACTGGGAGCTGAGAGGCATTCCCAGTCCACCGCTAGCAAGGATGGGGGTCATCAGTCCTGCAACCGCAATAGGACTGAGTTCCCAAGAGCCTCCAGCCAAGAGCCCAGCCCAGCTGATGCCTGGCTTTTGGTCTCCTGAGCATAGAACCCAGCTGAGCCCACCTGGACTTCTGACTTACACCTAGGGGTTGTTAGGTTTGCGGTAATTTCTTATGGCACCAATAGAAAATGAACTATATGTCAGCTACATGCAAGACTCTTTATATATGTATCTGGAAAGAATCTCACTTAAAGACTCATTTTGTCTAAATTTCTATAAATAACGTAACTTCATCTCCTGGCCAGTAAGGAATTCTGTATCAGTCCTTCCTGGTGGTCTTTAACCTCCACAGGGTGTGTGCCAAGTTTCTGAGATTATACTAAAAGTGTTACAGCCAAGTTTACACACTAGTTCATGCGGGAACATCTATCTTAGCCTGAATGATCCCTTCAGGTGGCTCCTGACATTTAAGCTCCAGCTAGGGCAAGATGTACTGTTAAACTTAAGGGCCTCTCACTTGAATCAGTTCAGTTCAGTTCAGTCGCTCAGTCGTGTCCGACTCTTTGCGACCCCATGGACTGCAGCATGCCAGGCCTCCCTGTCCATCACCAGCTTGCGGAGTTTACTCAAACTCATGCCCATCAAGTCGGTGATGCCATCCAGCCATCTCATGCTCTGTCATCCCATTTTCCTCCTGCCCCAAATCCCTCCCAGCATCAGGGTCTTTTCCAATGAGTCAACTCTTTGCATGAGGTGGCCAAAGTATTGGAGTTTCAGCTTCAGCATCAATCCTTCCAATGAACACCCAGGACTTATCTCCTTCAGGATGGACTGGTTGGATCTCCTTGCAGTCCAAGGGACTCTCAAGAGTTTTCTCCAACACCACAGCTCAAAAGCATCAATTTTTTGGTGCTCAGCGTTCTTCACAGTCCAACTCTCACACCCATACATGACCACTGGAAAAACCACAGCCTTGACTAGATGGACCTTTGTTGGCAAAGTAATGTCTCTGCTTTTTAATGTGCTATGTAGTTTGGTCATAACTTTCCTTCCAAGGAGTAAGCGTCTTTTAATTTCATGGCTGCAGTCACCATCTGCAGTGATTTTGGAGCCCCCAAAAATAAAGTCTGACACTGTATCCACTGTTTCCCCATCTATTTCTCACTT